>NC_067152.1:7447014-8117847 GCF_903995435.1 Acomys russatus
CTCTCAAGGAGACAACATCCCTATTTGATTGGCTGACTTAGAAAGTTCATAAAAGGAAGGGTTGGACCATAGTGAAAGTGGAGTTCCAACTGTTAGTTGAATTCCTCCTTTACCCTCTGTCCCTCTCCATCTTTTTTGTTTTTGTTTTTGTTTTTGGAGACAGGGTTTCTCTGTGTAGCCATGGCTGTCCTGGGCTAGCTTTGTAGACCAGGCTGGCCTCGAACTCACAGCGATCCACCTGCCTCTACCTCCCGAGTGTTGGGATTAAAGGCGTGCGCCACCACACCCAGCCCGTCTCCATCTCTCTGTCCCAAGCACAAAGGCACTGGCCCTCAGGGTTTCTGGGGTCCTTCGTAGCACATGGAAACGCTCTGCGGAGTGCAGAGTGTTGAGAGCACACAGAAGTCGCTGGCCGTATTCTACTTGTGCAGCCAGGTACACCGATGCTGAGCCTCTATCCCAGTGCACAGAGGAAGAAATGTCCCCGGATGCAGCATGACCACAGAGATGCCAAGGCCTCTGGGGCTTTTAGCAGAGTCCCTCTCAACATTCAGATGATGGCTCAAACATTTCTTCTTGAGAGGCCTGGCCTGACTCCCCAGAGTGTCCTGCCTTGTGCCCAGCATGGATTTTCTATTGTCTCTTTTTGCCTCATGTCTGTATCTCTTAATGAAATTGCCTTGTGAATGTAATTGATTGTTGATTTATCGCCAAGCCCCATAGGCTCTTGGGATAGTTTTGTCTCCTTGATTACCGCATTTGGCATCATGACAAGGAATGAGTTAATGGGTGACTGGGTGGCAGGCTTGCCTGGTCTCTCCCCAGTCCCTGCCCAGGACCCTGCGGTGATGTCTCTCTGTCTCCTCCCCTTACAGTGAGTATGGAGTTCGGGAGGGCTGTGTGGCTCCGCTTCCACCCATCAGCTTACCCCCCTTGCCCCCACCCAAGCTTCGTGGCACATTTGGGTGGCGTGGCCGTGGGCATCACCCTTGGTGTGGTTGTTCTAAGAAACTATGAGCAGAGGCTGCAGGACCAGTCGCTGTGGTGGATCTTCGTGACCATGTACACCGTCTTCGTGCTGTTTGCTGTCTTCTGGAACGTTTTTGCCTACACACTACTGGACTTGAAGCTGCCACCACCCCCGTAAGGGGCTGGGGGACCAAGGCAGAGAGGGGAGGAGCCAGAAGCAGAAATACCTCCGTCTGTTTCTCATCACTGAACTGGAGAGAACCAGAGATTCTTTAAGCTGGGATATATGTGTTTCCATTCGGGAGGATGATGGGGGGGGGATGGATGTGGCTGTTGTCATTTTCCTAGGCTGGTCTGATGATGTGTCGTCAGGGGGAAGGTCTGGGGTAGGGTGAGAGTGGCTGTCCCCGTGGCTTGGGCCTGTGCCATGTGTTCCCCTCTCACCGCCACAGCATGAGCAGATTGCGCTCTTCCTTGTCTTCTACCTGGAGAAATGCTGGCACATAGAGAAGTCCTGAGGGTAAGGCACAGCCAGGCAGGCCTTCCCCACCCCAGAGGTCACTTTAGGCTAGGTCATGTTCTCTCTGCTGCTCAAGGTCTGGTGCTCTGGTGGTGGACATGTTGGCTTTAATCTGGGGGAGCCCAGAGCACCCCAGGCTAAGGTCCCATTAGTGGGTGCTGTGGCATGTCCCCCTAGGGCTGGTCAGGGAGATGCTATAAGCTTCAGGCCTTATTCTTGCCCCGGAGGGATCTGTGAGAGGGCTCTATGCCTGGGGCAGTGAACTTTAACCCAGGTTCCCCCAGGAAAGGCCTAGGACCAATTTTAACCTCTTCTTGCCTATAGTCGTGAATACTTGCATCTCACATCATCATTCCTGCATCCATGCCCTACCTGGACTATGGGGTCTTTTCTTTCCTTTCTATTCCCCTCACCCTATTTTGTGCCTCTCTTTTGGGTGTGGAGACAGGATTTTGGTGTGTGTGTGTGTGTGTGTGTGCGTTTGTGTATGTGCATGTGTGCAATGTCAGGCAAATGAAAACCTGCAGAGGGAGGAAGTGGGGGACAGTGTCCACATGGGGATTTCTATAAGGGATTGCTGGAATGGGTAGCATCAGTGTGCTGCAGTGGGCTTACTTGGGGGCCTTGCTTTTATTATAATTCACTCCCCTTTCCCATCTGGGCCTCCCAAACACCTCCTGAGCATCATTGACTAGAGGAAAAAATTATCTGTGCTAGAGAGACCAAAGCCCTACCAGGACCTTTGGGAGGTAACGCTTAGTTGTGTTTTCTGGGGTACCTTCATGTCTGTTCTGCCTCCTGTAGAAGAAAGTCTTTGGGGTGAAAGAAAGCCTAGGACAGTGATACTGTGGCCATCTCGCCATGGGAGTTGGTAGGACAGGAAGCTGTAGTAAAAGATATTTGGTGAAAAACTTAGCTCCAGAGAAGAGCTTTGGGAGCTTGAGTGAGTGTCCAGGGTGAGGAGCTGTAGACTTAGACGGTTAGATTGAGAGGGGACTTGGAGGTGATCCTACAGGGAACGTGAGATTTAGAGAGTGGTCTTGTGCTGCCCGGATCCCAGCAGCCTCAGGTGCCAGCCTAGGCGGTTGGCAAGGTGCCCAGTGATCTGCCCCTCCAAGGCAGTCTACTCAGGTTGGCACTAGGAGCTGCGGGGAGCCCTATGTGGACGCTGGGAGGCGGATGGTCTTTTTATATTGCCTTTGGGACTCTCAGGCCCTGAGACATGGGGAGTGAGGGGCAGAACACGCAGGAGCTGGCGCAGGAGGACGGGACGTGGTCCTGGTCCCCCATCTCTCCCGCACCACTTCCCTCCTGGTTTCCATTCTCTTGAGTCCCTCAGCTTGTTCCCTCCGATGTGGCCGTGGCCGCCAATCAGAGCTGGGATTCAGAGGCCAGGGAACCCCCAGACAGCAGCTAGGCAGACCGGCTTGCTTTTAAAGGGGAGAGGAGTCATGGAAACCAGGGAAAGGAAAAGAGGCCTTCAAAACAGAGGGAATTCACTTTAATGACATCATTCATCACTCGCTTTTTTAATTAGGAAGAGCTCCCTAATGGGGCTCTTCTGACTCTCAATTTCCATGTGAACCATCCTTGCCTCGAGCGAGCGAGCGTTAGTGGGGGCATTGGTCACCGAAGCCAGAGCTTCCTCTAGTGTCCAATTCGGTTTGCAGATAATGAGGATTACCCAGTGCAGTGTGCTTCCCGGGGCTGGCTGCAAGTTGTTGAATCTCCTCTGCCTTAAAAACAGTGCCCGTTAGTGAGCTGCCCCTCCAAGGACTAAGTCAGTGAAAAAACAAAACACTAGCCACAATGTCGGTTTCTAAATATTTTTGTATTGTGTACATTCTGTATATTTTTGTTGTAACATATTATTTGGGCACAGATTCCATTAAAGATTTTTTAAAGCTATCGGTTATTCAGGAAGTGACTCAAAGGCTGCCACGAAACCTGTTTTGTCTGCGTCTGGCTCACGGTGAGTGGGAGAAGGTGAAAACTGATAGCGGTGGGTTGATGATCTGGGCGCTCACTGGTGATTGGCACTGTCTTCCTTCACCTTCCCTGAGCTGTTCTTCCCATAAAAACACATCCTAGGGAGCTCAGCCCGAGGGTCAGTCCGTGAGCCCTCAGGCCTGTTGTCCCGTCTGCTTCTCCACTCTACAGCCTCACTCTACAGCTCTAGGGGCTGACAGCTGACAAGGGTATGAAGAAACGACAAACACACGGACCCACGGATGGAAAAGCTGGGACTGAATGGTCATGGATGGAGAAGGCACAGCGCTGCCCCACAAGCGCAGAGTGTTTGTCATATACTGGTCAACAGGGAAGTTGGGTCATTGCATCCATTGAAACGGAGAGACAAGTGCGGCTCATCTCAGGTAGGCAGAGTCTCTGTAGTACTGCGGTCTTCAAACCGTAACATGTAGAGGGGCAAAAGCCCTTCCTGGCAGGTGTTTTCTGCACGCTATCGATGTACGTACACAGACCAGAAGAAACCAGTGCCATCCCTCTGAGCCTCCCCCAGGGAAGGCACTGCCACTCCCATGGGATTGACATATTGATAGCGTTGCCCTGTCAACAACGAATTCACTCAGGACTTCATTTACTCCCTGCATAGTCGTGTGTGTGTGTGTGTGTGTGTGTGTGTGTGTGTGTGTGTGTGTGTGTATGATTAATATATGATGGTTAGCCGGGCATGGTGCCGCATCCCTTTAATCCCAGTACTTGGGAAGCAGAGGCAAGTGGATCAATGTGAGTTCAAGGCCAGCCTGGTCTACAAAGCAAGTCCAGGACAACCAAGGCTACACAGAGAAACCCTGTCTCGAAAAACCAAAAAAAAAAAAAAAAAAGGTCTGCATCATGGCTGGAGAGATGGCTCAGTGGTTAAGAGCACTGGCTGCTTTTTCAGAGGTCCAGAATTCAATTCCCAGCAACCATGTGGTGGCTCACAACCATCTATAATGTGATCTGGTGCCCTCTTCTGGCATGTAAGTATACATGCAGATAGAGTACTCATATATATTTAAAATATATATATTTAAAAAAAAAAAAAAGGTCTGTGTTGTTCTTTTAAAAAAAGATTTATTTATTTAAAGCCTTTAATCCCAGCACTTGGGAGGCATAGACAGGTGTATTGCTATGAGTTCGAGGTCAGCCTGGTTTACAAATTGAGTTCAGGACAGCCAAGATAACACAGAGAAACCTTGTCTTGGAAAAACTAAAAAAAGCCAGGTGTGGTGGCACATGCCTTTGATCCCAGCATTCAGGAGGCAGAGGCAGGTGGATCACTGTGAGTTCGAGGCCAGTCTGGTCTACAAAATGAGTCCAGGACAGCCAAGGCTACACAGAGAAACTCTGTCTTTAAAACAAAACAAAACAAAAACAAACAAACAAAAAAAAGCAACGCAAAGAAAAAAATTTAAAGCCAGGCGGGTAGCACATGTTTTTAATCCCAGCACTTGGGAGGCAGGCAGGTGGATCACTGTGAGTTCAAGGCCAGCCTAATCTACAAAGCAAGTTCAGGACAGCCGAGGCTACAAGAGAAATCCTGTTTCAAAAAACCAAAGCAACAACAACAACAAAATATTATTTATACAGTTTTCTGCCCTCATGTACACCTGAACACCAGAAGAAGGCACAAGATCTCACTATAGATGGTTGTGAGCCACCATGTAGTTGCTGGGAGTTGAACTCAGGACCTTAGGAAGAACAGACAGTGCTCTTAACCTCTGAGCCATCTCTCCAGTCCTTGTGTGGCACTCTTTTTTTTTTTTAATTAATTTATTCATATTACATCTTGATTGTTAGCCCTTCCCCTGTTTCCTCCCATTCTTCCCTCCCTCCCATTTCTCCCCTTCTCCCCTCCCCTATGCTCTCAGAATATCGAGTCTCTTCTTGGTAACTAGCTATCCTTCCTCTGAGTGCCACAGGTCTCCCCATCCGGGGGACATGGTCAGAAAAGGGGCACCAGAATTCATGTGAGAGTCAGATCTCACTCTCCACTCAACGGTTTGTGTGGCACTCTTAACAATGTGTGAGAGAAGAAAGGACCTGAGCTATTCTACAGGTAAAACTTTTAGACAACAAATAAAACATTGTGATAAACGGTTTATCCATTCCTTGTGTATTCCAACAGGTGGTTTGTTTTTTTACATGTATATGTATATATGTCCCTCTGTGTGTGTGTGTGTGTGTTTGTGTGTGTGTGTTGTGTAAAAAGTGTAATTTCCCCATAAACTTAAAGGAAATTAAAGGTGAGAATTGAACTCAATTAGGTAAAAATACCTGTCTTGATTAGAAGTTGTGTTTTATTACTACAAATACAGTTACATTTTGGCTGCAAGGCAAACATATTTCCTGTGTATTGCACACAAGTACAAGTTTATTCCATGTCTGAACACTTTTTTGTTTGTTTGTTTGTTTGAGACAGGGTTTCTCTGTGTAGCCTTGGCCGTCCTGGACTCACTTTGTAGACCAAGCTGGCCTCGAACTCACAGCGATCCACCTGCCTCTGCCTCCCGAGTGCTGGGATTAAAGGCATGCGCCACCACGCCCGGCTGTTCCTTTGTTTTCTGGTAAGGCCTCTAACTGGCCTGCCTTACCAGTGCTGGCATGACAAGCACATCTGCCACACTTGGCTTCTCTATGTAGGCTCTGAGACTCAAACTCAAGCCCTTATATAGGCATGGCAAGTGCTTTACCCTGAGCTATTTCTTTTTTTTTTTTTTTTGGTTTTTCGAGACAGGGTTTCTCTGTGTAGCCTTGGCCATCATGGACTCGCTTTGTAGACCAGGCTGGCCTCGAACTCACAGTGATCCGCCTGCCTCTGCCTCCCGAGTGCTGGGATTAAAGGCGTGCGCCACCACGCCCGGCTTCCCTGAGCTATTTCTTTATTTTATGTTATTTTATTTTATTTTATTTTATGTGCATTAGTGTAAGGGTGTCAGATTCCTGGCACTGGAGTTACAGACACTTGTGAGCTGCCATGTGGGTGCTGGGACTTGAACCTGGATCCCTCTGGAAGAGCAGACAGTACTCTTAACCACTGAGCTATCGCTCCAGCCCACCCTGAGCTATTTCTACATTTATTATTAGATGACTTGGCCACAGACTTTTGATTGGGAAGTTGAAAATGAAGATTATTGTTTTATAAACTCAAGATGTTGATGTCCTAATGTTGCTCACTTTTACAAAATGATTTCCAAGTGGGCACCAAGTGCATTAGGAAAACAGTCAAAAGGAGTGCCGTAGTCAGGTGGCCATAAAAATGCTACTTAGATTCTTTTCTATACTGCCTATAATTCAAGTTATTAAACTTTAAAGCCATATGAAAGCATTTATAAAGGGCTTGAATTGTATTTCTCATTAAAGGAAAAGAAAGGGCGTGGTGTTATCATGTCCCTGACTGACTTACGGAGAAGGCAGAAGGCCCGTCAGTCACTTTCAAAGCCAGAACTCAGATCTTAGCAGGGTTTACAAGCAGTTAAGAGTCCCTCAGTTTTACAGACTTGTGCTCCTCTGAGGATCCTGAAGGGAGAACTCAAGGCTGTTGATTTTCTAAACCAGAATCGTTATCAGATGGATTTATCAAAGAACTATGCAGAACAGCTATGCGTGTGCAGCTGGCACCCAAAGGATTCAGGGCAAAAAGCCTGAGGCTTGTGACACAGACACAGACACAAAAACCTAAAAATCAGTGAGCAACTGTGATGGCAAGAATTTGTTTGCATTTTCAATTTTTAAAATATTCTTTATTATTTATTGAGGCAGGATCTTGCTTTGTAGCCCTCTCTGGCCTGAAACTTGCTCTGTAAATCAGTGCCTGAGCGCACAGAGCTCCGACGCCTCTGGCTGTGGAGGGCTACATTCACAGACGCCAATCACCACATCTGCCTTCCAGTTTGCAGCCTTTTATTTATTTGTAAATGACATTTCCTATATTTACTTACTCTCTTTTTTTATTTTATTTTATTGGTTTTGTTTGTTTGTTTTTTCAAGACAGGTTTCTCTGTTATCTTGACTGTCCTGGACTCGCTTTGTAGACCAGGCTGGCCTCAAACTCACAGCAATTCACCTGCCTCTGCCTCCCGAGTGGTGGGACTAAAGGCACCACAATGCCTGGCTTTTACTTTTTTTTTTCTTAATACTGTTTAAGAACTTGAGCACTTTCATCTAAAAATAAGGAAAAAACAGGCCCCTGGCAAATAAATACCTGTAAATGATGTGGCCATTTTCACAACAGCTTTTCTTTCATCAGAGAGAATATTTCATGTTGAAGCTATTTCAGACATTTCTTTCTTCCTTTTTGGTCATAGATTATTTTATTTAAGTGTGTGTTTTGCCTGTCTGCATGTACACTACATGTGTGCTTGACACTCAAGGGGGTCAGGGAAGGTGTCAAATCTCCTGGCATGGACGTTACGTATGGTTGTGAGTCACCAGGTTGGTGCTGGCCATAAAACCTGGGTGCTCGCCAAGAGGAACGATGCTCCTAGCCACAGAGCCAGCTCTCCAGCCCACTTTCCCTACTGTATTTATTTGCTGTGTGTGCTTGTATGTATGTAGATCAGAGGGAACTTGCAGGAATTGGTTTTCTCCTACTTGAGTTCTGAGGATCTAACAGCTGTTACACATGGTGGCAAGCTTCTTTGCCTTCTGAGCCATCTTGCCAGCCCAGAAGCATCTATATATAAAGCTCATTAAAAAAAAAAAAATTTTAACAAGTGAGCATAGGCTTCAAACTTTTTTTAAAAAAGATTTTATTATTATTTATACAGTATTCTGCCCACCACAAGAAGACACCAGATCTCATTACAGGTGGTTGTGAGCCACCATGTGGTTGCTGGGAACCTTTGGAAAAGCAGAGGGTGCTCCTAACTGCTGAGCCATCTCTCCAGACCCTAAAAAAATTTTTGTACCCTGTCTCAAAAAAAGAAAAAAAAATTTTTTTTGTTTGCCGGGCACGGTGGCACACACCTTTAATCCCAGCCCTTAGGAGGCAGAGACAGGTGGATTGCTGTGAGTTCAAGGCCAGCCTGGTCTACAAAGCTAGTCCAGGACACCCAGGGCTAACAGAGAGACCTTGTCTCAAAAAAAACAAAAACAAAACCCAAAAAATTTTTGTTTGTTTGTTTTTTGTTTTTAGATAAGGTTCCTCTGTTTTTGTTTTTCGAGACAGGGTTTCTCTGTGTAGCCTTGGCCATCCTGGACTAGCTTTGTAGACCAGGCTGGCCTCCAACTCACAGCGATCCACCTGCCTCTGCCTCCCAAGTGCTGGGATTAAAGGCATATGCCACCACCGCCTGGCTAATTTTAAAATTCTTTTATTTTAATTTTTATTGTTTTATTTTTTGGTTTTTCAAGTCAGGGTTTCTCTGTGTAGCTCTTGGCTGTCCTAGACTCACTGTGTAGACCAGGGCGGCCTCAAATTCACAGCGATCCGCCTGCCTTTGCCTCCCAAGTACTGGGATTAAAGGCATACGCCACCATTTTTAAGATTTATTTATTTATTTTATATGAGTATCTGCTTGCACACCAGAAGAGGGCACCAGATCACATTATAGATGGCTGTGAGCCATCATGTGGTTGCTGGGAATTGAACTCAGAACCTCTGGAAGAGCAGACAGTGCTCTTAACCACTGAGCCATCTCTCCAGCCCCCATTTTAAAATTCTTAAGCCCTCACAATTTACTTACACACTGGCTGTAAGAGGCGGCTTCATCATTGATGCCAGCCGCCCCCGTGTACCAGTCACCCCAGGACGAGCCATACGATGGTGCCGTAAGACCAGGATGATAATGGCTACCATGTAATGTAGCCCAGGCCAGACCCAGACTTCCTTTGTAGCCCAGGCTGGCCTGGAACCTGAGAACCTCCTGCCCCGGTCTCCTGAGCAGTGTCATCACATTCTGCTTGGATCACATATTTCAAAAAAGTTCTACAATCTACTGAGGAAGAGGTACTACGTTTCTTTTGGAGGAGGAAAGCCTGCTGATACTACAGTAAGCTCCAGAGAAGCCCGAAGTCACCTCCAGAGTTTTTTAGGCAGCATGTGTTTGAAGCTGAGAACTTTTGAGACTAGCAAGCATCAAAATTCCACAGTTGTAGCACGCAGCATCTGCCTAGGACTTGGTGATGACATGCCTTAGATTTCTGTGTTTAATTAAGTTAAACAAACAAAAAAAAAGTACAAAAGGAAGAACCTGCGGAGTCTCAGGCGTCTTGGGAGCCGTGTGATCCTATACATGATGACAGCTCAGCTCCACACGGGCAGCCTCAATACGTAGCACCAAACAGTGCTCCCAACACAGGTCAGAGCTTCAGACAAGGGCTTCTGCCATGAACTCTTCGAGGACCGCCACCACACTTTTTGCTTCAGGCATTTCTCCGTGCTCCACTTTAACAATCTTCAGAAGGATATCTCCACTGCCACAGTTCTTAAGGAACATGTAACATTTGAACAAAGCATAGTGATTCATCTCTGCCTGTTGGATAAATCTCTTCAAATTGTTTGTGTCTTGTATGGCCTGGAAAAAATTACCCAGTTAACTATGCTTAGTGAGGCAGTGACGCTGCTGGAGAAACACCCCTCTAGCTGAGCACTCGGTGCATGCTGATAGTGCTGGGTTTTGTTTGGGTTTTTTGAGAAAGGGTCTGGCAGGCATGGGGTGGCACATGGCTGTAATCCCAGCACTCGGGAAGCAGAGGCAGACAGATCTCTGTGAGTTCCAGACTAGCTTGGTCCACAAAGCAAGTCCAAGACAGGCAGGGCTACACAGAAAGACCCTGTCTCCAGAAAAAAAAAAAAGAGAGAGAGACAGACAGACTCACTATGTAACTGGCTGTTGTGGTGCTCACTTTGTAGACCAGGCTGGCCTCAGACTCATAGAGATCCACCTGCTGCCACCTCCTGAGTGCTGAGATTAAAGGTATGGACCACCACACTCTGCTAATGTTGAGCTTTCTAAAAATACCTCTTTATTTCTACTGCTCATATGCTTTGTTTGCCTTTGGAGTAAGAGTTTCACATTTTAAAAGGCTTTTAAAACTATCTCCTAAGGTAACAGCACTCACCTGCCAGAATTTGAAATCATTTATTTCTGTGTTTTGCAACTGAGATGCATCACAAATTATCAGTTAAATGTCCCCTACATATAAGCAAGCAATTCACCACAAAGCATTGGAAATGAAATCGAATGCATGCAATGTTGCTGGTCAGCAGATGCCTTCTGTGTCGTGTGCTCTGAGGCCGCCCCACTGAAAGAACACTGTGACTGTCAAAGCCCATCCCTGATGCTATCACCTGCAATATTACATTCAAAACAAGAACACTGTAGGTGGCCCTTGTCACACAGCCAATTCATTACCTTTAGTTTAAAGTTCTCCAGGACTTGTCTGAAAAGAAAAGGGTTGCCCCCTTCAGCACCATGTAAGAAAGCCTGCATCCAGTCCTCACAAAAACGGTTGCTTCCTAAACAACAGTAAAGACACAAGATTAAGCCGGGCGTGGTGGCGCACGCCTTTAATCCCAGCACTCGGGAGGCAGAGGCAGGCGGATCGCTGTGAGTTCGAGGCCAGCCTGGTCTACAAAGTGAGTCCAGGATGGCCAAGGCTACACAGAGAAACTCTGTCTCGAAAAACCAAAAAAAAAAAAAAAAAAGACACAAGATTAAATACCACAAAGCACATGTATGTCAGTTTTTAAAGAGTTTACTTTAACTTTGTGTATGTGTGTGCACAAGGACGTAGGTGCCCTAAGAAAGCAGAGGTGTTAGATGTGCCCTTCCCTGCCACCCCATCAGTGTTGGGAACTGAACTCTTGTTCTCTGAAAGAGTAGTACATGCTATTAACCACAGCGCCATCTATCCAGTCTTATCACATGAATTTCTCTATAAAAACATTTATAAATAATTATTTTAAATTTCTGTTAAGCTTCCTACCCAGCTTAGAAATACCCAAACAGTCGAGACCCCATTATTGTGTTCCCTTCTTTCCCCATCAGAAAGGACTACCATTCCTCCTCTGTATACTCCAAGCCTTGGCTACTTACCTTTACCTTACATATGTTAAAGCTTTGTGTGTTTTTCTAAGTGGCTGTTTCACTAAACAGTATGTTTCAGAGCCATGCTAACATACATTTCTAGTTCACTTTTAGCCTTTTATATTCCATTGTATGAATTAACAGTTTATTGATTTCCTGTTGTAAACATTAAGTTGCTTCCAATTTGTTATATCAAAAAATGCTGCCAGGCATGGTGGCACACACCTTTCATCCCAGCACTCAGGAGGCAGAGGCAGGTGGATCTCTGTGTGTTCGAGGCCAGCCTGGTCTACAAAGTGAGTCTAGGACAGCCAAGGGTACACAGAGAAACCCTGTCTCAAAAAAAATAAACAAACAATAATTTAATTAATTAAATAATAAAAAATGCCTATAGAACCTTTAATTCCAGCATTCGAGAGGCAGAGACAGGTGGATCCAGAGCAGTCAGGACTACGTAAAGAGATCTGTGTCAACAAAAACCAAACCAAACCAAACCAAAGACCTTTAAAGCTGTTTGGAGGGTTGGGGATTTAGCTTAGTGGTAGAGCACTTACTAGTGCAAGGCCTCAGCTCTGGAGGGGCGGGGTGGGGTGGGGGACAAAATAACACAAAAGCTGTTTGGTTGTGGCTGGGCGTGGTGGCACACACCTTTAATCCCAGTAGGTGGAGCTCGTCAGTTGAGGCCAGCCAGATCTACAAGAAAAACTGCCTCAAAACAAACAAACAAATAAACAAAACGCTGTTTGGTTGTGTACTCCTGCTCTCCCAAGCCTAGTTTTTGTAGCAAGTTCCAGGTTAAAAAAAAAAAAAAAAAAAAAAAAGCCGGCGGTGCGTGGTGGTGCTCGCCTTTAATCCCAGCACTCGGGAGGCAGAGGCAAGCGGATCACTGAGTTCAAGGCCAGCCTGGTCTACAAAGTGAGTGAGTCTAGGGCAGCCAAGGCTACACAGAGAAACCCTGTCTCGAACCCTCCCCAGCCCTCCAAAAAAGGGTTAGAGTACTTGTCACACAGCATGAGGACCTCAGTTAGAATCCCTGGGCCCTGTAAAGGCTGACGCACAGTGTAAGCATCTGTAATCTCGGCATTTGTATGGGGAGATGGAAGGGAGGACAAGACAAACCCCCAGAAGCTCACAGGCCAGCTGGGCTCATGTACACAGCAGGTAACCAAAAAACAGTGACCCTGCCTCAAACTTGGTGGAAGGTGAAGTTGTCCTCTGACCCATGCATGCACACTGAAGCACTTACCCGTGTACTAACACACACAGATTTAAATACATGTACACACACACACACACACACACACACACACACACACACACACACACACACACACAGGCTTTTATGTGGGGCTAGCAGGGTGACTCGGTGGATCAAGGTATTTGTTACCAAGCATAGGAGCCCAAATGGTAAAAGGAGAAAAACCATTCCCCAAAAGTTGTCCTCTGATCTTTATACTTGCTCATATAAACACAAAAAGTAAATATTAAACAAATGTTTAAAACTGCCGTTTAGGTTGGGGAGGTGGCTCAGGGGATAAAGTCCTTTGCCTTGCAAGCATTTAGGTCCTGAGATGAGATCTCCAGCGTCCACATAAAGGCAGATGCAGAAGTGTGCATCTGAAATCCCGCTGTTCCTATGTTGATATGGAAGGTGTGGACAGTAAAAACCTAGAGCCTTGAGGGCCAGCTAGACTGACATGCAAGTAGCCACTGAAACACTGCCTCCAACAAGGTGAAGACTGACGCCCAATGTTGCCCTCTGACCCCTACCTGTGTGCTAGGGTACACATGTACCTGCACTTGTTCACAAATACACACAGACTCAAAAGACTTTCTTTTTTTTCAGACAGGGTTTTTCTACGTAACAGCCCTGGCTGGCCTGGGCTGCCTCTGTAGACCAGGCTGGCCTCGGAACTCACAGAGATCCCACTGCCTCTTCCTTATGAGTGCTGGGATTAAAGGCGTGTGCCACCATGCTTGGCTGCTCAAAAGACTTTTTTTTAAAAAATATTTTATTTAATTTTTAATTTATGTGCATTGGTATAAGGGTGTCAGATCTTAGAGTTACAGACAGCTGTGAGCTGTCATGTAGGTGCTGGGAATTGAACCCGGGTCCTTTGGAAGAGCAGGCAGTGCTCTTAATCACTGAGCCATCTCTCCAGCCCCTCAAAAGACTTTCTTAATAAAATGCCTTTAATGCCAGGAGGTGGTTGAGGTGCATTCCTTTATTCCCAGCACTCAGGAGGCAAAGGTAGGTGAATATCTGAGTTTGAGGCCCGTGCAGCCTTCATATGAGTCCCAGTACAGCCAGGGCTACACAGAAAAACTCTGTCTTGGAAAAACAAAACAAAACCAACCAAACAAACAAATGCCTTTAAGCCAGGCACAGTGATGAATATCTATACTCTTAGCACTTGAGAGGTGGAGGTAGGAGGGTTACAGATTCAAGGCCACATGAGACCCTTTCTCAGAAGCAAGCAAGCAAACAAACAAAAAAGCCTTCATATGATGCATACTTCTAATCCTAGGAGGGCTAAGGCCAGGGGATTATCAGATCAAAGTCAACCTGGACTATACAGTGAGAACCTGTCTCAAAATAACAAAAAGTAAAAATGCCTTTCTGAGTGGTTTTGGTATTTGTTCCTGTGTACACATATGTGAGTTTTCTTATATACACAGCATGGAACACCAGGCACAATTTGCGTCCATGGTTCTAGGATCACGAAGGTTTCATCAAGCTAGCACTGCATAAGGAGGACATGCCTCTACCGTGTATTTTCAGTGCAAGAGGCCCACAGACACTGCTTCTAGGTTTCCGACTCACCTGCATTGTGGAACTGAGGCTGGGGGCCACTACAGTCGATGATCACAGACTTACGCTGCTCCTCGGTCATGGCCATGCACAAAGAGGTCATGGTGCCTTCATGAATAAGTCCTTGGAGACTGGCCACACTCAGAAACCTGCCATATATACAAGCCCTTTTCCACAAACAGCATTGCAGAACAGAAGAAACCACAAATGCTTGGGGGGTGGTGTTGAAGGGGGCGAGAGACTGGGGGCTTCCTTCAGAAATTATGTTCTTTACCTGTTAATGTCTCTTTTTGTTTTCTCATCTGATTCTTTAAGTTCAACAGGAGTATAACTTAGAGCCTATGAGAGAGAGAGGGAGAAGGAGCCAGTTTTGATACTTAACTCCTCTGTTCCTTGCTGACCCACTACTCCCATCCAAAAGCAACATCCCGTGTGATGGACACTACCCATTGGCACCTTCTGCAAGTGCTCTTAACTAACGCCTGCATAGTAATAGTTTTTAATTTTTATCTATTTATTAGTATGGCCTATTTTAAGACAGTTTTCCTATGCAACTTAGGCTAGCCTGGAACTCTTGATCCTTCAGCCTCAGTTTCCCCAGTGCTAGCATTATAAGCGTGTGTCACCACGTTAACATTTTTTAGCATTTATTTACTTTACTTACTTTAGTGGGGGCTGTATGCATGCATGGCACGTATGTGGAGGTCAGAGGTCAACTTGCAGGAGTCAGTGCTCTCCTTCCAGCATGAGGTTCCAGGGATTGAACTCAGGTTGTCAAGTTTGGCAGCAAGTGCCCTATCTATTACACAGCCCCCCCCCCCAAGTCTCACTATTAGTTGTGTGTGTGCTTAAACATGTCAGAGCGTAGGTGTAAGTCAGGACAATTCTGGGATTTGGTTCCTTCTGCCACCTTGTGGGATCTGGGGATTGAATGCTGGTCATCAGGCTTGTGCAGGGCCCAAACATTGTCTTTTTTTTTTTTTTTTTTTTCCCTTTTTCTTTTGTGGGTTTTTTTTTTGTTTTTTTGTTTTTTTGGTTTTTTTTTTTGTGTGTGTGTGTGGTTTTTTGAGACAGGGTTTCTCTGTGTCTCTGTGTAGCCTTGGCTGTCCTGGAGACGCTTTGTAGAACAGGCTGGCCTCAAACTCACAGCGATCCACCTGCCTCTTCCCCCTGAGTGCTGGGATTAAAAGTGTGTGCCACCACGCCCGGCCCCAACATTTTCATATAATTAAAATTGCATTTTAATTTTCAAATATTCTGGAAATTGCACCTGTTTCCCATCATTTCAAACAGTAATTATTTCAGGCAGGCATGGCTGGGCAGGTCCATAACCTCAGCACTCCAGAAGCTGAGGCTGGTTAAGACTGAAAGTTTGGGGTCAGGGTTGGGGAAATGACTCAGGGAGTAAAAGTGCTAGCTGTTCAAGCCAGACAGTCTGAGTGCAATCCCTGAAACTCACAGAAAAGGCCACGTTTGGGGGCATGCATTGTAATCCCAGCACTCCTATGGTGACATGGGGGCAGAGACAAGCAGCAGAAAAGGCCAGCCAGACTGTAGTGTGCCACAGAGACAGGTGGAAGATGA
Source organism: Acomys russatus (assembly GCF_903995435.1). NCBI lineage: Eukaryota > Metazoa > Chordata > Mammalia > Rodentia > Muridae > Acomys > Acomys russatus. The sequence goes on from NC_067152.1 coordinate 7,462,937, forward strand.
GAACCGACTCAAAAGTTGTCCTCTGACACCACACACACACACACACAATTTAAGCCTTTTCTTTTCTTTCTTTCTTTCTTTCTTTCTTTTTTTTTTTTTGGAGACAGGTTTTCTCTTATAGTCCTTGGCTGTCCTGGACTCACTCTGTAGACCAGGCTGGCCTGGATCTGCCTGCCTCTGCCTCCCGAGTGCTGGGATTAAAAGCATGCATCACCAGGCCTGGCTAAATCTTTTCTTTAAAAATAAGGTTAAGCCATCATAGGCTACACAGCGACATGCTACCACGCCCAGCCAGCTGAGATTTTTAATGGGACAGGGCCTCACTAAGTCAGGTGGCTGTCACACTGTAGCTGAGGCTGCCTTACCCTTCTGACTCCCTGCTTCCATCTCCCCAGTGTGAGAGCACAGACGTGCACCAGCACAGTTGGCCTGGAAGCATAGGGTTTTCTTTTTGTTTTGTTTTTTCAAGACAGGGTTTCTCTGTGCAGCCTTGGTGTCCTTGACTCATTTTGTATACCAAGCTAGCCTTGAACTCACAGAGATCTACCTTGTCTCTGCCTCCCAAGTGCTGAGATTAAAGGTGTGAGCCTGGCTGAAAGCACATTTTTTAAAAGACCCAGCTGACACTTACAATTCAATCCCACCTTAATAAAACTGTCTAGATGGGAGTCCATAAGGTGTGCAAACAGCAAGCACAGTCTGAAGAAATATTCAGGAAGGAAAAAGTACTGTTGAGAGAAAATGAGTATGTTTCTAAGTGGCCCTGGGTCTGCCAGGAGACTGTAATTGGGAATGCTCTTTCATGAGCAGTACTTACGGCATGGAGAAGAAAGGTGAGTTTCTCCTGAAAGAGAAGAACCACCCTTTGGATCGGACACACCACATCCTCATACCAGCTGCTCAGATAAGACTTTACGTCATTCCCCAGGCTGCTTTCCTAAATCAAGACAGAATAGCATTTGCTTTGCTATCATAAAAGCTTTTACTTGATACTCTGTGTGGGTGTGTGGATGGTTTATGTATTTTCGGCATATGTAAGCTAAAGGCTGACATCAAGTGTCTTCCACAACTGCTCTCCATCTTATTTTTTAAGCTACATTTCTGGAGTTGGGGTGGTGGTAGACACATTTGTGTCACAGTGTCTGTATTTAGGTCAAAGTTGTGACACTTTGCAGAAGTCACTTCTGGCCTTCAAGCGTGTGGGTGCGGGAGACTGAACGTGGGTCTTCAGGTGTGGTGGCAGGTACCATCTCTCTAGCTTCACCACCTTATTTCTTGAGGCGGAGCGTCTCACTGAAGCTGGCGCTCACTGATTTGGCTAGGCTGGCCAGCCAGTGAGGTACAGGGATCTGCCTGTCCCCACTTCAGCACTGTGATTATAGGTGCATGTCACCACACCCAAATTTGTATGTGGATGCTAGGGGTCCAAACTCAGTCCAAACTTTACATACTAAGCCACCTTCTTAAATACAATTTTAAAAAATTTTATGTATGTATATGTGTATGTATGCATGCATGCAGGCATGTGTGTGTGTGGATGCCTCCTGGAGTCCAGAAGTGGGTGCTGAATCCTCTGAAACTGGAGTTATAAGTGGTTGTAAGCAATCAGACTTCGTCAATGAGAACTGAACTCTGGCCTTCTGACCTCAAAGTCAGAGATCCTCCTGCCTCTGCCTCCTGAGTGCTGGGATTAAAAGCATGTACCACCACCTAGCCATTCTTCTTCCTCTTTTCTTAAACACAATAAATTCAACAAAACTAATTGTGAGCCAAGCATCTTGGTGCAGACCTGTAGTCTGAATACTTGGAAGGCTGAAACAGGAGGATCTCCAGTTCAAGGCTACCCTGGACTAGAAAGTTTTCAAGACAGACTAAAGCACAAGATCCTGGCCGGGTGGTGGTGGCGGCGGCGCATGCCTTTAATCCCAGCACTCAGGAGGCAGAGGCAGGTGGATCTCTGTGAGTTTGAGGCCAGCCTGGTCTACAAAGTGAGTCCAGGATGGCCAAGGCTGCACAGAGAAACCCTGTCTCAAAAAAAAAAACAAAAACAAAACTAACAAGACCCCGTCTCAGATGAATGAATTAGACACAATTTTCTGGGAGACTGGACTGAAGGAAGAGGGTCCGATGCAGTTCCTCACTGCCCGCACCCTCACTGCTGAGATGCTCCACTTCTTGACTTTGTGTCTGCAACATGCACAGCATGAGCTGCTACTGGACGGACCAGAGTGTGGTCAGTATGCTCGTGCTCAGGATGTGAGCAAGGAGCTGATCAAAGTACAGAAGCCCGCTAGTTATCCGGCATACTCCCATGAGCACATCTGGCTCTCTAGACTGTGCTGCTCTCTGGGGATACCTGTCATACGGGAAGAGCTGCAGGCTGGAAGAGCAGGGCCCTAGATGCAAAGTCCTGACTCACGTGTCTGCAGCCCTTTCCTCTCCTCTTGTAGTAGCTTCTAAGTATGTGTCAAGTAAAAAGAACTATTGCTACACGCAATGGCTAATACACTTATGAGAGTCTTACGTGATAGCTGCTCTAAGCTAAAGTGTAGTTTTCTCAGACAGGACCTCACTAAGTCAGGTGGCTGTCACACTGTAGCTGAGGCTGCCTTAACCTCCTGACTCCCAGCTTCCATGTCCCCAGTGTGAGAGCACAGACGTGCACCAGCACAGCTGGCCTGAAAGCAGAGTTCTGACAGGCTTGGATAAATCAGTCGATATAGACATGTCTAATTCATAAAAGAGAAAGGAAAATGGAATGTTTCCAAAACTTAATATCAATAGATTGTGACACATCTCTGATGCCATAGGCTGCATGGACCACCAGTGCTAGCCAACATACAGACCTGATGTGCCTAGAATCAGAGAAAAGGCATCCTCTTCCCTACTAGCTATGTTCTAACTGCCACTGAATTTTGACATAGGTTTCTCTTTGTTCTTACATTTCAGTCTGTGTATGTGTGCACTTTTGTGCCATGCATATGTGGAGGTCAGAGACAAACCCATGGAAGTCAGTTCTCTTTCCACAATGTGAGTGAGTCCTGGGTGTCAAACTCAGATAGTGAGACTCAGTGGGGTTTTGACTGCATGTATGTCTATGCACCACTTGCATGTCTGGTGCCCAAAAGGGTGAGAAGAGAATGTCAGATGGCCTGGAACTGGAGTTATAGATGGTTGTGAGTTGCCATGTAAGAGCTGGGGATTGAACCTGGGTCTTCTGGAAACACAGCCAGTGCTCTAACCACTGAGCCATCTCCCCAGCTCCTTGCTCTGCTTTTGAGACATGATCCACTAAGAAGCCCTGGGTGGCTTGGAACTCACTATGTAAACTAGGCTGGTCTCAAACTCTGAGCCCCCATGTGCTGGGATGGCAGGTGTGGGTTTCCACAATTGGATTTAATATTAAAGTTTTCACTGGTGCAATATGTCAGCGCCTATAACGCTGCCTTCCCTACTTGTGTTCACATCACTCGTCTACTGCCCACAAGGTAAGGATATCAGAACGAAGTGTTTGGTGGCTAACAAGTGACCCGACTAATACAGCAGCTATGGTGTGTTCATCACTTCAGTCACAAAGCTGCCAGTCATCTTACCTCGCAATTCATGTTATTTTTCAGCCCTTCAATATATTTGTCCAATTCAAGCCTGAAAGTATATTCTTAAGGAAGAGATACAGAATGATCAATCAGCAAGAAATACAAGGTCTCATCTGGGCATGGTGGTGCACACCTTTAATTCCAGCACTCAGTGTCAGAGCCGGGTGGGTCTCTGTAAGTTCGAGGCCAGCCTGGTCTACACTGTGAGCTCATGACAACCAGGACTACAATTTGAGACCCTGTCTGGGGGAAAAAGTTTCTTAAATAATACAAACTGAATCAAAACAAGCCTAGGCAAATGGCCACAACTAATATTCAGACATACTTTTTTTTTTTTCTTCGGTTTTTGGAGACAAGAGTTTCTTTGTGTAGCCTTGACTATCCTAGACTCGCCTTGTAGACCAGGCTGGCCTCGAACTCACAGAGATCCACCTGTCTCTGCCTCCCAAGTGCTGGGATTAAAGGTGTGCGCCACCACAGCCCAACTCTCAGACATACTCTTTTTTTTTTTTTTTTTTTTAACTTTATTTTATGAGCATTGGTGTCAGATCCCTTGGAACTGGAATTACAGACAATTGTGAGCTGCTAAGTGGGTGCTGGGAATTGAACCCAGGCTCTTAACCACTGAGCTATCTCTCCAGCCCCTCAGACATACTCTTTTTTTTTTTTTTTGGTTTTTTTGAGACAGGGTTTCTCTGTGTAGCCTTGGCTGTCCTGGAGTCGCTTTGTAGACCAGGCTGGCCTCAAACTCACAGTGATTCGTTTGCCTCTGCCTCCCAGGTGCTAGGATTAAAGGCGTGCGCCACCACCGCCCAGCTCTCAGACATACTCTTAAGGGTGGAGAGGGTGGTGGCTACTTGCCACTTGCCCCAGTGTTGTCCCTCTTGACTTCCTCAAACACCAAAGAAAGGATATAGCTCCAGTCCTTTTTCAGAGCCTCCTAAGAAGCACACCACGTGCTCGGAAGGGTTATGTTCAGATTCCATTGCTGCCATTTTGGAAAGCAGTTTTTCCTGTTGGAAAAGGCAGTAATAACAACCAACTCGGTAACCTGGGATTCTAGAAAAGAAGGAAAAAGGTAAAGTGAAGTATCTGGGTCCTCAGGCTCCTCACTGTGTAGGTGGCTTGGAGGCCTAGTGTTGATCTGGGAACACTGTCAGACTGCCCCTTGTGCAGAGCTCCAGCCTTCTCATCTCAGCAACGGGACTGTACGCCCAGGGCAGGCTAGTTAAGCAGCCTACAGGCAGGGCGTGCTGACGCATGCCAGCCCCAGCACTGGGAGGCAGAGGCAAGCAGATCTCTGTGAACTCAAGAACAACCTGTCTACATGGTGAGTTGTACACCAGTCAGGGTTACATGGTGAGACCCTGCCTCAAAAAACAACCAGACAAGACTCTAACAGAGGTTCACTGCTTTCTGCTGACTTATGTGAAAAATCCAGGCACTAGGGCCATCGCCAGTTAAAAGAGCACTGGCTACTCTTCTGAAAAACCCAGGTTCAGTTCCCAGCACATGGTGGCTCACAGCCATCTGTATCTCCAGGTCCTGGGGATCTAACACCCTCTTCTGAACTCTGCACCTCGTTACAGACATTCATGCAGGCAAAACACCCATACACATAAAATTGTTTTAATTGCTTAAAGAAAAATCTACACAAATCAGCCTTTTTTTTTTTTTTTTTTTTTTTTTTTTACAGAATACTCATGTTTATGTGAAGATAAGCATGATCCCCTGTTTTAACCCTTCACATGTCATGATGTCCCATGCTGGTGTGCCTGGCTTATCCATTGGTTTACCCTGGGCCACAGGAGTGTACTCCTAAGGGAGCCTACATCTGAACAAACGCCTGTCTGAAGGAGTGTAATAGCAAGACAGCTGGAATCAGGCTGAGGGTATCTGTGTAAATGCGCCTGACCTCCCTATGACCTCGGGCTTCTAAGTTAATTTCTCTGTGTTACTTCCTTACTGGAAAATAAGCTAACTGCCCCATCTCCCTGTGTAAGAAGCACTGCATCAGCATTTGTGAAAGCATGTTACAAGCTGTACGCATACAATTTCTACTTCGGTGATTTACTTTTTTAATGATGCTAGGAAGGAACAGAGAGCTTTGCACACACCAGGTAAGTGCTCTACATCAGGGCTATGTCTCCAGCCTTGAATTCTTTTGTCTGAGTATAAAACAGACTGAAGTACAAATCCATACCAGAATCTCACTCAATCTAATTTCACAACTTTTATGTGTGAGATTCAGTGCTCTGGCTGTGAGTGGAAGGGGAGGAGGTGTCAGAACAGAAAACAAAAATGTTTTCTGCAGGTCTAGATCTTTTCGAATTACTCCACACCTCTCATGTTTAGCTCAGAAGTAAAAACACAGGAGACAGCATATTTTATACTTACCTCAGCTCTACAGATGCAACATTACCCAGCCCTTCAAAGAATGCTCCTTTGGAAAGACGCTTAGCAATGAAACTGCGCAGCTCAGGCTCCACTTCAGATGGTAGGCTAGTATCCACCAAGGAGAGGCTTGACAAATGAAAGACACACTCCTTACCAGTAGTGCCCTCACACCCGTAAGTCAGAAATAATGAATGAAAGCCAGGGTCTCCATCTCGCTGTCAACAAAGCCCCTATGTAGCCCAGGCTGATTTTTTTTTTTTTAAGATTTATTTATTTATTATGTATACAGCATTCTGCCTGCAGGCCAGAAGAGATGGTCGTGAACTCCCATGTGGTTGCTGGGAATTGAACTCATGACCTTTGGAAGAGCAGTCAGTGCTCTTAACCTCTGAGCCATCTCTCCAGCCCCGCCCAGGCTGATCTTGAACTAGCTATATAACCTCAAACTTGCCCCAGGCTCTCAAGTGCTAGAATCACAGCTATGTATTACTATACAAATTTTAGGGTCTCTCTTAAGAATGGTGTCTAGGGCTGGGGAGATGGCTCAGGGGTTAAGAGCACTGGCTGTTCACCCAAAGGTCCTGAGTTCAATTCCCAGCAACCACATGGTGGCTCACAACCATCTATAATGAGATCTGGTACCCTCTTCTGGTGTGCAGGCCCACATTTGGGCAGAATACTATATAAATTATAAGTAAATAAATCTATAAAAAAAAGAATGATGTCTAGCCAGGCAAAGTGGTACATGTCTTTAATCCCAGTACTCGGGAGGCAGAGGCAGGTGGATCCCTGTGAATTTGAGGCCAGCCTGGTCTATAAAGCAAGCCCAGGACAGCCAAGCCAAGGATACACAGAGAAACCCTGTCTCAAACAAACAAACAATTGGTGTCTGGGCTGGAGAGATGGCTTAGAGGTTAGGAGCACTATCTGTTCATCTAGAGGTCCTGAGTTCAATTCCCAAGAACCTATATGGTTCTTCAGAACCATTTATAATGAGATCTGGTGCCCTCTTTTGGCCTGCAGGCATACATGCAGACAGAACATTGTATAGATAATAAATAAATAAATCTTTTTTTTTTTTTCCAAGACAGGGTCTCTCTGTGTAGCTTTGACTATCCTGGACTTGCTTTGTAGACCAGGCTGGCTTCAAACTCACAGCGATCCGCCTGCCTCTGCCTCCCAAATGCTGGGATTAAAGGTATGAGCCACCACCGCCCGGAAATAAATAAATCTTAAAAAAAAATAAATAAAGCCGGGCGTGGTGGCGCACGCCTTTAATCCCAGCACTTGGGAGGCAGAGGCAGGCGTATCACTGTGAGTTCGAGGCCAGCCTGGTCTACAAAGTGAGTCCAGGATGGCCAAGGCTACACAGAGAAACCCTGTCTCGAAAAACCAAAAATAAATAAATAAATAAATAAATAAATAAATAAATAAATATAAATAAATAAATAAATAAATAAATAAATAAAAGAATGTCAGCCAGGCAGGCAGTGGTGGCACATGCCTTTAAACCCAGTACTTAGGAGGCAGCAGCAGGTAGATCTCTGTGAGTTCAAGGCCACAACACCCAGGGCTTTTACACAGAGAAACCCTGTCTTGAAAAACCAAAACCAAGCCGGGCGTGGTGGTGCACGCCTTTAATCCCAGCATTTGGGAGGCAGAGGCAGGCGTATCGCTGTGAGTTCGAGGCCAGCCTGGTCTACAAAGTGAGTCCAGGATGGCCAAGGCTACACAGAGAAACCCTGTCTCGAAAAACCAAAAAAAAAAAAGAAAGAAAGAAAGAAAGAAAAACCAAAACCAAAAGAAAACAAAAACAAACAAACAAACAAAAAGAATACTGTCTACTTGATGACCCTACTTGTGAGGGCTATTGTTTAGATTTGGAATGTCCTCCAATGGCAGGTTTGGCTCCCAGACCATAGTGCCATCAGAGGTGTTAGAACCTGTAGGAGGTGGGACCCGGAGTTACACATGGCTGTGAGCTGCCTGGCTCTTAACCATTGAGACATTTCTCCAGCCCCCATTATTTTTTTTTTTTTTTAAAGAGTGTCATGGAGCCCAGAATGGATTCAAACTCACAATGTAACTGAGGACGATCTTCAACTTCCTTTGTGTGTGTGTGTGTATGCATATTCCTGTGTGTGTAGGGACATGTGTGTGTTTTTTTTTTTTTTTTTTTAAAAGGTTTATTTATTTATTATTTATTAGGTATATAGGGCTCTGCTTGCAAGTACCAGAAGAGGGTATCAAATCTCATTACAGATGGTTGTGAGCCACCATGTGGTTGCTGGGAATTGAACTCAGGACCTCTGGAAGAGCAGTCAGTGCTCTTAACCTCTGAGCCATCTCTCCAGCCCGACATGTGTGTTTTTATGTGTGGATAGGCCATAGGCTAACCTGATCCTCAGATGCTGCCCACCTTACTTTTTTGAGGTAGGGTCTCTCCCTGGGACCTAGGGCTTGTGGATTATTTTGCATATGAGTGCTTTATCTGCAGGAGGGTATCAGATTACATTAGACGGTTGTGAGCCACCATGTGGTTGCTGGGAATTGAACTCAGGACCTCTGGAAGAGCAGGTGGTGCTCTTAACCACTGAGCCATCTCTCCAGCCCCCCTGACTCTGAACTTCTAACCCTCCTGCATCCCACATCCCAAGTGCTGGAATTACAAATGTATGCCACTATGCCTGGCTGTTGTTTTTTATTTGTTTGTTTGTTTTCTTTTGTTTTTAACATGCACTGGTTTTTCTTTTGGTTTGTGTTTTTTGTTTGTTTTTTGCCTGTACATATATCTGTGTAAGGATATTGACCCTGGAGTTAGAGAGTTGTGAGCTGCCATATAGGTACTGGGAATCGAACCCAGGGTATTTGGAAGAGCAATCAGTGCTCTTAACCGCTGAGCCATCTCTCCAGCTCCAGCTGTTTTTATTTTTAAATCTAAGCCTTGAGAGAAATATTATCTTGCATGTTTTACTGTAGTTCCCAGTTTCTTGACTGGGATAGAATTCTTTCTATCTAAACACAGAGGCATTACCAGTATTTGTATCTGCCTTGAGTGAAAGCCAAAGAGGAAATCAGGAGAGGTTCCTAGTGGACAGGAGGAGCTGGAGGTTTGATCAGAGAACACTCAGTGGCACCAGGACAGCCACTGACATCTACAGACTGAAAGCACAGTAAACTATGCTGAACTGTTTTTTACCTGAAATCATTGCCAGAGGGAGTTTCTGCATTTGTGCCACTCGAGTGCCCATCATCACTCTCCCCTCGATGCTGTGTCAATCTGCAAGATGCAACAACGGTACTATCAGTTATAGGCTGTAAACCAAGCGGGGTACCCAACCTTTGCAAGCTGGGTAAAAGCAAGGACTCGATTAAAATGCTGCAAGGCCAAGTGCATTGTCTATTCTCATGACAGGAACCAAAAAAAGAGTGCTGACAAGAGCCACCTTTCTCTTTAGGGTATTTAATAAATAAGTGGAGAAAAGATCTAATATCCTGAAACTTTAAAGAAATTCCTCTGTGCAGAGCGAAGTGGTGCACGCCTTTAATCCCAGCACTCGGGAGGCAGAGGCAGGCAGATCTTTGTGAGTTCGATCGAGGCCAGCCTGGTCTACAAAGTGAGTCCAGGATGGCCAAGGCTACACAGAGAAACCCTGTCTCGAAAAACCAAAATAAATAAATAAATAAATAAATAAATAAATAAAAATAAATTAAGTGCTGAGCATGGTGGCACAGGCCTTTAATCCCAGCATTCAGGAGGCAAAGGCAGGTGGATCTCTGAGTTTGAGGACAGCCTGGTTTACAGAGCTAATCCAGAACAGCCAAGGCTGTTACATAGAAAAATCCTGTTTCGAAAAACAAAAACAGAAAGGCAGGCGTGGTGGTGCATGCCTTTAATCCCAGCACTTGGGAGGCAGGCAGATCTCTTAAGTTTGAAGTGAGCCTGGTCTACAAAGTGAGTCCAGAACAGCCAAGTCTATGAAGAGAAACCTTGTCTTGAAAACACAAAAAACCAAAAATACAAAAAAAAAAAAAAAAAAAAAAAAAGAAAAAAGAAAAAGAAAGAAAGAAAGAAACAAAAACAGAAAAGCAAAAATCAAAATAAATTTATTTATTTATGTGAGCTGGAAAGATGGCTCAGCAGCTAAGGGCATTGCCTGTTCTTCCAAAGGACTTGGGTTCAATTCCCTGCACTCATCTGACAGCTCACAAATTAACTGTCAATAACTCCTGTTCCCGGAGATTAGACACCCTCACCTGGAGGCAAAACACCAATGCACATAATTTTTTTAATTAAGAAAAAAAAGTTAATTTAACAAACAAAATAAACAGGGCCTGGAGAGATATCTCAGCGATTAACAGTGCTTACTGGCCTTGGGGAAGGATCCTAGGCTGGTTTCCAACACCCACTCAGGACACCTCACAACACCGGTAACTCAAGTTTCAGATATATCTGACTCCTCTGGCCTCAGTGGGCACCAGCATGCATGTGCAAATACCCACACACAGACACAGTGACACATACTTTTAAAAACACAGCTTAAAGAATAAATACCAGGTCTGCAGGTGTGCATGCAGGCAGAATACTGTATACACAATAAATAAATCTTTAAAAAAAATATTAATAAATAAATGAATACCAGGGCCAGAAAAGCTCCTGGAAAGCCAGCTTGGGGCGGGGGGGCTAAGCAGGGGATACCGAGGGGAGAGAAGGGCAGCAAAAAAACAGAGGAAACTGGATGGCGGGGAGGAAGAGTGTGGTAGGTACAGCCACTGAAGGAACGCGGTGTTCAAGAATTGCGCTGAACAGATAGATGCCAGGGGCTGCGGTGACAGGGGCTGGAAGGGCAGAGGCTTGGAAACGCTGGGTACAAAAACCCAGAAGGGCCAGGGAAGAACGAGCTGAGGCCATGAGGGCCCATCGGGCCAGAGACCTTGGCTGGGAGGGGAGATGGCGAGTGGGGGCCGCGGGGTGCAAGGCCGGGCGGCGGGGCCGCCTGCGCGGCGGGCAGGGCGCGGGCACCTGCTTCCGCGGTAGCTGTACAGGCAGTAGTGGCTGCTGGGCGGTGGCTCGAGTCTCCGCTCCTCCGCAGAGCCACCCTCCTCGCTGCTCTCTAGCTCCTTTTCATCCCCATCCAGCGACTCCTGCAAAGACGGGAGCATCGCGGCAATCTCCTCGCGGCCTGGTGTCCCCATCAAACCGTTCCCCCCACCCGCGGCCGGTGGGCCTCTGTGCGCAGGCTCGATCTCCTCCCGGCCCTCGCACACCTGAGTTCCGCTGGCTTCCCGGAGAGGGAAGCTGCGTTGGAGAAATCTGTTTGTAAGGGAGGGTCTCTGAGAACCCCTTAGTATTGTTTCTTTTCAACCGACTTTTCCCCAGCAGTTGACTATCAAAAAGGCAATATGTGCTGTAGATGGTACAGCTACGCTCCTGCAGAAAAAGACACACATGTAACAATTTGAGCAAAGACACAAGTTTAGCTGGCCTTAATGGAACATTCTTTTAATCCTAGCACTGTGGAAGTAGAGGCAGGAACATCTCTGGGAGCTCAAGGCCTCCCTAGTTTACATACCATGTTCCAGGCCAGCCAGGGGTACAAAGAGAGACCCTGCCACAAAAATTAAATTAAATTAAAATTAAATCAATAAAGGTACAAAGCCTGGTGTCTTTGTGGCTGTGCATGCTTTTAATCCCAGCACTCTAGAGGCAGAGGCAGATGAATTCGGGGCCAGCCTGGTCTACAAAGTGAGTTCCAGTACAACCACACTGAAAAACCCTGTCTCTACAACAACAACAGCAGCAATAAAAGCAAGAATTTAAAATGGAGCATGAGAGTTTTAAATTCTTGAATTTAAGGAGCGCTTTCTAAACAAACAAAATGTTTAGAAACCACACATAGAAGCCAGGCATGGTGCCACATGCCTTTAATCCCAGCACTCCAGAGGCAGAGGGGGGCAGATCTCTGTGAGTTCCAGGCCAGCCAGCTCTACAAATTGAGTCCAGGACAGCCAAGGCTACACAGAAAAACCTTGTCTTGGAAACAAAACAAAACAAAAACCTAAAAGAATGGGTCACCCATGTGGCTTGGACAAAACTATAGTTTATTCTGAGCCAATAGAAGTGACCATGGCTAGCCAAGTGTAATGGCTCCCATATTTAACATCAGCACTTTGAAAGGCAGAAACAGGTGGATCTCTATGAGTTTGAGACCAGCCTGGTCTACAGAGTGAGTTTCAGGACAGCCATGGCTACTCAAAGAGACCCTCCCTTGAAAAACCAAAGCAAACAAACAAAAACAAAACAGTAACAACTAAACTGAGTAACCATGGCCAGAAGGTCAAATTACCCAGAATTCCCGTTTTGCCATAAGGAGGTTGTACATACTTTCCCTCCAAAATAGGGAGAATACAAGTAAGTTACTCTTCTGCAGGACAAAGAGGATCTCTTTAGCTAATCAGTTCATGTTTTACACTGTCCCGAAGTTATAATTCTTTTTTGTTTATTTGTTTTGTTTTTGTTTTTGTTTTGTTTTGTTTTGAGACAGGGTCTCTCTATGTAGCCTTGGCTGTCCTGGACTCACTTAGTAGACCAGGCTGGCCTCGAACTCACAGCTGTCGCCTGCCTCTGCCTCCCAAGTGCTGGGATTAAAGGTGTGTGCCACCAGGCCCAGCTTGTTTTTGTTTTTAAAGACAGAGTTTCTCTGCATAGCCTTCCCTGGCCTGGGATTGCTTCGTAGACCAGGCTGGCCTTGAACTCACAGAGCTCCTATTGCCTCTGCCTCTCTGCCTCTCTGCCTCTGGAATGCTGGGATTACAGGTGTGCACCACCACATCTGGCTCCAGATTTGAGTTTTTAAGTAGATTTGGCTATTATCTAGTGTGATAAACCATAATGAATCTCCAAAGACAAATTCAAGATTATTCTTCATGTAGTTACAAATCACATGGGGACAAAAAAAACTAAATACAAGCCTGGTTTGGTGGCGCACACCTTTAATCCCAGCACTTGGGAGGCAGAGGCAGGTGGATCGCTATGAGTTTGAAGCCAGCCTGATCTACAGAGCAAGTCCACGACAGCCAAGGCTACACAGAGAAACCATCTCTCAAAAACAAAAACAAAGCAAAACAACTAAATACAGAAGAGAAATCCTTACCTGCATGCAATGAATAGCTAAGCTAGGTCCCGTGTACAATTTCTTATGACATGTGTGGTATTTAAGATGCTTTGCTTTTTGGTGCTGTCCTGGACTCTCTTTGTAGACCAGGCTAGCTTCAGACTCACAGAGATCGCCTGCTTCTGCCTCCCAAGTGCTGGGATTAAAGGTATGTGCCACCACTGCCCAGCTCCAATGTTATCATTCTTGGCTTAAGGTTTGTAGGAGCCTGGGCCTGTTAAGCTTCTTTCATATTCCAAGAGTGTTACCGGTTGTCACAAGATGCCGGATCATATACAGTCAATGGCTACTAAAGGGACTGAAAAATGGTCCAAGGTAACTTTAGCTTCTCCATCTGCAACAGTCCATCTATTTGTGATTGTAGGGCTCCCTACAGGCAGCCAAGGTCAACATGTAAGCCCTTGAGCATAGATTAGGCTTTTTAGAAGCGCTTCAGTTCACAACACAAATGTCAATCTGGGAATACTTCTTTGCCACATCTATATTAGATAACGGGCTTCTATTTATCAGAGGGGGAGGGGAACAGAGAAATGGAAAGAGGAGACAGCTAGCAGAAGAAAATCAAGGACTAAATTTTAAAAAACCCACTCAACATCAATTTAAAAACATGATGGTATATGTGGTGATTTGAATGATTCCCATAGGCACATATACAATTGGTCCCAGTTGGTGGAACTGTTTGGAAAGGATTAAGAGGCGTGTCCCTCATGAGAGGAAGTCTGTTACCTGGGATAGGCTTTGAGGTTTCAAAAGACTCATGCTAGCTGGACAGTGGTGGCGCACACCTTTAATCCCAGCACTCGGGAGGCAGAGGCAGGCAGATCAATGTGAGTTTGAGGGCAGCCTGGTCTATAAAGTGAGTCCAGGACAGCCAAGGCTTCACAGAGAAACCCTGTCTGGGGGGAGGGGGCGAGAGGGGGGCAAAGATTCATGCTATTGTAGTGCACTCTGTGCCTCTTGCTTGTGTTTCCATGATGTGACTTCTCAGCCCTTTCTGCCACCAGGCCTTCACTTCACCTTCATGGACTCTCAGAAACCATAAGAAAAGAAAACACTTTTTTTTTTTTTTTTTTTTTTGAGACAGGGCTTCTCTGTGTAGCCTTGGCTGTCCTGGACTCATTTTGTAGACCAGGTTGGCCTCAAACTCACAGAGATCCACCGGCCTCTGCCTCCTAAGTGCTGGGATTAAAGGCGTGAGCCACCACCCCTGGGCAAAAACACATTTTTTAAATTGTTAAAACACTTTTTTTTTTTTTTTTACTGTTTTAAGTTCCTTAGTTTTTGGTTCTTTGCTATGTTGGCCCAAAAATACCTATACAGAGAATTCTTTCCCATAGGCCTTTGTTCTACTCCAGTATGTATTGCTTGTTTATATTATTTCTTAATGGATTCCATTTTTTTTTGTTTGGTTATGCATGGCTCATTTTCCTGATTTGCTGAGGTTCCTCTTCCAATACTATCCTCTGAATGAACATGTAAAGAAAGTTTGAAGTCCTTGCATGTCTGAAAATGTCCTCCTACACATGAAGTATGTCCTTGAAGACCTTTATTGTGTTCTCATGTTTAATTGGATGTTTTATATATGTGTGTGTATATATATGTGTGTATCTATCCATATATCTATCTATATAGGTTTTTTCTTTTTTAAAAAGTTATTGATTATTATGTATACAGTGCTCTGCCTGCATGTACACCTGCAGGCCAGAAGAGGGCATCAGATCACATTGTAGATGGTTGTGAGCCACCATGTGGTTGCTGGGAATTAAATTTAGGACCTCTGAAAGAGCAGTCAGTGCCCTTAACTGCTGAGCTATTTCTCCAGCCCTATATAAGTTTTTTCAAGACAGGGCTTCTCTGTGGAACAGCCGTGGTTGTCCTGAACTCCCTTCGTAGATCAGGATGGCCTTAAACTCATAGAAATCTGCCTGCCTCTGCCTCCCGAATGCTCGGATTAAAGGCATGTGCCTCCACGCCTGGCTAGAAATATATATATTTTTTCCTTTTTTTGGTTTTTCAGGAAAGGGTTTCTCTCTGTAGCCTTGGCTGTCCTAAAACTCACTTTTTAGACCAGGCTGGCCTTGAACTCACAGAGATCCACCTGCCTCTGCCTACCGAGTGCTGGGATTACCACACCGGACTAGAAACATACTTTTTGATTGATATGATTGGACATTGAATTTTAGGATCCTGTTTCAAAAGAACCAAAACCAAACCAAAGCATGATACTAATACATAGGTCACAATACTAGCTTGTTTTTAATTTTTAATTTATTATAATTTATTCAGATTACATCCAGGTTGTTATCCTCTTGCTTGCTTGCATCTTCCTGTTCCCAACTTCTCTTTTGCCTTATTCCTCTTCCCTAGACCTCTGACAGAAGGGGACCTCCTCTCCTACCTTATGACTACAGCCTATCAGGTCTCATCCGGATAGCCTGCTTCTCCTTCCTCTGTGTGCTGCTGGCAATACTAGCTCTTATGGTATGTCAAACGCTTAAGGCCAATCTGACCAAGTCAACTGGTTTTTATTACTATGTTTAATTATAAGTTGGCAAGTGTACTGTTAGAATTTAACACAAACAGCCTGGTGTGGAGGCGCACACCTTTATTTCCAGTGCTTGGGAGACGAAAGCAGGCAGGTATCTCAATTCAAGGCTAACCTGGTCTACAGATTGAGTCCCAGGAAAGCCCGGGCTGCACAGTGAAACTCTGTCTTGAAAAACAAAACAAGCTGGGCGGTGGTGGTGGGGCACACCTTTAATCCCAGCACTCAGGAGGCAGAGGCAGGTAGATCCCTCTGAGTTTGAGGCCAGGTTGGTCTACAAAGCGACTCCAGGACAGCCAAGGCTACACAGAGAAACCCTGTCTCAAAAAACCAAAAAAAAAAAAAAAAAAAAAAAAAAAAAAGAAAAGAAAAGCAAAACACTTGGGAGGCAGAGGCAGGCAGATCATTGTGAGTTTGAAGCCAGCCTGTTCTACAAAGGGAGCCTAGGATAGTCAAGGCTACACAAAGAAACCCAATCTTGAAAAACAACAACAAAAAAGAAAAGAAAAACACTCATTTTTGCCAGACCTTCCAGGACTATCGTTTGCCACCAGCATGTTTCCTGTCCTGCTACTTTCAGTGACAAAGCCTCAAACACGGCACTATTACTCTATTAAAGGCTTGAGACAGGGCTCTCTATATATCCTGGCTGTCCTGGAACTCACTATTGTAGACCAGGTTGGCTTCAGACTCAAGAGACTCAGCGATCTTCCTGCTTTAGCCTTTAGACATAAAGACTTGGCTCACTGCTCTCCCCCCCCCCCCAGGGTTTCTCTGTGTAGCCTTGGCTGTCCTGGACTTTGCTTTTGCTTTGTAGACGAGGCTGGCCTCAAACTCGCAGCAATCCACCTGCCTCTGCCTCCTGAGTGCTGGGATTAAGGGTGTGCCACCATGCCCGGCTAGCCTCCAAGTCTTGAACTCATAGGTCTTCTCTCTCAGCCTTCTGAGTGCTAGGACAAGACACAAGGCCTCAAATTAATAAGCCATCACCACGGAACCACCTTGGATCTTTCTAGACATTCCCATGGTTGCCCCTTTAGGATTGACTCCTGGGAGGTTCTGCAGCACTTTGCATTTTCCTCATCGCTACTGCTAAACTGACTCATATTGTCACCCTGAATGCCATTAAAAATGTTGACTTTGGGGCTGGAGAGATGGCTCAGTGGTTAAGAGCGCCACCTGCTCTTCTAGAGGTCCTGAGTTCAATTCCCAGCAACCACACGGTGGCTCACAACCATCTGTAATGGGATCTGATACCCTGTTCTGCAGATAAAGCACTCATATGCAATAAACAAAATCTTAAAAAAAAAAAAAAAAATCAGACCAACCTCCAACAGACTTGTTTGTGAAATATGGCTTTTTTTTTTAAAAGGTGACTTCCTTGACCATATAAGCCCCATTCGGCAACTGAAACAAAACTTACAAATTGGCAAGGTTAACAACCCGGTGCACACTCGAAGACTGAGGCAGAAGCCAGCCTGGTCTACATAAGAGAGTTCCTTGATTAGGCAGGGCTATGAAGAGACCGGATCTCAGCAAAACAAAACAAAACAACAAATTGTCCCTGTCCCAATTGTCCTTTATTTATTTGTAACCTATCCTCAATTACACTGATACTGTTTTCCTCCCTTCAATTTGCGCACGTGTGTCTCAGACCTATTCGCTGAGACAAGTACTAAGGGAAAGGAGTACACAACTCGAGAGCCCGCAAACTCCACTTAACCTCGTAAGATGGCGGCAGCGCATCGCCCCCCCCACCCCACCCCAGGGCAGCGGGCCCGCGTCACGTGACCCGCCCCAGCTCTCGCCGCGGTGCCTGACGGGAGGTGGAGAGAGAGGAGAGAACGAGGGTGTCGGCCATTTTGTGTCTGTTTCCTACGGGACGCGGTGGTGGCGGTTGGTTAGGAGAAGCGGGCGGTGTTCTTCTGGTTTTTGTTTTGTTTTTTTCCCTCTTTTCCCCAGCTTCTTTTCGCCTCCTCTCTACCTGGTCTGTAGAGCGCAGCGATGGGTCGCAAGAAGAAGAAGCAGCTGAAGCCGTGGTGCTGGTATCCTTTGTGGGGTAGACGCGGAGGCCGAGCGTGGGTGTCGCTCCTTCAGAACTCAGGGCCCGACCCGGGCCTCTCAGCCTGAGTTGGCGGGCCGCTGCCGGCCCTCCGGGCTGTGGTGGCTTGCCTGGGTTAGGATTTGGGGCGTGGTTTCTTGTAAAAATGGGGTCCTCAGGGGCGAGAGGCGTTGGGTGGCATTGGGCTCTTGTGACTCAGGACGAGCTTGTTTGGGGCGAGCGTTGGGCCTGGAGCCTTCCTCCCCCCCCCCAAGTGCGTTGCCCCTTAAAGGACTCGTGTCTCCGTTGGAGATCCCACCAGGGGACTTGAGTTTGGGGCGAATGTGCTCATTGACTCCTTGGGTAATTGGCTCGTGAATGCCCCGAGCCTCTCCACCCCCCCCCCCCCCCCCACTTCTCCCACCCCACCCCTCCTCTCACCCCACCCCTCCTCTCCCGCTCTCCTCCACCCCCACCCCAGGAGGAGGGTTGGCTTCCGAGTCTCTTTCAAGGCTCCTTAACCTACAGGAAGCATTCGCTTAACTGGGTGGAGTTGCTGGTATCTGTTACCCAATTTTTTTTGTAGGACTGAAAAAAAAAAAACTGTTGAAAACGAAAGCTATTTACCCTTTTTTTTGTGGGGGGGAGGTGGCCAGATAACGCATTTTACGTTATTTGCTTTTTTTATCTATTAAATGTAAGTGAGTCGTCTCAAGACCTGCTGTCAGCAGATAGCTAAAAACTGATCATGGATTTTGTACGTTAGTAGGAAAACTCTTGAGAGGTCAGAACTCTGTAATGTTCACGGTCCCGGAGGAATTTTATGGATTGTTGGGTGTGAAGTTTGCCTTTGCCGGGAAGTTGGACCTTAGACTATAAATATTGATGTATTCCCAATTCCGTTGGTTCTTGTGTACGTCTAATTAATTGTTATGATATTGCCCCCCCCCCCTTTCCTTTTACTGGGCGTGGGGTCTGGCTGTCTTGTTGAACTGGATCTCTCTCTTCAGAGATAGCTCAGCTCCTTGACTCCCAAGTGCTGGGATTAAAGGCATCCCACCACTGCCCAGTTTGAAGTTTTTTAAGAAAATTTTTGAGACAGTCTCGCTGTCTGACCTGGCGCTCACAGAATAGATGAGTTCTACCTGCCTTTGCATCTAGAATGTCGAACTTCAAAGGCATGAGGATTTTTGCTTTGGGGGCGAGGTCTTAGTCTGCACACCAGGCTTGCCTGGCTTGGATATATTCCTGCAGTGTGGCACCTGGCTCCTTTACTTACTGCTCAACTTTGGACGTGGAGCTTCTTATATGTGTTTCTATTTTTTGAGACAGGATTTCTCTGTGTAGCCCTTGTTGTCCTGGAACTCACAGAGAGCCACCTGCCACTGCCTCCCAAGTGCTGGGATTAAAGGCACCACCCACCCCTGCCTAGCTAGCACTCTTTCCAATAACATTTGTAAATGTTGAAATACTGAGTGGTTGGTTGGTTTGGGTTTTGTTTGTTTGACTGTTCTGTTTGTTTTTGGGGTAGTTCCAGACAGGGTTTCTCTTTGTACTGTTGGCTCAAGCGATCCACCTGAAATACTGAGTTATTTAAAAGTCAAGAATTTGTGGGTTTTTTAAAAAAAAAAAAATTAACTTATTTACCATATACACACAGTGTTTTGCCTGCATATATACCATAAGGGGGCACCAGATCTCATTATAGATGGTTATGAGCCTCCATGTGGTTTCTGGGAATTGAACTCAGGACCTCTGGAAGAGCAGTCAGTGCTCTTTTTCTTCCTTCCTTCCTTCCTTCCTTCCTAAGACAGGGCCTCTCTGTGTAGCCTTGTCTGTCCTGGACTCACTTTGTAGACCAGGCTCGCCTCGGGCTCACAGTGATCCACCTGCCTCTGCCTCCCGAGTGCTGGGATTAAAAGTGGTCACCACGCTGCCCAGCCTCCAGATAGTGCTCTTAACCTCTGAGTCGTCTCTCCAGCTTCTTGTGCTTTTTTAGCCTTAATTTTGACCAGGTATTGTAACAGAGATTTTGATGATGAGAAGATCCTTATACAGCACCAAAAAGCAAAGCATTTTAAATGCCACATATGTCATAAGAAACTGTACACGGGACCTGGCTTAGCTATTCATTGCATGCAGGTAAGGATTTCTCTTCTGTATTTAATTTTTCAGAGTTTCCCTTGTAGTTCTATCAGTCAGCCTGCCTCTGCCTCCCAAGTGTTGGGATTAAAGGCGTGTGCCAGTATGCCTGGCTTGTATTTAGTTTTGTTGCTATTTGTTTGTTTTTGGCTTTTAGAGACGGGGTTTCTCTGTGTAGCCTTGGCTGTCATGGACTCCATTGTAGACCAGGCTGGCCTAGAACTCAGAGATCCGCCTGCCTCTGCCTCCCGAGTGCTGGGATTAAAGGCTGCGCCACCACATCCCGGCTCATATTTAGATTTTTTGTCCCCATGTGATTTGTAACTAAATGAAGAAGAATCTTGAATGTCTTTGGAAACTCTTTATTGTATATCATACTAGGTAATAGCCAAATCTACTTAAAAACTCAAATCGGTTTGCTTCCTGCAGGGTGTCTCTGTGTAGCCCTGGCTGCCCTGGTCTCCCTTTGTAGACCAGGCTGGCCTGGAACTCAGGACAATCCACCTGCTTCTGCCTCCCAAGTGCTGGGATTAAAGACATGCACCACCATGCCCGGCCCCTAGATTTAGTATCTTTATACTTTAATTAATTTAAAAAGATTATGTGTTTTTGTATCATTTGATTGTCTGGTATGAGGCTAGAAGAGGGTGCCATTCCCTAGACCTAGAGTTAGGTACTGGCGAGCTATCAAATGTGGGTGCTGTCACTGTGTCAAATGTGCTCCTCTACAAGAACAGCGTCTGAGCCATCTCTAGCCCCTTTATTTTTTGGTTTTTCTTTTTAAAAAATTATTATGTATACACTGCTCTGCCTGCATGTACACCTGCAGGCCAGCGGAGGGCACCAGATCACATTATAGATGGTTGTGAGCCACCATGTGGTTGCTGGGAATTGAACTCAGGACCTCTGGAGGAGCAGACAGTGTTCTTAACTGCTGAGCCATCTCTCCAGCCCTATTTTGGTTTTTCAGGGCAGGGTTTCTCTGTTATCTTTGCTGTCCTGGACTCACTTTGTAGACCAGGCTGTCCTCGAACGCACAGTAATCCGCCTGCCTCTGCCTCCTGAATGCTGAGATTAAAAGCGTATGCTACCATGCCTGGCTCCCATTAATTTATTGTGTACATATGTTCACTTGGAGTTTGTGGGGTGACTAGGAGTCTGACTCTTTGTTTTGTTTGTTAAGACAGGGTCTCACTGTGTAGCACTGGCTATCTTGGAACTCTCTTGTAGATCAGGCTGAAATCTGCCTGCCTTTTCTTCCTGAGCTCTGGGACTAAAGGCATGCTGTGGGTCCCAGTGATTGAACTCAGATTGGCAAGTACGATTACCTGTGGAGCCATCTCCCTTGCCATCATAGTGTCTGTTTTAAGGCAGTTGAGAATGCTATGCTTTGTAGTATATTCTTGTAATAGATAAAACATTTATTTTATATAATTATTATATTAATAATCTTAAAGAAGTAGGCTCTTGATTTTGAGGCCTGGGCTACAGTGATACTTTGTTTCAACTCCCACTCCCCCCCCCCCAAAAAAAAACCCAAAGGCGAGCATTTTAGAGCCTACTATGTGTTAGACTTAATAACTGTGTACTATAGTAGCTTCTGGTTTCATGTAGGTTTTTAATGAAGACCAAAGAGTACAGTTTTCTAGGTATGCTACAGCTGTATTTTCAGCACTATATAGCTATATGTGGGTGACTATTGATGGGGCAGATAGAGAACATTTCTATTAGTCACCAAAATTCCTGTGGAACCGCACTTAGACACTAGTTTTGAATGCTTGGGTATAAAGCACCCATAGAATTTAGATTTATATTGTGGAAGAAAATAAGGTGTTTTGTCTCATGGTAATAAATGATAGAGAAAATGAAAACAAATAAGACCAGGAAGCAGTTGGATGAGAAGAGATCTGAAAAGAAGTGAATGATTTAATAGTCTGTATACAGTGCTTTGCCTGCATGTATACCTGGAGGCTAGAAGAGGGAGGGCATCGGATTGTATAGGTGCTGGGAGCCACCATGGGATTGCTGGGAACTGAACTCAGGACCTCTGGAGGAGTGGTCAGTGCCCCCAAAATGAGAGTTCTTGAAAAGATTTTCCCACATAGAATTAAAGAAATGACAGGAGTATGTTAGTGTGTTAATTCTGAATGGAAGGACTTAGTGGTCAACATTGCACATTTTTGATGTTTGTATGCACCTGTAGCAGTATGCTGAAGATCTAACCCTGAGCCTTTCTCACATGTTCTACCACTACTAAGCAACAGCTTTGCCACTTTTTGTTTGTTGCTTTGTTTTTGTTTTGAGACAGGGTTTCTCTGTGTAGCCTTGGTTGTCTTGGACTTGCTTTGTAGACCAGGCTGGCCTTGAACTCACAGTGATCCCCCTGCCTCTGCCTCCCGAGTGCTGGGATTAAAGGTGTGCACTACCACGCCCGGCATAAAGGCAAAAATTAAGAAAAAAAAAAAAAGGTCTACAAGTTACTTACTATATAGATGAGGTAAATGAAGGCTTAGAGGTCAGATGACTTGTTTCAAGACACTGGATGGCAAAAAGTAGGGCCTTGGGGGGCGTGGGTTAGAATGTTTTGTCTGTGTCTGGTCCCCCCCCCCCCCCCCCGCCTCGTTTTGTTTTTGTTTTCTTTTTTTTGTTTGTTTTTGTTTTTTTGAGACAGGGTTTCTCTGTGTAGCCTTGGCTGTCCTGGACTCACTTTGTAGACCAGGCTGGCCTCGAACTCACAGTGATCCGCCTGCCTCTGCCTCCCAAGTGCTGGGATTAAAGGCGTGTGCCACCACGCCTGGCTCTGTTTTCTTTTTTTCTGAGACAGGGTCTTGTTGTGTAGCCTTGGCTGTCCTGGGATTCCTCTATAGACCAGCCTAGCTTCAAACTCAGAGATCCCTGTGCCTCTGCCTCCCGAGTGCTGGCTTTAAAGGTGTGATCTAATAGTAGTTTGTTTGTTTGTTTAAGGTGCATAAAGAAACCATAGATGCTGTACCAAATGCAATACCTGGGAGAACAGACATAGAATTGGAAATTTATGGCATGGAAGGTATTCCTGAAAAAGATATGGATGAAAGACGGCGACTTCTTGAACAGAAAACACAAGGTAAAAGTTTGCAGTGTACTAAGGAACTTTTACATTGAGAGTATTCCTATTACCCCCTATCCTCTTTTGGGTTTTTGTTTTGTTTGTTTTTTAATTGAGACATGGTTTCTCTGTGTAGTCCTGGCAGTCCTAGAAATCACTTTGTAGGACAGGCTGGCTTCGAATTCAGAGATCTATCTGCCTCTGCCTCCTGAGTGCTGGGATTAAAGGCATATGCCACCACCGTATGGGTGTTCTTAAAATTTTTAAAGTTATGTTATGTGTACGAATGAGGGTTTTGTCTGCATGTATGTCTGTACGTTATTTGGGTGCCCAATGCCCAAAAGGGCCAGAAGAGGTGTTGGATCCCTTTGAACTGGAGTAATTCAGAGATCCACCTGCCTCTGCATCCAGAATGCTGGGATTAAAATTGTGGGCAATAGTACATAAAAAATGTTTTAGGGAGCCGGGCGTGGTGGCGCACGCCTTTAATCCTAGCACTCGGGAGGCAGAGGCAGGTGGATCTCTGTGAGTTCTAGGCCAGCCTGGTCTACAAAGTGAGTCTAGGACAGCCAAGGCTACACAGAGAAACCCTGTCTCGAAAAACCAAAGAAAAGAAAAAAAAAAGTTTTAGGTTGTTTAGATTAGTTTTCCTTTTTAACTGTGAAAATAAATTAAAGCCTTCTATTGGCAGAGAGTCAGAAGAAGAAGCAACAAGATGATTCTGATGAATATGATGATGACGAGTCTGCAGCCTCAACTTCCTTTCAGCCACAGCCTGTTCAACCTCAGCAAGGTTATATCCCACCAATGGCTCAGCCAGGGCTGCCTCCAGTTCCAGGGGCACCAGGAATGCCTCCAGGTAACATGAAACTTGTTAAAAGTGTGTCCTGAGGACGTCACTGTTATGATGCAAGTGTTAATTCCTCCTGTTTAATTTCTAGTACTAACCCTTGTTACTGAAACGCTTTGTAGGCATACCACCATTGATGCCAGGTGTTCCTCCCCTGATGCCAGGCATGCCTCCAGTTATGCCAGGCATGCCACCTGGGTAAGCAAACTTCCAGTTGGTTTGTGGGCTTGGGTCTTTTTCAGCTTGGGTACTACGATTTAAATGTTTTCATTTTTTTGCTTCTCAAAGATAGGGCTCTATAAATCTTAAATTTTTTCTAATAAGAGGTTATGAGACATATATTTATTTGCCTCTGAGAAAAATAGATTTTTGGGTTTTAGTATAAATGTAGGAAACCATCTGCTTCAGTTGTATTTTCTATAATTAAAGCATTGGTTATAGATTGGAGTGACTTAGTTATAGAACTATCGAGGACACTGTGCAGTTGATGAAAAGGAGACTGTAAATGATGTACCAAAAATCAGAAACTAAAATGAAGTTGAGGTGCGTGTCGCCCATCACTTTTACTTAAATAGAGTTGGATATGAAAGGTGTACAATACACTTTCCCGCTGTATTTTGAAAACCACAGTTAGATTTTGATTTTGTCATACATTTTCACAGATTGCATCATCAGAGAAAATACACCCAGTCATTTTGCGGTGAAAACATGTAAGCATCTCATTCATAATGTAATTCAGGAGGTATAATCATAATGTCATTTGTGTGTGTGTTTAATGATATTTATTCAGTTGACTTAAGAAAATTTTTAATCTTCCTCATTAAAACTTTAAAGTTTGTAAGCTCATTGACACATCTCTTTAAAGTAGAAAATTAAAACATTTCTGAGCAAATAGACACATTAAAATAATTCTCAGGCATAGTAGATGTTACTTTTAATCTCAGAACTTGGGAGGCAGAGGCAGGCAAATCCCTTTGAGTATGAGGCAGCCTGTTCTATATAGTTTCAGGTCAGCCTGGGCTACATAGACTTTTCTCAAAGGGGGAGGTTTTTTTTGATTTTTCTCTAAATCTCCAGCTGCTTTTTCAGGATACCATTAAGTAGTAAGACCTAATATTAAGAGGCAATATTTACAAATCTCTATCTGCCGTCATGTTTTATTGTTATAAAAGGTAATCGGTTTTTAATCTAATTAGAATTTATATAGGTAGGTTAACTTCTGATAAAGTCTTACATTGTATAAGTGGGGGATAATAGCTGAGTGATAGAATGCATGTGTAACATGCAACAGGCACTGTGTTTTATCCCCAACACCAGAAAAACGAAACACTACAAATTAAGTTCATATACTTGTAATCTAATGTTTTGAAGTAAATTGGACACTGGTCTTTGAAGGTGAGCTTTTTTTTAAAGGGGAAAGTATTAATATGGGTTATGTTTTTTAGTCATAGTTTAGTATTAGGAAGTAAAATTATATGTATCTGAGTATATTTGGTCATATTGATGATGATTTTTCCTTGTTCCTCCTGGACAGAATTTTTTACTCCAAAATAGACAACTCAAATAGAAATGTTTTTATCTGTGTTCTGTATACATATTTTGCAAGTGGAACAAAAGCTTTCCAGTTACACTTACTAGATGGGGCCTCCTGTATATATTCTGTATATATTCTCAAGATTACTAGATTTTAGTGACATTGTTTTGCCAACGGGGTTTTTTGTTGTTTTTTCCTTTTTTCCTGGTAAACTGAAGAGTTTGCTGGTTTTTAGGATGATTATTATGATAGGATTATTGTTGTATGGTAGATCCTTGTGGCTTGACTGATTTTAGTACTTGAAATATGAGTTTTTTATTTAGTGTTTTGTAATTGTCAAAATATTTTTTTTGTGATTTATACTGTTAATGAATGTTTTTGTTTTTATTTTCTTAAATTTTGCTTTTTTAATAGCATGATGCCAATGGGTGGAATGATGCCGCCTGGGCCTGGAATACCACCTCTGATGCCTGGAATGCCGCCAGGTACGACAGTCTCACTGAGTGCTTTTGTCGTGTGTCTGATAGCATTGATACCTAGGTTTATAATTCTTTTACATGTTGAAAGAAGTTTGCTTGAATGTGCCATATCTTGACTTTAATCCTAGCAGAGACAGTTGGCTGTCCAGAGTTGTATACTAGTCTGTGCCAGCCAGGGCTTTGATGATATCCTCCCTCAAAAAACAAAAGTTGGCAGCCACCTTTAATACCAGCATGCAGGAGGCAGAGGCAGGCGGATCTCTGAGTTCGAGGCCAGCCTGGTTTACAAAGAGTGAGTTCAGGACAGCCAAGGCTACACAGAGAGACCCTGTCTAGACACCCCCACCTCACCCCACGCCACCACCACCCCCCCCCCAAAGAAAAGAAAGAAAAGAAAATGGGGACAAAAGCTTCTAAAGTTGTAAAATGAAGAGACTGAGATGTGACTAGTGTCAGGAGCATATGGTCATACTCACATAGAAGTGTTTTCTTTTTTTTTTTGTTTCTTTTTTTTTTTGAGACAGAGTTTCTCTATATAGCAGCTCTCCCTGTCCTGGAACTCACTCTGTAGACCAGGCTGGCCTCGAACTCAGTGATCCACCTGCCTCTGCCCCCCAAGCGCTGGGATTAAAGGCGTGCGCCACCACGCCCGGCTCAAAGTATTTTTGTCTGAAATGTGTTTCCTTGAACTGAATTCTTGGGAATCATTTTTGCTGCAGGTATGCCTCCACCTGTTCCGCGTCCTGGAATTCCTCCAATGACTCAAGCACAGGCTGTTTCAGCACCAGGTATTCTCAATAGACCACCTGCACCAACAGCAGCGGTCCCTGCTCCACAGCCTCCAGTAACTAAGCCTCTTTTCCCCAGTGCTGGACAGGTGAGGTGAAATTCTTGAAAGGTGTGCATTTATGTTTAAAGGTAAAGTGGACTTGTTTACAGATAATCTTTGAAATAGTCACAGATTAATTTCTTAAATAAAAATTGAGTATGGAATACACTGAAATGTATAGCCCATCACCTGCTGCTGTGTTTATACCTTTGTTTCCACTGTTCACATAGGGAAAAAGGAATCAGATGTTATTTTTTCATAGTTATCTTAGGCAGAAATGACAGTTGATTGTCTGAGGGCTTAAGTAAATGATGTTTCCCGGCCCTCCTCTGCCTTGCGTAAGGGAGGAGAATTAGGTCAGCACCAATGAAGAAATTTCTGTAGTACAGTGGTGACACGCCTTTAATCCCAGCCCTGGAGAGGCATGTGGATCTCTTGAGTTCCAGGCCAGCCAATCTACAGATTAGTTCCAAGAAGGCCAGGCCTACACAGAAACCTTGTCTTGCAAAAGAAACAGAAGACCCGAACAGGGCATTTGATGGGTGTTTTCTTCTCATTTAGAGCCATGGTAAATTGCAGCATTACACTTGAGTTGGAAGAACATCTTTTAATGGCTTTTAATCTAGTCATCTTTCTTTTTTGTTCTGTTTTTCCAGACAGGGTTTCTCTGTGTAGTCCTCGCTGTCCTGGAACTTGCTGTAGATCAGGCTGGCCATGAACTCAGAGATCCGACTGCCTCTGCCTCAAGAGTGCTGTGATTAAGGGCTTGCACCACTACCACCCTGCTAGTAATATTTCTTAATAGCCTTGCTTCATCGGAACGTTTCCAGAAGATGAGTAGGCTGTGTACATTATGGCCAAAATTTTTGCACGTTTTATTTAGAATTAAGTAGATAAATTTAAAGGATTCAGACTTTGTTTTTGCTTTGTTTTGTTTTTTTAGAATGTTCTTTAGAACTGGGTGTCATGGTACAGGCCTAAGTTTGAGGCCAGCCTGGTCTACTACAAAACGAGTCCAGGACAGTTAAGGCTACACAGAGAAACCCTGTCCGAGGGTGGGGGGAGTGAAAAAACCCTAACAAGAGTATCCCTTAGATTTTTCTCAATTTCCCACTGTTAGAATTTTTGTGATAGATTGAGATTTTATTAGGGAGTTGTTAGACTCTGTAGGCTCATTTTATTGTGTAGCGTGTTTGCATAGAAAACTGTCAGTACGTCCTTCAGTTTATGTTAACATTCTTGAAATACTCCAATGCAAAACATTGAGTTTAGAAAAGACTTATGTTTAACTAGTTGTATTGGTATAGAGATAATTTTTCGAGGCATCTGCTTTTACTGTTTATTGAAAATGCATTAACTTTGCCTCTTTAAATAATGACATTTGATTGCATTACAATCTGAATTTTTAAAGATGCAATCTATACTAAAAAGTGCCACATGGCATATTTTCACCCATTTGTTCGGAGACGGTTCATTGTTTCCTTTCTTTTATGCTACAGATGGGGACACCTGTAACAAGCTCAAGTACAGCTTCATCCAATTCAGAAAGTCTGTCTGCATCTTCTAAAGCTCTGTTTCCTAGCACAGCACAAGTACGCAGGAAGTTGCAGTTTAAAATTGTTAAATGGCTTTACAACTTAACCCTTTGGACCCTTTGTAAAGGCTGAATCTTACCAATATATTTAGTTTTTTAGAAGTAAAACAAGTACAAAAACTCATGGTGTTTGAAAATTTGAATTCATACTAAAGACGACAACAAAATACTCTAAAACTTCTGTGGTTCTAAAGGGTTAAAAGCATGTGAGCAGTAAATGAACTATAGTGGCCAAAGGTTAGCCTGATGCATGGTTAAGCTATTTTTGATTCATGCTATTTAATGCATCACATATTTACTTAAGGAAATTAGCACTGTGCATTTGGTTCTAAAGATGACCTAGTTAACATTTAAACATCTGTATTATGAAGTAATGTGTGTTATTGTTAACTTTATTTAGAGCCTGCGCCATTAACCCTTTTGTCTATACTGTATTCTAGCCATTACTAATTTGGAGGGTAGTATGTTGCTATCTATAGAGTAATTGCATAGATGGTAACATTGATGGGCCACCACTGATTACTGTTTTGCTTTTTTTTTTTTAAATGCTTATTACTAATGGGTTTATTTTCCAAACTATTGTATTCTCTAGTTTCTATTTTCAAGCTGTTTAAAAGATGAATTACTTTAAACAAAGAATTTAGGGAATCTAATGCAGTTGCGTTAAATACTATGTCATGATTCTGTAGCAAACTAAAATGAATACAAAGCATTGTAATTGAAAGCTTTTGGAGGAGGTATAAGGCACCTGAGAAGTACAGTGACATCAGCCCAGTGTCCTGGTGTTTTTATGGATTGGACTTTGTGGAATATTTATTATACATTTAATTTAGTTTGTTTCATTTGAAGTTTGCTCAATTTCATGTTGGTGTCTTTTTTTTCTTCTGTTATACTCACCTTTGGATATTGTCATTGTATTGATAAAGGACTGTTATTTTCCAGGCTCAGGCAGCTGTCCAAGGACCTGTGGGTACAGATTTCAAACCCTTAAATAGTACTCCTGCAACAACTACAGAGCCCCCGAAGCCTACATTCCCTGCTTATACACAGTCTACAGCGTCAACCACTAGTACAACAAACAGTACTGCAGCAAAACCAGCAGCTTCAATAACAAGCAAGCCTGCTACGCTTACAACCACCAGTGCAACCAGTAAGTTGATCCATCCAGATGAGGATATATCACTGGTAAGTTGTTCATTGATTTTTACTAGTCTTGTTTACTCAAAATCATTATAGCAGCCTGCCCATTAGAGAAGTTTTCATTTGTACTTACATAGGCTTATCTAATTTTAAATCTTCTCAAATAATTTCTACCTAATTATTTTTTAAGGAATCATAAAATAAAAAAAAAAAAGAAATCATAAAATAGTAAGCGAAGAAAGGGATACTTCATGTTCTGGTCTCAGATGCTCCTATCCTTTTTCTAAAAGAAAACACAGTATGCTCAGGTCTTACTCTTAAAAATATTTAGGCATAAATTTGCTTGTGTTGACAGGACAGCTGAGTCTACAGATTCTTTGAAGCCTGTACAAATGAATTTGATTTAGGAGAAAGGTCATATTTAGATGTTTAAACTCTGTGTACTTGTCTAGCCATGTTCTAATGTAAAAATAGATGAAGTCTTTAAGGCATGGAGGGTTAAATAGCACTGACGTGAAGCAAAAGTCAATAATTTTGAGTAATTACATATTTTAAATTACTGGGATTTTGGATATTTGTCTTCCTGTGTTCTTAGACGTTGTACATCATTTTTATTCTCAGGAAGAAAGAAGGGCACAGTTACCTAAGTATCAGCGCAATCTTCCTCGACCAGGACAGACTCCAATTGGTAATCCACCAGTTGGACCAATTGGGGGAATGATGCCACCACAGCCAGGCATCCCACAGCAGCAAGCAATGAGACCTCCAATGCCACCTCACGGTACATTTGTTTGTTTGTTTGTTTGTTTGTGAGTGCTAAGTATGCAAAATGTCTAAAAGTGTAATACATAAACCAACTTTTTATGTTGTGTTTTCCAGGTCAGTATGGTGGTCATCATCAGGGCATGCCAGGTTACCTTCCTGGTGCTATGCCACCGTATGGGCAGGGACCACCAATGGTGCCCCCTTATCAAGGTGGCCCTCCTCGACCTCCAATGGGAATGAGACCTCCTGTAATGTCGCAAGGTGGCCGTTACTGATCTTGCTTCATCAAGTCTAATAGGTTTGGAGATTAAACCTTTTCTCAACTTGTGCTGTTTATATTGACAAGCTTCCGTCTGTAAGGCTTCATTGTGACTTTTAACATTATCTTCCCACATACCAGGAACTATTGGACATTTATTTGACATGGGAGAAATTATTTGGAATAATAAAACAGGAACATTTCCTGAAGTTGCAATTTATACTGTATGGCTTCTTTTTCATGTTTCATCTAGGTTTTTAGAAGTGAAGTATAGTAAATTTGGTTCGGTTAAATTGTGAAGGCGCTGGAATTACATGAACATACCACCTTAAATAAAGGCAAGTTCTGTAAGCTTACATTGCTATTTGTAAAGTTATGCCTTCACAGCATTCCCACCGCTGTTGGACTTCATGTCCCCAACCTAGGTTGGTGAGGGCTGTAACTGTTTCCGAGTACTTGTACATTGGAAGTCTGGATGTGTAACAGTATTTAATGTAATTAGAGAGTTCCTCCTGTTTCAGGGTTTAAGAAATCTGGCCCACTGAGGTCATGTGACTTTTCTGTACTGTTAAACTTCATTGTAATAAAATGAGAGAAAAAATTATGCCTTTTTATTCATAACCCAGCTGTGGACCACTGCCTGAAAGGTTTGTACAGATGCATGCCACAGTAGACGTCCACATAATAAAACTCAGTTACCATACAGTTTTGATACATGATTGGATTCTTTTAAGTTAGATTTTTTTGCTTACTTAGCTGCATGTTTTAACAGTATAACATTATATGTGTATATATGGGGGGGGAAGACTTTGTTAATGTCTCCTTTGAGAGAAACTCTTAATACACACAAGTGATTACATAATAGGTATGTGGTGCTGTTTGACATCCTTTGGTATCATGTTACAGAAGTTCAAAATGTAAACTTCAAAACTTCTTGCTAAGATGGTTTAGAGCCTAGTGCCAGACCCATCCATTTTAAGACTTCAGTTGTCAGTTGAATACTTTATGGACCTCAGAAGCTTTCTAGGCACAAAACTTCTAGAAGCTTAGGTGCATGCTTCTTGTGTTAATGGTTTGATATATGTTAACTTCTAAATATGCTTCTATGGTTTTGATAGTTAACAGGTCGATTGACAAGTTTTTATATACTCCTCGGAGGTTATGTGACTTGGGAATGAATGGGTACCCTCTGTTTAGACAGATGGCTTGCTTGACTGGTAATCTTGATTCTTAGATAATTTGAATGTTGCTATGTTCCTATAGGCAATTTTTTTCTAGGAGTGACTAATGTTAAGGATTTTGTGTTGAAGTCTCACCATAGTAGCTCTTAATAACTTTTGTTGACATTCTCCTGGTTTGTTTTGGTAGGTTTATGATCAGTTGCTTTAAGAATCAAGTGATAAATCCAGCGTGGTGGTTCACGCCTTTAATCCCAAAACTCCAGGGAGGCAGAGGCAGGCAGATATCTGTGGGTTCATGGCCAGCCTGGTTTACAAATCCAAGTCTAGGACAGCCGAGGCTACAAAGAGAAACCCTGCCTGTCTTGAAGAACCAAAAAAATAAGAATAAATAGTCAAGTGATATACAAAGTGATTACCCATATAATGAATACAAGTTGACTTGAATTTCTGAATATGAAGTTAAAACTTCTGAGAAAATGCAGTCTTTTATAATTTCTGTAAAGTATTAGATAAAAGAAGCGACAGCAAGAAAAATGATTTTTATTTATGCAGAACATTATATATAATTGGCTTATTATACAGGAAAGTGAGCATGTGACGAATGAAATGTGACGAATAATTGAAAGCTGAATGCTATTTTCAGTTTGATATTTACTGCGCTGGTTCTGTACCTCTTCTGTAGTTAACCATGAAAGTTCAGTTTCTAATGAAAACATTCATATATTACCAGAAATGCATTTTTCTTCCAGCAGCAATGCTACATACCCTTCTTTATCTGACTACCTGTTTAGTTAACTAAAGTTTTGAAACTTTATTTCTTAGATCTGGCAGCACGTATTTCATACTGCCAAAGAAAACCCTGTATTGTAAGTAAGGTTTATCCCTGCAGTGATAGCATACACCTTTAAACCAGCATCAGAAGGCAGAGACAAATGGATCTCCTGTGAGTCAGAGACCAGCCTGGTCTAAACAGTGAGTTCCAGGGCAGCCAGAGCTACACAGGGAAATCCTGTCTTGAGAGTTATTTGTTTTATTTATTGCATATGAGTGCTTTATGTACAGAAGAGGGCATCAGGTCTCCTTACAGATGGTTGTGAGCCACCACATGGTTGCTGGGAATTGAACTCAGCACTGTTGGAAGAGCAGACAATGCTCTTAACACACTGAGACAACAAGGTTAAGTTTAAAATGATTTTAGAAATGGTTCCTAAAACATTTCTGAAGGATTTCATGTATTGGATTATCAGAAATCTGAGGTATTGGTAGAACTTCAAAAATTATAAAGCTTTACACTTGCATTTTGTTCAAACAGGAACAATATAGCAGGGTTTATTCTTTGAAGTCTACAACTTATAAATAAGTAAAAGAATCCTAGTAAAAATATACAGTTTTATGGATGTTACATAACATTTAACGGCATATAATCTCTTCTGTGGTTTTGTAGCATTATGGCTTAGGTGTGGTGTCCATTCAGTATATTGTGGAAAGTATAATTTTTGCATGCATTGAAGATAATTATGCTTCTAGAAAATGCTTTTTTACCTAATTGCTTCTGGGGTCCATCGTATGGTTAAATCAATCACAAGTGTAACAAATTTGAAATGATTGACATTTCTTTAATGCCATTAAAAGTGAATTCAGCTCCTCACAAAAGGCTGCTTTTAGTTATTTGGTATGTTCCTATGAACACTGGGTACAGCATTTAAGGAAGCTGTAAAATAAATAAGCCGCTTAGCTTCAGTTCTACCATCCATCCACTTGTGGGTTAATTAAAAACAATAAACAGAAAAACCCAAAACGGTCTGGCACTAGTTTCTATTATATGTTTTGCTACTGGTAGAAAAAAAGACCAGAGAGGAAACACTTTTGGCTGACTGCTGGAGTCCTCACTTAACTGCTTACTATTGTAGTAACCTCATGCCATTTGTTAGGGGGAAGAATATCTGTTTATTGTTTAAGTTACATACTGAACTTAAACTCAGTTTAAGAAATGAATTACTTATTGAAATCTCCAAGAAATAAGTTTGGGCTCAATATGCAATTATAGACAAAAAGAGCTGCTTTTTTTTGTTGCTTGCTTGGTCATTGGGACTTTTAAAAAAATGATGCATGTCTTTTTAATTAATTGGGTGATGTTTTTCTAAAATTAAAATTTTCTTCTTCCTATAGCCCTGCCATAGGACAGGCTGAGGCTGAGTCTCAGTGTTGCCCTGTTCAGTCTGAGGCAAGTGGGATTTATTTTATTACTTACAGGGGCTTTCACAGCTTTATAGCTGTTGGATATTTATGTCCCCAAACTTGCAGCAAGTTTGGTGAAGGCCCCTAAATTTAATTAAACTTAGGGTTTTTATATTCCTTTGGCAGAGAAGGCTCTATATTAATATTCACGTTTGACTGTGGTGTTAATAAATATAAATAAGTATTTTTATTACATACAAAGCTTTATAACCTTAATAATTTGACCATTTTACATTCTTGATTTGGAGGCATGAATGTTGTACTCAAATTTTTACTTTGAACTCTAGGGAAATCATACTGGTGTTTTTTGTTCAAACTTAAATTTAACCTCACGGATAAGTTTATTTGAAATTCCACAGGATACTGGTTTGTTCTAAATCCCAAGCTTATATTGAACATCAAGGCAGTAAGGTCATCTGAAAATGCTTATGATCTTTAAAGTTTTCAAATCTCACCACACTAGAGCAAATGTTAATGTAGAGCCCGTGTAATGAGTGGGAAGGTGTTTTGTCTGTGCTTGTGCGGTGTGAATGGCTGTAGACGGCAGGTGTGGTATAAAAGGGTTTGGGGATTACATGTCTCAGTGGATAGGTAGCTAATTTTCAGGTAGTGAAATTGAAATTGGGTGGTGTGATACATATTAAACTGGCTTGGAATGATTTTTTAGAAGTTAAATTTCAGCTTTTACTGAAGGGTGCTTTATGTTATGTGCACTCACCAGTAGTATCTCCACATTTGTTTTTAATTAGAATTTGCTTTGATTTTTGGCACTAAAAACTTTTGTGTTGAGCAATGGGAGTGTTGCAGAAAGTACCTTCTAACTTTTTTATTCCTTATTAGACTGGAAACAGATTTTAATCTTTTATTTTATTTTATTGTCACGGTTGTTAAGGTTTGATATTTTGTTTTTGTTTTTTTGAGATGGGGTTTCTCTGTGTAGCCCTGACTGTCTGTCTGGAACTCCTATTTACTAGGCTGCCCTCAAGCTCCAGATCCGCCTGCCTCTGCCTCCCCGGTGCTGGGATTAAAGGCGTGCGGCACCCATACCTGATTAGATTTTAGTACTTTAAAGAACTACTGTTTCCATGACAATGTTCCACTGAGAGGTTTTACAACTTTTAGTAAATTACAGATGATTTTTTAGACTTGTTAGGGGGACTTCACTTATAGTTTCAGTCAGTCACAGGTTCTTATTTGATATTATGTACCCTGGATTTCATTCCCACTACCATTATCAACTGTGATTGGAGATATATTTTATCTTGTATTTACTCTTCTTCAGTATAATTAATTCTCTTGAAGTTGCCTGACTCAATTCTAAGTTAAGATTAAAATAGGCTTTTATATAGGCATGGAGAGGTGATTTACTGACAACTCATTTGCTTAGTAATAGAGACCTAGGACTGGAGAGATGGCAAATGGGTTAAGAGCACCTCCTGTTCTTCCAGAGGTCCTGAATTCAATTCCCAGCAAACACAAGGTGCCTCATAATCATCTTTAATGAAATCTGGTGCCCTCTTCTGGTGGACAGGCACATGTGGAGGCAGAGCACTGCATACATAATAAATAAATAAATCTTTTTTAAAAAAAAGTTAAAAAAATAGATACCTAATCACAGGTATTCTTTGAGCTTGGGATAATGGTTCATGTCTATATTACTAACAGCTGGGAATTTGAGAAAGGAAGATTGCTGTGAGCTTGAGGCCAGCAAAGGCCGTAGAGTATAAGACCCTGTCATTGTGGAGATTGGGTTGTTGATATGTCCTTTGGTGTCTTTGTAGTTTGCTGGCCCAGAGAACCAGATGAGAATTAGGTAGTTTTCGGTAAAACTGACTTGATGTTAGTTTGAGTAAACTAATGACTGTGTGATTTGTACATTTGTATTGGTTAGAATTTACTAAGTGTGGGGCTGGAGAGATGGCTCAGTGGTTAAGAGCACTGTCTGCTCTCCCAGAGGTCCTGAGTTCAATTTCCAGCAACCACATGATGGCTCACAACCATCTATAAGAGATCTGTGCAGGCATAAAAGAACACTGTATATGTAATAAATAAAATAAATCTTAAAAATTTACTAAGTATGCAGCCTAAAATTTAAATGAATCTGACACATAATTTTAAAAGGTAATGTTTATCCATGTAATACTGAAGTCATTTCTACTTCAAAAAGGAAACTAATATTTCTTGTAATTTATGGGAAATTCCTCCAAAAGGCAGTGAAGTGACTGGAGTATACAAGTAAACTTTATTGAGTGAAACATTCCCATGCTCTCTGTCCTAACATCTTCATGAATGATATTTAAGGGTTTCTTTTTAGTTTTTCCCAATAGTTTGGGGTTTTTGTTTGTTTGGTTTGGTTTGGTGGTTTTGTGTGTTTTGTTTTGTTTTTGTCATCCAGGTTATTTTAATAATTCTGTTTTTATAATACTCTAACTTTTCCTTGAGATAATTCTTTGTAAAACAAACACTCCCAGCACTTGGGAGGCAGAGGTAGGCGGATATCCTACCCTGCAGAACGGATGACCAGGGCTACACACAGAAACCCTACCCCAACCCCCCTCTCCCCAAAAAGGATGCTTTAACAATGTGGGGTAGAGTCACATGTTATTTCTGAACTTGCATAATACTGATTTTTCAAAACCAGTATCTTAAACTCTTAGTCATCCTCAATAGAACACTATTATATATTAATTGAATAAATTCGTAGGAATTAGAGAAAGGTCAGCTTTAGTTTAACCTGTCAAGAACCTGGAGTCCATCTGTTCATTCCAAATGGTTTCCTCATGTTGAACACTAGGGTTTGGTCTTCCTTCTTTTTTTTTCATGTTACTTGAATTCTTCATTTTTTATTTTAAAGCTAGGTGTGGTTGTACATGGTGTAATTTTAGCACTCCAGAGGATGAGATGAGACCAAGGGTATTCCTTCAAATTTAAGGTCAGCCTGAGTTAGAGTAAGACCCTGTCACACAAATTTTTTTCCTCTGGGTATAGTGGTGCACAACTCCAATTCTAATACTGGGGGTAGAGGTTGATGGGTCTCTTTGAGTTCAGTGTCAGCCTGGTCTGTGTATGTATACGTTCAGACCATCCAATTCTACATAATGAAATGGTATCCTTAAATCATTTTTCAATTCAATAAGGCTTAGGGAATTGTTTTTAGCCTAGTGCACGCCTGTAATCCCAGCACTCAGGGAGGCAGAGGCAGGCCCATGAGTCCCAGGCCAGCCTGATCTACAAAGTGGGTCCAGGACAGCCAGGGTTACACAGAGAAGCCCTCTTGAAAAACCAAAAAAAAAAAAAAAAAGCATTACTTTTGCTCCTGAGTGCTATGTATTTTTGCATTAATATTTTGTTCTTCAAAGAGGTATTTACACCTCCAGCTCTGGAGGACAATTTAAAATGAAACTAGTTTGGACAAATTGAGTTGATTTCCCCGGCCCGCCCGCCCCCCCCCCCCCCCCCCCATTTTTAGGGAAGATTGTGTTAGAGTCCACAAATATGATACACAGCTTAAAATGTAGTGTTCATTAAAGCTAATTTCAACTATTTGTGTTTAAATAAGTAAAGTATATTGAGTACTGTGTGACTAAAATTGGCTCAGTAGATGTTAACTTTGATGGAGTAGGGTCTGAATGAGGAGTATGGCTACTTGGTTTTGTGTATCCTGTCATTTTCAACAGATCTCACTGCAGAGGGAATAAATATGTGTACATTGTCTTAAAAGATTGCTTGGACTCCAGCCTTTATTTTAAATGTTACTATGGTTTGTAAGGTTATGGGGCAGTTTTAGTCCCTTAATGTGTGGCATTTCCTAAGCCCCCTGACATTGTTACAGTATCTGGGAACTTTGTGTGTATGTGTTTTCTTTTGGGCTTCTATTACAGTTAAAGGATCTGTCTTTGCCTTTTATTAAATTTGAGGGATTGGTAATGAAATTTCATTGATTGCCCTACTTGAAGAATGAAGCTGGAGGTAGCTCAGTGGCAGAGTGCATATAAAGCGTGCACGAAGCCCTGGATTCAGTCCCCAGCACCAAAACAAAGGAAAAAGAAGAACGAAGACTTACGCTTCCCCAGTATAGTATACATAGCTGATACTATGTGGGAAAGAAACCATTGTATGGTGGGTTTAAATGTAAGAGCCTTACATGTTACAAAAATAACTATTTCTACTATTTTTGTTCCTTTGAGACTTTACCCTTTTTATTTTGGTGAAGATCACTATTGATGTTTTCTTAAAGACAGCCTACTAATCCCATATGAAATATCATTTCCACTGTCTTTTTTCAGGGTTGTTTACTTGCCCAAGTTGGCCAAGAAAAGAATTATTACAGCTCTTAAAATTTGAGTCAGAAACAGGGTATCTATTGTTCTATTTTTTATTATTATTATTATTTTTTAGAGTTAATTCCCCTTTACCTGCTAACTGGTTATTACACAGGGATGAGAAGCAACAATTTATAGTTGTTTTTTTTTTTAATTGGAGATTAATAAAATTTCATAGGACCTTAAAGTTAGTTAAAATGTCCTGTAAAGTTTTGTCTACATACTAATTGAAATTTAAAGGTTATCACATTTAAATATTTATGCCCCTTGCATTTTAGGGCAACCATGATTCTAGCACACTTCACACATTGAATAATTATTAAAATTAAAACACATCCAAGAGATACAAAGTGTTGCTAGCTCGTTATCAAGATCACTCAATTTCCATAGCCAATGTAAAGTAGCCTTTGTTAAATTTAGGAAAGCTTTTAAAATGTACTGCTATCAGGCTCTGAGGAAATTAAATGCACATTGACTTTTAAAGTATGGGTTGAACTCCTCAGTTTAATACAATTTGTGTTTTTGTTAACTAGCAGCAGAATTTCAGCATTTGCTACTTACTGGTAGAGAAGAAAAACCCCACAGCCCTGCCAGTACAGGTTAGTTTAATCTGTAAGTACCTGATATTCCTTTTTTTTTTTTTTTTTTTTTTTAAACTACCCCGAACCATACCCATTTAACTCAAATAAGGAAGAAAGCTGCTGTGCAGTTACTTAAATGTGAGTATAAACAATAGATCCATTGGATATTCTCAAACACAATTCTTGGACCAATGTAGCTCTAGTTTTGCAGACCTCAGTTGTAATAAAGGTGTAATTTGCTCCTTTATTATCTGGTTGTTCTTGAACCTATGTAGATGTCTTCAGTATAAAAGGGAGAGAAGGAAGTATTTGGATCCGCTTGGTCCATGTTGGTAGTAGTACATGGTCCAAGGCTTCAGGTCCAGGGTTGTTAATTAGGCTATTCCATGGCGGTTTTTAGTCAACCTTTACCCTCTACAGTATGAAGCAACTTATAATGCTTTAAATAATTGAGATACTTGTAAATAATTTGCTTGTCTCTGTAAGCTATAAATACTGTGGGTTCATCACTGACATGGAAGCTCACTGCTTATTCAGAACCCTGCACAATGGTGCACATTTTAAATCCCAGGATTCGCACGCAGATTTAGAAATAGTGTGAATTTAAGGCCAGGCTGGGCTATAAAATGATTTCCTTGCTTAAAAAATACGGCAGTAATCTCATGTAATTCTTGAGATTTAACCAGTAGAAATAGTAAAGTAAGTTGGATGGTAATTAGCCATCCTTGAGTTGGATTGTTATTATTTTATTTGGGAACTCTGGTTTGTTTTAAATTTTAAAGATCTACATCTAGCAGCCAGTAAGAAAAATATATTCTGTGAGTTTTTCTCCCACTTTGTTTTTTGATTATAAAATTGCCTGAGGGCTTAAGTTTGATTGCCTTTCACAGTTTAAGAATGGCGTAGATACAGTGGAAATGGTTTTCCTTAAAACCATCTCTTTAGAGCTGCCTTTCTGGTGAGTACTGCTTTATAACTTTTATATTGCGGTTTTATTTTTATAACCTAGCTGAAACATGACAGTGATCAAAGTGAACAGCCAGAATTTTCAGAGCTTGGGTAGTAATTGAATTAAAACCTTAAGATGGCAGTTACAGCCTGACGTTTCCCTATGCTCCCTTTTTGGATTTACTTTTTTCCCCCTCCATTTTTCCAAAGGCCTGTATGCACAAAAATGTTAAACATGGATTGTTTTCTTTGGTGGGGAGAAATAATAGTTATACTTATTAGTGTTTAAGAAAATCAAGGGTAAGGAAAGATGTCTCAACAGTTAAGACCTTGTCACCTCCAGTTGTGGTGCACGCCTTTAATTCTAACACTTGTGAGGCAGGGGCAGGTGGACCTCCTGAGTTTGAGGACAACCAAGGCTGCCAAGCAGAGGACTGTCCCCTAAAAGAAAGAAGAAACAAGTCATGTGTTTGCATAGTCTGAGTTCGGCTCCCAGCGTCCATGTCAGGTTGCTCACAACCACCTAGCTCCATAAGGATCTGATGCCTCCTAGGACATAGTGCCATGTGCATAGTCCACGTGCACATAATTAAGAAATCTTTTTAAAGCAGAACAAAGATTACCTCCCCTCCCCCAACAGTCTTGTTTGACACTGCATAGGTATATGAAATAGTAGAATTGTATTCTGCCATTGGATAGTTCTTGAGCAGTTTAAATTATTCCAATACTGCATGGAGGTTATTTCCTGATACTTGATTTCTAGCATTTGTTTATCTGTGAACATTAACCTATTACTATCTAGTTTAGTCATTAGCCCGTAACATAAGGATTTCTTTCCCTCTAGTTTTTAGCTAGATTCTAGATAATGCCAATACATTTGTATATACGTAGTGTTTCTGCCGTGGCCTTTGTACATCAACAAAGTCAACCTTGTTGCCCTTTAGTATTCAATATTAGTTTTCTAAAATCTGACATTTATAATCTGAGTGTGTATGGTAATGTATTCTAGATGAGCCTAAATTTGTGTCTTTAAGATTCAAAATGAAATAAATTTCTAAGGAGCTCTGTCCTTTCCTAGCATGGATAAGCAGACTGTGACAGTTGGTAAGTATGTAACTTAAAATGCATGTAGTAGTGCTAAGATGAGCTGCTAAATTGTGTTCCAAGACAATTACAAATGAGGCCTTCTAGGAACTGTGTATGTATGTCTCACATTTTCTTCAAATCTGTGTACTATCAAATGATTAAACTGAAATGCACCTTACTCATTTGTCTGGTTTGGGTTTTTTGTTGTTTTTATGAGATTTCTGTATGGTGGTTTAAAAACGAATTTTATATTTAACAATTTGGGGGGAGTTCATCAATAGGTGGCTCTTGAAGTTACTTTTAATAAGGCAAAGGTGGGTGTGGTGACACATGCCTTTAACCCTAGTGCTTGAGAGTCAGAAACGGGCAAGGCCGGCAGAGTTACAACTGAGTCCAGGACAGCCAAGGCTACACAAAAAAACCCTGTCTTGGAAGAAGGAAAAAAATCAATTGTTTAGGTGTGTTCTAAGAACCGAATTTGATTTGAAGATTACTTACAGCCTTGTTTTTTATTTCCATTTAAAATTAATCAAAATGCGGTGCCAAAGGGAGAGAGCCACTCCATAATTTCTGTAATACTATAGGAGTTGGTACATAATTAAGATTTTATGTATTTTTTGTGGTGTATCCTCAGTCAGTTTTCTCTTGAGGACAGAAGATTGTCTGATTCTTAGAGCTGGAGCTTGAAACCCACCCCTGAGTCAGTGTTTGATAAGCTAACTGGCAACATTGGAGTGGGGGAGGGGTTGTTGTTTGTTTGTTTATTTTGGGTTTTCAAGACAGGGTTTTTCACAGCGATCCACCTGCCTCTGCCTCCTGAGTGTTGGGATTAAAGGCGTGCGCCACCTCGCCAGGTTAGAGAGCTTTTTATTTTGTGAGCGTTATCTTGGGGTATATAGTCAAGTCAGAGTACAACTTCTTAGAGTTTGTGTTTCTGTGTGAATTCTGGAGAGCCATCTAGTGTCGTGTTGGTGACAAAAGGATAACAGGGTAAAGTGAAAAGTGCTTAATATTAATTTTGAGAGATAAGTCATTTCATTATGGCATTGATTTCTGAAAAGTTACAGAAACGGGTCTGAGTGCCTTTAATTTAGTCCTCAGGTTTTACCTCTTGACAAGTGTGAGTTGCGCTTGGAGAAAATGAAGAGCCAAGTCATTTTGGGGATGTGATTGTATGGAGGATCTGAGCAAAGCACCAGAAGGAAGAGTACATTTGCTAGCCTGTGTATGACTAAATGGTACATGGTCAGAGAAATCTTGGCCAATGTTATTTTTTATATAACCAAGTTTGCTAAAGGTATATACAAACTAACCTGTAATTCACTAACATTGGAACCTTGTGATACATGAATTTGGTTGAGTTTGTTTTAAAATAAAATTTTCCCACACAAATAATAGTGTATGTGATACTTTAATGTGTCTCCTGGCTCAGGAGTATTAGTTTATATAGTGTGTTCGTCCCTAACCCTAGTACATATACAAACACAGGAGACTGTTGCGCTGAGTGGGGTCTCTGGATATCCCTGGTGATTATGGAACCTGGCTGCCCTGGAACTCCTAAAAATCCTCCTGCCCCTTTTCTCCCCAGTACTGGGTTTAAAGGTGTTCCCCACCAAGCTGAGCATAAATCTGATTCTTTTCATTCTCTACTTTGTGTGGTGTGGTAACTTTATCTTCTCGTATTTTAGGCCGCAAGCTGATTAAATCCCTAAACCTTAACATAAAGTATTTTGGTTGCATTGAGTATGCAATGTTTATGTATCCCAACAACCTTTAGATAATGTGTCATCCTGCTCCTGCCACTAACACCCCCAGCTCGCTCACTCTCTTCTCTCGCCCTCCTTCTCTCCCCTCTTCCTCTTTCCTCTCTCTTGCATTTTCCTTCCCAAGGTCAGAGCCTGTAGACCAGGCTGGCCCTGAACACCCATGACTCTGACTCCTGAGTGTGCCACCATGTCCAGCTTTAAAAATTTGTTTTTAATTATATGTATGTTCACCTTTCACTTTATATATATGTATAATATATATGTATATGTTATGTATATGTAGTCAAGGCTGGGGCGTAATGCATTTTCTATAAACATGATTGTTTATGCAGTGAAAATTTTGTTTCCATGTAGACTGACCTGAAACTCATGTAGCTTTGCAGATTAATCTTTATGTTTTGTTTTGTTTTGTTTTCCAAGCCGTGGTTTCTCTGTGTGGCCTTGGCTGTCCTGGACTCCCTTTGTAGAGCAGGCTGGCCTCGAACTCACAGAGATCCACTTGCCTCTGCTCTAGAGAGCTGGGATTAAAAGTGAGCACCACCACTCCAGGCCTTACAGATTATAATCTTTTAAGAGAAAAATAACTATGACCCATGGATTAGGTGGGCCTCAATTAGCCTCAGCCAACAGCAAGGGTTAGGGGGGTGTGGCATCTCAGTTAACAATTTCTGTTTCTTAGCAATTAGTTTTGTTTTCATTTTTTTTTTTCAGACATGGTCTCAATTACACCAGTCCTTGACGCTTTAGTAGTCAAGTATCACCTTATACTTAGTGTGTGAGAGTGCCTGTTTTACTTAATGCACCGCATGTTCAGGTACCTGCTGAGGACAAATTACGACATCCACTGGAGTTGCAGTTACTCCCTAATACCAGTGCAATAGCAGCAAGAGGTTCAAACCACCCGGCAGTCTCTAGCCTGTTGCAACCTCTTTGTCCGTGTGCCTTTCCATCCTGAGTACTGCGATTACAGGTGTGCACCTCTATACCTGCTTGGTGACTTTATGTAGAAATTTCTATCCTCCTAACCTTACTGTTAGCTAATCTGAAATTTTCAAAACTGTTGTTCATGTGGCCATCAAGCCTTGAAGCTCAGAGTTTGATCCTTGGGATTCCCATGGTGGAAAGAGAGAAGTGACCCACCCCCACCCCCCACCCCCCGAAGCTATCCTATTACTTCCACGTGTGTGCTGGGTCACAAATACTAGAAATTGACAGTCGTGGGCTGGAGAGTTGGCTCAGCGGCTAGGAACACCGGTAGTTCTTCCAGAGAACCTGAGTTCAATTCCCAGCACCCACATGGCTGCTCCAACTGTCTGTAACTCCAGTTCCATGGGATTCATTCTCACAAATGCAGACAAAATACCTGTGCACATAAAAATAAATAAAGTCCTTTTTTTTTTTTTTTTTTTTTGGTTTTTTGAGACAGGATTTGTCTGTGTATCCCTGGCTGTCCTAGACTCACTTTATAGACCAGGCTAGCCTTGAACTCAAAGCGATCTGTCTACCTCTGTCTCTCAAGTGCTGGGATTAAAGGCGCGCGCCACCACACCTGGCTAGGTAAATTGCTTTTTTAAAAAATTACATTCTTAAAAGATTAAGTTGGCAGGGCTGGAGAGAGATGGCTCAGAGGTTAAGAAAACTGTTCTTTAAAAGCTCCTGAATTCAATTCCCAGGAACCACATGGTGGCTCACAACCATCTGTAATGAGACCTGGTGCCCTCTGTACATGCAAAAAGAACACTGTATACATAATAAATAAATCTTTAAAAAAGAAAAGAAAAAAGCTCCTGAGAGTTCAATTTCCAGCAACCACATGGCAGCTTACAACCTTCTATAATGAGATCTGGTGCCCTTTTCTGGCTTGCAGGTGTACATGCAGATACATTATATACATAATAAATCTTAGTGAGTTGGCACTTAGGAGGCAGAAGCAGGTGTCCCTGTGAGTTCAAGGTCAGCCTGGTCTGCAAAGTTAAGTCCAGGACAGCCAACAGCTACTAGAGAAACCCTGTCTAAGAAAAATAAAGATTGGTGTGGTGGTGCATGTGTTTAAATCTAGCACTCATTCCAGAAGGTGGTGGCGCACGCCTTTAATCCCAGCACTCAGGAGGCAGAGGCAGGCAGATCACTGAGTTCAAGGCCAGCCTGGTCTACAACGTGAGTCCAGGACAGTGAAGTCTACACAGAGAGACCCTCTTGAGAACAACAACAAAATCTAGCACTCAGTAGGCAGAGGCAGGTAGATCTCTTAATTTGAGGCTATCCTGGTCTTTAGAGTGAATTCC
The DNA here is from genome assembly GCF_903995435.1 of Acomys russatus. Taxonomy (NCBI): domain Eukaryota; kingdom Metazoa; phylum Chordata; class Mammalia; order Rodentia; family Muridae; genus Acomys; species Acomys russatus. The sequence goes on from NC_067152.1 coordinate 7,507,775, forward strand.
ACGACAGCCAGGGCTACAGAGAAAAGCCCTGTCTCACTGGTCAGTGGTGGCACATCCCTTTAATCTCAGCATTCGGGAGGCAGAGGCAGGCAGGTCTTTTGAGTTCCAGGCCAGCCAGGAGTCCAGGGTAGTCAAGGCTACGCAGAGAAACCATGTCTTGAAAAACCAAAAAAAAAAAAAAAAGCCTTGTCTCAGTGGGCAGGAGAGATCGCTTAGATGTTAAGAACACTGACTGCTCTTCCAGGGGTTTTGAGTTCAGTTCTTAACAACCATATGGTGGCTCCTAACCATCTATGAGATCTGGTACCCTTGTCTGGCGTGCAGGTGTGTAACATGCAGGCAGAACACTATAAACAAAGCTTTAAGAAAAATAAGATAAAGTGGGGGTGGGTGGGAATAGAAGATAGAGAGTAACTGAGGACGGTGTTCTGTAATGGCCCTGGTCTCCATTTGGATGTAAACATGTAAAAACAATTCCAAAAAAAAGGTTTTCTTTCTTTGTCTTTTGAGACAGGGTTTCTCTGTGTAGTCCTGGTTGTCCCTCAACTTGCTCTGTAGAGCCGGCTCTTCTCCAACTCAGCTGCCTCTGCCTCCCAAGTGCTGAAATAAAAGGCGAGCTCCACCACTGCTTGGCCTACAGAAAGTCTTAAAAATGGAGTTTTAAAGTTTATTTAATAACGTTTTCTCCTCTTTGGATTTTCAAGACAAGGTTTTTCATTTTAGTCCTGGCTATTCTAGAGCTCCCAAGACTAACTCCAGATCAGGCTAGCCTCGAACTCACAGACATCCGCCCTGTGCTACCTACAACTACCACTGCCTAGTTGAAATTTTATGTGTCACATAGGTAAATATGGAAGCAAATGTATATGTACAACGTGGAATCACTGTTGGAAGAGTAAGCCATGGTTGCATAGAAGTGGAAGGAACTGCCATTAAAGGCAAGGGCAGCTTCACCTCTCTGGCCAGTATAGGCCAGTCTCAACCTAACTGAACACACATAGGTAAATAAACATGAAGTTCTGTGTGGAAATGGAAACATCAAACTTGCTGGTCCTGATAGTCTGTGCCTTTGACCCCAGGATCCAGGAGGCTTAGACAGCCTGGTCTACTACATAGTTGCAGGCCAGTCAGGGATACATTATGAGACCTTGTGTCAAAACCAAATAATAGAGAAAATGTAGAAAGTAATTGGAAAGAATCCTGATGTCAACCTTTGACCTCCAGGGAGATCACATGGGTGTACATAGACGCAGAATGGACAGTGGAAGCTTGGTAAAATTAGAATAAAGGCAAACTGCTAGAGCTGGACATGGTGGCACCAGTCTGTAATTCCAGCACTCGGGAAGCAGAGATAGGCAGATATCTGTGAGTTTGAAGCCAGCTTGGTCTAGGACAGCCATGGCTGTTACAAAGAGAACCCTGTCTCCAAAAGCCAAAACCAAACACAAACTGCTTACAAGTTAAACATAGCTTTTCTCAGAATTCTCTGTCAAAGTCCAAAGCTCTTGCTTTGTGTTTCAAAGCTATAAACACCCAGGAGGCTAAAAGGAGGAGGACTGCCCTGAGTTTAAGAGTAGCCAGGACTTTATGGAGAAACCGTACCTCAAAAGAAAAGCCAACGATAAAATGGAACAAAACAAAAAAAAAATACATGAAGTTTAGCCTGGGCTTTCTTAGATCTCAGATGTCACTGGCATGTTTTGTTTCTGAGACAGGGTCTCACTGTGTAGCTCTGGTTTTGTCTGAAACTGGCTTCCTGCTCACAGGAATCTGCCTCTTGAATGCTGGGGAAAATGGCATGAGCCACCGCAACCAGCTGCCCTACCTTCCCAGCCCCCATTTTCTGCTTTCCTCCTAGAGTACATTAAATGAAAGTGTTCTCTCTGCATAAATGTTCATGTGTGTATGTGCCTGGAACCCATGGAGGTCAGAGGATGGTGTTGGATTGCCTGGAAATTGAATCCAGCTCCTTGTGAAAAGTAACCAGTGATCTTAACCAATGAGCTATCTTTCCATTCCACCTAAGCACTGGCTAGAGTGTAAGCATTAGAAGGGTGGGAGATTTGATTCATTGTTTCTCCATACTATCTGCGACAGTGCCCAGTGCATCCAAAAGCAGTCTGGACATAGTGACATAGTGAATGAGTACTTCATCATCAAAAAAATACTGAATTAGTTTTGTATCCTCTAATCCCAGCATTTTGAGAAACTGCCAGGAGGCCCTTGAGTTTAGGTCCATCTTGAGTAAAGGTGAAAATGTCAAGTGAAGGAAAAAACATGACAATTTCATTTGCTGAGGCTGTAGGGCTTAAAAGCACTGGTGGCTCTTCCAGAAATCTGAGTTTGATTCCCAGCCATGACATGGCAGCTCACCAACTATCTGTAATTCCAGTTCCAGGGAATCCAATGCATTCTGACTTCCACAGGCCGCAGGCCCACAAGTGGGTTATAGACATACATGTAGGCAAAACAGCCAAGCACATAAGAATAACTTAAGAACCATATTGGTGGACAAGTGAGATAGTGAGACTCATTAAAGCCATGTCACTATCCTTGGTAACCTGATTTTTGATGCCCCAGTTCCCTGTGATGGGAGGAGAGAACTAGTTTCTGAATGCTGTCTTCTGGCCTCCACATGTACACTGTGGAATATGTGCACACATGTACAGTAAGTGTGTGTGTGTAACTGAGGAGACGACTCAGCTGAAAGTGCTTAAGAGCATTTGCTGCTCTTGCAGAGGGCCTGGGATCAGTGCCCAGCACCCACACAGTGCATCACAAACATTAGTAACTCCATTTCCAGGAGATCTGCCTTCATGGATTCTAGGCATACACTCGGTGCACAGAGGTACATGCGGGCCCAAGCTCCTTTGCATAACTATGTCTTTTTTTTAAAGTGAAGCCAGGAATGGTGGTTCTGGGGCCATCTTGGTTTACATAGTGAGATTCAATTTAGCCAGTTGCAAAGTAAGATCCTGACTTGGGCCTAGAGAGATGGCTCATAGGTGAAGAGCACTAGCTACTCTTTAAGAGGTCGTGCATTCAATTCCCAGCAACCACATGGTGGCTCATAACCATCTAGAATGAGATCTGGTGTGTAGGAGTACATGGAGACAGAACACTATACTAAATAAATAAATCTTAAAAAAAAAAAAAAAAAAAGCGATGAAGACAGTGCCAGTCTCCAGGCTCACTCCATACATAAACACGCACACATGAATCCTGAATGCATCAAACATGAATCATATTTGGACAAATATGGTATGTTGTGGGGTTTTTTTGGAGGGGGTTGGTTGGTTTGAGACAGGGTTTCTCTTGTCCTGGACTCGCTTCGTAGACCATGCTGGCCTTGAACTCACAGCTTTCCGCTTGCCTCTGCCTCCCAGCACTGGGATTAAATCTCAGCACTTGAGAGGTAGAGGCAGGAGAATTTCTGTGAGTTTGAGGCCAGCTAGGGCTACACACAGAAACCCTGTTTCAAAACAAAACAAACAAAAAAGCAAACTGTGTTCTCAAATTGAACTTTAGGAAACTTTAAGTGTCATTTTATGCATATATATATAATTGGATTTGATTATGATTAAAATCAGATGGATCATGGGAAAGGACACACCAGAGTGAAAGTTTACATAATCTAAGTCTATACATCTGAACAAAAAGCCAGCCACTCTTCATCTCTTAGCAACCAGTTCCTTTTTCCCCTCCTTGACCTCTTAAAACAAGAAACCAAAGAAACTAGCCCTTTGGGTGTTGTAACTCATTAGGGTATTGCTGACTTGCAGCTTACCTGATCTGGAGTATCACTTTGCTTCTGAATAAAGTTTACTTTCCACTTCTTCCTCTTGTGTGCATTTTGTCAGTTCTTTCAATAGGATGACAGGAACCTGGAAACACAGGGTCTGGATAGTGACCCATGTTAACAAGAGCAAACATGCTTTGTGAGATTTCAGCTAACCTCAGCGTTGGGGTGAGGAATTTATTTCATATATTAAAAAGATTTTTTGAGCCGGCTGGTGGTGCCTGCATGCCTTTAATCCCAGCACTCCAGAGGCAGAGGCAAGTGGATCTCTGTGAGTTTGAGGCCAGCCTGGTCTATGACGTTAGTCTAGGACAGCCAAGAATACACAGAGAAACCCTGTCTCGTAAAACAAACAAACAAAACAACAACAAAAACTTTTTGGAGCTAGACAGATGGCTCAACAGGAGTGCTTGCTGCACAAATCATGAGGATAGGTTCAGACTCCAGCACCCATAACAAACTGGAGGAGATTGAGTGGTCCCACAAATTTCTGTAAATCCAGCTCTACTCATGGAGACATAAATACGTGTTTTTTTTCCCCAGCTCCGCTGTAATCTTTTTGTTATTTACTTATTATTTTGTTTTTTTCCAGACAGGGTTTCTCTGTGTAGCCTTGGCTGTCTTGGACTCACTTTGTAGACCAGGCTGGCCTCGAACTCACAGCGATCCGCCTGCCTCTGCCTCCCAAGTGCTGGGATTAAAGGCGTGCAACTACCACTGCCTGGCCCCACGAGAGAATTGTTAGGTAAACTTAAGTATACATTTACATTGTACATTTGCATTTACATTGTAAATGTGGGATATTTGCCAGAGAAGATGGCTTGGGCATGAATTCAAGCTAATAGAAAGTTTTTAGTAGTGAGCCAGCAACCACACTGGGTGTTTGGGATCCCAGTGTAACCCTCGAGCCTTCCTCAGAATGAGTTTTAACCATGAAAAACATAAGAGTTTGTGTGCTTCATTTAACAAGAATACTAAGCCAGATGTGGAGGTACAGAAGCCAAAAAGCAAGGTTAGTACATTCAGAGACTCTCCAGACTTGGATAAATTAGGTCTTTATGTTTTTGTTTTGGCAGGTGGTGCTGTCTATGTGCTGTGTTTTACAGCCTGAATGGTACTTTGATCATGGGAGTCTGTTGTGCTAAGGTCTGGGCCCTGTTAGAATAATAATGAAATGAAGTAGGTTTTGTTGTTGTTTAAGGGGATGCAAGGCTTGACCCTGGAGCCTTCCACATGTTAAACATGCTTTACCACTGCTTTACCAGCTGCAGCTCCAAGGTTTTTTTGTTTTTATTTTCCCGAGACAGGGTTTCTTTGTGTAGCTTTGGCTGTACTGGACTCAGTCTGTAGACCAGGCTGGCCTCGAACTCACAGCGATCCGCCTGCTTCTGCCTCCTGAGTGCTGGAATTAAAGGCGTGCGCCACCAATGTCATGCTGCAGCTCCAAATTTTTGAAAATAATTTTCCCTTCATCTCACAAATGTAGGTAGCTACACTACTAGTTGGTAGCAAAGTGAAACATTGAGCTCCATGTTTGTTTAAATTTAATTCCAGCTTTCTACAGCCAGAAAAGCATCCTCTGGGTGATGTGTCTGGGCAGGCTGCAAAAGGCTTGCTAATCTTCTGATAAATATTATTTTTGGGGGCTGGAGAGATGGCTCAGAGGTTAAGAGCACTGTCTGCTCTTCCAAAAGTCCTGAGTTCAATTCCCAGCAACCACATGGTGACTCACAGCCATCTACAGTGAGATCTAGTGCCCTCTTCTGGCGGGCAGACACACATGCGAGCAGAGCATATATACATAATCAATCTTTAAAATTTTATTTTGGGATTAAAAAGGATAATGGGAGACAGATGGTTCTTTCCATAGTGATGTTGAGATTGGAGTTTGGTTTTTCTGAGCCAATCATTTGCGTATGTCGTTCTGATTATTCATGTGTTTTGTTATTTAAGTAAAGTCAAGCTGTTTTGGGATGTAATTTTATATCTTATATTAAACCTTCAATGGAGAACTAGTAATAGTGCAGCTGGCTGTAATGCAGACCCATCAGTAAAAATAAGTAGAAATAACCTAAAACCTGCTTACACACTGCTGCATCTTTTAAAAAAAGAATTTTTTTTTTTTTTTTTTTTTTTTAAAGAATATAACCGGCTGTGGTGGCACACGCCTTTAATCCCAACACTCAGGAGTCCGAGGCAGGTGGATTTCTGTGAGTTCGAGGCCAGCCTGGTCTATAGAGTGAGTTCCAGGACAGCCAGGGCTGTTACACAGAGAAATCCTGTCTCAAGAAACAAAAATTAAGGCTGGAGAGATGGCTCGGAGGTTAACAGCACTGACTGCTCTTCCAGAGGTCCTGAGTTCAATTCCCAGCAACCACACGGTGCCTATAATATATCTATAGTGTATAGATGTCTATAATGTGATCTGATGCCCTCTTGTGGCTTGTAGGTGTACATGCAGGCAGGACACTGTATACATAATAATCTTTCAAAACAAAACACCCCACACAGCAACAACAAAACAAAGCAGCAACAACCCTCCCACCCCCCACCCCCAAAAAAGATAAGAATGTATTAGAAGTAGCTGTTGTGGTGAGCAAACCACATTAGTACACCACAGGGGACCTTTTCCTCTGATGTTAAGGAAGAGTTAGAAGAAGCCTGGGGGACGGAGAGATGGCCCCGTAAGTTAAGAGTGTGTACTGCTTTTTTAGAGGACCTGAGTTTGCTTCCCAGCTCACATAACTGCTGGGTCTAGCTGCCTCTCCTGGCTTCCACAAGTACCTGTACTCGTGAATACATCCCATAAACATATACGCACGCACGCACGCGTACGCACGTCCCTAGTGCTGGAGTTAAAGGCTCGCACCATTGCTGCTCAGCCCTCGCATGCATTTTCGGTTGCCATGTCGATATTGTAGGAGTAGAAATGCCAAATGTCAGCCAGAAAAAGTACCTTCTGGAGGAAGAAAGTAAACTGCATGAAGCGATGCTTGCTGAATTGCAGGCGTTAAGACGTCACTTTTAGGGAATGGTAAAAGCCTCTCGTGGAATGTTCTTTGGTCGAAACCTAAAGGTTAAAAAAGGAGAAGGTGAGAGTGAGAAAAAGGAGAAAGAGAAGACAAACACAGCACTTGGGAGACAGAGGCAGGTGGATGGCTTCACTGTGAGTTTGAGGCCAGCCTGGTCTACAGAATGAATTCCAGGACAGCCAAGGCTATACAGAGAAACCCTGTCTCGGGGGTGGGGTGGGGTGGCGGGGGGGGGGGGGGGGGAAGCTGGGTATGGATCGCTGGGTGGTGATGGCACTCGTGAGGCAGAGGCAGGTGGATCTCTGGGAGTCTGAGGCCAGCCTGGTCTACAAAGCGAGTCCAGGACAGAGAAACCTTGTGTGAGGTTGGGGTGGGGGTGAGGGTCGGAAGAGCCGGGCATGGTGGTACATGTCTTTAATCCCAGCACTCAAGAGGCAGAGGCAGGTGGATTTCTGTGAGTTCCAGGCCAGCCTGGTCTACAAAGTGAGTCCAGGCCAGCCAAGGCTACACAGAGAAATCCTGTCTTGAGAAACCAAGAAGAAAACAAAAAACAAAAACAAAAAACAAACACTCAAAACCAAAAGTAGGGGGCTGGAGAGATGACTCAGAGGTTAAGAGCACTGGCTGTTCTTCCAAAGGTCTTGATGTTCAGTTCCCAGCAACCACACTTATAACCATCTAAAATGAGATGTGGTGCCCTGTTCTAGCTTGCTGGCTCACATGCAGGCAGAATAATGTATAAATAATAAATAAATAATCTTTTAAAAACAATAATAAAAACTGAAAGTGATTAAGAACCTATAGAAGTCACCATCTCCTTAGTAGCCAGCCTAAGATTTAGAGCAAATATGTCATTCTCAAAGTTTATTGTTCTTTCATTGCATTTTCTGGATGATGATCCAGTTGAAATGGGTAAGAGAAGATACAGAAGCTTGTTGGGCGTAGTGGCGCACACCTGTAATCCGAGCACTCGGGAGGCAAAAGCAGGTGGATCTCTGAGTTCCAGGCCAGCCTGGTCTACAAAGTGGAAACCAGGACAGCCAGGGCTACACAGAGAAAACAAAACAACCCAAACAAAACAAAACTACAGGAGCTTGAAATGCTGGCACATGCCTTTAATTCCAGCATCAGGGCGAGGAGAGGGAAACAGGTGGTCAATCTCTGATTTCAAGGAAAACCTGGTCTACAGAGCGAGTTCCAGGACAGCCAGGCTACAAAGAGAAACTCTGCCTTGAAAAACCAATTAAAAAAAAAATACGGGGCTGGAGAGATGGCTCAGTGATTAAGAGCGCTGCCTGCTCTTCCAAAGGTCCTGAGTTCAATTCTCAGCAACCATATGGTGGCTCAGAACCATCTGTAATGTGATATGGCGCCCTCTTGTGGCAAGATGACTCAGCGGGTAAGTGTGTTTGCTGGCCACTATGAGCCCCTGAGTTCAATCCCTGGACCACTCATTGCAAGCGTCCTCTTCTCCATGTGCATGCCATGGGAAATGAGTTCCCATGTACAGACAGAAACATTATAAATGAAAACGTAAAACTGCAATAACAAAGTAGTCCAGTAGAGTATCATTAACTCTCCATCAGGTTGAGAAAGGAGGATTCCTACTTTGAGGGTAAAAAAAAGACCACAGCATTACACCGAAGTTCCTAGAATTTTAGAGTTTGGAGAATTTAGAAGCCATTTCACATGACACAGCAATGTCAGGAATTCTGTTACCAGCTTGTTGGGATGTTATTCAGTTTTAACTAGAAAACACACAGGGAGGCCGGGCGTGGTGGCGCACGCCTTTAATCCCAGCACTCGGGAGGCATAGGCAGGTGGATTGATGTGAGTTCGAGGCCAGCCTGGTCTACAAAGTGAGTCCAGGACAACTTTCTCTTGAAACCTTCTCTTGAAAAACCAAAACAAACAAACACAAACAAAAAACCAAAAACCAAACCAAACAACCCCCCAAAACAACAACAACAAAACCAAAAACACACACAGGGAAGCAAGATATGCAGGCCTGTAATCCCAGCACTCGGGAGGCAGAGGCAAAAGGGTCTCTGTGCTTCTGAGGCCAGCCTGGTCTACAGAGTGAGTCCAGGACAGGCAGGGCTATTATGCAGAGAAATTTTGTCTTGAAAGACTAAAACAAGGGCTGGAGAGATGGCTCAGTGGTTAAGAGCACTGTCTGCTCTTCCAAAGGTCCTGAGTTCAATTCCCAGCAACCACATGGTGGCTCACAGCCATCTATAATGAGATCTAATGCCGTATTCTGCAGGTGTACATGCAGGCAAAGCACTGTTTACATAATAATAAAAAATAAATATTAAAAAAAAGAAAAACTAAAACAAAACAAAAACAGGAAGAAGAGGAGGAGGAGGAGGAGGAGGAAGAACAGTGGCTAATAATATATTCTCCACCAGTTCTCAGCCTTGTCCGTTACTATTGGAGCATCACCAAATCACGTATTCCCTTCCGTTTCCCTTCCTGTTTAAGAACTGTCTTCTTTACAGAACACCGTTGGACAGGTAAAAGGATTAATCCAGTCCCAGAGGAACACAATGTTAGCCGTACTTCGTTTCTTTTATATTTCATTTCTGTGTTGTCATCACCTAGAAGGTGATGTATCATTTTAGCAACGTCTTTAGGTTAAACCTTAGTGGTCACATAAAATGCGCTTTTCCCCCTTTCACTTGGTATCTTCACAGATATCCGATCACAGTTGAAGGAATTGGAGATATGGGAAGAAAACTTTGTTCTATTGTTGAGCTGGGAAGATAGTGTGGGTCAGCGGTGCGAATTTCAAGAACTATTCAGATGGAGTAAGTGGGTCAGCGATTGCTTTCAGTTCATAATGTGACGCTCTGATGATGGACCGGTTATTTGGGAAAGTGTTCTTTGACACTGGTCATTTCGTCCGCGCTGGAAGGGAGTGTGTGTTTGCGTCCTTCCTGCAAGACATCTGTAGGAATCTGAACGGTGCCATTCCTGTCATACATTAGGCAAATTGAAAGGTCATCGATCGCTATGAGTGGACACTATAAAGACAGCCAAGTAGCTTCCCTTGACCACTCAGCCTCTTTTGGGACGGTGAGGACTAACTTCTTTTTAGATGGCCGCAAGATGGTGCTGGGGAGCTCGCATGCCGCTGGCGGCATGACCGGCTGCGTGAGACTACAACTCCCGGGGTGCGCTCAGAAAGGAGGCGGGAGCTTCGGGGAGGGGGGGAACGCGAGGGCGGGTCTTCCGGGCGTGTGTTTCCGGCGTCGGCGGCCGCGGCCGGGGACGGTGTGAGAGCGGTAAGATGGCGGCCGCAGCGGTGGTAGAGTTCCAGAGAGCCCAGTCTCTACTCAGCACCGACCGGGAGGCCTCCATCGACATCCTCCACTCCATCGGTAAAGGTCCTCGCGCCGTCCCCGTGGCCCCGCCGTCCCGGCGCGGCCTGTGTCGGTCGGAGGCGGAGGAGAGGGGCCGGACTAGCCGGCTATGCTGCTGCTGACTCACTGTGTGTGTGAGGGGGGCCGGGCCGGGGGGCGCAGGCCGCTCGGGGGGCCCCCCCGGGAGCCCTCTGGCTTCCAGTCGGGCGGGAAGCCCCGAGGCAGCCCGCGCGTCCACCTGCTGGCTGCTGACTCACGGTGGGCGCAGCGCAAGCGTGGAGAGAGGGCCGGGCTGGGTTCGCCACTCCTAAGGGTCTCCGGTGGTGGCCCGCTCGAGCTGGCCCGGGCCTGCGAGCCCGCTGATGGTTGGCTGGTTACAAACTGGTTGCAGAGTGTGTTCTTGAAAGGCCTGGGCGACAGCCTCTCAGGACTGGCATTTCCCGCCGTTGTTATCAGCACAGGTTGCTCCGGGGTGGGTGGGGTGGGTGGGGGGAGCGCAAGCGCTTCTCTTGGAGTTTTCTTCGGCGGGACGCTCGCTGGGAGCTGCTGCTTACCCCCCTCTCCCCCCCTCCCGCCCCCGCCGCCCCCGCCGCCCCCGCCGCCCCCAGCAAGCTCCAGCCAAAGAGGGCCACTTTCTGGGTGTGGGAAGTTGAGGGGTGCCATACACATCAGATTGGCATTTGGTGGAGGTGGCCGAGACGGTCCCCCCCCGTCCGGTGTGGACTTGGGAGGCAAAGTGCCGGGGTGGGAGCGCCGGGACAGAGATGACTAATTTTCCCCAAGTAGGGCTTGAAGTTAATTCTGGGACTTAGTTGTTTGTTGTTCGGGGGACTCTTTGGAACAGGCCGGCCTGGCCTCTCACATTGTTGGAGAACAAGTAAGATCTGACACCGTAGTGCGGTCGTCTTCAACTCGAGTGCGACAGGAAAAGTTGAAATAGGAACCTTCCAGCTTGTCGCTTCCTGCTTGGGATTCAGAGGTGAACAGAAATAAGCGCATGATGGCAGAGAAGGCTTTCGGGTGTGTGTAGCCCGGGAAGTGGGGAATGCGAGTATCTGTGGGACTTGCAGGATTCTGGTGCTTCATGTTGACTTTCTTAGTCTGGTGAATAGCAGTACTTGGCCCGAGAAAGTCCAGCGACAAGAGCGTGATGTCGTTCTTTATCTTTGGGGGTATTTGGAAAAGGAGAGGCGAGCCGATCACAGTGCATTTCGAAGGAATAAAGTTGAGAAAGTGTTTCGAAGTTCTGATCGGAAGTAAAGTTTTAGAGCAGAGTGCCAGGGTCATCCGATTGTTGTTACAGAGGTATATTTCTGTGAACGCGTTAATCTGAGAGTGTGAGTTTTAACTTTTTTTGTGTGTGTGCCTAGTGCCTAGTTTGTTTGCCTTTCAGAAAGTAGAAGTTACTGATAAACGTGGCCGTTAGAGTATTTCGTGGTTGCTCACTGCACTGAGCCGCCTGCAAGCTTCCCTGTTAGAGCAAGCTTGAATCATGCATGATGGGTGACAGCGTTACTCTTTCCGGTCTCCGTCATGAAGTACCAAACTCCTGGTTTTTGTCAAGTCATGATGCTTTATCATAGCAGTAGTAACTAGTGATGGTCACAAAACAAGCACTGCAGACTTTGGAGAGGCTGTTTGAAGTGGAAGTGCCTGACTAATTATTAACAGTTCAGAGTGGGACAGATTAACCCCGGCAGCACTCGGGAGGCGGATCTCTGTGAGTTCGAGGCCAGCCTGGTCCACAAAGCGACTCCAGGACAGCCAAGGCTACACAGAGAGACCCTGTCTCAGAAACAAAACAAAACACAAAACCAAAGACAGAAGAAAAGAAAAGTGGGACAGATAAAAACTTACTTTACCAGAACCGAATCCATTATGAGGCAGCAGTGTCTCCTAAGTATAACTCTGCCACACGGAAGCTTCTATAGGAATTTTTCTAGAATGGCTTTATGGGATTGTTTATTCTTCATATTTCCTTTAGTTGAAGCTTTCTATAGATTTTCTGAAAGTTTATTGAAAGACTTGGTTTATAGTCATCAGTAATTTTATAATTTGATTTTAGTTTGTGATAGGTAAATGCACAGGCATGTTTTAAAAAATATCTTCATACACACAAAGAAATATTTTCATACAACATAACGACCAGCATGAGGCTCATCACAGTTGCGAAGAATTTGTTTTACTTTTGTTTTAAGCAAATACAGCAGAAATGTCAGTGTCTGTGGGTGAGGTGAATTCTAAGGGTTTGATTAAAAAGGGCCACTTAAAAAGAAGAATCTACTTTTTGTATTATTAATATGAAATATACCCCATAGATACTTGGTCATTTTACTTTTCTTTAGTGTCCCCCCACCCCCTTTAGCCCTTATTTGTTTGGTAGTTTCATTTGGAAAATAGGCTACAGTTCATAATGGGTCTAATAAGGGTGAATTTTCCCTTGCTTTATTTATTTATTTTTTTAAAAGTTTCTGTTTTCTTTTTTCAGTGAAGCGTGACATTCAGGAAAATGATGAGGAGGCGGTCCAGGTCAAAGAGCAGAGCATCCTTGAACTGGGGTCTCTCCTGGCGAAGACTGGACAGGCTGCAGGTAAGGAACCTATAGTGATTATGTTTGAAACCCCAGATGGAGTCTCTCTCAGAACACGGGGGCTGTGCTCATTTGTGGTATTGCTCAGTTTTATTTTCCTGACAACTTGTTGCTCTTCAATTTTGAAACAGAAAAGTGTAGGATTTTATTCTACAGGTGTGGGAAAATCCTGTTTTTGTTGGAATATAGTGAGCTGTGATTTGTTCCTTATTTTTTAATTCTCACTGTATTTCCTTACATGAGGGCAGCCACCATCTTGATCGACTTCATTGACTAGCTCTGGTATATTCACGGAGAGTGATTTGAGGCCCTTTACTTCAGATATTGCCACAGGCTTTTTCTGCTGCAGGATGAGTGTGACATTAAATAGTGCGTTCCTAAGACTTTTCTTTGGTAGGTTTTGTTTTTTTTTTTTTTTTTTTTCTGGTTTTTCGAGACAGGGTTTCTCTGTGTAGCCTTGGCCATCCTGGACTCACTTTGTAGACCAGGCTGGCCTCGAACTCACAGCGATCCGCCTGCCTCTGCCTCCCGAGTGCTGGGATTAAAGGCGTGCGCCACCATGCCCGGCTATTTGGTAGTATTCTTATTCTTTGGCTGGCTGGGCTTTAGATGATAGTTGAATGATAGGTGTGTGTTCTTTTTTTTTTCCTCTGTGTAGCCCTGGCTGTCCTGGATCTTTTTTTTTTGTAGACCAGGCTGGCCTGGAACTCACAGAGATCCACCTGCCTCTGCCTCCTGAACACTGGGATTAAAGGTGTGTGCCACCAAACCCAGCTGATGGGTATGTTTTTTATTTAAGGAGAGAGTCCTGATGACTAGAAAGGACCTTTGACCAATAAAGTGGTAATAATGTCATAAGCTTATTTAAACTTAACATGGGTAATTGGCATCACTTTGAAGTGAACTTAGAGGGCCTTGATAGACGGCGGGTGTTAAGAACACTTGTTACTCTTATCGAGGATCCTGATTTGGTTCCCAGCACCCACATGGTGGCTCACAGCTGTCTGTAACTCCAGCCTCAGGGGACCTGATGGGCTTTTCTCACTGTGCACATGGTGTACAGATAGCATTCATGCTCATAACATAAATCTTTGGGTGTGTGTGTGTGTGGGGTGTGTGTGTGTGGGGTGTGTGGGGTGTGTGTGTGTGTGTGTGTGTGTGTGTGTGTGTGTGTGGGGTGTGTGTGTGTGTGTGTGTGTGTGTGGGGTGTGTGTGTGTGTGTGTGGGGTGTGTGTGTGTGCGTGTGTGTGTGTGGGGTGTGTGGTGTGTGTGTGCGTGTGGTGTGTGTGGGGTGTTTGGGGTGTGTGTGTGTGTGTGGGGGTGTGTGGGGTGTGTGTGTGGGGTGTGTGTGTGTGTGTGTGTTTATTAAATGAGCATAGGGAGAGAAGGAAAGGGGGGAGGGGTATCCCAGAGACAGACAGAGAGAGAGAGGAAGAGAGGGAGTGAGAAGGAGGGGAGAGGTGAGAGGAGAAAGGGACTGAGAGCACATAACATAAATCCTAAAAGAATTTATTTGATTAGAATGAAGTTCTGGTAAATCATCTTTGTTTTTGTTTTTTATTAAATAATTCACTTTATGCCTCCTGATTGAAGCCCCTCCCTCATCTCCACCCAGTCCCACTCTCTTCTCTTTTAGTTTGTGTAGTAAGCCAAGAGAATGGTGGGGTAGCATCACACAAGTTCTTGAACTTGTAAACTAGTATCTTTTGCAATTAATGATAATTTCTTTTTAATTGCTGGCTCAATCAGAAAATTAAGTAAAGATGTGGATAGTTCATGCCTGTTATTTCATCACTTGGGAGGCAGAGGCAGGCTGATCTCTCTAAGTTTGAGACCAGCCTGGCCTATGTAGTGAATTTTAGGACAGCCAGGGCCATATAGTGAGATCCTGTCTCAAAACAAAACAAAACCCAACCAAAAAAACCAAACAAACAACCCCCCTTCCCCCCAAATAAACCCCCAACAAAACAACCATGTGTCTAATATGCAATGAGGGTTTCATTAAGTGAGGCTGCTGAAATTCATTTCATCTCCCAATCCTTCAGTTTTGCTGTAGCATGTGATTAGTTAGGGACTGTACTCCTTTCTGTGTCGCTCCTGCTGTCCTGAAACTCACTATGCAGAGCTTGCTAGCCTCAAACTCAGAGATCCGCCTGCCTCTGCTAAACACTTGCTTGGACTAAAGGTGTGTGCTATCACCCTTGGCCACTTGCTGCAATTTAATAGGTGAAACAGAATAGTTTTCAAAAACTCCTCACCTACATACTGTTTTCTAAGACAATTTGATCCTTATGGGTCAGAATTCACAAAATTTAAGTCCTAAGGAGGCCTTGGAGCCTGTTGTATTAATTTACCTATCTTTGCAATAATTATTTGATAGATCAGTTGACTTTTAGCGTTGGAAACATGTATATTCCCTTAATCCTTAGTTTTGCTTTATTGTACATTTGATAGTTGCCTGGTGCTGTACTAAGCACTTGGAGGTTAATGAATAAGACAAGGTCTGAGGTGTAGTTATGATTGAAAGTAGTTCCCAGCACCGGCAAACAAGATGCTTAAGCTCAGGGTCTGTGGAAATTTTCTCCCAGGACTTGATTAAAAAAAAAAAAAAAATCTGCTGATGGCAGGCATGGTGGCACACACCTTTAATCCCAGCACTCGGGAGGCAGAGGCAGGTGGATCGCTGTGAGTTCAAAGCCAGCCTGGTCTACAAAGTGAGTCTAGGACAGCCAAGGCTACACAGAGAAACCCTGTCTTGAAAACTCCCCGTCGCCCCTCCCCGCAAAATCTGCTGAGTATCTTAGGTTCTAAGAAGGAAAGTCTTACCATAAATTTCAGATAATTCCACTGAAATTAGGAATATGATTTTAAGAAGTTAAAGGAATTTTCAAACATGGAAAGAAACTGAGTGTGTATAAGAATGAGCACTCAGTAGTAATAGAGTAAAATAGAAAATGAGATAAAAAAGGACAGTTTAAGCTGGGCATGGTAGCACACACCTGTAATCTCTGTGAGTTCGAGGCCAGCCTGGTCTACAAAGCTAGTCCAGGACAGCCAAAGTTACACAGAGAAACCCTGTCTCAAAACAAACAAACAACCTCCCTCTCCAAAAGGATAGCTCAGAACGTTTGTTCTCCTGTTCAAGTTAGAGTAACAGGTACTTAGAGAAAATAACGCTAGCAGATGCTAGAGACAAAGGCAGAATACTTAGCTCATATTTTACTTCTGCCTTTTCTAGGAAGGAAAATGATTTTCAAACAGAAAAGATAGAAATAACATCAGAAAGAGAATTAAAGACAAGGTAGGTGAGAGAAGAGAGAACACATGGTCTTTATAAGTTTTTTTCTCTTGACTCTGACAATTTTTGTCTTGGCATTGAAGGAGTAATCCCAGATAGAAGTGCAGAGCCACTTGGGGAAATCATGCAGGAGGAAGTGTTTGCATACAGAGCATAGCAAACAATATTCTCCCTTTTGGAAGATAATGAGTAGACTGAGATACTACAAATTAGTCAGGTGGTGGTGCACACCTTTAATCCATTACTCAGGATTCAGAGGCAGGTGGCTCTCTGGAGTGATGGTTTGGTGTTTTTTTGTGCATCTATGTGAGTTCGAGGCCAGCCTGGTTTACAAAGCTAGTCCAGGACAACTAATGCTACACAGAGAAACAAAACAAAAAACTGTGTGGCCTTTCCCAGAATTCATCAACTTGTAGAGTAGAAGAATGAGATAGAATGTGTGTGTGGTTTGTGGTTTTTGTTTTTGTTTTTGTTTGCGGAGGGGTGGGGTGGGGACAGGGTCCCTTTTATAGTCCTGGCTGTCCTGGACTCACTTTGTAGACCTGCCTGGCCTCGAACGCACAGAGATCTGGTTGCCTCTGCCTCCCGTGCGCTGGGATTACAGGCGTGCGCCACTATGCTCAGCTTTTAGAACGTATGTTTGATGTAAGTAGACTACTTTATCACTTGGTAGACTATTAATATGGTAGGCGTAGGCTATAAACTTATAGTAGGCTGAATAGTTATTGAAATATATATTAGTAATTGTTTTCAAACTTGATTTGTTCTTGATTTTCCTGATTAGTATTTGGCCCCCATGGTTAAAGCCGTAGCAGAAGGCATAGATATTTTTGTAGGCTGTTTAGGCCAGTAGAGTGTAGATTTAAGAGTCACAGTTACTGCTAAAGCTAGAAAGATGAGTGCAGTTATAAAAGTAAAAAATTTATATACCTGAAATATTCATTGAAACAGAGAAAGATGTAGGGTTACCTGTCTATATAATACTGTTTGAAAAAAGACCTTAATGGACTAAGTTTGAACCAATAATGCCATCTTGTTGCTGGGTTATGGAGACACACTCATATAATCCCAGCAAGACATTAGCCTGTGCTGCACAGTGAGACCTCTTCTCAAAAATCGCTTTCCTTTACCTCTTGAAAGAATTTCCTGTGCTGTCTGTGGTAGCCAGATCTGCCCTACTCTGAGGTCCTTCCCTGAGCATTTTCTTCGGGCCTGGCTACCACAAGCATATCAGAAGTGCTTTTACCCATGTAAGAGAAGAGGGCAGCTGAAGGGATCAGTAATTTAGAAGCAAGGACACTGGAGGAATATTTAAAATAGTAACAATGTTTAGCTTTGAGAAAGGAAGGTTAAAGAAATGTGAATGAGTTATCTTATAAATATTTGAAGCCAGTGGAAGGAGATACAGATTTGTTTAGGAATAAAAAAAATAGGTTTGTTTAAAAATGTGTTTGTAATAGGCTGCTTTTTTTTTTTTTAATATGTTAGTCACTAAAATCATAGTTGTTCAAACATAGGAAAATATGGAAGAGAGATTATTTTATCAGATTAGTCCTAAGATTTACTTATTTATGTATATAAGCACTCTATTGCATGTATGCAAGCATGACAGAAGAGGGCATCAGATTCCGTTATAGTGGGTGTGGGCCAACATGTAGTTGCTGGGAATTGAACTCAGGACCTTTGGATGAGCAGCCAGTGCTCTTAACCACTGAGCCATCTCTCTAACTCCAGCTTAGTTCTATATGCGGTAAGTAAAGCTATCATGAACTAGGGCTGTATGTGTCTCAGTAGTGGAGTGTTTGCCAGCTAGGTGCTTTCTGACCCACTATACACTTACATACAAGGCCATACTTGCATGGAATAATTAAAATTTGCATAAATGTAAAAAAGTATAGTGTGCATGTGTATGTGTCTGGGGGGTTGTGTTTTCTTCTTATTTTGGGACAGAGTCTCATGTCTGCTTTGTTTCTTTGAGACAGGATATCTCTGTAGCCTAGGCTGTGCCAGAGTGGCCCTTGAACTCACCCATTATGGTCCTACTGCTCCAGCCTCCTGAGTGCTGCGATTATTGTACACACCATGCCCAGCTAGGGTTTTTTTTTCGCTTAGGACAAGAAGGATTTATTTTGCCAGTAGTTCCAGAGCTTTTGATTATTGTATTGGAGAGGACACAAAGTGGAACAGAATTGTTTAACTCATGGTGGACAGGAAGCAGAGAGAAGGGCACATGAAGGATTTTTGTTGTTGTTGTTGTTGTTATTGTTTTCCGAAACAGGGTGTCTCTGTGTAGCCTTGGCTGTCCTGGACTCACTTTGTAGACCAGGCTGGCCTCGAACTCACAGAGATCCACCTGCCTCTGCCTCCCGAGTGCTCTGGTTAAAGGTGTGCACCACCGCTGCTCAGCTACATGAAGGAATTTGATGAGAGAAAAAAAAAGTCCCTGTCTACTGGAGTTACTATTGAAGAGTCAATAGTTTCTTAGCTGGGCCTCTTACGGCTATATAGAATTACGTAGGTTAGGAAGACATCTCAGATTGGCTTCTGGCATGAAGGCAGCTTGAAAGTAAGTGTGTGAGTACAAATGAGGGAGCAGAATGTAAAGCAATGTCCGTCCTGGGGAGTGAAGGGCCGCACGTTTCATCTGTGTAGCTTTCCTTTAGCCCCCACATAGTCCTGTGCGTCCTCTGACTTGAGGCAGATGAAGATTTCAAGGACACTGAATTTGTGTTCCCAGGACGGCAAAGTTTGCTTGCCCTGAATTAGAGTTCTCAGGAGAATTAGTGTACAATTAGAGAGTATTAAAGAGGCACTGGCACTAACGTAGCTCCAACCTACATTCCCCAAATACTTCTTGTTTAGTTAAAACATTGTCTAGAGGTTGGAGAGATGGTTCAGTAAAGAACACTTAGTCTAAAAAAAAAAAAAAAAAAAGAAGAAGAAGAAGACTTATTCTTTGAGAAGCATCAGGTTTGATTCCCATCACCCATATTGGGCAGGTTACAATCACCTGTAACTCTACTCGAGGAAATATCTTGAGTCTTCTGATCTTTGACCTCTAAAGGACATTTGCTCTTATTGCTGGTGTACACACACACAACTAAAAAACAAAAATAAAGCCTTAAAAAAGCATTGTCAGGGCTGGAGAGATGGTATAACTAAAAAAACAATAAAAATAAAGCCTTAAAAAAGCATTGTCAGGGCTGGAGAGATGGTTCAGTCATTAAGAACACTGTCTGCCAGCTGGGCTTGGTGGCGCACGCCTTTAATCCCAGCGCCTGGGAGGCAGAGGCAGGCGGATTGCTGTGAGTTCGAGGCTAGCCTGGTCTACAAAATGAGTCCAGGACAGCCAAGGTTACACAGAGAAACCCTGTCTCGAAAAACCAAAAAACCAAACAAAACAAAACACAATACTGTCTGCTCTTCCAGAGGTTCTGAGTTCAAGTCCCAGCAACCACATGGTGACTCACAACCATCTGTAATGTGATCTGATATCCTCTTCTGGCCTGTAGGTGGACATGTAGATAAAGCACTCAGATACATAAAATAAATAAATAAATCTTTAAAGAAAAGGGGGGGGGGGTCCTGTAATCCCAGTCTTGGGAGGCAGTGGCTGGCAGATTTCTGTTAGTTCAAGGCCAGCCTGGGCTACAAGTAGAGTCCAGGACAGCCAGGGCTATTACACAGAAAAACTATTGTCTCGAAAAACCAAAAAAAAAAAAAAAAAAAAAAAGGCATTGTCACAGTCAGCACACGCCTTTAATCTTAGTACTTGGGAGGCAGACGCAGAGGTATCTCTGAGTTAGAGGCTAGCCTGTCTACAGAGAAAGTTTCAGGGCAGCCAGGGCTACACAGAGAAACTGTGCCTCAAAACAAACAAAAGCATTGTCTAATTTCTCTTGTTTAACAAGCATCTTTTTTTTTTTGGTTTTTTTTTGGTTTTTTGAGACAGGGTCTTTCTGTGTAGCCTTGGCCATCCTGGACTCACTTTGTAGACCAGGCTGGCCTCGAACTCACAGCGATTCATCTGCCTCTGCCTCCCGAGTGCTGGGATTAAAGTCATGTGCCACCATGCCTGGCCCAAACTGCCCTTTTCTAAAAAGGGGAGAAGAAAACTTTATGATGGACAGCTGTATATGTGTGTCTTGTGGTTGTTGTTGGTTGGTTTTTCGAGGTGAGGTTTCTCTGATGGACAGCTTTTTAAGTCATTACTTAAGATTTAGGGTTTAAGCTGGCCATGGTGGTGCACACCTTTAATCCCAGTCGGGAGGCAGAGGCAGGTCGATCACTGTGAGTTCGAGGCCAGCCTGGTCTACAAAGTGAGTCCAGGACAGCCAAGGCTACACAGAGAAACCCTTAGGTTTTGGAGATCAATGAGGAATTTTTTAAGTCTATGATAAAACTTTTAAGGACAAGACATCCTGAGCTCACTGTGCCAAAATGAGGGATACAGAGGTACAGTTAAAGAGAGGGGCGAGGGGCCTGGAGTTTGAAACTTCTGTCTGAGGGAAACTGCTGAGGTGTAGACTTGGAGGGTAAAACAAACTACCCTTGAGACTTGATATTTGCTGCTTCTGATTTTGTCCACCATGGGCATATTTCATGTTCTTTAAAACTGTTCTTGATAACCGAAGTTCTTCGCTGTATATCTTTAATTAAAACAGATAAATGAGGCCTAGATGGATGAGCTTCCCCTGAGTTTTCATAGTGACCCAGTGGACAGTGGGAATGTAATATCGTAGTGCTGTCTGTTGACATCGCTGCTGTGCTAGTACCTGCTGGGACAGCTCACACTGTAGTCTAGGGTGGCTTAGAACTCCTTCTGTGGCTGGCCTCAGAGTCAAGGCCATTCTTCCCCCTCCGGCTCAAGGGCTAGGATTACAGATGTGATCCACCACACCTGCCTCTGCCGGGAATCATTAAAACTTCCAAGGTGTTTCATTAGATTAAAAACAGGAATGGTTTTGTTTGTTTTTCAGTTTTTTGTTTTCTTTCCTTTCCGTTTTTTCGAGACATGGTTTCTCTTGTAGTCCTGGCTGTCCTGGACTCACTTTGTAGACCAGGCTGGCCTCGAACTCACAGTGTTCCACCTGCCTCTGCTTCCCAAGTACTGGGATTGAAGGTGTACGCCACCACTCTTGCCTAAGGTATGATTTTTATTATGGTGGCTCAGCTGTTTTTTAATGGAGTTTTAAAATTTTATTATTGCATTTATTTATGTGTGGGGAATACATGCATGCTGTGTGCTTGTGTGGGGTTTAAAAGACAACTGGCAGGAATTGGGGTCTTTACACTCTTTGGGCTCCAGGGGTCTTAGGTGGCCCATCACTTGGCAGCAAGCACCTTTACCCCCTGAGGCTCAGTTTTTTAAATGAACATTTTGTTTATAATTAAAAATTTTGCATTTTATTTTCTGAATTGCTGTTCACACAGAGCTTGGAGGACTCCTGAAGTATGTACGACCTTTCTTGAATTCCATCAGTAAAGCTAAAGCAGCTCGTCTGGTCCGATCGCTTCTTGATCTGTTTCTTGATATGGAAGCAGCTACAGGGCAGGAGGTAAGTTATATTGATGACAGGAAGCAGATAATACGGAGAAAAGCGTGTTTCGTGAAAGATGCCTACTTTGCTGTGGTTCTGTGTGGAAGGGACAGCTCAGGACTTATCATGTCAGTTTCTCTTTGTTACAGGGCATTTGATACTTTGAGTCTGTTCCATGCTTTGCTTTGTAAGTGGAGATTGTCAGTGGTCCCTGGAACCCTCATTACGTCAGGGTCACACACTGATTCTTGTCTTTGAGGTATTGTATTGCCACACCTTTGTGATGTTTTCTGTGTCTGTGGTACCTTTCATCTTGTGTCACAAAGTTTCTTACGAGCACCAGTTAAGCCTTGTGGCATCCTTTCTTGTCATGTTTTGTATGGCTTACGTGCCTTTGTTAAGGGATGAGCATCCATCTGTTGTGTTTTATGTGTTGGGAAGTGACTGATGTTTCTGTACATGTTACTTACAACTTTAAACTGGACTTTGAGCTGTTCAAAAGAGATCTTCTGTGGAACCAGTATTTACTGAGTACTTATAGTTGTAGTAGAGCCAGTTGAAGAAAGGAACAGCAATACTCTGAGGACTGCATTTTAGACAGAAAGCAGGTAATATATGATATATGATAATATAGAAAGTCAGGGGATGGGATTACCATTTGGCTATGTGTCTGACTGCTGTGTCTTAGGTGGGCATGCAGATAAAAATAAAAGTCCACAGTAGTATATTGGACTGCGTGAGGGATTTCAGAAACCCAAGACACATGGATCCTACTTTGGAATTACATCTTCTAGTTTGGGTTTTGTTTTATTTTTTTGAGACAGGGTTTCTCTGTGTAACCTTAGCTGTCCTGGACTCACTTTGTAGACCAGACTGGCCTCGAACTCAGAGAGATCTGCCTGCGGCTGCCTCCCAAGTGCTGGGATTAAAGGTGTGCGCCACTGTGCCCGACACAGAAATATATCTTATTAAGTCTGTTTTCTTGCTATGATGCTGCTGCTTTTTTAATTTTTAGACTAGCTTATTTTATGTGTATTACTGTTTTCCCTGCTTGCGTGCGTGCATGTGCGTGTATACCATGTGTGTCTGGTGCCGTTGGAGGCCAGAAGAAGGCACTGGATCCCTGCAGCTAGTGTTGTGGATGGTGGTAAACCACCGCGTTGAGTGCTGAGAACTGAACCCAGACTCTGCAAGAACAAAGTGCTCCTAACCTCTGAGCCATCTCTCTGGCCCCACTCGGGTGATCTTCAAAGCCAGGCTGTAAGCTTCATTTGCAGAGCAGTCTTCAAATTTACTTGTTTCCTTCTGGTTTATGATAGTAGGTCAAAAGTAGATAATATTTAGATACGTGCCTTTGAATCAGAGTATTATAGTTATTTTGGTCAGTTAAGAAAACATTTTTTAGAAATGTTATCAATCTTATTAAGCCCCCCTCCCCTCTCTCTTTCTTTCTTACTTCTTTTTCTCAACTGGACTCATTTGTGTAGACCAGGCTGCCTTTACCTCCCTGAGTGATGGGATTAAAGGCATGCACTGTTATGCCTGTCCTAACTTGTTTTTTAAATTGTGCTTTGTATTTATGAATTCATCTTTTGTCTGAAAGTAGAACTCCTTAAAATAGGCTGGCCAGTGAATGTCGCCTTCTGACTAGTAAATGCTACTTTGAACTTTTTAGGTTAAAAATCATTTTGGCTGTTTCTTTGCTCAGTGAAGTCTTAGATTTGTTTCTCCCGCTATCAGAGCTGACTGGGTAGAAGAACTGCATCTGTTCTTCTTTTTCAGTTTTTGTGAGACAGTCTTACTCTTTAGTCTTGTCTGGCCTGGAACTCACTGTGCAGACCACCACATTGGCCTGGGATTCAGAGAGATCTGCCTCTGCCCCCCTGCCCCCCTGCCCATCTGCCCCCCTGTCCCTCTGCCCCTCTGCCCCTCTGCCCCTCTGCCCCCTGCCCCTCTGCCCCCTGCCTCTCTGCCCCCTGCCACTCTGCCCCCCTGCCCCCCTGCCCCTCTGCTCCTCTGCCCCCCTGCCCCTCTGCCCCTCTGCCCCCTGCCCCCCTGTCCCTCTGCCCCCCTGCCACTCTGCCCCTCTGCCCCTCTGCCCCCCTGCCCCCCTGCCCCTCTGTGCCTCTGCCCCCCTGCCCCTCTGTGCCTCTGTCCCTCTGCCCCTCTGAGGCTCTGCCCCTCTGTCCCCCTGCCCCTCTGCCCCTTTGCCCCTCTGTCCCCCTGCCCGTCTGCCCCTCTGTCCCCCTGCTCCTCTGCCCCTCTGCCTCTGTCCCTCTGCCCTTCTCTGCCCCCCTGCCCCTCTGCGCCTCTTGCCCCTCTGTCCCCCTGCCCCCTGCCCCTCTGCGCCTCTGCCCCTCTGCCCCCCGCCCCCCTGCCCCTCTGCGCCTCTGCCTCGATTAAAGGAGTACTCCACCATGACTTTTATCTTTAGTCCTTCGTGGAAGTGTCCTCAGCTCATAACTTGATCAGTGGGATTTACTGCTGGCCTTTGCCATATATAGCTCCATGTCTGAGTAGGCACTCTTTACTGTGTCTGTACACTGCACATGTTCATTTTCATCAACTAGAGTAAAGGAAAGTGCTCGGGCATGTTGTAGAAAATGAATTAATTAGTTAAGTAATTAATTTGTCCTCTTTTAGAGATGTCTCGCTGTGTAGTCCTAGCTGGCCTGGACTTTGCTGTATACACCTGCCTGGCCTCAAGCCCATAGAGATCCTCCTGCATCTGCTGTCCAAGTGCTAGGAGTACACGTGTACCCCATGCTTGGCTCGTTTGTCCTTATGAGCCAGGGTCTCATAGCCCAGGCTGGACTGGAACTTGAAATCCTCTTGTTATAGCCTTCCAAGTGCTGGGATTACAGGCATGGACACCATGCTTAGCTGCGGTTTGTCCTTTTCATAGATGTGTAAGTTCATTGTTTAGTAAAGACATCCGTGACAATTAGCAATTTAACTTTTATCAAAAAATACTCTTAATCCAGTTATTGAAATTTATTTGTTAGTTTTGTGGGTTATACCTTATTTGCTATTAAAATCCCACTGTGTGTGGATGAGAGTGTGTGCACCCATGTTCTGTGATGCATATATGGGGGTCAGAGGACAGCTTGCTGGATTATATCTGGCTACCATAACTTTTGATTAGTTTTCTTTTTTTCCCCCAAGACGTGGTTTCTTTGTGTGGCCCTGGCTGTCTTGGAACTTGGAGGTCTGTCTGCCTCTGCCTCCTGCGTGCTAGTATTAAAGATGTGGGTCACTACTGCCTGGTTTTATATTAGTTTTCTTTTGTTTTTTGTTTTTGTTTTTTTGAGACATGGTTTCTCTGTGTATCCTTGGCTGTCCTGGACTCGCTTTGTAGACCAGGCTGGCCTCAAACTCACAGAGATCCACCTGTCTCTGCCTCCCAAGTGCTGGGATTAAAGGCGTGCGCCGCCATGTCTGGCTGCCCAAGTAGCATTCTGACATTTTTGTATCTCTTCTGCCTCTGCTTGAGCCCTCAGTGGCTCTCCTCTCCACTGTGCGCTCTAGGTCATTCGTGGTTTCCTAGAATGCAGCGTGCTGCAGCTCCTTGACCCCCCTCCTGCATGCTGCTTGTGCTTGTTTTGCTGGGAGAATTCATCTGCTCTGCCTGCTGTGCACTTTCCCTTCTGCAGTCCCATCTCAAATTTACTTTCTTATTAACCTTGGTGTGATTATAACTTTTTCAGTGACCCACATTATATTTTGTGCATGCTGTATTTCTGATTATTTTACCTTATATGGCAATTATGCATTTGCCTTATAACTCAATTGCTGCCTTATCATTTTTAATATAGTCTCAGTCAGGGGAATTACTCTATCGTTGTGGCAACTCAAGACTTTTCCTCACTCATTTCCAGTGTGCTTCTCATTCTATGGCTGCTCACAATTCTTTAAAAAGATTTCTTTTATTTGCATAAGTGTCTTGTTTGCATGTATGTATGTATGTATGCCATGTGTGTCCAGTCCCTGAAAAAGTCAGCTGAGAATGTTGGATCTCCCGGGACTGGAATTATAGCCATGTGGTTCCTGAGAACC
Source organism: Acomys russatus (assembly GCF_903995435.1). Taxonomy (NCBI): domain Eukaryota; kingdom Metazoa; phylum Chordata; class Mammalia; order Rodentia; family Muridae; genus Acomys; species Acomys russatus. The sequence goes on from NC_067152.1 coordinate 7,533,455, forward strand.
AAACCCAGGTCTTCTGTGAGCTGCTGGTGCTGTTAACAGCTGAGCTGACTTTCTAGTCCCTAGAGTAGTTTGTCTTAAAGGAATTACATAATTAGTACTTGAAGAAGTATACAACAAGGCCTCAGGTGCTCAGAAAATACTTCCTTGAATTGAGATCTAAGTTTTTGGGTTTTTTTTGTTGTTGTTGTTGTTGTTACTTTGTTTTTTTGAGACAGGGGTTCTCTGTGTATTGTTTGGTGTCCTGCAACTCGCTCTGTAGACCAGGCTGGCCTTGAAGAACGCAAAGATCTACCTGCCTCTGCCTCCCAAGGGCTGGGATTAAAGGCGCGGCACCACCATTCCTGGCTGGTTTTTTTTGTTTTTGTTTTTGTTTATAAACTCTTTATTTATTGGTGTTATATGTATGGATGTTTTATGTATGTGTGTGTGTCTGTACAGTGTCCTCAGGTCCGAAGAGATTGTTACATCCCTAGGGACTGGAGCTAGAGAGTTGTGAGCCCCATGTGGGTTCTGAATGGTGAACCTGGGACCTCTATAAGAGCAGCCAGTGCTCTGAACTGGTAAGCCATCTCTTTAGCACTAGGGAGTTTATTTAAAGGATAGATGACCATATCTCACTTTAACTTGTCTAAGTGACTCAAAAGTTTTTGTTGTGGGGAGATTGATGGTGTTTATTCTTGGTTCTTTAAGATTCTCTGAGTAATGTGAAAATGTAGAGGAAGAAGGCATAGACGATTCATGCTGTAGTACTGAGGCCTTAGGCAAAGAGGACGTTTAAGAATATTGTTAAGAGAGCTAGACTTGTGCTAAAGAGCTTTCTACCAATAATATAAGGAGGAGGAGCTGACAAGATGGCTACTGGGTACAGGGGCTTGCTGCCAAGCCTGGTGACCTGAGTTTGACCCTGTAGCATAAGCAGTGCTCCAGAAAGTTTGCTTATTTCGTTGCCTATTTCCTTTCCTTTCCTTTTTTTTAATTGTTTGTTTGTTTTTCGAGATAGGGTTTCTCTGTGTCACCTTAGCTGCCTTGGACTCACTTTGTAGACCAGGCTGGCCTGGAACTCACAGCCATCCACATGCCTCTGCCTCCCAAGTGCTGGGATTAAAGGCATGTGCCACCACGCCAGGCGCCTACTTTCTGATAAGGAATCTTTTTATTTTATTATTTATTTTATGTATGAGTGCTCTGTCTGCATATACACCTACATGCTAGATGGTTGTGAGCCACTGTGTGGTTGCTGGGACTTGAACTCAGGACCTCTGGGAGAGCAAGTAGTGCAAGTAGTGCTCTTAACCTCTAAGCCATCTCTCCAGCACCCCTGATAAGCAAACTTTTTTGTTTGTTTGTTTTGTTTGTTAGTTTTTGTTTGTTTGAGACAGGGTTTCTCTGTGTAGCCTTGGCTGTCCTGGACTTGCTTTATAGACCAGGCTGGCCTCGAACTCACAGCAATCCGCCTGCCTCTGACTCCCGAGTGCTGGGACTAAAGGCGTGCGCCACTACCACCTGGCCCTGATAAGCAATCTTAATGCAAAAGTTTACTACTAGAAGTGATAGAAATGTGCAGTATTGCTTGTGCACTATGTCAAAGCTAGAATGTTGTGGGTATTGGAAGGGGTGCTGTGCTGTCTCACATAGAATGCTATATTTTGTTATTTTGTACGTCTTACTACTGTTTGGGTAGCAGACAGAACTGGGAGTTAAGAGCTTTTTAAATATGTTAGGCCAATTCTGCTCTCTTCGCCTTTAATATAAACTAAGTTTACTGTGTGTTTTCCTATATATTTTTTTTTTTCCTCCTTTTTGGAGACAGGGTTTCTCTCGACTTGCTTTGTAGATCAGGCTGGCCTCAAACTCAAAGTGAAGCGATCCGCCTGCCTCTACCTCCCAAGTGCTAGGATTAAAGGTGTGCGCCATCACGCCTGGGTAGAATAAGACTTTTTTTGTGCTTGGAACTTCATCTCTTTTTACTAGCATAGTCTCATAGTCACCTTTACTATTTTCAACTATTTAGGGAGAGAGTTGTGCTTTTAAATGTGTTTGAAAAAATGAAGCTGGCCGTGGTGGCACACACCTTTAATCCCAGCACTTGGGAGGCAGAGGCAGACAGATCGCTGTGAGTTCTAGGCCAGCCTGGTCTACAAAGTGAGTCCAGGACAGCCAGAGCTATTATACAGAGAAACCCTGTCTCAAAAAACCAAAACCAAACCAAACCAAAACAAAACAAAAAAACCCAAGCAAACAAATAAGAAACAAACAAAAAACCAAAAAACTTTCAGTGAACTAACTGGTCATGGCGGTACACGCCTTTAATCCCAGCACTTGGGAGGCAGAGGCAGGCAGATCTTTGAGTTTGAGGCCAGCCTGGTCTACAGAGTGAATCTGGGACAGCTACGGCTACATAGAGAAACCCTGTCTCAAAATACCCCCTCCCCCAAAAGACCCTTCAGTGTCATAAAAGTATACATATATTGAGGAATTTTGAATATTTACTAGGAAGGTAGAAGAGGAAACTTTTCCCGAAGAACACTTTTTTAGAAAGTTACTTGTTTTTATGAGAATTGATGCTCTGCCTGCATGCTTGTGTGAGGGCCGCATATATATCCTCAGGGTCTGGAGTTAGGGACATTGTGAGCCACCATGCGGGTGCTGGCAATTGAACTGCAGTTCTCTGGAAGAGCAGCAGGTGCTCTTAACTGCTGAGCCCTCTCTTGCATCTCTTCAGCCCTTTTCGTTTTTTGAGACGGGGTCTCTACATATCCCTAGCTGTCATAGAACTCACTATGTAGACTAGGCTGGCTGGCTTGGAACTTATAGGGATTTGCCTGCTTCTTTTTCCCAAATGCTAGAACTAAAGATGTGCACCACCATGCTGGACAAGAGTGTTTTTTGTTTGTTTGTTTGTTTGTTTTTTTAAAGACAGGGTTTCTCTGTAGCCTTGGCTATCCTGGACTCACTTTGTAGACTAGGCTGGCCTTGAATTCACATCGATCTGCTTGCCTCTTCCTCCTGAGTGCTGGCATTAAAGGTGTGCGCCACCAGAGTATATAATTTTTTTCTTTCCTTTGGTTTTTCGAGACAAGATTTCTCTATGTAGCCGTGGCTGTCCTGGACTTGCTGTGTCGACCAGGCTGGCCTTGAACTTACAAAGACTCGCCTGTGTCTGCCTCCTGAGTGCTAGGATTTAAGGTGTGCGCCACCCTTCCTGGGAGAATATAATTTTTTAAAGCCAAATTGATTCTTAATTACAGTATAACCTTACCTATTAAGATACTGTGGGCCAGTATACTACAGATGCTCAATAGAGCAACATGGGGAATCTGAAAAGGAGGGAGTTAGAGCTTTTCTGCTTCCAGTGTGTGGTTAGTTGGAAGAAGATGAGGGCATCATGTTACATGTATGTGTCTCTTGCAGGTGGAGCTATGTTTAGAATGCATCGAATGGGCCAAATCAGAGAAAAGAACTTTCTTACGCCAAGCATTGGAGGTAGGTGCCCACCTTAGCATTGGCTTCTGATCTGTAGCGTTATATAAGCTGTGAGCTCGGCAGAGCGTCACCCTCTCACCTGCAGATTATTGACAGGGCTCCCAGCTATGGGAGTGTCCCTGGTAGAAGTTTGCTTTGCTGTATTTGTAAAGCAGCACCATCTTACTCCACAGCTCAGGGTGGCTTCAGACCTTTGGTAAACTTCTTGCTTCCATCTTGTAAATTCTGGGTTTATTGATGTGAGCTACTTTGCCTGGTGGCTTTTTAAAAACTTATTTCGACTTCTTCTTGAGGTTTTGAGGCACTTTTGCTGTTTGAGTATAGACAATAAGCAGCCATATGGTATCGTTAACAGTCATTTGGCCATAGGAAGAAATAGCAATGAAGCCTGGTTCACTTGTTTTACTGAACTTGATGTTATCATCAGAACACGCACACAATAGTAACTGTTCTGTGACTGTCAATCTTGGATTTCTTGCTATGGCTTTCCCCCTTGTTTTCTTTAATCAATGCCTTTTCTCTTTCCTAGGCAAGGCTGGTGTCTTTGTATTTTGATACCAAGAGGTACCAGGAAGCATTGCATTTGGGTAAGTAAACTGATAGAAATAAAAATTAGACATCTAAGTTAGCTAGTGAGTGTATTCCAGACTTGGTTACTTGGGTTGTTTTGTTTAGTTTGGCTTGTTTTTTTGAGACAAGGTTTTTCTGTGGAAGGAGAGCCTTGGATGTCCTGGATTCACTTTGTAGATCAGGCTGGCCTCGGACTGGCAGAGATATGCCTTGCTTTTCTTCCTGCCCCACTGTGCCTAGCTCAAACTTGGTCATTTTTTAAAAGTGATTTATTTATTTTTAATCTTATGTGCATTGGTGTTTTGCCTGTATGTGTGTTTGTGTGAGAGTGTCGGATTCCCTGGAACTGGAGTTACGGATAGTTGCAAACTGCTATGTGGGTGCTGGGAAATTGAACCCAGGTCCTCTGGAAGAGCAGCTAGAGCTCTTAACTGCTGAGCCATCTCTCCAGCCCCAAACTTGGTTATTCTTATTGATTGTTAATAATCATATTTTACTTGTGTATAAGAAGCATTTCATGCTGGGCGTGGTGGTGCACGCCTTTAATAGTAGTACTGAGGAGACAGAGGCAGGAGGATCTCTGAGTTTGAGGCCAGACTGGTCTACAAAGTAAGTGCAGGACATCAGGACTACAAGAGAAATCCTGTCTCAAAAAACTAAAAAGAAAAAAGCATTTCAGGTAGTTTACATTTATAAAATTCATCATGGTAAAATTCTGTTTCAGAGTTCTAAAAAATCGGAGTGGAAGTGTGACTCAGTGCTAGTGTTTACCCAGCAGCACTGGGGCAGAGCTCTGGGAAGATAGTGAGCTTGGTCTCAATTTTACAAAACAAGACATCAGTCTTTGGTTTTTGTGTGTTTTTTAGATTTATTTATTTATTATTATAGTCTTCTGAAGAGGGCACCAGATCTCATTATAGATTGTTAGAGCCACCATATGGTTGCTGGGAATTGAACTCAGGTCGTCTGGAAGAGCAGGTGGTGCTCTTAACCTCTGAGCCATCTCTCCAGCCCCACACATCAGTTTTAAGCTTTAAATGTAGAGTAGTAAAAGCCATTTCATTGAAATAATAGCTGAAAATTTTTTAGTTTATTTTATATACATGTAATATCTTATTAAATTTCAGATTTAATTTTTTTTTTTGTTTGTTTGTTTTTTCGAGACAGGGTTTCTCTGTGTAGCCTTGGCCATCCTGGACTCACTTTGTAGACCAGGCTGGCCTCGAACTCACAGCGATCCGCCTGCCTCTGCCTCCCGAGTGCTGGGATTAAAGGCGTGCGCCACCACGCTCGGCCAGATTTAATTTTTTTAAGTTACAAATATTTTATAGGCGACTATATTGTCTATAAGAACATTTTTACATATGTGCATACTCATGGAAGTCAGAAATGTTGGATTCCTTAAGCTGGAGTTAGAGTAGTTGTGAGCTGTCTGATGTTGCTGGGAACTGGACTCAGGTCTTCTGGAAGAACATTCCATATTCTTTTTTTTTTTGAAGATTTATTTATTTTATTTATTGCATATGAGTGCTTTATCTGCAGAAGAGAGTATCAGATTACATTATAGATGGTTGTGAGCCACCATGTGGTTGCTGGGAATTGAACTCAGGACCTCTGGAAGAGCAGGCAGCGCTCTTAACCACTGAGCCATCTCTCCAGCCCACATTCCATATTCTTAACTGCTGAGTCATCTCCGCATCTCCCTATATTACTATTGGTAATGCACTTCACATCTATTACTTAAGATTTACTTAGGGGGTGAGGAGGGAGAATGCATGCACACACAGCACAGCACAGTGTGCACGTGGAGGTCAGAGGACACTTTTGGGGAGTTGGTTCTCTCCTTCCTGCTTGGGGGATCCTGGATTGAACTCAGGTGACAGGCCATCTTGTCCCTTAAAGTCGCTTTTACAATTTGAAAACTTGAATGAGGCATACCTAACGGAGACCTTAGCAGGCAGGAAGATCAGTTCAAGGACATCTTTGATTATAGCTAGTTTAAAGCCACATTGTATGAAACTCTGTCAAAAAAATCCACAAGTAGCGCTGGCCTCAGTTGATAAAATGCTTGCTGAGCACACACAAGGATCTGAGTTCGGTTACCAGAACTCAACTGCAGTTCCATTGTTGAAAGGCAGAGACAGAAGAATCCCTGAGGCTTACTGGCCAGTCGGCCTGTCCTAACCTATGAGCCAGCCCCAAGTCTCATTGAAAGATCCTGTCTCAAGAAACAAGGTGTGAGGCTAGAGAGAGTGCTGGGTTAAGAGCACTGTCTGTTCTTCCAAAGGTCCTGAGTTCAATTCCCAGCAACCACATGGTAGCTCATAGCCATCTATAAGAGATCTGATGCCTTCTTCTGGCCTGCAGGTGTCCATATGTACTCATATACATTAAATAAATTTTTAAAAAAAGAAAAAGAGGCAGGGCATGGTGGCACAGGCCTTTAATCCCAGCACTCAGGAGGCAGAAGCAGGTGGATCACTGTGAGTTCAAGGCCAGCCTGGTCTACAGAGTGAGTCTAGGACAGCCAGGGCTACACAGAGAGGCCCTGTCTCAAAAAACCCAAAAAAGAAAGAAAGAAGACAAGGTGCACAGCCCCAGAGGAATACCTGAAATTAGTGGTGGCAACTTGTATAACTGAGTGAATATTCTAAAGCAAACAAACAAGCCACTGAGTTACCGAACTTTTATAAGGTGAAGTTGGTGTCCGGGAAGTTAGCTCAGTCTATAAAATGCTTGCCATGCAAACTTGAGGACCTGAGTTTTATCCCCAACACGCATGTAAAAAGCCAGGTGTGGCGACACACACTTCCAGTTCTGATGGTGGAGAGGGAGGGACAGGGTCCACAGGAGGAAGAGAACTGACTTCCACACAAAAGGTGGAGAAAGTGAGTGCTAATATTTTTGGAAGCTGAGTGTTTCTTTGTAATGTTTTTATTAGCATATATTGATTTTATATATATATGGAGTTTCATTATAATATTTTCGTAGAGGTACATAATGTATGTTAGTCATACTTACCTCCACCTGTCTACACAGTGAGTCTAGTACAGCCAAGGCTACCCAGAGAAGCCATGTCTCGAAAAACCAAAAAACAAAGAAACGAGATGGCAAACAAAATCTTGATATGGCTCATTAGGCCTGTGTGTTTTTTGTTTGTTTGTTTGGTTGGTTGGTTTTTCCAGACAGGGTTTCTCTGTGTAGCCTTGGCTGTCCTGGACTCACTCTGTAGACCAGGCTGGCCTCGAACTCACAGCGATCCGCCTGCCTCTGCCTCTCGAGTGCTGGAATTAAAGGTGTGCACCACCACGACTGGCTTGCCTGTGTTTAATTTTAGAAACTGTCTGTTTTCTAGAATTTGGTAGCATATGCCATGCCTGTAAAGTCAAAACGTTGATTTGTCCATAAACTTCAGGAGGACACGTAATTTGTCATTAAGCATGATTATACATGCCTTCTACCAACACTTCAGAAGAGCTAGGGACACATTATTTTGTTGATTTATCTTCCTTCTGGGGTTTTTTTTTTTTCTTTTTTTTTTTTTTTTTTTTTTGTGAGACCAGGTTTCTCTCTGTAGCCCTGACTATCATGGAACTCACTCTGTAGACAAGGCTGGCCTCAAACTCACAGAGATCTACCTGCCTCTGCCTCCTTAAGTGCTGGGACTAAACGTGCACACCACCACACCGTGGCTTTTCTTTTTTCTTTTTCTTTTTTTTTTTTTTAAGATTTATTTATTTATTATATATACAATGTTCTGTCTGCATGTGTGCCCACCCGCCAGAAGAGGGCACCAGATCTCATCATGGTAGTTGTGAGCCACCATGTGGTTGCTGGGAACTGAACTCAGGATCTCTGGAAGAACAGACAGTGCTCTTAACATCTGAGCCATCTTTTCAGCCCCCAACCTGGCTATTTTGTTTGATTACTTTTTTTTTTTTTTTTTTTTGGTTTTTCGAGACAGGGTTTCTCTGTGTAGCCTTGGCCATCCTGGACTCACTTTGTAGACCAGGCTGGCCTCGAACTCACAGCGATCCGCCTGCCTCTGCCTCCCGAGTGCTGGGATTAAAGGCATGCGCCACCACGCCCGGCTTTGTTGATTACTTTTAATTTTGGTTTTTTGAGACAGGGTTTCTCTGTGTAGCCTTGGTTTTCCTGGACTCGCTTTGTAGACCAGGCTGGCCTCGAACTCACAGTGATCCACCTGCCTTTGCCTTCCCGAATGCTGGGATTACAGGCATGCGCCACCACTCCCAGCTAAACCTTTCTTTCTTTACATTAAAAAAAAAAATTATGTATATGAGTTTGTGTGCCTGGTGCCCAAAGAGTCCAGAAAAGGACATTGGATCCCCTGGAACTGGAGCTACAGATGATTGTGATCCACTATATGGGCCCTGGAAATTGAACCAGGTCATCCCCTGAACCATCCCTCCAGCCCAAACAAACCTTTCTTTGGAGGTAGTGGGGAGGAGGCTGGGTGTGGCAGCTCACACCTTTAGGCCAGTTTGGTCTGCTTAGTAAGTTCCTATCTTAAAGGAGTGGGGGGAGTGGTATGAAAGCTAACAAACAGGTGTATGTATATTTTACTTTTTCAGGTTCTCAACTGCTGCGGGAGTTGAAAAAGATGGATGATAAAGCCCTTTTGGTGGAAGTACAGCTTTTAGAAAGCAAAACGTACCATGCTCTGAGTAATCTGCCGAAAGCCCGAGCTGCCTTAACCTCTGCTCGAACCACAGCAAATGCCATCTACTGCCCCCCTAAATTGCAGGCCACCCTGGACATGCAGTCAGGTAACAGGCAAAGCATTGCATAGAATGTACTTCTAGTCATACTTTAAGGTGGGAGGAATAGGAGGCAGGTGGGCTGAAGCTGGGAAACAGTTGTTGGATTTGGCTTAATCTTCCTCAAAGCAAACCAGTTAGAAGGCTGCTTTAGACTGCTTTTTTCCTGTTACTTGCCTAAATAATTAAGAACACAGTTACTAGTGCTCGGCTAGAAAGCTGGCTGTCAGAGCCGTACTTTAGAAGTCTCACTTAATTTACCTCTTAGTCACTTACTAAGAATGGCAGCGTTTTTCTTCCAGACTGGCCTAACATACGTGTGCTAATCAAATCTATTAGTCTCTTGGAGACTTTTGGAAGCTTATAGGATTTTTTGAAAGGGCCTCATATCAGGGCTATTGGAAGATAATTTTAATTTCAGATGTTCTTTTCCTCTTGTAAAGATTTATATATTCATTATTTATACAGTGTGCTGCCTGCATATATGCATGCAGGTCAGAAGAGGGCACCAGATCCCACCATAGACTGCTATGAGCCACCATGTAGGTGCCTGGAAATTGAACTCTTGAACTCTGGATGAGCAGTCAGTGCTCCCAACCTCTGAGCCATCTCTCCAGCCCCTATTTTTTATTTTTTAAATAAAGATAATGTCCTACATAATCTGTGCTGGCTTTGAACTTGGAATTCTCCTTTTTCAGGCTCCAGAGTGCTGGGGTACCTGGCCTGCTTTTCTTTTTGAGCCCAACCAGACTTATTTGAGTGACTTTTTCTGTCCTATAATATACTGCGGGAATTCTGATGATCATTTAGCTTGACAGTTTCAGCAGTTCATTGTGTCTCCAGCCCTAGTTTGTTATGTCTGAGGGGGTTTTCCTTGAGAGGTGTAGATTTTCCTATATGCCTCTTTAATTAACTATTAGAAGGATTTGACTCCTCTCTCAAGGTGGGAGACTTTAAGTGAGGTAAAGATACCACACCGGGTGTTTACAGCCTCTGTGCGTTGTGTCCCAGTTGCTAAAGGTGCGTTAAGGCATGCTGCTAAAACCATGACTTTCTGGGGTCAGGTTTTACTCTCATCTGCTAAGTACTTTTTATATCGTGATAAGAAGAGTGTAGGGAAGCACTGTGGTAAACAGGTAGGTGGGGCTGAGGTCCTTAAAGAGATACAAGGTATAGGGCGAGGTGCTTCTCAACCTGGAAGCTCCTAACTTCCATGTCCTTTCCACGTGAAAGCATAGAGTGGATGTAGTCATTTCAACCAACATTAAGCGCAGCTGGAACAGCCTGGTATTAGTCTAAAGGAATACTGGTTAGCTGTGTTGTGCAGCTATTTATGGAATTGGATTATATGAGACTGACTGGCTGACCGACTTATTTATTTATTTATGACAGGGTTTTTCTGTGTAACAGCCTTGCCTGTCCTGGACTTGGTTTGTAGACCAGGCTGGCCTCAAACTCACAGTGATCCGCCTGCCTCTGCCTCCCCAGTGCTGGGATTAAAGGTGTGTGTCACCACGCCCAGTTTATGAGATTTATTGTACCCTGATTGCATATAGGCAAACTCACATCCATAAGTGAAATGAAGGTAATAACATGTTGGAGGAAGTATTACCAGTCAGGAATAGCTGCTTCAGTATGAAAGCCCTACACACCTTTCCTCCCAGCATTTGAAGGCTAATGCTGACGTAGGAGGATCTCTGTGAGTTGGAGGCCAGCCTGGTCTGCACAGTGAACTCCAGTACAGCCAGAGTTACCTAGTGAGACCCTGTCTTGAAAAATTAAACAAAGAAGCTGGGCATGGTGGCACACGCCTTTAATCCCAGCACTCAGGAGTTAGAGGCAGGTAGATCGCTTGCTGTGAGTTCGAGCCCAGCCTGGTCTACAAAGTGAGTCTTGGACAGCCAAGGCTACACAGAGAAACCCTGTCTTGAAAAACCAAAAGAAACAAACAACAACAACAAAACCCCAAAAAAACAAAAACAAAATCCAGAAAAGGCTATGTTCCTGATTTTTATTTTTAATTTTGTTGCTTTGTTTTTGAGATACAGTCTCATGAAACCTAGAATGGCCTTAAAATCAATTCATAGGGGCTGGAGAGATGGCTCAGAGGTTAAGAGCACTGGCTGCTCTTCCAGAGGTCCTGAGTTCAATTCCCAGCACCCACATGGTGGCTTACACCCACCTGTACTGGGATCTGACGCCCTGTGCGTGTAGATAGAGGGCTCATACATGTACACGCATGCATCTTTAAAAACATTGATTTGTGGTTGAGGATGATAATGAACTTGTGATCTTCCTGTTTCCACCCACAAGTGCTATGTTACAGAGGTTTGACACCATGTGTCGTTTATTCGTTGCTGGGGCTTGAGTGCCTGTGTGTGCTGGTCAGGCACTTCTAACTGAAGTGGCCCCTGCCCAGAGGTGCTGTTACTAGTTGAGCTCATGCACGAGGTCTGGGTGGGTGTGGGTCAGCTCACCGAGAGCCGTGATGCCAAGGAGGCTAAACTCTGTCCCAGTGGTGTAGGACCAGGTGGTAGGAAGCACAGGGGAGAGGGTAACTGCTGTTTGTTTGTTTTGGTATCCTTTTGAGTTAGTTCTCTAACTCCTTTGGGAATTTAAAAAAGTGGGTGCTGAGGCCAGAGACCTGAGGCTCTCATGTCAGCTCTTAGGAGCTGGCTGTGACTTAGGCTGTTCCTTTGCTTACACCTGAGCTCCTTAGTAGCTTGATGCTGTTCGGCTTGAGCTAAGGGTTTTTACAGCTCTTTTATGGTTCTACTATTTTATATGGTTCTTTCTTCTTTCTTTTCGCTGACCAGGTATTATTCATGCAGCAGAGGAGAAGGACTGGAAAACAGCTTACTCATATTTCTATGAGGCATTTGAAGGCTATGACTCCATTGATAGTCCCAAGGCCATCACATCTCTGAAATACATGTTGCTATGCAAAATCATGCTCAACACGTAAGTGTGCATTAACTAGAGATGTAGGACTCCAGTCTGTTCAGCCAAGTCCGTACCACAGCAGGAAGGGCGTCTGTCCACTTACAGATGCAGCTCTATTTAGCTGTGCGCTGTGAGGCTGCCTGATACAGAATGTGGTGCTTCATAGTCTCTTAGACTTGGGGAAACAGATTTTAGAAGTTACTTAATTGGGAAATTCAGGAAATACCTGTTAGGTCAGTGTTAGCCAACTGGCTGCTCCTCAGAATGAGGAACATGGAGCCAAGTAAGTATTTGAAAAGTAGACTCTAAAAGGCATGATAGTTAAGTGGTGCTAGGGTCTGAACCTAGAGCCTTGTACATGCTAGGTAAACACCTAACTTAGGTCATGATTTTAAAATTTTTATAATTTTTAATTTTTACTTATTACTATCCATCTATCTGTCTGTCTATCTGTTTATTTATTTATTTGGGTTAGATACAGGGGACACAGGATCTCATGTTGTCCAGGTTGGCCTTAACTTATTTTTTTTTAAGAATTATTTATTATGTATACTGTGTTCTACCTGCATGTGTGCCTGCAGGCCAGAAGAGGGTACCCGATCTCATTATAGATGGCTGTGAGCCACCATGTGGTTGCTGGGAATTGAATTCAGGACCTCTGGAAGAGCAGTCAGTGCTCTTACCACTGAGCCATCTCTCTAGTCCTTTTTCTTGGTTTTTTGAGACATGGTTTCTCTGTGAAGCCTTGGTTGTCTTGGAACTACTCTGTAGACCAGGCTGGCCTCGAACTCATAAGAGATCTGCCTGCGGGCTGGAGAGATGGCTCAGAGGTTAAGAGTACTGACTGCTCTTCCAAAGGTCATGAGTTCAATTCCCAGCAACCACATGTTGGCTCATAACCATCTATAACAATATCTGTGTACATAATAAATAAATAAATCTTTAAAAAAAAATCTGCCTGCTTCTGCCTCCAGAGTGCTGGGATTAAAGGTGTGTGCTACCACTGTTCTGCTGCCCTTAATTTTTTGAAAATACATATTTTTGAAATTTATTTTTATATGTGTTTCTCTGAATCTGTCTGTGCACCACTTGCATGCTTAGTGTCCAGAGGCCAGAAGAAGACGTCAGATTCCTTGGAACTGGAGTTACAGATATCTGTGAGCATCCATGTGGGTGCTGGGAGTTGAACTCGGGTCCTTTGCAAGAACAACAGGCACTATTAACCTCTGACCCATCTCTTTAGTCCTGGTCTTAACTTTTTATGTAGACAAGGATGATGTTGAGGGCACATTTCTGCCATCCTAGTTTTGGGATTATAGGCATGAGTTATAAGTGCGGGGAAACAAACCCAGGACTCCATGTATATCAGGCAGAAACACTCCCCAACCCCAGGATTGCATGTTAAGACCTATTATGCAGAGATTTGACTTATCATGCTGTCCGTTGACTATTGGGGTGGGACGGGTGTTCAGTTGGACCTTTCTTTCCTTCCTTCTTTTCTCTTCTCTTCTTTTCTTTTCTTTCTGATAGGATCTCACTATGTAGATCAGGCTGGCCTTGAACTCATAGAGATCCACTTGCCTCTGCCTCCCTAAAGGCACGGGTTACCATGCTCAGCTGTGCTCCTTTTAATTTTGGGAGGTGTTTGCTTTTTATTGCTAGCCTTAACCTTGAACAAGAGTGAAGAAAACCTCAACTTCTGCAGTGTTGGGACATATGGGTTTAGTTGATTTTTCTCTGTAGATGTGTCTTCACAATGAAATTCTGGCAAATAGTTCACCTAAACCTATGATTAGAATTGTAATGTTCTGGAGCAGTTGACCAAGTATTTATTTATTATTTATGTTCATTTTTATTCTTACTCTTAATATTTATTTATTTATTTATTTATTTATTTATTTATTTATTTATTCATTTATTTATTTATCTATCTTGTAGCCCAGAAGATGTCCAGGCTTTGGTGAGCGGAAAGCTTGCACTTCGGTATGCAGGGAGGCAGGTAGGGAATATTGTGACTACAGCTCTACTCTGAGTACAACCAGCTTTATTGTCAGATTCATGATGCTTGAAGGGGCCATGGTGTCCATCCTACCTCCCCGCCCTTCATGTTCTTCCCTTAAGCTCATTCATTGGGTTTTCTTTACTGTTAAGTTTTTGGCCTAGAAAGTCAGTGTTGGGCACTGTTAAAGACATAGGTAATTTGAGGGACTTAAAGAAATATATTGTAGCATTTGCTGTTAGATTATAATTTATCTTTGGCCAAATCTTCCTGTTGTGGGCCTGGCTTACAAATATAACCTGTGAAGGGGCTGGAGAGGTGGCTCAGAGGTTAAGAGCACTGGCTGTTTTTCCAAAGGTTCTGAATTCAATTCCCAGCAACCACATGGTGGCTCACAACCATCTATAATGAGATCTGGTGCCCTCTTCTGCCCTGCAGGTGTACAAGCAGGCAGAACACTGTATTCATAATAAATAAATAAATCTTTAAAAAAATGAAAAAACAAAATAAATATAACCTGTGAAGAACCTTACATCCTGAGTTAGAAACCTGCTCAGATATGCTTCATAAGTGCTTGTGGGGAGGTCAGGTTACTTGGTGGAAGAACTAGCTTTTGGTGTGGTGGCGCATGCCTTTAATCCCAGCACTTGGGAGGCAGAGGGGGATATCTCTGAGAGTTCAAGGCCAGCCTGGTCTACAAAGTCCAGGACAGCCAAGATAACACAGAGAAACCCTGTCTTGAAAAACAACAACAACAAAACAAAAACAAAACCTAGCTTTTGATACCTACCCTTTCTTAGATTATTCTCTCTCCCTTCACACTGAATTTGGGTATACTTTAAAAAGAGGCCTTCGGGGGTTGGTCAGCTTTTTTGTAATTGAGTAGGTGTGGACGACTTTTTAGAGTACATAGTTGTAACGATGATGTGTCAGGGGTTTTGTCCTGTCCTCTCTTTGTCTTTGACTGTCACAGTTAAAAAAAAGCAGCCATTCTGAATTTCAAGTACAGTTGTCTCTAAACAGTGAACAGATTAGCTAGCTCCCTGAATCTCTGGAGTACTGTCAGCAAAAGCTGGCTTCCTCTTTTTCTGTAAGTGGTCCTAATTTGCTTTTCCTTCCGAAAGTTTTAAGTCAGATTATAGTTTTGATTTTGGGAATACTAATTTTTACTGTAGAGAGCTCATATGGAGTTGAAGCTGGATTTGATGGCACACACCTTTAATCCCAGTATTAAGGGGCCAGACAGATAAGATTCTCTGTTAGTTCTAGGCCAGCCAGGGCCATACAGTAAGACCCTGCCTTGAAACAAAGCAAAGCAAAACAAAACAAAACAACCCCCCCCAAAAACAACAACAACAACAACAAATACCAAAGAGAGTTACAGAGTTGGGATGGGATCTCCATGTGTCTGGAGAGGAGAGCAGCTGACAATGGTGGGTGTGGACTGTGAACTTTTGTCTTTTGGCTTGGGTTCCAGAGTGTCCTCATTATGACATTTATTCTGTCTGTAGGGCAGATGCTGGAGACACACTATGCTCCTGTCAGCCTTGTGCCATTTAGTCTGCCACATAGACTCACATCCTTATTTGTGAGGCTGACACACAGGAGCTCCCTCTGTTACTTTGTGCCTCAATGACAGCTTTCAAAAGAAGCCAGGCTGATCTGGAGAGATGGGTGCTGAGTGGAGACTTGCTAGCTTAGCAGGTATCTTTTTATAACCAAGTTAGAAGTTTGTCCTGGGTGTTGTACATTCAGTTTTGGCACACTGTAGGGTTTTAATATTCACATGTGCTATGTGGACTAGTAATATCTGAATCCCAGTGCAGACTTCAGTTGATCACTGTGTTAAACCAGAGCTAGCAGAGTGAGCCTCGAGAAAGCCCAGGGGTTATCAGCTGTGAGGGTGGATGTCGAGATAAAGAGTCTTGGAGTAAGGAGAAAAGTCACAGTTTTCTCATTATTTTCTCTAGAGGATCCGTGTCCGGGTCTATCCTTTTGGGAAGCTTCTATTTAAGTCACTTCCCATTTCAAGGGGACACTGGTTGGCATACAATGATAGTCAGTATTTCTGCCTTTTCTTCCCAAGCCCCTTAAAAAGAGTGGTGGTGAGGGTAGGTTATTGTTTTATAAGACCTTAAGTATATGTGAACATGGAGAATAGACCACATTTATGAATTTAAAAAATTTTTTTTTTAAATTCTCAGACAGAAGCATTGAAATGTGTGGCCCAAGCCAGCAAGAACAGATCACTGGCAGATTTTGAAAAGGTAAGCATGACATTGAATTGATGGGGCGTGGGCCTAGAAGAGGGCTATTGAAGGACTTTAAAAAATGGTTGGATTTGGGCAGTGGTGTTACTCCAGCACTTGGGAGGCAGAGGCAGGCAGCTCTGTGAGTTCAAAGCCGTCCTGGTCTACAGAGGGAGTTTCAGGACAGCCAAGGCTACACAGAGAAACCTTGCCTTTAAAAATCCAGACAAACAACAGTTAAAATAAGGATGCTGAAGTGTAGCTCTTGACAGTTGATAGCTTCTGGCAGGGCTGTGGGCTAGAGACGACTCAGTTTTCTTTAAGGGGCTGCTCACTGGGAGTTTGACCATGCCCCAGTGAGTACATGGACAGTGCAAACTGGACTTGTGTTTTGGGGTTTCGTTTGTTTTCCTTTCTTTTTTTATGGGGTGGGGTGGTCACAAACACTAGAGAAGGCTGGGGAGTGTGATTGCTGTGCATTATGTGAAATTCCCAAATAATCAATAAAAGTATCATGTTGGAAAAGAAAAAAAGAAAAAAAAAGAACCAGCCAGACCCAGCAATCAGTGGTGGTGGTGGTCCATGCCTTTATCTTGGCAGAGGCAGGAGCATGGCCTGCCTGGTCTGCAGAGCTAGTTCTAGAATAGCCTCTGCCTGCCTCATTGTGGGTATGTGCCACCACTGCCCTGCTGAGCCAGCATTAATTATTATTTAATCTCAGAGTTCTTTGAAATATACACTGAATAATACGTGTGCAGTTCATGTGGTCTGTAAGTAGAGTGTGCCTTGGCTTATAGGCTTGCACTCGAGGAGACGAAGGTGGAGCTCTGCTTTAGTTCTTCATACTTGCTGTCTTCCTCTCAGCTTTCCAGACCGCTCATATATATAGCAATGGTACAGGCTTCTCATGAGGCACGGAGTGCTGTGCTTTAAAGTGCTGTGCCAGTCTCTGTTACGAGCTTTGTTTTGCAGGCCTTGACAGACTACAGGGCAGAGCTCCGGGACGACCCAATCATCAGCACACATTTGGCCAAGTTGTACGACAACTTACTGGAACAGAATCTGATCCGGGTCATTGAGCCTTTTTCCCGAGTACAGGTAGGAATTTTCCTGGGAAGTTTTTTTTTTGTTTTTTTTTTTTAATAAAAAACAGTTTTTGGGTTAGATGTTATGCTGTAGCCATCTCCTTCTCCACATTTGTCACTTTCAAGGGTATGTCTGCTGCTAAGAGGCCACCAGGGCTTGGGCTCGTCTTGATGGGAGGTGAACTGAGGAGAAGGGTGAGGGGCAATGGAAGGTGTGAACCGCCCTCCTTGTCTTCTGGGTATTGTAGTCTTTGTATGTGTGGGGAATATTTTGTGAATTTGGTACATGGGATGAGAGTGCACTCCATCTAGTGAAGCGCAGGAAAGCAGACAGAATGGCCAGGGAGGGCGTGGCCCGCTCAATTCACCAGGGCCAAGAGACACACCGGTTCTCTGTCTTTTTCATATTGGCAAGAAATTCCAACTTTCAGTGTTGCTGTCTGTTTTTCCTTTTAGATTGAACACATATCTAGCCTCATCAAACTCTCCAAGGTAAGCTCTCGGGCCTGTTAGGATTGGGGGTGGGGAAGCTTAGAGGGGCTGGGTTCTGAGCCAGGGTCGTCTTGTTGCTGCTTTGCTCCAATCCATTTTTTTGTAAGACTTTGTTACAAAACTTTCATGTCAGGCAGATCTCTCACTAACGGATATTGGTCCCTTTAACTTGTACTCTGATTTTAGGCCGACGTGGAAAGAAAACTATCCCAGATGATTCTTGACAAGAAGTTTCATGGTGAGTGAAGTCATATAGGCAGGGGCTGAGTCTCTCTCCTGATGGTTCCTTGGAACCCCGGCTCTGTTTGACAAATGTATAAGGGGCTGGAGAGACACTTAACTGCTCTTGCAGAGGATCCAGGCTCAGTTTCAAGCATCTCCATAGCAACTCACAACTGCCTGTAACTCTAGTTTCAGGAGGTTTGACACCTTCTGGCCTCCGAGGGTTCCTGCATGCACTTGTGCTATATGTATTCACACAGGCTCATACATGTACACAGTTTAAAAATAATAAAGGTCTTTTTTCAAAAAAGAAGTGAGTATATAGCAAATATGGGAGAAAATGAGACAGCTAGGGAGTTGGGTCCTTTTTTAAATTGTCTAATATCCTTTTACCTAGTTTGTTCCTGTGTTTCTTTCAGGGATTTTGGACCAGGGGGAGGGTGTCCTGATCATTTTCGATGAGCCCCCGGTAGATAAAACTTATGAAGCTGCTCTGGAAACAATTCAGAACATGAGTAAAGTAGTGGACTCCCTCTACAACAAAGCCAAGAAGCTGACATAGGTGAGTGCTGGCCCCAGGACCCAGGGCCGGGCAGCGCTGTCTCCTGCCTGTCGACACTGAACAGCACCTGGTCCTGCGGCTTCCCCGATTGACACTGCTCTGTCTTCTCTTGCAGAGTTGGATCTGTAGCGGTCCTTTGGAGAGTGTGTGTGGCGGGAGAGTGAACCCTTGGGGAAATGCTAGGAGATTCTTTTCTTTCTGTTCTACTTTTCGCTCGGAAAGTTTTTAACCCTCATTGGTGCATCTGTATCCAGCGATAGGCGGCCAGTTCTCATGTAATCAGCACTGGCCAACATGGGAGTGGGGAAATTGCTTAAAAAAAAAAGAAAAAGAAAAAAAAATCTTAATAAAAGGAAAAAGGCTTACACTACCTAAAGCTGTGCTCTCTGCCTCCTGGGAGAGGGCCGCAAAGCCAGGCACCCCGCCAACACTGGGGATCCTCATCCACCTGCTGGGCGCCACCTCTCCTCCTCTTCAGAATTGGGCTGACCATCAAAAGCAGCGACTTTGTATTCTGTTTGTACTGAACCAAAACAAACAACTATGTATAGACTGCTGTTTTCTTTTTTATTTGAAACGAGGCGTTTGGTGTTTCCCCTGCCATCTGGCCTGTCCACCCTTCCCTCTGACATTGGCTCCAGCAGACTAGCTGAAGGGCCTGCTGTGCTGCCACCATGGCTGCAGCAGTGCGCGCACGGCTCCTCTCTGACCTGGGAAAGAACGGGAGCAAGTCCAGGAGCCGGCGTCCACTACGACCACGCGGGGAGCAGCGAGGGCCCGCAGCCCTCAGGGGCCTGCTGTGCATGTGGCTTTTTTAAACACTAACTAGATTAGACGTCAGTGTTTTAACTCTCCTTCTCCTCCTCTCTTTGCTTTCCTCTCTCCTCTCTCCTCTCCTCCCTCCGCCGTATCCTTTCCCCCTCTTGAGGAGTTGGGCTGTCTAAACTCCATCTGCTGCTTTCTTTCCTGCTCCACTCTTCTTTCCTGCTGTCAGGTGGATTTTTTTTTTTAAACAGTGAACATTGGGAATGAGACTGGGGTGTATGTTTGTTTGTTTGTTTTTAATTTAAAAAATCTTAGTTTTCCTTGTTGGGTTTGAAGCACCCTCATGTCCCCTTCCCAGTGTCTTTCTCTGCCTCTTGAGAGTGAGCGGACAGGTGGCACTGTTTTAGCATGCTTTGTTTTTGATGCAATTCCCTAGTAGGCTTTGGTGCCCGGGGGCAGGTGAGCACCTGCAGCTTTGCTGTCCCCACTGTGAGCTCTCCTCTCAGCCTGTCTTTTCTCTCCTCCTCTCCTCCTGCCCCCTCCTGCCGGCCTCCTCCTCTCTTTCTTTAGAACCTTTCTCAGATTAGCCTTCCAGGTTTTGGTAATAAATTTCTATTTTGTAAAAGGATTTTGTTGTACCAGGTTTTGCATCTTCACTGACTCTGACTGGCTTTTATTTTCCTTTTCAAAATCAGGTTTTTGTTCTCGGCCCTCCTCTTTCCCCATCATGTCCAGTCACTGTTTTGGTTTTGGCACCATCAATATCAAATGTACAAACGGTTCTTGCTGACCAACACCAGGTATATCTGATGTTCAGATGAGTTCCAATAAAATAATTTTTTTTTCAAAAGGTGTCTTTTCTTGAGTGCTGGAGGGTTTCCAAGCAAGTCCACGTGCTCCTTGAATCCCCTTCTGGCTTGGCCAGAGCTCTCTTACCTCATGCTTAATGATGGGACTCTGGTAGCCATGCTGGGAGTCCCTATGTAGAGACCTTTGGCAGAGTCAGGAATGGAGTTCAGTGTCTGCTGGGGCAGGAGGTCCAGTGAGGAGGGCGCGTGGGATGGGCAGTAGTCTTTCATTCCTTCTCCATCTGTGGGGGTGATGGGCATGTGAGGGTCTGAGGAAGTACAGGTGCCAGAGTCCCAATGGCCAGCAGTGCTTATGCAGCCTTCAATGGCAGCTATTGTCACACTGCCCCAAGGGTGGGTCTTCTGAGGGACCTGGGTCTTTGGGGGACTGCCAAACTCCAGTTTGAGCAGTGTTGCTATTGTCAGTTGTGGCTGTGTTTCTCTGTATACTTATAAAACGTTTTGTTTCTATAAAGCACTTTAAAAATCCCCATAGTGGCGGGGCGTGGTGGCACACGCCTTTAATCCCAGCACTTGGGAGGCAGAGGCAAGCACATTGCTGTGAGTTCGAGGCCAGCCTGGTCTACAAAGTGAGTCCAGGACAGCCAGGGCTACACAGAGAGACCCTGTGGGGGGAGGGGGGAAGAATCTCCATAGCCGTGTGGAGCTGGAGCAGGATGGAGAGGGTTTCCCTGACCTAGGAAAACAGCAAGTAGCTCAGGACAGCAGCCCTCAGTGTGATGACTTCAGACCCGCCCTGGCAGACCTCTAAGGTGAGACGGGTTCAGACTGCCACCACAAACCATCCTTTGAAGGCTTAGTATCAAAAAGGTGTAAAGCATCCCACTAATTTTTATATATACATTGGGATATTTGGGGCATACTGGGTTAAATAAAATATACTATTAAAACTCACCTGTTCTTTTTAATGTAGATACTACAAGATTATTCATATGGCTGGCCACCATGGCTCTCAGGTACCTCTGTGCTGTACTAGGCCATCATGGTGTGCCTCCATCTCCCACCCCTTACCCTACCCCCAGGTCCCACGCAGTCTACCCTTTTCCCCTCACTCCACCCCACAAGGTCTGGCAGTGGGCCAGCCTGGTTCTGAGGGCTTCTTTTAGGCACTAGCCTTGAGGTGCTGGGCCTTTCTTGTGCATTAGTGAGACTGGTGTTGAGAAGAACGGACAAGAGGGGCTGCTGCAGTGCCCTGCTGTGTGCCAGTTATGTAATCTGTGTTGCTCAGAAGAGCCACTAGGTGCTGCTCTGTGCTCTCACAGGGAGACTTCCTCAGCACCAGGGTTCTGACGTTCTTGGTTAGAACACTTTCTGCACCATGTAGCCAGCTACTCCTTGGGCCTGCGTGGGAAGTGGTATTTGTAGAGCAGAGCTCTCCTGAGGTGTATAGACATCCCTCCTTGCAGGGCAGCTAGAGATAGGCTCCGGGAAAGCAGGCTGGCTGTAGCCGGCTGAGTACTGGGAAGAACACATTCCTGCATCACTGAGCTGGCTCTGCTTTCTGGACTCTTGATGGCTGCCATGTTGGCTGCTGGTTGCCCTTTCTTCCTTGCTTCCCTGTTAGAACAGTGAGGGGAGGCAGAAGTGGGGCTCAGTGGGAGGGAACTGCCGCCTCCTGTGATGGCTGGTCTTGGTTGTCAACTGGACTACATCTGGATGGAATTAACTAAAATTCAACAATGGAAGGCACATCAGCGAGGGACTCTTTTTGTTTAATTCGAAGTAGGAAAATCCACTTCTTTTTTTTGTTTTTGTTTGGTTGGTTTTTGAGACAGGGTTTCTCTGTGTAGCCTTGACTATCCTGGACTTGCTTTGTAGACCAGGCTGGCCTCAAACTCATAGCGATCCGCCTGCCTCTGCCTCCCGAGTGCTGGGATTAAAGGCGTGCACCACCACCGCCCAGCAGAAAACCGATTTCTAATCTGGATCTTGAGGTGAGAAGGCTTGTGCCTTTAATCCAGATTTTGAGGCGGACCTTTAATCTGGACCACGCCTTCTGTTGGAAGCCCATATAAGGACATGGAAGAAGCGAGCTTTTACTCTGCCTGCTTGCTCTGTCCTTGCCAGCCAAGTACTCCCGTCACTGGCAGTAGAGCTTACCTCTTTAGGATTCAGAGTCTACCGAAGGCCTGCTGAGACAGCCAGCCTTGTGAACTGAACAACTTCGGGGTTCTGAGACTTTCTGCCCCACATCCCGCCACTGCTGGGGAGCTCTGCTCTGCTAGAGAACCTAGGTAGGTGGGTTCGGACAAGCTCTTCCCTCAGTGTGTAGGTTGGTAGTGCCATCTTAGTTCTGTTTTGCTGCAAATGTGATGTTGCCCCTGGTTGAGGATTTTGAGGGTGATGGGAAAGGGTTGGGTGAATAGAAGGTAAGAGGGAACGGCCATGCAGCCATGCTGGAAAAGGCAAGGAGGCCCATGAACTCTAGGGTGAATTGTGAAAGTTGGAATTCAGTTGCAGGCAACAGCAGGCCCAGGTTTTTCTAATGGGTGGATTGCAGCTTTCAGAGATCTGTGTGTAATTAGGCAAGTAGAACACGTGTAAGTTTCTGCTCACTCCTAGAATTTGAAGGGGACCATCAACATGAAGCCAGCTGAGAGGCTGGGCCTCTCAACAGGGCCTGGCCAAACAGAGGCAGGGTTTCAGTGTCCAGAGACCCTGGGAAGATGACTTAAAGCCTATTTGAAGAGCAGCTAGGGTTGCTGACAACCTTCATCTCCACGTCAGTGTCGAGAGGGCTGTTGGAGAGGTTATTCTGTAGAGCTGGTGTGGTGGCTCCTACCTCAATCCCAGCAGTGAACACGGAGGCAGGAAGACAGCAAGTTGCTGGTAGCCTGTGCCACAAGGAAAGGTTCTAAATTAAAGGAGGCCCTTGGCGCATGAAAGGGTTAAAGAAGCTCCTAGTGGTGTGCGTTGTTAGGAAGCCAGCGTGGCACCTGCCCTCAATCCCACAACTACTTGTTTTCTGATCTCCTTCTGGGTTGAAGCCTGGGAGCTCTCACAGCAGCGGATCGGGACCAGCCTCCAGAACTGTGAGCTGATTTCATTTTATTTATCCGCTACCAGTGTCGGGTGCTGTGTTCCAGCAATAGAAAACTGGCTATGACTGTTCTTTGAGGAACGTTGTGAGGAAAGGGCCTTCCCGTGTGTTTGATGACTGTCCTGGAAAACAAAATTTGGTACCACAGTCCCCAAACCTTTCCTCTTCTGTTGGCACGTTTTGTTTTGTTTGAGACAGGGTTTCTCTTTGTAGCCTTGGCTGTCCTGGACTTGCTTTGTAGACCAGGCTGGCCTCGAACTCACAGCGATCCACCTGCCTCTGCCTCCCAAGTGCTGGGATTAAAATGCGCCATCACCGCCCAGCTGGCACTTTCTAACCTGAAGTACTTCACCTAGTAATTCAAGATTCCTGTTTTGGGTAGTTGGCTCAACTGTTGAAGGTACTGTCAGGAATTCTCTAGGTCCAGAGATAGGAGGCTGAGTTAAGATGCTATTTGGCTTGTCTGCCAGTTTGGGTCTCCAGAATCAGTCCAAAATGAGTGACCAGTAAACCGGCAGTGACCTTTGTGAAGGATACGGAGGAGCGCTTGTCCCTAGGTCGGTGGTCAGAAACAATTTTCTGCAGTTCTACTGTCATCAAGTTTTAAAACGGGCAAATCAGAGGCTGGCATAAAGGCGCAGCTGCTCCGAGGTCTTACGGTGTTAGGATCTGTAAGGGCGCCCTCACCCCTCTGGCCTGGCTTTCTTGAGTCTTAGGGGGTGGCGGGCTTTTACGGCGACCCGGGATGCGGCTCTCCCTTGCCTGGCGCCCGGGCCAGCTCTACACAACGCCGGCGGCCTCAGCCGAGGGGGCCGCGGCGGGAACAAAGGCAGCACGTGTCTGGGCGGGACCCGCCCTCCGCCCCGCCTGCCCGGCGAGCTCCGCGGCGCGGCGCCGGGGCTCACGAGGCCGGGCTGCGCCGTGCGGCGAGGGCGGTTTCGAGGCGGGGACCCGGCACCGCGCGTTCCCGCCGCCCGTGTGGGGCGCGCCTACTAGAGGCCCCACAGCGCACTGCGCGCGCCGAGGACGCGAGTGGCCCCGACCTGGCGGCGACACCGAGCGGGCGCGCGGACTGCGCGCGCGACCCGGACCGGCCTCTTGCGAGGCGCGCGCCGGGCGGGGCGGGGCGGGGCGGGGCCGGCGGGCGCGCGGCGGAGACGCGGGCGGGGGCGGGGCCGCGGCGTCTGCAGAACCTTGGACAGAAGCTGCGAGCCGCCGCCGCGCCGAGCCGCGCCGAACCCCGGGGCCGCGGCGCGCATTGCGGAGGGCCTGGGACGCAGCGGCTGCGCCTGCCGCGGGAGCCTGCCTGCGGGTAAGCCTGCGTGGACCCGGGCCGTGCGCGCGGCCTGCTCGGACTCCCGCTGCGGCGGCCACTGCGGCGCTTGACCGGTGCCGCAGTGGAAGCGCGGGCCGGTTCTCGGCGGGGCCGCAGCCGGCGCGGCTTCGGGCCTCGGAGGTGCGGGCGGAGGGGCGCGGCGCGGGAGCCCCGCCCGGGGCTGAGAACCATCTTGTTTTCCACGCAGATCCGCAGGGCTACACGCGTCGCGTCCCGGGAGCGCCTCCTTTCTCCCGGCGACCGCTGCGGGCTCGGTAAGCCGTTTTTCCCCTCCGGCCGGCAGGCTGGGCGCGCAGGGGCGCCGGCCCCCGCCGGGCGCGCAGTGGCACCATGGGCACGGTTCTGTCCCTGTCCCCAAGCTATCGGAAGGCCACACTGTTTGAGGATGGTGCGGCCACGGTGGGCCACTACACGGCCGTGCAGAACAGCAAGAACGCCAAGGACAAGAACCTGAAGCGTCACTCCATCATCTCGGTGCTGCCTTGGAAGAGGATCGTGGCGGTGTCAGCCAAGAAGAAGAACTCCAAGAAGGCGCAGCCCAACAGCAGCTACCAGAGCAACATCGCGCACCTCAACAATGAGAACCTGAAGAAGTCGCTGTCGTGCGCCAACCTGTCCACATTCGCCCAGCCCCCACCGGCCCAGCCGCCCGCACCCCCAGCCAGCCAGCTTTCTGGCTCCCAGACTGGGGTCTCCTCTTCTGTCAAGAAGGCCCCGCACCCTGCCATCACCTCTGCAGGGACACCCAAACGGGTCGTCGTCCAGGCATCCACTAGCGAGCTGCTGCGCTGCCTGGGTGAGTTTCTCTGCCGCCGGTGCTACCGCCTGAAGCACTTGTCCCCCACGGACCCCGTGCTCTGGCTGCGAAGCGTGGACCGCTCGCTGCTTCTGCAGGGCTGGCAGGACCAGGGGTTCATCACGCCGGCCAACGTGGTCTTCCTCTACATGCTCTGCAGGGATGTCATCTCCTCCGAGGTGGGCTCGGACCATGAGCTCCAAGCTGTCCTGCTGACCTGTCTGTACCTCTCCTATTCCTACATGGGCAATGAAATCTCCTACCCGCTCAAGCCCTTCCTGGTGGAGAGCTGCAAGGAAGCCTTTTGGGACCGTTGCCTCTCGGTCATCAACCTCATGAGCTCCAAGATGCTGCAGATCAACGCTGACCCGCACTACTTCACACAGGTGTTCTCGGACCTGAAGAACGAGAGTGGCCAGGAGGACAAGAAGCGGCTCCTCCTGGGGCTGGACCGGTGAGCCCCTGTAGCCGGTATCCCGGCCCAAGGATTCCATTCGTTTTTAAAATTTATTACTAAACGAATCAAGTTTTGTGTACAGTATGTGTCTAGCAAAAAGCCACCAAGGGCCTCTTTCCCATGTTCTTTCCTTGGGGTTTTTTTTCCCAGCCTTTTCCAGAACTCTGGGGACTTTCGAACTCATGGACCTTGTGCAAATCCAGGAGATGCATTCAGGGCCACTTAAGACTGTTGACCACTCACTTTCGGGGACTAAGGGACTGATTTTCCCATGTCGCCTGTGCTCATGCTGGGTCCAGGGTAGATGAGGCTTCCCACTGTCCCATGATTGGAGCTGGAGAGGGGCCTGTGGCTGGTGACCCAGGAGGGATCTGCCCTTTCCTGGCGACTGTTTCATTCTCCCAAAGGCTCCGGGGGCCAGCTGTCCCCACTCAGGCTGCAGGAGGTTGTGAGGCAAGATCTCCACTGCCCTGGGGCATCAGTGCAGATGGCTGCTAGTGGGTGTGGGTGCAGAGACGGATGATGACTGTTGACCACATAGGGCCCGGGTTCGCAGCTTGCTTTTTAGGGAGAAGGGCTTTCCTTCACTGGCAGGCTGGGGCTCCCCACCCTGTCCTCCTGTCTATGCTCCCAGCTCCCACGTTAGTGTGGGTTAATTGAGGGGGTTTGCTCATTAGATTTTGCTCTCATTTTGGGTCCCAGCTAAAGGCGTGAGGTGAAGGTAGGGGCAGGCAGCTCCTTTCCTGAGTGAGTTTTTCATGTGAACAATGCAGATCAGTCAAGTCACCCTCTGCAAAAGCCAGGACATCAGCAGGGACCCATGAGCAATGCTGCCTTCTGGGCATGTGTGTCCATGCCTGAGACCAAGCTGGTGCCCACTTAAGTGCTAAGGCCTCTTGCTGGTGCACATATTTGTCCTGCAAAGCTAGGGGAAGGTGAGATCGGTCAATAGGGGTGGCGTGGTGTTGCTGTCTCCCACCCCGACCCCTTGTTAATTTGAAGCTGTTCCCAATCGGTCCAGTTTTTCCTGGAGAGGGAGCTTTGCTCTGTGAAACCTACTGAGCCAGCTGCTGCATCTTGGAGACAATTACAGGATTCCAGTGTGACTCCTGATCGCTTCGGGAGCTTGGTGACTGTCCAGCTGCACACTTCCAGCTGCTGGGTGTGGTACCCACCTATCCCTGCCGGCTGCGAAACACACTCTGGACTTTGCTGGTTTTTCTTTCTAATTTCCCAGACTGGGGTTTGGAAGTGGTCCAGGAGAAGGGAGCGAGTCTTCCTGCATGGCCCTCACTCCGGCTTTGGGGAACAAAGAGCAATGTGAAGATGCTACCGAGGATCCCCCTCTTCCTTCCTGCTCCCCAGAGGCTGCTGGGATTGGGCATTACAGCGGGGAAGGCAGGTGATATCTTACATAGAGCTAGGTTCTAGGTGGCTGCCAACTTCTTGCACAAGCACTACTGAAAAAAGAGAAAGCTGTGAAATTGAGGTCTCGATTGAAGAGGCCTGGAGCAGAGCCAGCCTTTCAGCCTTTCAGATGTATTCAAAGAGGCAGGGAAGAGGACCTGCTGGGATTAGAGGGCCTGTCCCCAGTCCCTCGTCCAGGTTCCTAGAGAGCGGATCCTGGACCCTCAGATGATCTGACAGAGCTGGAGAGCCATGCAAGGCTTGCTGCCGGCGGGCCTCGCTGCAGCCTCTCTCTGGGCTGGCTTATGCAGTCCCACCTTGAGATCCTGCTGCCATGTGTGTGACCCGTGCTGGGAGCCCCATGGGGCAGTTGGAAGAAGAGCTTCAGGTGTCCAGTCTGAGGAGGAGGGGCAGGAGCTTGTAGCCCGCCAGCTGCTGAAGCTGTCCCGGAGCTGTCCCCTGAGCTGCAGTAACAGGATTCCAGCTCTGATGACTGTTTCCTTCTCTTTGTAATTTAAAAAAAAAAAAAATTTTTTTTTTTTAAATTTTATTTTGAGGATGTGGTGGTCCAGCGGACTAAGGAAAGAACTCCCTAGTTCCATTGTGAAGGCCATGTGTCCTCTCTCCTTGCATTGGTCATCAGTACTGTGTAAAGGAACAACTGATTGACTCGAGTGTGCGAGCAATGAACCCATCTGACATGCTGCTATGAAGACACTTTTAGAACAAACATACACAAAATAGAAAAGGAAAAAAAAAAAAAAAAAGAAAAAATGTGAAAAAAAATCTTCAAAAAAAACCCACCCCCTTTTATTCTTCGTTGCTTTTACAGTGGTACCGTGCATGCCAAGCAGGAGCATTTTGTGTCTTAAGAAAAATAACGGTAGGACAGATGGCCGCGAGGATCATGCTTGCGGAGAACGAGCCACAGGGGCATAGTTCAGGACTGGATTTTTCTCTTTTCCTTGACGGGTTGATATCTTTCCATGCAGTCATTAGAATTTAGTTTTGTTCCAGCAGTGTTAAACTTGCAATGAAAAGAAACTGCCATCCCCCCCACCCCAAATTATCCATAGCTGTACACCGATACTGCTAATTACATAATGTGATATGTGTTTTTGGTTTTTTTTTTTTTTAAAGTGACATTTCTTCTGTAACTATTCTTTGACCAAACTGTGGATACTGTTAATATTAATTTATATTTGTCTCATTTTGTATGTATGTATGGCGTGTTTGTGAGTATGTGTTGAAAAGAGTCATGAAGCTCAGTTTGGCTGTAATTTAATTCCCCTTCCTTTATTTTTATTTATTTTTGTACTGTGCTGATTCAATAAAATGCACTGACCATCCGTTATGTCGACCTCTTCTGTGGACCCGACACTTGGGAATGTGCTGGGGGGGGGGTGAGGGGGCTTGCGCCTTTAGTTAGTGCGTGATTTGTATGTGTAGATTGGGTTAGATTTGTGCAGGTAGAGGGGGACAGTTAGGAGGACAGGCTGGAACAGACTTAAGTCATTAAGAAAGCAGCACAGGGGGCGTCAGCTCTGGCTTGGTGGCTGGGCAGGTTCTCTAGGAGGCTTCCTTTGTGGGGGTCACAGGGCAAGCAGCTCAGCAGCTCAAGCCACAGAGGGCCAGTCAGGTTTTAGGCACAGCCTGGTCAGTGCTGGCCACTTAAGTCCTGCTTGGGCACCTGGTCTTAGATTGTTCATTGAGTCTTGGTGCCAAGGCTTCCACTCCCACTTTCCCCTTGCCCAGTGTCCACTGCCCAAAGGCCAGCAGGGTGGACAGGCATCCTGGTGGCCCAACAGTTTAGCTTCTGAGAAATCTAGTTCTGGGTCTCCCAGGTGCCCTGCGCTTCTGTGTGCTGTCTGGCCGCCGGCCAGGAAGAGGGCAGCGGGAGCCTGTTCTCTGCTGGCCTGCACCCACTGTCAGGATCCAGCAGCCTGCGAGGGGGGGGTGTACTTGTCTTGACTGGGCAGCCCCCATGGTCTGCCAGTGACTGCAAGACCCTACAATGCTGAGCCCCTGGGTGCTGGGGTGCCCTGGGGCCTCCACCTACTGCTTGGTTCCTGGTCCTGGGGCTGCCCTGGAAGAGACCATGCTGCCACAGCACTCTGGCCAACCTTTGTGTGACCCTGTGTTTATTTCAGAGGCACGCCCCCTTACGAGTCTAGCGTGCAGGCTTCAGAATGGCGGAATACAGTCCCTGGATTGAATTCTATGGCTGCCTCTTGCCTCACACAGCTTGCTCCCTACCTTTTCTGTTCAAAAGCTTTGGGCAAATTATCCCCATTTTACATATTTGTGCTTAATTCTACCTTCCGGGATGGCAGTTGACTATATAAGCTAAAGTTTCACTATTTTTTTCAATGATAAACAGAACACCTTTAAAAATAAGATTTAATGCTTTATTGCTCTTGATGGTAAATCAAAATATGCTTTAGAAATAAAGTTAATTTAATGGAAAATAGGAATATATGCACCGAACCATAAACTGCATTTCATTAAATCGAGAGCCCTCACTCCATGCATACAATCACTGTGTTCTCTCCACTCCCGTTCCTGTCGTCATTCACACCCCTAATTCCAGGCCCTTCAGTGGCCACACTGACTTTTAGGTCATAGGAAAGTGCTTTTGGACAAGGTATTCATCTGTGGAAGGTTCTGGCCTGGGCAGGGGTCCCAGGCTACATCAGAGGGAGGGAGGGTGGGACGGCAGCCCCACCCCCAGCCTCTGATCTGCAACTCTTTTGGCATGATGTGCTTTGGTGTGTGTGAACACACTCGAGCACGTCTGGTGTAAAGCAACACGCTGGGGCAGTAAGTGGAGAGAAAAGATGATGTTCTGGTCAGATGGGTCTGTCAGTGTCCACCAGCGGTCAGCAACACCGGGCTGGTGTCATCTCCGCATTGCACAGGCCGCTGACCCGGTTGGAGGATGAGAAGTTCCTGAGGTCAGCGTGGCAACATCAGTCGTCGTTGCAAACTGCCCACAGTATAGAAGTCCCCACAGCTCTGCAAAAGGGGTTAGGAGACCAGGTGGCTCCCTCAGGCCCTGGGCAAAGGCACAGGAGGTGGCACACAGGCACTTGGTGGGTTAGGGTGACAGAAAGGAAAATGTGAGCCTGGCTCTGAAATCCATGTGCTCCTGGCACAAGCCTTCCATGTTAAGGCTTCCCCAGAGCAAGCCCGCGCTGCCCACACGCCTCCTTGTCCTCAGCAGCTGAGGCTGGGAGCAGGGGTCTCAGGAAGGCCTCTTCTGAAGCAGGCATGTTCTTTGCTGGGCAGACCCTGGCAAACTAGCAGCACTTTCCCAGCAGGGGGTCCAGGGCCAGGCTCCAGCGGGCAGGTATGTGGCATAGGTGGGCACCCTGGCCTGGCCTGCAGTGCCAGGACTCCACGCCCTTTGCTGCCTGGCCCTGTGTGCTTTGGCTCCCCATGAGTCCCAGGTCTCCAGCGAGGAGGAGGAGGCAGTGGCGCAGCTAGAGGAGTTGGGGGAGATGGCCACGCCGAGCACTGCCCTCTCTCTCCTTGCACCTCCTAACTAGGTCCTGATGGTATGGTTACAGCAGGGCATTGGACAATCTGAAAAAAAGGTTAGGATGAGCATGGACATAGGCTGTGGGTTGAACAAACCGGTCCTTGGAGTCGCAGCAGGGGGTCTCTGTAGGAGAAGTGGTCAGAAAGTCCAAACCTGGAACCTTGGTGACAAAAGATTTCCCAGAGACAGGCTCTGGGAAGGAGGGATCCTGGCTGATCCTGGCTGAGTGTTGGGCTCCACAGATGAACCTGTTCACCTGGTGCCTTTGGCTGTGCGGGTAGGGCTTGTGCTGGGGGCCGCTGAGCTAGGTCCCAAGGGCTGTACTCACGTCGGGGAAGGGAGGCATCAGGTTGGGGCCACAGAGCAGGGCTAAGTCCTCTGCCCATGGATGTTGGATCCAAACCTCAAGGGGAATGGAAAAGTGGAGAAGGCTGGAGAAACGGTCCTGGGCTCTGTCCCTCCCATCCCTTTGCTGGGGTCAGCAGTGGCCACTGGCCCTTTGCCAACTATGGGTACCATCCAGTTGCTTGTGAGGTGAGAAGTGGTCTAGCTGTCAGCGCAGGATGCTGAAGAGGGTCCTTGGTTTCCTGAGCAGGGACTATGGGAAATTGAGAGAACTGAGGCGGGGCAGAAAGCCAGGTAGGACGCCTCCTGAGCAGGGCCTCGGAGAAGGCAGAGCAGCCCTGGCCAGTGGAGGCCATTGCAAGCTGATTTCTAGTGGCATTAGAGGGCAAACAGCAATCAGCTGGGCTCTTGGGATGCTGAGCAGGGTGGAACACGTGTGGGGATGGAGAGGCTGAGGGCCGGGCCTGCCTCGTGCCAGGCTCAGACTCTTGCTCCCCTGGGCCGGGCCTCCGGTGTTCAGCAGTCAGTTCCCCGGCACACTGAGGACGAAGCCTGAGCGGTTCTTGGTGAAGTCAGGCTGTGGCTGGTTAAGCCGTGTCTCCACAGAGACGGTGCACTTCTTCCCATGGAGGCTGCACTGCACTGGGTTCGTGACGTTCACTTGAAGGTGGCGCTTCTCACTGGAAGAATGAGAAAGATAGGCCAGGCAGGCAATGAGTGGGCAGATACAGGATGCTGTGGTTTCCTTGGCAACCCCCAGGGCCCTGCCATTTGCCAGGCTCCTGCAGGGTGGCAGTTTCCAGGGTTCAACCTGCTTTCTTCTCAGGTGCCTACAGAGGCTTGGAGGGCGCCGCAGAGGAAGGGAGAGGAAAGATTAGCACTGAGGTGTGTCAGCAGGTGCTGACAAGTCAGGATGCTCATTTCAGGGAACCCTGTGTGCTCATGGACCAGGGAGGCAGATGTGGTTGAGCCATTCGCCACCAGGACTGGACTGAGTCACTGGACTTTAGGTGTTCTGGGACAAAGGGTGTTAGGGCTCTGAATCACAATTATCTCTGATTGACAACAGAGAGACTAGGATTCTCCCTAGCTGCCCCCCTCCCCGGGAATGTCCGCCTTGAGTCCAGCTGGCTATTTGTCATGGAGTCTGGCTGTCAAAGTGGGGCTGAGGCCGAGTCCTGGGGTGCAGTAGGTCTGTGATCCCAGTTACTTGAATGCTTGAGTCAGTAAGTTCAAGGTCAACCTGGGCTACAGAGGAACTTTACAGCTAGCCTGGGCAACCTACACCTTGTCTCAAACAAAGAACTGGGAAAGTACTGAAGATAGACTAGCTTGGTGCTAGGGCACTTGCCTTGTGTGTGAGGACCAGAGTTGGATCCCTAGAACCACCTAAACCAAGCAATGAAAGCAGGTGTGAGCTGACCCGCACCCTGGAAGGCTGTTCCTACAGAGCCCTACGGCCCTGCAGACGGCCCCCACTACTCCTGGCTGCTTCACAACAGGCAGGTGGATGGAATCTCATTTCCTACCCACCAGGAGAGCCACAGCCCGTGCCTCCTTACTGAATAGGTCCACATGCTGAGGGAGCCCACTCAGGGACTGCGTGCTGTGCTTGCCCTGCTGTGGAAATGCGAGCCCTGCCCCTCCCGCCCCGCCCCCCGCCCAGTGCCCACTGTGGTGAATGCACTCCAGCTGCTGTTTATTTTAAAACTGAGAAACGTGTAAGCAGGCTAGCACCTAAAGTGTGTGCACACATGGCGGCAGCCGGTCCCCACGCTGCACCTCGGCAGCATCAGGTTTCTCTGAGTTGGGAGGAGAAAGGCTTGCTGCTTTAGGAGCTTCCTGTTGGGATGGGCCTCAGCAATTGCTTCCTCTGCCTCCCTGGGCCTTCCCACCGAGGCTGCATGTCAGGGAACAGCCTGGGTCTTCTGGACACTGCTGGTCTCCTCCGGCTAAGGGTGCCATGTAGGAAGCGGGCGTTGAGGCCAGCATGCGCTGAGCCCCGCCCAGCCTGAGCAAGATTTCCCTGCACTTGCCAATCACTGGTCCAGAAGACTTGAAGGCTGAGGCAACTGGTCGTCAGGCTCATGACATGACACTGCTCCCAGGGATCAGTGTGCTGAGCATAGGTGCTTCCTGCAGCCCTGGACTCAGGGCATGGTGACCAGGGACACTTGGTGGCACATCCCACAGATGGCCCCAGAGTTGGAGAAGTGGAAGTGCTGTTTCCTACCTGCCTCAGTAGCCATGACTGGAGGCAGCAAATGGCACAGGAGAGACACATGGGCATTATGCATCAAATACTTAACGTCTTGTCAGCCACAGCCAGAACCTGGGCTTACACAGTTATTTTTAACCAGAGTTGGACATAAAAATAGCAGAGCCCATCAGAGGCACTGACTCAGGCCTCTTTTCCATTCCCGAGAGTCAGGGGGTTAGATGCCCCAGGTTAGGCACAGGCCCTTGGCTGCAGTAGGCTATGTGTGGGCCTCCTGTGGCCTCACACTGGCTCAGGCTCCCTGTGTCTCCTGGTGACCCAGGTCTTTTGGGTCCCACTCTACTCAAGTCCTTTGCAGGTCGGGGAAGGAGAGAGCCATCTGCCGGCCTGCCCTGCCTGGTGGGGCTGGTAGAGCAGTATGCACACTGGGTTCGCTCAGCTCTCCTGGGAATGGGCTCTCGAGAGGCCACATTCGGGGTCAGCTTGAGAAGCTGACATGCTGAGAGTCACCAGCAAGCCTGCTGTGTGTGTCCTTGTGCTGCTGCGGTGGCTTCCGGACAAGAGCCTTCTCAGCTGGTCCCTGGCTGGAGTGTCATCAGCACAGTATCCACCCTTTTCCTTTCCCTGTTTGGGGACTGCTCTAGCTTTGGTGTGGGCGTCGGCAGTGGGGACACAGAGAGCGGGGTAGAGCATGCCAGGAGCTGTTAGGACTTCACCTTGAAAGCAGCGGTGGTGTCACAGGGCTCGGAGGGCACAGAAGCTCCTGCTTTCTTTCCTTTACCCCTTTTTGTCCCAGTCAGGCAGTCAGTCCCTAAGCACTATGGGGTAAATACCGGCTGGGACAGGAAGCAGACAGAAGGGGAAGAGGGGGACAGTCCTCTTTTCTCAGGGACCATCCAGCACAGAGCTGCACAGAACCATACCCCGGAGGCCGAAGCTCAAGTTGGGGCCACTGCGGTTGGCCGGCCCCTCCCTTCCAGAGGACGCCACTGCTGGAGGAAGGCAGGGCCAGGGGATCAGGTTCTTCTGTACCGTGATGCAGACAGCTCTGGGCCCCCCTTTCTCTGTGGAGGGTCCCCACCTCTGAAGCAGGAGCTCTCTCCCCGACTCAGGAAAGCACTGGGCATCCTTTCCTCCCATGGGAAGTGCTGGGCCTCAGCCTGCCCCAGGGAGCTTGCTGGGGTAGCTATGTCCTGGTCTTCTGGCGACAAGGTGGGTAGTCAGAGAAAAGCAAAGTACAGACATGAGGAGAGCTTTTTCCTCATTGCCACACCCAGCCATTTTTCTGGGCCTGCCACCTCTACTCCAAACCACAGATTCTGTCTGTGTGGAACCCTGAACTCCCAGTTCCTAGCACCATCCTCAGTGGAGTGAGAAGCAGTTAGGATGGATCAGGAAAGAAATGAGTCAATGTCTCCACACCCCTCCCTCTCTCCTCTTTTCTTCTTTTCCTTTTTCCTTCTGAGGGGAGATATCTCTGTCTCTCTGTCTCATGTGTGTGTGTGTGTGTGTGTGTGTGTGCGCGCTTATATGTCAGGCTGAGCTTGTGTGCAGGCCTAGGCCTCCTGGGGCTGGGTTGCAGGCATAAGCCACTGCATCCAACTCCCCATCCTAGGGTAGGGTGATCTGAGCCCATGAGGTCGCCTTTGATTAATTTCGGATCTTTAAATACAAGGCTGGGGCTCCAGGCCTAGATTCTGGTCCTGTTGGCTCTTGGGCTTGCCCAAGCCCCTGTGAGTCTCTTATAGATTTCAGGTGTATGGGAGAATCTGTTCTTCACCTACTTCGTGGTGAGGACAGGTGAAGGGTTATTTTGTTGTCATTGTCGTCATCATCATCATCATCACCAATTCTGCCATCTGCTCTCCAGCTTTTACCCCGTGTTTACCTCAAGGTGCTGAGCCCCAGGAACACAGAAAATAAGTATATAATTGGAGATAGCTTCCCCCCACCCCTGTACTGTGGCAGGCTGCCCTTCCTCCTGGGATCTGCAGTCTGGTGACCAAAGCACAGAGGCCATTTAGAAAGACGTGAGCTGCATCTGTGGGAAGTGGACACTATCTACTTTCACTCCTTTAGTCACGTGCTAAGGAGCTCCATGAGAGCTGGTTCAGGGCAGCCACTGTTACTTACGTTTACGCTCTTTGCACACGTTCATATGGCTCGTACAGCCCATAAACCACGTGGCTGTTTCTGTTTGGAATGGTGCCCTGCCTGGCGCTACATACCCCGAGTATCCTCAGCTTGTGTCTCAACCTCACAGGTGTGGGGACCCTTATCCATATGCATGGCATATGTTTGGGTTACAGGTGCCTGCAGGGTGCGGGCTCTCTGGGGGCCTGGATCACTGTGCCTGGCGGTCCAGGAGGGCCCCCAGTACAGACGAGTCATTCTAGCCAGGTCATTGGTCCTGGGCTTACTCGGTCACGTGCCATCACAGGCCTCAGACTGGCCATTCCCAGCACTTTATTCAGTTACCCCAGCCTCATAGCGAGGGGGGCACTATGCTCAACTGGCCATGATCCTCTGAGGGCCAAAACACCCACTCAGGGAACTCATTCCAGAGGCAAAGTGGCCAGATGGCTGGGGGAGTAGGGGAGTCCCAGGAGGCAGGCAGCTCCTCAGAAAAGCAGCAGTCGGTATTGTCACTGTGAGAAATGGGATGTCTCCAGGCTCCTGTTCTTTTCCTTGGCACAGCCCTGAATGACCCAATGGGTGTCCAGCCATCTTTGTGAGGCTGCAGTGGGGTTCAGGAAGAAGTGGAGGGGTTGAGTTCATAGTGGCAGAGAGGAGAAAAGGCTTTGCAGGGCACGGCTTGCCACCCACACACTGCATGTGCAAAGGAAGCAAACATGGCTCCAGCTTCACAGTCCCACAGTACGCTAAACAGTCATCGCCTGGGCGGCCTAGCAACTCTACTCGCAGGTGCATACCAAAGAGAAATGAGAGCAGGTGTTGAGACGAGACTCTGCACATCAATTTTCACAGCAGAGGTATTTACAAAAGGCAGGGGCAACTGACTTGCCCATCAGTGGTTGAGCAGATGGACACAGAGTGGTATATGCATTCGTTCCTTGGGCGATTACTGCCCAGTGGACTCAGCAGCAAAGGGAGTAACATCCACACAGGGAGACAAGCTCTGAGAGGAGCCAGCCACAACAGGCCACACACTGTAAGACCCCAGTACAGAAAATATGCCGTCCAGACACATGGGCAGAGACAGAGTAGCTTAGCTTTGCAAGGGGCCTCCAGGAGGGGTGAGGGTAGCGGGGCTGCTTAGGTTTCCTTTTGGAGCGGGAGAAATATTCTAGAAGTAGACAGAGGTGACAGTTGTACAACACTGTCCACAGTGGATAATGCTGTTCAGCGTGGTTTTTCTACAGTAAGGTTTAGAGGGCATAAAGGAGAAAACATGGTTTTAAGGGGAAGCTCTCTTTCTTTTTTCTTTAAGTAATTAATTTTGAGATAGGGTTTCTCTGTGTATCCCTGGCTGTGTGCCACCACTGCCCAGCTTTAGGGGACGGTCTGAAGTTCAACCAAAAGTGGCTTTAGTACAGTAAGACTAAACATGTTAGCTCACAGAATGAGACTCTTTCAAAACAATGAAGCCAGCAAGAGGTTTTGTGACCCTGGAGCCGGTGCAGTTGCAGCAGGCACAGGAGAGTGGGTGCCATGGCGCAGCAAGCAGTGCCTCAGCCCTGGCTCGAGCCCCAGCACACACTGGGGCATGAAGAGTCAGAGCTCTTGCCTCGCTTTAACAGAAAATAGAGAGAGAGAGACAGGGTGTCTCCCTCCGATGGTGTGCCATGCCAAATGACAGCAGCTGAGGGAGGCTGGCTGTGGGGGAGGGGCCTTTCCTCCCCAGCTTCTGTTACAGGATTTAGTGGCTCAGCAAATTGTGGTATTTGGGGACTTTCATCTCGTGTCATCTGTTCTCAGCCATCACTGCAGGCAAATGGCCCTTATCAAGTGACTTTCTTTCCTTCCTCACTTAGACTCCCGTCTTCTGCTCATCAGAGCTGCCGTGTAAGGATGGATGGCCACAGAGCTAGGCGTGTACCCACAGGCCCTGCACGAGGGGACAACCACGGATGTCCAGGAGCTGAGTCAGCATGGAAGAATGTTCCTCCTTGCTCAGGTCCCTGGTCAGCTGGGAAATGCAGTCTTTAGACCGAAGCCAACCCAAGAAAGTGGCCCGAGATGTTGAAGGCAGTCTGGCCTGGCCAGCATGGAAGTGGGGTGCAGCACTGGGACTCTGGGAGGGACAGAGGTGTCCTGTGAAGTTAGTGCAGTGTTCTTTGTTGTCTGGTCACAAAGCGATAAAAAGTATTTCACACGCTGTGCAACCAGCCCTGGAGCCATACCCCAGTGGATGTCACCAGGATGTGAGGCACGCCACACTAGCTCACACAAGGACTGCGTGTCTGTAGCTTTTCTCTGTGCTCTGCTTCAGGAAGCAGGCAGCTCTTTCAAAATCCTGCTGGGGAAACGCTACTTCTGGTTTGGTCAGGATTGCACCACAGCTGCTTCTAAAGCAAGCTGACGGGTCTGGCTCCTGTGTAGGGCGGAGACAGCGGTGCTGCACTTCCTGTCTGTGTAGCTGGTAGGGGATGAGGCAGAACCATACAGCAGTAATAAAACAGCTGGGAAGCCCAGGGCCTGCCTCTGCCCTAGCCTCAGCTGCTTTGCTGTCCAGACCCCGGAGGGGACCCACTCCATCTTCATCACGTCCTTCCTTCTCCTTAAGTGATTCCAAGTCCTATCTCTTTCCTGCCTCCTTGACTCTCCATATTGAGTGCTCGGGGTGTGTTGTGCCGTGTTCAGAGCAGTGGCTCTCAACCTTCCCTTTAATATAGTTCCTTCTGTTGTGGTGACCTCACCCCCAACTGTAAAATTATTTTCATTACTACTTCATAACTAATTTTGCTACTGTTATGAATTATATTTTTAGAGACAGAGGTTTGCCAAAGGGCTCTGACCTACAGACTGAGAATCACTGGTCCAGAGAGTGCACATCAGTGGATCCAGACAGCCAACCCTTGCATCCTGTGATGGGCATGGGCCACACTGAAGAGGCACCTGGTCATGGTGGCTGAATAAATTTCCCCAAAGAGGTAGCATCGGAGCTCAGTCTCAAGGATAACCAAGGCTCCTCAAGAGCCTTCCTGGCTTTATTTTCCCATTCTCAAATATTGCTGCATGTTCATTAGATTTTATATGTTACCACACAGTGGTAATACCCACCCATGTGGTTTTAATGATAAATAATGACCTAATCATTGTCCCCACTCAAGCATGAGGTTCCAGCACATTCTTAGCCACTTCTGAGAGATCCTTCAATACTCCACAGGCAACCGAGTCTTAGCATGAGCAACACAGAACACACCCTCTTGGCTTCATCCCTTGTCAGACCTGCCAAGAGTCCAGTCTAGACACCCTCCTCAGCTCAGCTTCCTCCGCCTCCACTATCCACACAGACCAGAGCCAGTTCTGCGGACTGCCCTTTCCCAACCTTCCTAGTGACCACTGTGGATCGACTGGTTTCTGTCTTCTCTGCCCCACACCTGCTTGCTTCACACACATTCTGCACCCCTTTCACGCTGTGAGCAGAGTCTGGAACAGGCACCCAGAGGCCTGCCACCCCCTGCTGTCATTCACTCTCCATTCCCCCCAGGGTATTCACTCAGACTGCAGGGTGGATCTCTGCTGTGCTCATCCTAGTGAAGGACAGACCTGACAAGCCTGCCTCCTGCATGTGGCTCAGTGCTGTAGGGTTCTACAGAGAGCATGGGAGCCGCAGTAGATGTCAAAGGAACAGAAACAGCGAGGGGGCCTGCTGTAAGAATGGAACGTCGGGCTGGCACCCCCGAAGTGCTGCTGGCTTGAGCAGAGTTGTGCAGCCAGCACCGATGCTTCTGGGCACTCCAGCGGCTGTCCGGCCTGTGCAAAGGACAGAGAAGCAGCCAGCCTCCCAGGCTGGCAGAGAGGTACTAGGTGGGGGAATAAACAATTCTCAGGAATAGACAGGGTTCTAGCCCTCTGTATCTCTGAAGAGTGAACCCACTGTGGACCACCAGAGGCAAGAAGACAAGAATGATACTCGCAGAGGGACTGGTGGCC
The DNA here is from genome assembly GCF_903995435.1 of Acomys russatus. NCBI lineage: Eukaryota > Metazoa > Chordata > Mammalia > Rodentia > Muridae > Acomys > Acomys russatus. Next base: position 7,572,735 of record NC_067152.1, read on the forward strand.
TCATCACACAGCAGAGCTACAAAATACACTCACCAAGCTTAACTGTTATGCGATCACTGCAGGACACGGCAGAGGGACCAGGGCAACGGAGCAAGCGAATGGGAAAACCCACAGACCATACAGTTCATGGGGAGCACGGCTGTTCTCAGAACTACCGTGAACCTACCTAGCTGGTGGCTTAAGACAGTGTTGAAAGACTGGAAGCTGGTACCCACCAGGCTCTGAGTCTCATCCCCAGCACTGAAACAAGGCAATGCTGAGCTAAAATCCTAGATGCCAACAACAAGAAGACAGCAAGGTGTCCCAGTGAACATGCCAGCTCCTCTTACTTGGGAAGATGGGGTGGAGGAGGACCCCCAACTTCCTTCACAGGAGCACAGGAAGAAAAAGACTCAATGAAGCAAGAGGCCATGAATTTGAAAGAATGTGGGGAGAGTTATATAGAAGGTTTGGAGGGAGGAAAGGGAAAGAAGAAATGTAATTATCTCAAAAATAAAATGTATATTGTTCATATCTTAGTTTAAAACTGTGCCAGCAAGGTGGATCAGTAGGTAGAGGTGCTTGCTGCCTGACAACCTAATTCAGTGCCCAGAACCTACACGGTGGCAGGAGAGAACTGACCTCTTTAACATGCGCGTACATGAAAACTTTATAAAAAATGGTCAACCACAGAGAATATTCATAGATAATCTTGAATATACAAAAGCAAAAAAACTGTACAAATGGATTAACTGTTCAAGTAGATAAACTACTTAAAGGGGTTTCTCAGGTTGACCTAAAATATACACTTATAGGGTATTATAGAGACATAGAAACCACAATGATTGGCTTGAAGAAATAGCTCAGTGGTCAAGAGCTCTTCTACAAGACCCAGGGGACCCAATGCTTTCTTCTGATCTCTGCGGCACCAGGCACACATGTGATACACATACATACAATACAGGCAAAACATTCATACACATAATAAATCTACAACGTAAACATGTAATCAAGTCAAATAAAGCGATGATGCTATCTATGGATTGTACCAAATTAACACAATATCTTGACCCTAAGCATGTGTTCAGAGCTAAGCACGTGCTCTACACTAGCCAAAAGTGGAGTCTTGATCTGAGAGACACACAGCTTGCTGTCTCCTTTATGTCAGGTCATGGTGAGAAGGCAGCCCTTGCCAGATGCCAACTGAGCTGGGCGTCATAGGAGCAGTGAGGACACACACTTGTGCTGGTTGTTGCCCAGCCCATCAGACTAAGCAGCAGAGGACACTGGAGTATTATGAATATCAGTTCTTGGCAGCCTCACGCCAGGAGGCAAGTCCCACTTTCAGAAACAAGGCCTGGAGTCACAAAGGAAGGACTTAACTCCAGTGACCCGGGCTTAGCCTCTGAATATGATGTCATCACTATCTGTGCTTTTGAGCAGTGGGCACTGAGTACTGTCCCCGCTATAGTGTCTGACACAGATCAGCGACACACCAGTGTCTGTGGAATAATTTTTTTAGTGTGACATGATTAAGAAAGTAATTGGTACTAACTGAACTATGAGACAGTAACCGGAAGACAAGGCCAGCGCCTGTACAACTTTCAAGTGGGGCTGTTGAGTGGGGAGACGGTGGTTGGGGGGCCATCAGATCCACGCCTGGGCCCAGAGGTGGCCAGCGGAGGTGGCACCTTGCTCTGTGTGAGGGAATGTTCGTATGTAGTATTAGTAAGAGACACAAGGAACACTCACTATTCAAGGGGCGCTTTTTTTCTTTTTTCTTTTCTAAGACAGGGTCTCTCTGTGTAGCCTTAGCTGTCCTGGACAGCTTTGTAGACCAGGCTGGCCTCGAACTCACAGTGATCTGTGTGCCTCTGCCTCTTGAACGCTGGGATCAAAGGTGTGCACCGCCACGCCAGGCTCAAGGGGTGCCTTTTGAGATTTGGAGGACTCGTCTCTAAAGTGTATCTACGTGCCCTGTAAACCTTAATGCTCAGAAATGCCCCATTTCTAAGGGGATTCTAAGGGAGATAAACATTTGTGAGGGTGTATAACACAACCCCACAGCAGCAAGGTTGAGTAAGGCACCCAAAGATGCCAGGCGAGTGCCCCACTGTTGCCATCTTACAGGGCAGGACTGATGGAGTTTGGGACTTGACATCAATGAACAAGTCGTTCCTATCTCTGGAGGGTTGACGCAGATGAGTGGACCCTAGTTCTCTGCAAATGTCTCAGTTTATGCTACAGAGTGTTGTAGAGATTTCCAGTGGTCACTAGGCAGGCTGCTGGCTAGGGCTGGTTGGCAGCATGCCTTGGGCTAACTGTTAGAGGTCTTGGGCTGGGTCGGGGATTGGAAATCATCTATTTATTAAGAACTTACCCTGTAGTAGACACTGCATTAAACACTGTGATTGCACCATTTCATTTAATCCCTCCCAGAGTCATGAGGGACTGCTGTTACCTTCCTTTATAGAGGAGGAAGCAGAAGTTAACTTTTCAAAGCTAGGAAATAGCACTTGCAGAGTATCTGCCCCTTCAGAGATTCTTTCAACCTCCAGTCTGTTCCTCTGTTCTTAGTGCTCTCTGAGTTTTGTGAAGAGCAGGGACCAGGCCCTGATGGGGCACAGGAAAAAGCACCTGCATCTGTGGCTGGGATGGACACTGACCTGCAGCTGTGACTCTGTAGTGGCTCATGTGTCTTTCTCCGCTGGGTGTTGCTTCCTCCATACCTCAGCTTCCTCCTGGCTAGAAGGCAAATGCTTCCAGGCATGGGGGATGCCAGGCTGTCAGGAGGGGTGCTCTCCATGTGTGCAGTTTCTGATTTCTGAGGGTACCTTTCCTCCCTTTTCAGTGCTGGAATTAAACCCAGGCCCTCGTATGCTAGGCAAGCCCTCCTCACTGAGCTCCACAGCCAGCCCCTCAGGACATACTTTGTCTGCCTCCCAGATGGAGTGCCTGGGGAAGATCACCGCTCTGTGGATGTTTCCAGTGCTATTTCTGTCAACTGAAAGGCAAAGGTTCCTGCTCTCTGTGTACCCCAAGCCCTCCTCTTGCAAGGTGGCCGAAGACATGTGCTGGAGGCTGGACTCACAGGGGTGGGGTGGGAGGGATGCGCACTATGATTTATCCCTGTCCCAATCAGAACTGTAGGTGTGGGAATGCCCCATTTTAACGTTAGAGCACATCGCTCTTTCAAGGTGCATTCCAGTCTTGGCCAAAACAGCCAATTTACTGCTGTGCACTAACCCTGGAGGGAAACTGCAGCCTTCTAAAGCCAAAGTACAAAGATGCAACTGCGGAGTACAGCTCTCTCTCAGATGCAAACACCATCACCACCACCAAGAAGCAACAAACTGACAAGCCAAACCTTTACTACAAGAAAATAGGGCCAACACATAGCAGACCACGCCTCGGTGGATGGGACTGCATGGCTTCAGGGGTACCTGCCTGTAGTCCATCCTCTTTCAAGAAGCTCCGGGGGCCATGGGCAACAGCCTCGCCCTCCTTAACTTCACGTCTCTTTATGCTTTTGTTGTAAGGTCCTGAGGGATTTATTTTGTATCTGTTTTAGAGTTTGTTTGTTTGTTTGTTTGTTTGTTTTTAAATCTTTGCTGTGCTGAGGTTATTTTCTCTTTAACATCTCTGCTGTTTCCTGCTTACGTTTCTGTTTCTCCTTTCTTGACACTTCTGTTCACAGCACCTCCACAGTAAGCACCATCTGTGCACACTGGTATTTATTTTCTGTTCACATAGTTAATGAAGGTGCCAAATAAGACTGGATGAAACCTGACCAGCACCTGTGATTCCCTCTGGACGGACATCTCAGGGGCCTGTCAGGAATAGTGGTACATCTGAGCTTATGTAAGCTCAAGGTACTCGGATCCACAAGTTGTGCGCACAGGAAGCCAGTTTGAATCCCACTCCCTGACACCTGAGAATGTTTAAAACAATCCACATACAAATACTCCAGGGGCGGGGCATGGTGGCACACGCCTTTAATCCCAGTACTCAGGAGGCAGAGGCAGGCGGATTGCTGTGAGTTCGAGGCCAGCCTGGTCTACAAAGTGAGTCCAGGACAGCCAGGGCTACACAGAGAAACCCTGTCTCGAAAAACCAAAAAAAAACAAACAACAACAGCAACAACAACAGAGTTCCTGGCAGTCTTTGCTTAGTTTCTCACTTGTGAGACAGGTTCTCATGATGCAGCCCAGGCTGATCTCAACTCTTGACCCTCTGGCTTCAGATGCCAGGTGCTGCCTGAGCATGGACGTGACATCCTGTTCTACACAGTGAGATGAGAAGTCTGGGCTACAAGACAGTGATGACACAGCCTTTGTTCTTTGGGAGCTCACTATCTGGGGAGGGAGGCAGATGGGTGAAGGGTGCCGCCCCCATCCAGCCATGGAAGGTGTAGGAAGTGTGTTAAGGATCCTGTGGCTTTCCAGGCAGATCTTCCCAGTGGCTTAGGCTCCCAGCACTCTGGGGAGCGGGAGAAGTTAGGGCTTGTTCTGCATCAGAGTCCGTATGGGCATGGAGCAGGATGCAGCTACGAAAGTGGGTGCCAAACACCCTGAGCCTGGTGTGCCAGGGCTGGTGGTGACTCATCCACTAGTCACTAATAACATCCCTCAAGTCCCAGCTCCCCTCCCCCTAGAGCTTGGCTGGAGCTCCCCTGCCTATGGGAGAAGGAGTAGGAGGAGGGGGAGGATTTAGACAGTGAGTCCAGGACTCATTAGGAGGTTGGAGTGGAGATGTGTCCAGCCAGGCTGGCAGGCAGCTGAGAGGTGAGATGTCCAGGCCGAACCTGTGGGCAGCGAGAATTCCTGAGTAGAGAAGATGAGGGATGCTATTTCCTTCCACGTGCTCACCACTGTCTGAATTTCTGGCTGCCTTGTGTCTATCCCTGGCTTCCATCCATCGAAGAAAGCTCTATGGGAGAAGGAGACCTTGTGCCAAAAGGGTGCCTGGCATACAGTTACTACTCAGTAGAATCACCAATCTAGGGAACTGATGGAGACGAGACAAATAATGCACAAAATAGGTGAATGGGGCATTTGGAGGGAGGAAGAGAAGTTAGGAAGCAAGTTGGGCCAAGGTCATTAAAAGGGCAAGACAGTCAACAGAGAGATGCCCACAAAAGAGGACTTGGCAGCTGACTGAATGTAAACTTGATCATGGCTCCAGATCTCAGTTTGGGTGCTGGTGAGGGAGCTGGAGAGAAAGAGACGGCCTTGAGGGTAGCGCTGATGACAGCTCTGGAAAATCCACAGGGTTTCACTATGCATCATGCAGACCTAGGAGTATCCAAGACCCACACCTTTCTCCCTCACAGGAGGAGGTGTGACTCAGGAAGATGTACTTTACACAACAACTGCCTCCCAGGACCTACGTTTTAAATAATTCATCAGAAAGACAGTGTAAGGGGTTACAGTGGCCTCTGCTGTGTATGAAGGTAGGGTTGGGTGTGAGATAGTACACACCTGCAATCCTGCATAACACTCAGGACGTGGAGGCAGGAGATCAGTACTCTAAAGTCATTCTTAGATACACAGGAAGTTCAAAGCCAGGCAGGGCTACATGAGACCGCGTCCCGAGAAAGCCATAAACGAATGCATGAATGAATGTATAAAGCAGCTGGGGCGTGGTGGTGCACGCCTTTAGTCCCAGCACCCAGGAGGCAGAGGCAGGGGGATCGCTGTGAGTTGGAGGCCATTCTGGTCTACAGAGTGAGTTTCAGGACAGCCAGCACTATGCAGAGATCCTGTCTCAGGAGAAAAAAAAAGAAAAGAAAAGAAAGAAAGAAAGAAAGAAAGAAAGAGAAACTGCAGAGGCAGGGCCTGTGCTTTCAACCACTGGTAGCAGTCACTCTTGTCTTTTTCTAAGACTTTGAATTTTTAAACTTAGCTTAGATTTACTTTTTAGTGTGTATGTGTGTGTGTGTGTGTGTGTGTGTGTATTTGCGCACTGAGTGCAGGTGCCTGTGGAGGCCTGAGATGGGTGTTATAAGCAGTTGTAAGGTGCCTGATAAGTGTGCTGGGAATTGAATGCAGGTCTTTTGTAAGACCATGCTTTTAGTCATTGAGCTTTGTCTCCAGCCTGCCATTTTCAATATTGTTTACTTGCCGTTTTTGTTTCTGAGACAGGGTCTCACTATATAGCCTTAATTGGAACTTGTTACATAGACCAGGCTGACCTGAGACTCACGGGTTAAAGGCCTGTGCTACCATCGTGCACAAAGCATTTATCTGAAAGTGAAATTTAAAAACACTGCTTCTGGGGCTGAAGAGATGGCTCAGCGGTTAAGAGCACTGGCTGTTCTTCCAGAGGACCCAGGTTCAATTCCCAGTACCCACATGTCAGCTCAGAACTGTTTGTTACTCCAGTTCCAGAGGATCCAACACCCTCATACAGACACACGTGCAGGTGAAACACCAGTGCACATAAAAATAAATAAGAAATCGATAAAAAAAGTGTTCCAAAGAAACCACCAACACTGCTTCTGGAATCAACAGGCTGACCGAGGAGGAGGAGGGGAGGAAGGTGGTATAATGCTTGCTTTGCAAGTCATCCAAAACTTGCCAAGGCTGGAAGGATTTAGAGGCTGTCTGGTGACAATCAGCTAGTTATGCATTGTTGAATGACAGTCTGTGTCACCATTTTAGGGCTGCCAACATGTCTGTTTACAGTCTGGAAAAAGCCTAGGATACTAACTTCTAGAACTTTATTTAAAATATACCAAGGTCAGATGGTCTAGCAGGAAGAGATGGGACAGAGTCTTCCTGGTTCTGTCTTTCCAGGTAAAGAGAACACAGTAGGAATCTAGAAGGCAGAATCTGAGCCTGGAACTAGTGAACTAGCTAGTCCAGGATTTACTGTCCAGGTCTCTGGCTCTGGGAATTCCATGAAGGCTACATCTCTTTTACAAAGGACTTGGTGAAGTTTTTTTTTTTTTTTTTCCCCCCGAGACAGGGTCTCTCTGTGTAGTCTTGGCTGTCCTGGACTCACTTTGAACACCAGGCTGGCCTCGAACTCACAGCAATCCGCCTGCTTCCCCCCCCCCCCCCCCCCCCCCCCCCCCGAGTGCTGGGATTAAAGGTGTGTGCCACCACGCCCGGCTCAGGACTTAGTGAGGTTTAAGGGAACTACCATACATGTGTGGCAGCCAGTGCAGTATGGCATGGACAAGTGTCCCATTCTTGGCTGCTAGTGAGGCAGAGTGCTTTCAGGAGGTGCAGGCATGTATGGAGTGTTGGTCAAACATTCTGAGGCTACAGTGCTTGCTGGGTTCCATCCCCAGTGGAAAGGCTGAGAGGGCCCATGGTCTCCCATCTCAGGCCTCTTCCTGACCATCTCTGGCTTCCTAAGAAACAACTCGCTGTTGTGCTCCTTCCGCGGGAAAGCTTGTGGGGTCCGGAAGACCATTTTTACTTGTTTTTGGGTATTTTAAAATCCCGTACAAGCTGACAAAGAATGGTACTTTCTTCTCCGTATTGATAATCTGGTACTTTTTAAAAAACTTCCCACTTCGTTGTCACTAAGCTTTGATGCCCACCTAGAAAAGTGTAACCCATAGGTAATTTCACCAGGGAGCAAGTAAGTGGGGATTTTTGTACTAAGGAGGTTAAAACAGAACAACTCATAAAGCAACCCCAGCACAAAGAGGAAAAGGAACAACTGCCCACTTTCTACTACCTGTTTGAGAACGGAAGGGTTTGCACTCAGTCATGTCAGCTAAACATGTGCCTGTCTCACTGTGGTCAGGAGCCTCTACCTCAGGAGCGCTATTCATGGAAAATACCCCGTCCTCCAGCGCACGCTTTCATGCTGCTGCGAACAGAGGGTAGGCAGGCTCCCACCGATATGTTCGCATGCTGCCTAGCAGCTCTCTGCCTTCTCTATCCTGCATTTGCTATTTTAGGCGAGTACATAATGCATCAATCGTCAGGTTCTTACTTAATGCCTCTGCTACAGAATGAGGGCACAGCGATCATGTCAGGCAGAGCAGAGCAGTAGTCCAGCGGAGGACACATTCCACGCAGCCTCACTTCCTTTTCCCTGGGGTGGGGCATCTATTTCTGGCACAATAATGAGAGGGGGCCAGTGGCCGAGGTCCAGCCCTTCTTACTCTGGAACCTCACATCACAAAAGCCACTGGCCACGCTGCTGAGGGTGGACACATCCCAGGCCCTCAGGGCTCAAGTCCATCTGACAACACTCTCTTGTTGTGTGTGTGTGTTTTCTTTTTCTTTCTTTCTTTCTTTCTTTTTCTTTAAGTTTCCAGAAACGGCTGTTTAGATATGGGCTGGGGCTTGCTGGCTGGAATGTGAGTTTTCTGAAGCCACATATGTGCTTTTCCTGTGTACCGCAAAGAATTCTCATTTTCTCTGTGATCACTAACTTGATTTAGTCCTGTCCCCACCCCCAAGAGAGTTTAATGTGAAGGGTTCTCATGTGGCATCTCGCCAAATCTGGTGTGACCTTGAGTGCAAATACACTTTTAGTAGAAGGCCAACTGCAGCCACCACCTAGGTGGGCAGTTCAGATGGACTTCCCTGCTGTGTGTATTTATGGCTTTAGTGGCTTCTAACGCAGGCCTTATTTACTGCCTGCAGGGTCATCAGGGAGAGAGAGTTCAACAACCTGCCACTGCATTGGTGACATCTCTTGGCTTGGAAGCAGGTTAGCCACATTTCTCAAAGGTTGACTCTCTAGCTGGCTGAGTGGGTGAGGCCACTTCCACTCAGCCCTCCATCTCTACTCATTACTTCACACATCAATCAAAAAAAAAAAAAAATGATAGGACGAATGAGACCGAGTGGGTGTGCAAGTGATTCTTATTGGAAAATGAATATTTTCGCCACAACAGTGTTTTCTAAAGGGCTAAGTCACAGCCTCAAGTGACTCAGCCATCTTGAAGGGAACTTGGAATTACTGGCCCAACTTCATTAGCATGAGAACAATCAAACCAAAGACATTCTTCCACTGGGGCTAGATGTTAGACACCCTGAGCAATATTTAGGTCACTGCTGCTGGGGCAAGTCTGGAAAATGGCGCATGTCCTGATTAGACAGTTCCATGTCTGTGTTAAATGGCTGTCACAGAAGGGGCCTGGAGGCTTTGAAGGAAAGGGGGCCCTGGGAGCATCCTGAGGTAGGGTGAAGTGCTGCGGGTATCTCTGCTCACTGTAGCTGCCTACGGTACACTAGCCTCAGCCCTGCTCTGCATCCCGTGAGTAGACTCCATTTCTGGGAGACTGCACAGCAACACTCCTCTCTCTTGATTACACCTTAGATGCTGAAAAGCAGCTGAAAAACCGTGGCCCTGAAAGTGCTTGGGCCCTTCCCCCAAAGGCTGCTTCACTCAGTGTGGTGAGCGGAGCTGGCAGGGTCCCCCATGTGATCACTGCCTGGGAACCATGGGTGAGGAGCTTGTCTGGCTTTGCTTCAGATAAATGCCCCAGTTACTAGGCCAAGAAACAGCTTAGCAAAGCACCTGTGCCCATCTTCTCTCATCAGCCGGGGACGTGGCCCAAGATCCTCAGAGGTTGTCTGAAACCATGGAGAGACATTTTCCTACACATACATTCTTATGGCCAAATTTGATTTCGAAAATAAATTATTCATACAACAAAATGCATAAAAATATCTGTGTGGTCATGTGTACCTGTAACCTTAGTGCTGGGGTTGGGGGCAGGGACAGGATTGCTGGGCTTGGTTCAGTAAGAGACTGTTCAGGGAATATAACAGACAGTGAAAGAGCAGGATGCCCACATCCAACACGCTCCTTGGCACCTTCGTGTACATCCACATACACATGTACATGTGTATGCACGTACATGTGTACACACGGACCCGCCTCCCACATACACAAAGAAAAAGAAAGAAGAGCGAAGTTGGGCATGGTGGCCCAGGTCTGTAATCCCAGCACTCAGGGAGGCAGAGGCAGGTGGATCGCTGTGAGTTCAAGGCCAGCCTGGTCTACAAAGTGAATCTAGGACAGCCAAGGTTACACAGAGAAACCCTGTTTAAAAAGAAAAAAAAAAAAGAAAGAAAGAAAGAAAAGAAAAAGAAAAGAAAAGTGTTGCTGGAAACCTTAAAAAGTCAAACTCAAAAAGCCCTGGGCTGGAGGATGGCTTAGGGGTAAGATGCTGCCAAACTGAAGTTCTGAGTATGATCCTGGGACTCACGGAGTCAGAGAAGAGAGCCGACTTCCTATCATGCTCCCCCATCAAGTAAATAAACAAGCAAATAAGGAAAAGTGTAAAACAACAACAAACATATAGAATGCTTATTTCTGGATCTCTTTAATTAAAAGATTTTTTTTTTGTTTTTTTTTTGAGATAGGTCTCATGCAATCCAGGCTGGCCTCCTGTAGCCTCTTCCTGAACCGTCTCAAACAATGTGATAGAACCTTGGAATGAAGGACCTAGTCCAGTCTTGTACATTCCTCCTTGAAGAAATAATATTAAAAGCACTTTGCATGTAGGTGGATCTCTGTGAGTTCAAGTCCAGCATAGTCTACAGAGTGAGATCCAAGACAGCTAAGCTATGAAGCTTTGTACATAAAGAAGCCCTATCTCAAAAAACTGGAAACAAACAAACAAACAAACCCAAATAACAACAAACAATCCATTTTACAAGAAGAAGAAAAAGAGGAGGAGGAGGAAGAGGAGGAGGAAGATCTCCCCATCTCCAGGCAGATATTTAGATGGGGCTGGGGCTAAGGGGATAGGGCTGGATGGGAGAAGAAACAGGCTAGATTTGCATATTTGCATAAGTGTCCTCCACACACAGGCCACAGCCTGTATAGCTCCTCATGTGTTCTGGAATGTGTAAATTGTTTTAGGGTGACTTTGTATGCTGCTTAAAATTCAGACTTATCCAAATTACTTGGAATATGTGAGTCCTCAGTAGGCCTGTGTAATTCCCTGCTTCTCTGGCATAATAAATAAAATTATGCTGGAAAAAAAAAAGGAGGATGAGGAGGAGGGGAAGAAGAAAGCAGCTAGGTGTGGTGGCACAGCTGTTGTTCCAGCATTTGGGAGGTAGAGACAAGAGGACCAGGAGCTCAAGGTTATTGTGCCTACAGAGCTAGTTCTAGGACAACCTGGAATACACAAGGGCTATCTCATCCCATCCCACCACCTTCATACACACACACACACACACACACACACACACACACACACACACACACACGCACACCAACCAACAGCAACAACAAAAACCAAGCAAGAATATTAAATACATAGGTATTATGTTCCCAAGCACCACGGTGGAGGTATGTGTGTGTGTGTGTGTGTGTGTGTGTGTGTGTGTGTGTGTGTGTGTGTGTGTGTGTGTGTGTGTGTGTGTGTGTGTATGTGTGTGATGTTGAGGCTAGAAGCCCAGCCTTCAGCCTTTATGTTTATTTCTGATGTAGAGATGGTGGAGGGAGCTTGTGGGTATTACAGAAGATCTGGAGAACCACTGATTCAGGGCCATGGCAGGAACAGCTCTGGGGCTCTGGCTGCCAATCAGCTTCACCCTGTGCAGTCAGGCGAACCTTTCCAAACACGCAAAAAATCCTTCCAAATACCGTATTACAACAAGTGCCTTAAGCTGGGTGGCGGCCTTTAATCCCAGCACTGAGAGGCAGAGGCAGGAGGATTTCGGAGTTTGAGGCCAGTCCAGTCTACGGATTGAGTTCCTGGACAGCCAGGGCTATACAAAAAACCAGAACGAAAACCACAAAACAAAAACCTATGGTCAGCGAGACACTTCATATGGCAGAGGTGCTTGCCACCAAATGACCTGAATGCCATCCCTAGAAGCCATATAGTAGAATGTGAGATCTGACGCCCCCAGACGGTCCTCTGACTTCGACATACACACTGTGGGATGCACACATGCACATGCGTGAACACACACATAAGTAAACAAACACACGTAATTTAAAAAAAGTGTAACTAGAATAGTGTGCAAGGGAAGCATTAAAAACAACACCGTCATCCACAGGCCTAGGGCTGGGGATACGGATCAGTTGAGGGACTGCTCACCTACACTATGGGCCCTAGTTCTGACTCCCAGCACGGCATGAAGCAGACATGGCAGGCATACCTCTAGCCCCAGTGCTCAGGAGGTAGAGGCAGGAAGGTCAGGAGTTTCAGGTCACCTTTAGCTACATGGTGAACTGGAGGCCAGACGGAGTAATGCGAGGCCAGATCACAGAACAAAACCACAGAAGCCAAACAACAACAAAATCAATGCCTATTTGTGTTGAATATATAGTTACCATCCTACAAAAAGTCTAATCAGGCCATGGTATGTTTTGTGGCGATAGAAACCCTCCTTTTTGAGATAATGCTGGCCTGGAATTCCTGTGCTCAAGAGACTCTCCTGCCTCAGCCTCTTGAGTGGGATCATAGTAGTTGAAGAGAGCACCACACTGCCCCTGCAGTGTTGCCCAGCTGCAGTGAAGAAGGGTTAGAGGCTGGGCTCATCCCTGGGTCCCATCTTCTAAGTGATGGCAAAGCCAGCCAACCACCTAGCACACTCTCTCTTGAAACCACTGCCCTTTCTCAACCAAGAGTTCACACTCCAGAGGCCCTGGGAGTTCTGTGCTGCGGTGGTAATTCCACTTTGTAGAGCTCTGAGAGACCAGATAAAGCGAATACATCTGCAAGGCAAGGATGGGTAGGATGGGACTGCTGCCAGTGTTCCACCCCCACCCCCTGCCTTCCTGGGAGCTACAAAAGACCACCGGTTCATAGATATTACTTCCCTCCACTCTCTCTCACCACGTTAAAATCTTTTATGGGCAGCTGTGACCACGTTTAGCTGTTTCCCATTGCTTGAGCATGGGAGCAGCCCAGTCAGGGGACAGGCAGGCACCCAGCCGATCCCTTCAAGCCAGTGGAGCCATGACAGCCAGAGACAGCGTTCACTGTAAGCACTGTGAACGCTTGGTGAGGGGAGAGCATTCTGGCTGGGCTCTAAGCCTCGTTTCTCCAAAAGGCTGGTCTCAAGTGAGACATTAGGTCCCCAAGCTTGGGCTGGCAGTGGGACTTTCTCCTTCCCTTGCTCCCACATGCTTTGTGGTTGGCCCTGGCCTGGGTACTGCAGGTGCAAGGCAGCAGAGCTTAGTAATGTGGGGGCCACAAAGGAAGGGGGAGGGGGGGCAGGGAGACATGGCAAAGGGAGCCTGAGCCAGACAAAGGGAATCTGCGCCTCCGAGGAGGGTGGGCTGCAGGGAGGTGGCGTGGCCAAGGCTGCTGCTTTTAGCTCTGCCACTCTGTGGTTGCCATGGTAACACGGGCCTGGTGCTTCCATCTGACATTAAAATGCTGCTGCCGGCTGGCCGAGAGATCGGGTGCTATAGCTGTGGGTGGGAAACGTGCTCCAATACACACTCATGCCCACCAAGAGGGGCAGGGTGGCTCACTTCAGACTCTATGTATCACTTACAGTGGCCCTCCTAGCCTGCCTGCCTTCTGATGGTTGCTTTGTTTGTCTTTCTTGAGGTGATTATCTGAGGTGTGGATCGTCGGCTCGCATACTGATGAGCACACTGGGTGCTCAAAGAGAAGGGGTTCATGGATTTGGGTAAGATACTGGCATATGATTAGTGTAAGAGAAAAGTATTAAGCAACAGAAGAATGCGCTTTAGAAGTAGAAACAAACACAAAAGAGACTAGGGTGCTAGGCAGCAAGAGTTAAAAGGCAAGGCAGCGACAGCTGTAAACAGATGAGGAAACCCTGAAGGCTGGAGGCCCCGGGGCACCGGGCTGCAGTGGAGGCTTCACAAGACAGTTCTGCTCACATTCCTCCTCCAGAAAAAGAAAATCAATGTGTATCCTTTTTTTGTCTTCCTTCCGGACTCAGAGCCCAGCCTCATGGTGTTATCTCGCAAACTGTTCCAGCACCAACAGGAAAGGCTTGTCAATCTATTCAGACGGCACAGCTGAGCTCACTCATTTCTGTCACTGCTCAGCCCTTGGTGGAACTTGCCACACACAGACGAGGGTGACCGGCCCTGCAACTCACAGATGGAGGCCACAGAAGACTAGAGTTCCCAGGGTAAGGCTTCCCAGTGCAATGAGGCCCAGAAACACCCTGGTGACACTTGGTGACTTGCTATGAAGTCACATTATTAGGGGATATGATTGAGGAGTTTTTTGAAAACTCAGCACCGTGGAGTGATGCATCTGCATTTCCCCACAAGCGCTCTCCCCCTTATGACATGCCTCTCCTGGGTCTGCAGCATCATGCTTTGTCAGAGGACAAAGAGGTGCTCTGATGAGTAATAGGTGAGTGAGACATACTGCTGTGGGCTGCCGGGAGCTGGCTCTACTCTCGACTGATGTGGGATTCCCAGGAATCGAAGGGCAGGGCTCTGACTGCAGTGCTATTTTGCAAACTGTACCAGGGTCTATTTAGACTGAAGCTCTGTCCATTTCAACGGCCTCATGTGTTTCACAGTCACCCAGGGTGCAGCATCCTTTTCTCCCGAGCTTTCCCTCAGCCATCCTCACAGGAAAGGCAGAGCTCATCTCCCTGAAAGCAGGGGCGGGGAGTGAGGGTGGTTTGGAATGACAGCACGCAGAGAGTGAACATGATGTGGAAGGGCGAAAAAACACCACAGCTGCTTTTCAGTGGGCCCTTACAGATGGAACCACAGCTTAGAAGCTTAGAATCCCAGAGCAAAACCTTGAGTTCAGCTTTGAGCAGGGACACAGGCAAAGCATTGTGGCTAGAAGGCTATTTATTTCCTCTAGACACTTCCCTTGGGGACAGATGGCCTGTGTCTCCTTTGCTGCCTACTGCAATATTCTTGCATCCTGACGGTGAAGAAGGCCTCTGTACACCATGACAACCAGCCTACTCCTTAGAAACACACCTAAAATAGGGACGAGTCCCAGGCAATGACACTGATCCTGCAGCCTAACTGCGTGCTGGGATAGCGAGTGCTCTTCTTTTAGAGGTGAGCTGTGTGGGACAAAGTCCCACATGGTTGTGGAAAACCAAAGAGAACCCAGAGGAGGAAGTGAAAAGCTTTGAGCCCAGTGTGATGCCACACACAGCTGTAGTTCCACTCAAGAGGCCAACAACTTCAAGGCCACCCTGTGCTACAGTGAGAGATTCCTCCCATAGCAGTGGGTTAGGAAACCTGTCAGTACGGACGCCAGTGAAGCTCCTAACCTTACGTGGCATGGGCAGCGCTGAGTTGCTTGCGCTGCTTCCAGGCCTTACAATCCTACTCAGTCAGTTTAGGTCAGATCCATCTCCACTTTCTCTCGTGTGCTTAGACCATTCCAGTCTAATAAAATTCATACATCCACAAGGACCAAATAATTTTATGTTTTGTGATTAAAGAATAATCCACTAGGAATGATAAATGTACAAACTCTGCGTGGATTATCACCTGGTCCGCTGTCCTGTTTTACTGCTCCAATCTGACATCGGCTCTGATGGTGACAGGAGCCACCATGCTTGAGTGAGAAAGCTTTTGACACACACCGAGCCTTCTGCAGTGGCTGGAGCGAAAGGACTGTACTCTAAACTATGATAATGTTTTGAAGAACTCCTCCCCTCAGATAAAGCTATTTTTTTTTGTTGTTGTTGTTTTGTTTTGTTTTGAGACAGGGTTTCTCTGTGTAGCCTTGGCTGTCCTGGACTCACTTTGTAGACCAGGCTGTCCTGGAACTCACAGAGATCCACCTGCCTCTGCCTCCCGAGTGCTGGGATTACAGGCGTGCGCCACCGTGCCCAGCTAGATAAAACTATTAAAATGAACAGAACACACCAAATAAACGAATCATATGACATATTGTTTAGCAACTACTTATGTGATAATTTCATATTGATGACTCTTTGAAAGTGAGTAACAACAAAACTCGAAGTCTAGAGATTGAAAGGAATGAATTACTTAGAATGAGAATCAGTTTGTACCTTTTACTTTATTTTATTATTTCTTGTCTTGTGTGTATGAGTGTTTGTCTGCATATAGGAACGAATGCCTGAGGAAGCCAGAAGAGAGCACTGGACTCCCTGGAACTGGCGTTACAGATGGTTGTCAACCATCATGTGGGTGCTGGGAACTGAACCAGGCCTCCTTAAATGTTGGATGTTGACTTAAATGAGCATTACAATGCCCAGAGAAGACACCTGGTCAACGTAGACCAGACCCACTGCCTCCTAAATAGACAACAGACTGCTGAGGGGAAGGGATCAGGGGAGGGGTAGGGAGGAGGTCAGCATGGCGCGCTGTGAGAGGCATCCACGAAGAGCACGGGAGCACAGTGAGGGTGGGAAGGAGCACAAGGCAGATGAGAACAGGGGTAGGGAGGTGCCAGAGCCAAAACTTATTTCTGGTCTCCTTGTGGGAGAGCCAGATTGGCCTGTGTTCCATGTCCACCTCCCACTAATTGTTGGTCTCCTTGCTATCCGAGATGCGTCCTCAGCCACTTAGCACTGTTCTGCATGCCCACTGCACATAATGAAAGGCCAGGGAGGGCCAGGAGGGAGGAAAAGAAGACTGCTTAGCATAGGCGTGGCCCTGGTTATAATCCAAGAGCTTCATTTCACAGATAACTATGTCCTGAGCTGGTTGTAGTGGTGCATGCCTGTGGTCCCAGCACTAGGGAAGCTGAAGCAGGTAGGAACAAGAGTTCAAGGTTAGCCTGGGTTACAGAGCAAGATCCTGTCTCAAAATAAACCAGGAAAGGGGGAAAAACCCAATCAACCAACCAGCCAAGCCAACAAAATGCCCTCAAACCACGTAAGTGGTTAGTGGCAGAACAACAGTTGCACAGAACACACAAGAGTCCTACCATTCACTCATTTAGCCAACCACTCTCCCACTTATCCACTTACCCACCCACTCACCCACCCACTCAACTGACTGACTGACTGACTGGTGGAATGACTGATGGACTGTCTGACTGACTGACTGATGGACTGACTGACCGACTGACTGATTGATGGACTGACTGACTGGCAGGCTGACTGATGATTGATGGACTGACTGACTGACTGGCGAACTGACTGATGATTGATGGACTGACTGACTGACTGACTGACTGGTGGACTGACTGATGATTGATGGACTGACTGACTGACTGACTGGTGGACTGACTGATGATTGATGGACTGACTGACTGACTGGTGGACTGACTGATGATTGATGGACTGACTGACTGACTGGTGGACTGACTGATGTTTGATGGACTGACTGACTGACTGACTGGCGGACTGACTGATGATTGATGGACTGACTGACTGACTGACTGACTGGTGGACTGACTGATGATTGATGGACTGACTGACTGACTGACTGGTGGACTGACTGACTCACTCACTCACTCATATGAGAAAGGGAAGGACAAGACAGCACCCATAAATGAAAGTGCACAATGAGAGGCATAGCAGCGACTCCACAGGAAACCCAGAGGTCTGTAAGGAGTCACTTTCATCAGTCTTCATGACCAGTATACCTCTAGGGCCATAGTGTTGGAGGGAGAATGGCTGGGGGCCAATCTTGACTGGCCCTGGACAAGCAGGGGTCAGCAGGGCTAATTTGCTAACCTCTGCTCGCCTCAGTGTCCTGGCCCATGAATAAGAATCTTAGCACTGTGCTTGGAGAGCCACAAGAGCCTCACAAGCAAGCACTGTGAGTGTCATTTTTTTCTTACAAAAAGTGTCAAGGCCAGGCATGGTGGCGCACGCCTTTAATCCCAGCACTTGGGAAGCAGAGGCAGGTGGATCGCTGTGAGTTCAAGGCCAGCCTGGTCTACAAAGTGAGTCCAGGACAGCCGAGGCTACACAGAGAAACCCTGTCTTGAAAGAAAAAAATCCTGTCTTGAAAGAAAAAAATGTCAATGCTCTCATATGCTCAAGAAAGCAGATCTATTTTCTCTGATGCTAAGTGAGGACATTTATCTTCGAAGTTTCCCACAATATAACAAACATCCCCTTTTTTGTCTTTGGTGGACCATGCTTCCTCTGATGTCACCTCACTCTTCTTTGCTGGTGAGAAAGTCCCAGTTTAGTTTCACTATTAAAGAGAGAGAGAGCCACTTCTGTGTAGTGTCCCAGGCCCTCCACACTTGCTGCTCAGGTCACTGGTTCAGGCTCCGGGTGGAAACGACAAAGCTATTTATTCTACTTCATTACTTTTGTTTCCCCAAGGCAGTCAACTCAACTTGGATTACAGCTGAGATTAGAAACTGGAAGAGGTCAGTAGACAACAGCCTTAGCCACCATTTGTGAAATGGCAGCAGGAGGTTTGATCCACCCAGACACGTGGGGCACTGAAGGCCTTTGATGTCTCCTGGGCCACCGGGTTGATATCCCTCTGACATCCACTCTGAGGCCCTAGGACAGCCATCCACAATCTCCTTCCCCACTCATTTCTGTGGCTTGGTGGCTTGCTGAGTGTTAGTTCCTAGTTATTTTTAGCCCCACTAACTGCTTGAGAGAGGCAGCTGCCTGGTGTGCAGCTGTGGAAAGCAGCTGCTACGGCTTGATTTCTAGCCGGTATTATCTGACATTTCTCGGCAAGTGAATTTTAAAATTCCCCTTTCTTCAGGTGACCTCACAAGCTTTTTTCTAGGGATGACATCAGATCTGTGCATCCGATCACCTGTTCTAGAGGGGGCACGTGTTCGGAATTCCACTGGGAAGGAAGATTTCAAATGTTAGGACACAAATGTTTCTGACCCATAAACACCAGGTGTGAGGCAGAGGCCCTCTCGCCAGTTTTCTAAGATGAGCTCCAGGGAGCATGCGTCCTCCTGGAGACTCTGATGCCACAAAAGAAAGCAGGGAGAAGGAGGAGGCTCATTAGCCTGCCTTGGAGCTCCTTTCAGAATCAACAGTAATAAGGCAGGAGGACTGGGCTGGATCACACGCCCTCTGCTCTCTGGTGTGTCTTTACTTCTTGACACACATACCTACCTACCCGCCTTTCTCCTGAGGATGCTCAGCTGTCTGCCATGATGCTTTCGCCTGTAGGTTTCTGAGCAGACTGTTTCTAGTCTGTGTGACGTTTAGACCTGCTTCTAGTTGTTATTGTGGGAGCCTTTTCCTGCTCTGGCAGGGTCACGTGTCCCTTAACCACACTTCTCTGAGGGCTGTATGGAACATCACTTTTAGATGTCTATTTTCCTTAAATGCTCCTGGCCTAGCATATAGTAAGGCTCAGCAGATAGCTGGTTGATGATGTTCGGGCCTCACCAACACCAAGAATCCCCTCCTCCCCTCCCCTACAGACTTTTAGACAGCATCACATGTCTCCCACCCCGGTGCTAGGATGGATTTACAGCCTTGCACACACTAGGCTTGATGCTCTGCTGCTGAGCTACATGTTCAGTCCCAACTTCTTTGCTCTTCAAGTTGCCTCTGTACGCTTCTGTTTCAATTGATCTCAATCTCTATTCAAACTGAATCCTTTACCAACTCCCAGTCACAAAAAGAGCTTCAAAGAAGATATGCGGCTCAGTGATGAAGGGCGCTTGTTTCTCTTGTGGAGAAACTGCGTTCGATTCCCAGCCCTCACACTAATCCTGTTCCAGATATGACGAATGCCCTCTTCTGGCCTCTGTGGGCAGACATTAAATAAAAAGAAATCTGAGAAGATATATATGAAAACACAGCATTGTAGATGAGAGAGAGAGAGAGAGAGAGAGAGAGAGAGAGAGAGAGAGAGAGAAGAAGAAGAAGAAGAAGAAGAAGAAGAAGGAGGAGGAGGAGGAGGAGGAGGAGGAGGAGGAGAGGGAGGAGGAGGAAGAGGAGGAGGAAGAGGAGGAGGAAGAGGAGGAGGAAGAGGAAGAGGAGGACGAAGAGGGGGAAAGCTGGGCTGGATAGCTGGGCTTTTGTCACCAGCCTCTTGAAGCCTTCTTTCCTGTGGGTTGGGAAGCCTGAACTCTTGTTCCCAAGGCGTTCTTGACAAAGAGTTTGTCCAATAGATGGACTTTAAAGAAAGCTTTCCCATTAGCCTTCGGGAGCTGTTCTCAGCTGCCTTTTACAAGAACCCCTCTTAGGGCAGTGAGGAAGTTCACAGATACAAACGTTCTCTGTGGTGTTCCTCCTCCTCTACCTAGCTCCACCTACACTGAAGTTTTTTTCCAGCCCTTCACCATCACAGCATACAGTTTAAGATACAAGCCTCTGCTTTAAAAATGGGCACACGAGAAGCCAGGCTTGGTGGCGCACGCTTGTAACTCCAGCATTCAGGGAGGCAGAGGCAGGCGGATCTCTGTGAGTTCGAGGCCAGCCTGGTCTACAAAGTGAGTCCAGGACAGCCAACGCTACACAGAGAGACCCTTGTCTCGAAAAACAAAATAAATTTTAAAATGGGCACATGAACACAGTCTCCATCTGAACAGGGGCTGCAGAAGGACCCTCAAGCACTGGAGGCTGTGCCTGGTGCTACCATGTCCACCCTGGGTTTTATTGGCTTTTCCTTGCAGTTTTCCATCTCCACTCACTCTCTGTGGAGAACTAATCCTCTCCTTCCAGACCAGAGGGAGCTTCCTATCTTAGGACCATAATCCTCAGCCTCAAAGATGGACCTGACTGGGCCCCTCTCCCAGGACTCTGGTCTGCACCCTCACATGCACAGGCCTGGTGGAAGACATGTATGTAATCCAGTCAATCAGAGACTTTGCTTGGGGTTCATACATTTTGAAGAAGTAGAAAAGTCCCCCTGTTTTTGTTTTTTTAAGACTGCTAATCTGGCCGAAAGCAAACATGCCTAGGCCTTTCCTGTGCAGAAGCACACAATATACAGAGATGGGGAGTGGAGGAGGAGAGCCAGACAGGAGAAAGGAAGCAAAGGTATAAATCGTTCCCAATCCCTTGTTTTAGGGCTTCACAGTCCCTCGGGCTCTACAGCTTGTGAGCTCCTTCCAGAACATTCTGCTGTGTGTGTGTGTGTGCGTGTGCGCCCGTGTGTGTGTGTGTGTGTGTGAGAGAGAGAGGGGGGGGGTCTTAAGTAGCCCAGGCTGGTCTCAAACTCACTATATACCCAACATTAGTTGACTCTGTACTCTTGACGCTCCTGCCTCTACCTCCCAAGTGCTGGGATTCCCAGGCTACCCTCCAGCTTCATCTGAACAATTCTGATTTACATACTGAGTTTGCTTTGCAGTGCCTGATACAATTTGATGGAGGGGAAATAAGGATGTTGTTGAAAAATGGTTCTTTACATGTCAATTTTTATTTTTAAACAAATGGCATCAGTTCAGGTTTAAAGATGTTAATCCCTTTTCTACCCCAGCTTAAGGCATTGCCAATCTCATTTGTAAAGTACACACAAATAGCCATGTGCACGTATTCTGATGAGTGCTGGAAAAGCATTCATGAATGTGGGCTAGACCACTCAAACACCTGACAAGCGTCAGCACGGGGAAGTGCAATCAGAACACAGCAGGCAGGGATGCTGACATGTGCGGAAAGGCGGCTGAGACAATGTGTCTAGAGTATTGATTGCTTGCATACCAAACAGAAACAACCCATGCCTCAACATTACTACTGGAATGCCAGAATCACTCTTTTGTTACTTATTTGCTTATGCACTTAATTACTTGTGCATGAATGTGTGTAAGGGGGTGAGTTTGAGTATGGGGCCAGAGGTCAACCTTGTATGTCATTCCTCCAGAGCCATCCACCTTGTTTTTAAAAAAACAGGGTTATCTCCCTGGCCTGCAGCTTGCTGAGTATGCTGACAAGCAAACCCCCAGGGGTCTGCCTGTCTGGTTCCCCAGCACTGGAATTATATAGGTTCTGGGGGATCGAACTTATGTCTTTTTGCTTATGCGGAGAGCTCTTTATGAACCGTGATCTTGCCTGTCCCATTTACACTCATTTTCATGTCTACAGCACTATCTACGGCAAAGCACCATCACCCAGTAGCATCCATTGTGCATTCAGAAGCGCATAGTCTCAAGGGAGGGAGCCTGAAGGTTAAGTCCACAGTGGGCGCCATGTCCAGAGGCTGACTGTTGAGGACTGTGATCACATGAGACTGCAGGGTGAAGCACAGAAGCAGCTGAGGAGGGTGGGGAAGTTTCTGCTGACGCCCCTGACAAATGCCAGGGCTAATATTAACTCCTCACTTTGAGGATGGCTTTCCCCTCCTGAGTCTCTCCCTCCACTCCCCACTTTGCCTCCTGTCAAGACGGGCTTCTGCTTTGGTAATCAGCTGGAAAGCTACAAGAAATGGAAGTTGAAAAAAAAAAAAAAAAAAAAAGGTGCACCTTACAGCGGCTGTCTTTAGTCAGTGGGGAAGAACAGGTGTGGCCTCAGCCAGTGCGCCCAAGTACAAGCAGAACGGGAGGCGAACACACACAAGTTTTGTTCTCTAGAAAATTTAAAATCATTCAGCTAAGGCCCTACAGCTGCACCCGTGGCCTTTGCAAAGTAACACAAGACAGTTAGTTGGTGAGCCCTGAGAACGCTGTATACAAAGGGAGTCTCTCAGGGAATCGGGCTGCTCTCTTCGCTGTTGGCTGCATCAGGATTTAAAATCCACCTGAATTTCCAAGTGAATCATATACTTTGGGAAAAGGAGCCTAACTTTTTGCCTGTGTAAAAGTGTGGTTAAAGCCGGCTGGTGACGGAGCGGTGCCTCCTACACAGTGAAACATGGTCACTAAGTTCTGCGTTATGACCTTGTACACAGAACCTGTTGCAAAGCATCCCAACTAAGTAACTTTAAACTCATGCTCTTTGAGAAACAAAACAAAAGAAAACACTGAAACATAGACTTTGACCTCACTGACAAGGGGAAAGAACAAAACCAACTAATTGCATTTCTTTAATATTTATATAAAACTCAATTACATCTGCATACTATTTATTTTAATTATGTATATGTGTGCTCCTGTGTGTGGGGTATGTGCGTGTCTGTGTGTGTGTGTGTGTGTGTGTGTGTGTGTGTGTGTGCGCGCGTGCTCCAGGAGTCCAGAAGTGGGTGTTGGCCTCTCTTGAGCTGGGTTGCTGGGAACCAACCTCAGGTCCTTTACAACCACTCCTTTGTTTCTCTAGTCTCCAACATGTACACACTTTCTAAAGCTCTCTGAGCGTTCTCTGTGCAGGATCAGGACCAGTTTCTTTTCCCCTGCTGCGGGACTCTATTCCTGACAACACAGCTAGGCAGTGGGGATGGTGTGGAGACTAGAGTTATGGGTCTTCTTGGTTATAGACGCTGGTTCTCCTGTTCTGCAGGGCTGGAAAAAAGGAAGCCCATGTGAATCCCAAGTCTGTGTCAGACAATTCTGTCTTTTTGGTTGTGAGCCTCAGCCTTTAATGGCTGAACCATCTTCCCAGCCCTGGGTTGGGTCTTTCTGAACTCCAAACTTGATTTTTTTTTTTTTTTTTTTTTTTAAAGACAGGGTTTCTCTGTGTAGCCTAGGCTGCCCTAGAACTAACTCTGTAGATCAGGCTGGCCTTGAACTCACAGCAATTCACCTGCCTCTGCCTCCCGAGTACTAGAATTAAAGGTGTCTGTAACCAATGCCCGGCTTTCAAACTGATTTTTAAAATTGTAATCAATGGATCAAAACTACCGTGGTTTGGGTTACCAAGCATGATGAATCTAGGTGCTGCCTTCATTTCTCAGGGTGCCCAGCAGGTAGCTCCGAGTGGCTAGTTTCTTGTAGTTAGACCCGTGCTGGGGGAATGGTGTGAATGTGGGGACATTATGTAGTGCGGATTTTGCTTTAGTTTGTCTTGTCTCTTGGGATCTGAGCTGGTAGCGAGCTGTACTTTTTTGTTTGATGCCCTCGGGCACTGGCTGGCCTCCAGCAATTGTTACTGACTGGCTTCTAAAAGTGTGCTGCACAGGATTTCATTCTAAGGCACTGGGAAAAAAAAAGTCCCATGAACTGCACCCTTTCACAGTTACAGACACAACGGTTCACACTTCTTGTCAGCAGGAAGTAGATTTTGGGGAGAAATTCTATTTTTAGATTTGAAAGGCCACCTTTGACCCAGAAATGTGTGGTTGGATAAAAGCCACTTCTTCAGCTCTGTCTTACTTGATTTGCTCATGGAATGGAGATGTGTGAGGGGCGCAGCCTCGGTAGGCGTGTTTCCTCCCAGGGCTCTTGGGTGACCCATATTGACAATGTCTCTACATTTCTACATATTCAGCTATTTATTTTGATCTTGTATGACTCAGGTCACAGTCAATAAATTAATAATCAATTCAGAATAACCTTCCTTTTGGAACTTTTACAGTCTTGGTAGAAATGAATGACATCATTTATTCTTTAGTCATGGGGTTGACAACTCTAGTCCCAGCAGTCTCATCTACTTGACTGCTTGCTTTGTAAGGAAGGCTTGTGGGAACACGGCCGTGTCTGGAGGTTTACATATTATCGGTAGCTACTTTTGTTTTACAATGGACAAACTGAGTACTATGGCAAAGAGAACATGGTTTGCAAAGCATAAATCATTCATTACCTGACTCTTTACAGGAAAAATTGTTGATTCAGGTCCAGAAGATAAATTGAGGGATTAAATAAATGGCCTATAAAAAACAGAAATATTAATCTGGGCATGGTGACTCAGATGCCTCAGCAGGAGGCTCACCAGTATCAGGCCAAAACGGGCTACTTAGAAAGAGCCTGTCTCAAAAAACCAACCAACCAAAAAACAGACAAACAAACAAATAAACAAAAGATGTAACTGTGAAATGACTGATGGTTGGGTATATCAAAACCAGTAAGGTTCTGTTACATACTGTTGACATGACATGGATAAAATACGAAAGCGTTGTGCTAAGAAAACAAAAGAAGCCCACGACAAGGGATCTTAGGTTGTACGATTCCACTTACATGACTATGCAAACTTATAGGGAAAGAAAATAAATGGTTCTTCGAGAACCAGTGGGAGTTTCGAAGGGGTGAGGGGCACCAAAAGGTTTACAGTGGAGGTGATAAAACAAGTTCTGTGTTGTTTCCGGTGATACACATGGAGCTCGTACTCAGTCCTGGCGCTGAGTAGGGACTCAGTAACGCACATTATGAGTGTTCACCAAGCAGTGGGACAGCTCGTTGTGACTCTCCTCCAGGGACTCCCACAGGCTGGGGAACTCAGTCTCTGTACTGCTGTGCTTAATGGAATACCACCCCCCCACTCCTCACCCCCCCACCCCCCACGCACTTGCTAACTCTTCTTTGCTGAATGCTCTGAAGACTGTCTTTTCCTTCTACAGGCCAGCTCCAGGGTCTCCCAGGAGCCGCAGAGCTGGACAATATGCCTCTACAGCACTTGTCAACCCTGGTGACACTGCTCTGCCTTCCTTCCGCCTTATTCATTCTATCTGTTCAGTGTTTCGGAGAGCAAAAAGGAGAAAGGGGCCTTTAGGGAATTAGTGAAGCACCAGCCATATTGGGAAGTCTCTTCCAGGGTACACACAAGCAACTGTTTCTTTTCACTACCAGAATAAGGACCTGCCTGCTGGGCTGCTGCCTATCTGGTTTTAGACACACACAAGTGAAGACCTGCCCACTGTCTGCTTCCCACAGTGTGACAGGGAGGTGAGGCACACTGCCTGTCTTGTGACACCAGGCAAGCCCTATTTCAGCTGTGACCTTGTCATTTATTAATGCTCTATTGATGTACATGTCCAGACCTGTAGACCTAATGGGAAGGCCCATCTAATGAGCAAAAACTGTGATGTTTACAACTTGCAGCTTGTGGAAAACGGCTTTGCAAACTCAGTGGGAGGCAATGCTCAAAGGAAGCCAGCAGTGTGGGGGCCAAAAGCAGTGACTACTTCCACAGACTGCCCCTGATATGCTCACGGGTTAGTGGTGAATCCAAGGGGGCTTGTGTGAACTGCCTTCTCTTACACCTGGGGGACAAACTCCCAGAGTGTGGAAACAGGGGCAGGGGTAGCTGGCGGGCACAGGGAAAGGAAAAACAGCTCATGATCTTGAGCTCCGTCCTGATCTGGCATGTGTGATCACAGAGAATTCTGTTGATTATTTGGTGAGAGTTATTTTAGAAAGGGCTGCCAGGCTGTTCAGGCCCAGCACTGTCTAGGGGAGAGGCAACGTAGGTGCTACAGCAGCAGACTGCGTGGGCAGGAGGGGGCAGCCTGCCGAAACGTCATTAGGTAATCCCATGAACGTTAAAGCACACAGGGATTTTTTTTTTTTTTTTTTTACATTTCATGCCGGTGTTATTAAAAAACAAAAAACAAGAAACCACTGATGAAACTGTACACACAACTGGATAAAACGCAGACATGTTTTAAATGAATTTGAACATGAAGAGGATTGGGCTGCCAAGTTTTGGCATCAGCACTGGCTGCGTCGCGAGCAAGATGCTTACAAAACACTACCAGCCTTCTTAGTCTTGGCTTCATTTGATTGGTTGGGGATGAAAAACTAAGAGTAGGCCCATTTTGTAAGTCAGACATTTGCCTATAGACAGATGAGACTCAACTCTCTTTTTTTTTCTTTGTCAAACTCATCGTCAGTCAGGTGCTCATTCCCCTTGAGAGTAATACAGAAAAGGGCCAGCCCTACTTAGCAAGCCCTATGTATGGTATGTGTACACACACACACACACACACACACACACCTCTCTCCCTTTCCTTGTACGCTGTTTAAGCATAAAAAAATATGTATGTGTAAGACCAAATAAGACTGCCCACCTCACTGGTTGATCTGGTATCATATATTTTTTAAAGATTTGTCTATTATGTATACAGTATGCATCAGATCTCATTATAGATGGTTGTGAGCCACCATGTGGTTGCTGGGAATTGAACTCAGGACCTCTAGAAGAGCAGTCAGTGCTCTCAACCACTGAGCCATCTCTCCAGGCCCCTGGTGTCATGTTTGATAGGAGAAAGCCCACATGTTTTTGGTGCTCTGCAGCTTTTCTCGCTTTAAGTGCTTCTCTGTGCTTTGTAACTGAGCACAGATCTGGCCCAGCTGCCCTGCAATGCTGCTCTGCAGCCCTTTGGCTCCTGCTCCATGCTGAGGAAAGGTGGTGAGCAAGGAGGAAGAAGAACTCAACTATGTTCCCACCCAGCAAGCGGCACTTCTTCCTCCTGCGTGCCTGCAGTTGTCTGGAGGCTGCATCCTGAGGAGATGGGGGAACATGACTGAAATCTGACTCTGCTGTGTTCTAGCCAGTGACGCTCTCTCCAAGGCTGAGTTTCCTTTTCTATAAAGGGTACAAATAGCCAGATGTAGTGGTGCAAGCCTTTAATCTCAGCCCTCTGGGAGGCAAAGACAGGTGGAGCTCTCTGAGTTTAAGGCCAGCCTAATCTAAGTAGTGAGTTCAAGAACAGCCATAGTGAGACCCTGCCTTGAAACACACACACAGACACAGACACAGAGACACAGACACACACACACACACACACACAAAAAAAAAAAAAAAAAAAGAAAGAAAGAAAGAAGGGGGGAGGCAGTGTTTTCAATCATCCTGTAAGACTACACCCAACCCGAGGTAACGGACTAGGCTAATGTGACATTATCCTACCAGCCCAATGGTAGACTATCGTTAGTAAGGATGGTAAAGGATGGACAGTATGTTTTAATGCATTCTTGCCTCTTGGCTCAAATACGTGTGTGTATGCATGTATGCAAGGTTGTGTCATTCCACAATGTTTTTTGAGACCCAGTCTCACCGCAGACTGGGCTGAATTGGCTATGCAGCAAGCCTCTAGGATCTGGCTGTCCCCACCTCCTCAGCGCTGGGAACACAAGTCTGTGCCACCACACCTGGCTTCTTTTGAAAATGCTGGGGATGGAACTTATGGCCATATGACAAGCACTTCACTGCTTGAGCTATGTCCCTAGCCCCTTAGTTCGGATCTTATATGTCATTGGCCACAGATGAGACTTTAATTCTGGAAGGAATCCCAATGACTGACTTCTGCTCCATATTAAGTGCTTCTCCCTGTACTAGGATAAAAAATAAGACCAGGTGCCCTGCTCTTCTCCTTTCCTTCTTTCTGTTTGCACACTGCTAGAATCCGAGGTCTTTCTCTTATGCTTTTACTTTCTAAGGTACCCGGGGCGCTCAAGGCATGTGTCTGAAGCCCTGAGCTGAACTCCTGTGATCCATTCATTTCCTTAGGTTTGAACCAGGGCAAGCTTCTCATGAGGACTTGTGATTCTTTCACACTGTGAGAATAACAGCAAGGCGGCCCTAACAGAGCAGATTCTGTCTAGACTTCCTCCTCTTGGTGCACTGCCACAGGGCTCCCAGGCTCCTAGTCCCACACAAAGCACCTGGTCCCTTCCCATGCTGCACTGGGTGGAAGTTCCCGCCCCCCCCCCCCCATACACACACACACACACTCTCTCTCTCTCTCTCTCTCTCTCTCTCTCTCTCTGGGATGAGCTACTCCAAGGTCTCAACAGTAGCTCATCCACTCTCTGGCTTTCCTTTGGAATTCGGTGATGAACTCATTAAATCACCAACTTGTTGTGACAGGAAGTCATTCAGATGCTGATGCCATTGCTATGGAAACCATCCCTCTGCTCCAAGCTCTGTCTGTCTCTGCCAAGGAGCACTCCAGCTCCATAATTACTGTCACCTCCGAATAGCACAGAGCCATCAAGGAGCGCGCAGGTCCAGAAGCAGGGGCACACGCAGTCTATTCTGCTTTCAGATGATGAATCCTTGTTGGTTTTAGTATTTTTAGCACATATTTCTGTTCTGTAGCAGTTGTCTTTTAGATTCCTGCATGCTGGCTCCTTCCCAGCACCTTTCCTAGAGAAGGCAGACAAAGGAGCTTGGGGAGGACACACACAGCTTTCAGGGACAATCATTTAAAAAGAACCCACTGCTTCCCTAAATGTCTATGCTCCTAAATACAGAAAATGAATTCATGTGGCCAGAGGAGCGCTCCTGATGAGGTATTCAACTCTGCCAGTTCACAGCCCGCACTACCCGGGGTCATTCGAACAGACCCACAGGGTGAACAGCC
Source organism: Acomys russatus (assembly GCF_903995435.1). Classification (NCBI taxonomy): domain Eukaryota; kingdom Metazoa; phylum Chordata; class Mammalia; order Rodentia; family Muridae; genus Acomys; species Acomys russatus. Next base: position 7,601,658 of record NC_067152.1, read on the forward strand.
TATTTAGAGGTATGCTGGAGAGCTGGGGGCGGTTGGCTATGTGTCTGTGTGGGCTGGCTAGGAGTTTCTGATCTGCTCCACTGATGAAGACTGACCACATTATGAAAAAGGAGCATTTGTCTTGCTCGAAGCAGCAATCAGGTCTCCCTTGTGTATTTACTGCACACAGAATACAGTGGAATATCAAACATAATGTCAGTCACAAGTACCTGACAGAGATGGCACTAGGCAGTTTACACTGATTCCTGATTTAGATTAATCTCTGTGGAAACCTCATGAGGCAGGTATTTTTATCCCAATTTTATAGATAAGAAATGTGACATTCAAAGTTATCAGGGGAATAAAATAAATGCCATGCTTCCCCATCATGCCTAGCTGTTAACTGATAATGTGGGCTGTGTCCTCAGGCATAAAGGTGACTCCTGTGGTGCTTAGAATCACAGATGTGCAGACTGGGAAAGGTCCTTCATGATTGCCTTGGCTCACCAACCAGGACCTTCCACATATCCCAAGGGACTGTCAGGTCTTGGGTTGGGTACCTGTAGGACTGGAATTTACTGTGTAGAACATTCTGGGTTTAGGCAGGCTAGTTTACAACTCCTTAGATTGCTCCTAATGTGGACAGAGTTGCTACAAAGCCCCCAACCTGCCTTTCTGGGCTTATGATCCACAAAGCTATATGGCTGTAGTGAAAGTTTACCCTAAGAGAAAGGGGCCAGCTGAGTGCATTAGTACACACCTGCAACCCTTGCACTAGGGAGCTGGAGCAACAGGCACTGGGAGCCAACCCAGGCTACACGAGGCCCTGCCTCAAACAAAACAACACAACAACAAAACAACCAAGAGAGAGTAGGGGGTGGGGAGGTCTGTGGTGGGGCAGACTGATGTAGATTAGAACCCATTTGAGTTCTTTGGAGGGTTCTCAGCCGACCATTGCCTTGACCTCTGCTGCATGTGAGACTCCAGAGGAGGGATCCCCGAATTTTTATTTGGTATCATTACACATACACCCCCCCAAAGATGTATGTGTGTGTATGTATATATCTCTCACTCTTCTAGTTTCTCTCTCCCTCTGTCGTTCTCTTTGTCGTGGGTACCCCTCCCTTCCTCTCCTCTTCTTCCTTCCCCACAATAAATCTCTTTCATACCAGAAAACAACGACAATTATACACTTTAGACTTGAAAGGCAGCAGCAATCTCTGAGCTACGACAAGTGAGTTTGTCTTTGGTGTCGAGGTTTGCCAGTGACCTGTACGATGTAACATCTCCTCAATCCAGGCACCCCCTTTCCTTTGGTGTCGAGTGAAGGCCACATGAGCTGATTTAATACATTAGATACATGCATGACTGTGAAGAGGGACAAAAACATCACGGGAGAGTGCCCTTCAGGAGTGCTAGAATATGGAAATGTATCCAACCCAACGTTCTATGACAGTGAATTCTTAAGTATAAACGAAGTAATAAAAAGCTCAGTAGCAATAGTGTGTTAGGCCAAATCTATGTTATGATGAATATCATCATGAATAAATGATTTCCTGTCTTTTTTTTTAAAAAAAGATTTATTATTATTTATACAGTGCTCTGCCTGCATATACACCTACAGGCCAGAAGAGGATATCAGATCACATTATAGATGTTGTGAGCCACCATGTGGTTGCTGGGGATTGAACTCAGGACCTCTGGAAGAGCAGTCTTGCCACTCTTACCACTGAGCCATCTCTCCTGCCACATGATTTCTTATCTTTAAGCAGTGATTCCCTTTCTTTCTTTCTTTCTTTCTTTCTTTCTTTCTTTCTTTCTTTCTTTCTTTCCTTCTTTCTTTTTTGGTTTTTGGAGGCATGGTTTCTCTATATAGCCTTGGCTGTTCTGGACTTTCTTTATAGACCAGACTGGCCTCAAACTCATAGAGATCCTCCTGCCTCCGCTTTCCGAGTGCTGGGATTACAGGTGTGCGCCATAACACCTGGCTAGTGATTCCTTTCTTAAGCAATATGCTATATTAATTTTTTTGTTTTTGTTTTTTGAGACATAGTTCTGGACTCACTTTGTAGACCATGCAGGCCTTGAACTCACAGCTTTCTGCTTGCTTCTGCCTCCTAAGTGCTGGGATTAAAGGCATGTGCTACCACGCCCAGTTATATTAATTTTTAAAATATTACAGTGTTACAGTTTTGTAATTTGTATTTACTGTCTTAGAAAGATTAAAACAAAATTTCCATAGTGAGTCATGGAGGATTAACAAGGCCTCAACTAACACTGTTGAAGAGGTATAAATCACAGCCAACATCTAATGTTTGTACTCTGTAATTTGTTTTTGAGGCATGACATTCAGAAATGAAGTAAGTCAAGTTGCAGGTCATACTCAGACCATATTTTATTTCTTTTTGAATGTAAGTCTTATGGAGGGTACCTTAGGAAAACCATCCCAAAGGGAAATGAGTCACTTAGGAAGACCCGAAAGGCTTAGACCAGATGGAGACTCAGTCTCATTGCTGTCTGCCTGTCTCACTTGTGAGTCCTGACAGCACCACTACTTGCCTGAATCACCAGAGAAAAACACAGCAGCCCACTCCGCTTTGTTCCTGCGCTCCTGCTCACTCTCCACGTCCCTCAAGTGCAGACACACAGACAAGACACGCAGACAGGATGTCTCAGGCTTTGGGAAGTGGCTGACTGTTCTTCAGCTATTTGCAGGCCCTAAGTATATTGGACCTGGCCTAACATGACAACACTTTGCTCTTCCTGAGGGGGCACCAGCATCTTGGATGACAGCTCAATGCCCAGTTGCACTCCCTCGCTTTCCACTGGAATGGAAGCTCCATGGCCCCGCAGCTCAGTTCATCTTGCTCATCCCACCTGGTACAGCACTTGGTACATTGTTGGTACTCAATAAATACTTAGTGAGTGAATTAAAGAAATATTTTTCAGTTTCTCTTTTGTCTGTCTTTTCCTTAGCCTGTAAGCATGCTCAGATATCTTCCATTAAATAAGGCATACAAGCCACATATTCTCCTGTACCTCCTACCTACCGCCGAACGCCCTCAAATTAAACCAGTCATAGCTACCGCCTGGTCTCTCTCATGCTTTACAGCCAACGTTCTCAAGAAGAAATCATGTAAACGCACTGTTCTTATGTTCTGTTTGCTGCTTAGTGTTGTAATCCTTCCCTTCCCTCCCATCTTTCCATGTCTCTGTTCACTCGCCCTTCCCTTGTTTTCATATGTCTGTTCATCCATCCGTCCCTCCCTCTCTGCTTCCCTCCCTCTGTTACAGGAGTGCCTACTGTGCCCTAGCCACTGCACTGGGCTAAGGAGCTGCTGAAGATACCGTCTCTACGATGGACTGCTCCTCATCTGGCAGACATACACGTATGTAAACTTAAGCTCTGACGCTAAGCAGCGTACTAGAGTAAGAGACGCTGTGCAGTAAAGAGGCTTCTGCTAGGGAATCAGCTTTGCACCAAAGAAGTGAGAGGAAACATCTAACAACCAAACCAAAACCAACACCTGTAGCAGCACTACTATTCAACCACGACAACACAGGACTTTAAAAACAAGCATGCTGGGGTGGAGAGATGGCTGCTTGTTATTCCAGAGGACCCAGGTTTGAGTCCCAGCATCCCATGATGGTTGCTAACCATTTGTAACTCCAGACCCAGCGGGATCTGACACCGTCTTCTGGCCTCCGTGGGTACCAGGTACACATGAAGCCCCAGACATACACGCAGGGAAAACAGCTATCCGCATAGATAAGTAATTACAAAATAAAAACAAGCGTGCCACAGGCTGTTTTTGGACATGGCCCCAGGAAATGTTAAGCTAAGCTCTGTGTTGTTGGGTGAACCTTCCTTAGAAAAGTCTCAAAAGCACTGATGCCTGGGTGACTAACAGGAGAGATGGCATACTAGAGTGGAGGGAACAATGCCAGGGACAAGCAAATGAGAGCCGATGGTCCGATTCTGAGGTGATGGACAGGATTGCTTTCAGATAGGGGATGCCATTTGATTGTTTGCTTGTTTTTGAGACAGGGTCTCTCTGTTTAGCCTTGGCTGTCCTGGACTGGCTATGTAGACCAGGCTGGCCTGGAACTCACAGAGATCCGCCTGCCTTTGCCTTCTGAGTGCTGGGATTAAAGGCGTGCACCACCAGGCCTGGCTGGGGATGACATCTGAGGTAGTTACTGACAGACACCAGGTGGAGGGACATTTGGCCACAGTACAGGAAGTGGTATGCTTAACTACAAAAAGCCGAGAATGAACCTGATATGCAACAGCAGTTCAACAGCAGCTGAAACAGGAAGTAGGTTTGGGGTGCTACAATGCTCCAGCGGTGCAGAGCATTCTGGGCTTGACGCTCACACTGTCATTCTGAGTTCTCTTACACATCTGATAAGCTCTTCACTTTGTTACTGACTTCTCCTTTCCCAGGTTCCAGTCTTTCAAGTATTCCTGAGTTCCTCCTTGACTATTATTATTTTCTTCATCATGTCTCGCATCAGTCACTCCTATTTCCTCTACTTCCTTTTCAGTGTTTGCTTCTACTGTTACCCTTCCTGCTCCACGCAGTTCCTAAGGTCAGGGACTCCTGCAGCCCATTGCTGGACCCTTGGCTCCCGTGCTCCCCCTGCCCAAGGCTCTACCTCTCTCTTCACTGTCTTGATGATCTGCTCAGGAATGTGAGACAGACACTTGCGGCCACTCACCTGGCCTGCAGGGAGCCCCCTGAATCTGTTAAAATTGTTTCTTCCTGAAAGCGCCCGCTAGGGGTTTTCTCAGCTGACAGGCAGTTCCTTCCTTTCCCCGTCATGGTGCTGAGAATCACTGCTCCCAGCAGAGGAAATTCTAGTAGGTGACTGCTCTGTAATAGGCTATCAGACACCAGGGAACAGGACAACAGGCAGAAAGAATCACAGCCATGGCCGAGGCTTTTTGTTTTGTTTTTCAAGACAGGGTTTCTCTGTGTAGCCTTGGTTGTCCTGGATTCTGTGCAGACCAGGCTGGCCTTGAACTCACATTGATCCACTTGCCTCTGCTTCCCGAGTGCTGGGATTAAAGGTGTGTGCCATCATGCCTGACTTTTTTTTTTTTTTTTTTAAGTTTTCACGCAAAGACTAAAGAAAAATATTTGACCACATAAAATATAAAACTTCCACAGAAAAGATAATGCAATTTGAAAAGACAAAGAGAGTGTCTTGAACATGTATGACAGCTAGATGATGCGCTCTTAAGCTGGGGAGATGGCTCCGTGGCTAAGAGCACTGCTCTTCCAGAGGTCCTAGGTTCAATTTCCAGCACCCACATGGCAGCTTACAACCGTCTAGGATTGTAGTCCCATAGGATCCAATGCCCTACTACTACCTTACGGTGTGCTGATGCACTCTCAGACAAAACACACATATACATACAATACATAAATAAATCCTAAAAAAAAAAAAAAAGATTTCTACCAACATAAAAAAAAAATAGTACCAAGTGATGACACACTAATAAGAGATAGAAAATATGAATAATTCATAAAACACAAGGAACTTGTAGGCCCATATGAATGGGGGAAACTGTTTCTTCTCTGTCTGAGCGCTGAGGGCTGCTCCTGGCTGGCAGAAGCATAAGGCACGCGGCTTGATGGGGCAGATCTAGAATGTGGATCAAAGGCCTCGACCCTCACAGTTCCACCTCTAGGATCTCTTAGTTAACAATTACAACAGGAAGAACCATATCTGAGAGTAATTCATAGCATGGCCAGAATGCTCAAACCTGAGAATATTCTGGACGCTCAACCAGAGAGGCTGCTTAAATACTGCACTTTTAAATATCTGCAGGAAGAGGCCAGTTAGTGACACACAAAGGCATTTTCTGAAGCTTTCTATCGTTAGGTGAAATAGCAACTACAGTGTTCTGGGCCGAAGTGTTTGCTATGGTCACTGAGATGATAAAAATCTGGCTACAGTTCAGCCTCAGTCATGAGAGGCTGTCACAGACTACGCAGATACAAGGCAGGTGGCTACAGATCACTCTAAAATCAGCTTTGGTGAGGCTGGAGAAACGGCTCAGAGGTTAGGAGCACAGGAGGGTACTGCGTGCACTGCCAAACCATCTGTAACTCCAGGTTCAAGGGAGCCAACATGCTCTTCTGGTCTCTGCAGACAACAGGCGCACACATCCTGCATAGAACCCGAGTTCGGTTCCCAGCACTCGTGTTGGGCAGCTTTCAAACGCCGGTAGCTCCAGGGGATCCAATAAGTTCTTCTGGACTCTGTGGGTGCCTGCGTTTACATGCACACGTCTACCATATCCACACACACATACATATACAATAAAAAATGAATCTTTCCATTCTTTAAGGCATTTATTTATAGGCTCCTTTGTGGAGCCAGTGTCTTGATGAAGTGCTTCCCCTTTCCAGTGTGACTCAGTGATCCTAGAGACTTCAAATAGTTTACACAGAAGTAATGCAGGAAAGTCAATCCACCTAAGGCAGTCGAAGACAGATGGTATAGGAACGACAAGTGACGTCAAGCCTGGGGTTTCAGCACGCAGTGCAATTACTGCTTAATAAAATAATGTGGGCCTTTCACTTACCATTCTTACTTTTGGTGAAGGTGGCCTGCCGGGGTAGGGCCTGAGATGCTCTGTCAGTCTAGTTCTGGGTTAGTCATTAGCCCTAGCTCAACATTTTGGGTCATACACAATGGGGCCATACTACTTTCCCATAATATTTTGCTATGGCTACTGGACTTGAATGCTATGTAATTTCCAGATATCTAAGACATTGTTTTGATATTTTTATCTCAACAAATTAAAGAAAAATTAATGCCTATTTTTATTTTATGTGAATTGGTATTTTGCCTGCATGTATATCTATGTGAGGGTGTTGGATTCCCTGGAACTGGAGTTACAGGCAAGTGTGAGCTGTCATGTGGGTGCTGGGGAATTGAACCCAGGTCCCCTGGAAGAGCAGCCAGTGCTCTTAACTGCTGAGCTATCTCTTCAGCTTCTCTTAACACATTATTAAAAATGAAACTCTGTCCTCATTGGGAGTTAGATTTGGCCTGTGGGTCAACGTGGCTTAACATAGCTTATCTGGCTGGGACAACCAGCAGCAGCAGTCTGGAAAGCAATGCCTTTCCTGACCCTGAGAGTAAATTCCAGCCCCGAGTGCCCTCACCCCTGGAAATGACCAGGCTGGCGAGAACCAAGGATACCAGACAGTCACTGTCAACTGTCTGTGTGGCAGCTCTTGGGAGCAAAGAGGGTCCCCTCAAGTCTTTTACTTCCCAGAAGCACATTTTATTAGTCCTTTTGCCATCGAGCATAGAGAGAGAATAAGCAAGGCATGGCTATCATCACACGCCCACAACTGTGGTGAAAACAGCAAACAAACTGCTCTCCATCTGAGGACTCACTGTTGGTAATGGGACTGCCAACAGCAAGGAGCCCAAAGCCTGCTTCTTTTACAAAGGAGAGGTTCCTCCAGGATTCCTGTTTGCTTTGCTACAAAATGATTTCCCAAGGAGACCAAAGGGAACAGGCCATTTCCAAGCCAGCACCGCTGCCTTTCTCACTTTCTATTTTAAAATGCACTTCTGTTCCACACATTTTACTTGAGCTTTGGATACCAGTCCACATCCCAGAGACTGTGCAGTCTTTGGTAGAATGTCAGATTCAGAATGCTGCAGCCAAACCTACTGAGTTCTGGTCTCTCCTGATTAGCTATGACCTGAACACGTGACTTCACTTCCCTATGCCTCAGTTTCTTCAGGTATGAAAAGGGGATAAGATTCACCTCCTAGGCCTGTTTATATACATTATGGTAGGTATAGGTTCTGCTAAGATCCTGGCAGGGTCCATGCTCTGTACTACCCCAGTTGTAGTACATGTATGGCTGATGCAAACTCAGTACTATAGCTACCATCATCTATCTATACGTGTTTTCCAAGTGCTTCAGAATATGTGTGTGTGTGTGTGTGTGTGTGTGTGTGTGTGAATGAGTGTGCATGTCCACAAACATTTAAGTTAGACCTTCAGGCTGGTCAGGTATTCCTTTTTTTTACCACACTCTCACGAGTAGACTGTACTTAACAAAATGAGCCTTGGGGCTGGAGAGACGGCTCAGTGGCAGAGTGTGTATTGCTCTCGCAGAAGACCCAGGCTTGATCTCAAGCACCCACATTGGGCAGCCAACAACCAACTGCCTGTAACTCTAGCTCCAGGGCGTCTGCATCTGCTGCCTTCTTCTGACCTCCACAGGCACCTGAACTTACACACATATATCCACATACAGATACACACACTATACATTTTAGTTAAGCATATGTGGGTGCCTGTGCATGTGTTTGTGAACATGGGGGCCAGAAGAGGGTGTCAGATTCCCTGGAATTGGAGTTACAGGAGCTTGTGAGCTATCTGATGTGTGTGCTGGGAACAGGAGTCATGTCCTCTGCAAGAGCTGTAGCTAGTCTTAACTGCTGAGTCATCTCTTTCTTCAGCTCCTCAAGTCATCAACTTAAATAGCAGTTTAAAAACCTCAAACATTTTAGTGGAATAGAATTCAAAGACATACTAATTTGATACACGCTGATAAATAATGGTAGTAACATATAGTAAGCTATTCTCTCTCTCTCTCAGGTTTTTTTTTTTTTTTTTTTTTTTTTTTTTTGAGACAGGGTTTCTCTGTCTATTCCTGGCTATAGCCCTGATTTAGACCAGGCTGACCTTGAACTCAAGAGATCCACCTGCCTCTGCCTCCCAAGTACAGGGATTAAAGGTGCACACTGCCACCACCACTGCCTGGCTCTATTATGTTTCTCAGAGAGCAGAAAGTTTGCATGCATGGTAGAAACACTGCAGTTCATTACATCCAAGTCTTGAGTCTGAGGCAGAGTCTCAGACAGCATTCGTTGGCACTGTGTGTTGTGATGACATGCACCCTGCAGAGTGTTCACTGTGTACACAGCATAGAACTGACAGCACTGCGATGATCCTTAGGTGAGCACAGCCAGAAACATCTTGGCTTCATTTCAAATTCACTATGAATTTGAGTGGGTTTTGGTTGTTGTGTGCTCAGAAACCAATTAGTGTTTCCAAGACTTTAAAAAAAGTTAAGGTTATTTGTTATTGTTTTGCCTACATGTATGTATGTATTCTATGTATGTGCCTGCTGCCCAGAGAAGGAGAGTGTCAGATTTCCTGGAACTGGAGTTATGGACAGCTGTGAGCTACCATGTGGGTGCTGGGAACTGAGCCTGACTCCCCTTCAAGAGCAGCCACTGCTCTTATCTTCTGAACCATTTCTCCTGTAGCTGTTGCCAAGGTTTTTGAGACCCTACTGTTTAAGAACCTGGGATCAGTCAAGGATGATGGCACACGTCTGCAATCTCAGAGAGGTGGAGGCAGAAGGATCAGAAATTAGTTGTCCTTGGCAACACAGCAAGTTCAAGGCCAGCATGGGCTACAGGAGCTCTTGGTTTTTATCCCTCATTAGTGTGTGCACCTGATCACCAGTAAGGGCCACTTCCAACTGTGGTAACTTATAGACTACAGGTCTGCTTCACTTGGGAAGAGCTGCAAGGTACAGAACATGGGGCGTTCCTTGTCTGTCCCTTCACGTCACATGTGACATTCAACCACACTCTAACTACTTGTCAGCTTAATGTCAATTTAGTGTGCTTGGTTTTTTAGTTGTTTTTGGGTTAAGTATGTTCAAATTATCTACAGTTCTTGCTGGCTAAAGGATCCATGGGAACACAAAAGTAGTGAGAGACTGAGGTATGCCAGAAACTGACCAAAACCTGCTTTAACTTCTCCTACAGAGTCTGGATGCTGGTGTGTTGCCTCAAACCTGCCCACTGGCCAACTGGAGATTTTGCAACTCTGGCTTCCCATGACGTGAACTGCCACAGGCACTGGAGCTCAGGCGAGGCTGAGAGCTGAGCCAGGTGACACATGGTATGATTCCTTTCACCTGAAGGAATCAGGGGGCTGTCAGCCAGAAGTTTCCAGTTACTCATTACATTTTGGAGACAGTGCTCTATCAGCTTCCTGTCCAGTATCACCCTGGGAATTGTGAGTCAGAACCCCATCTTGTTCCTTCTCTTTAAGCTGACACTCCATGCTTACTAGTTCAGTGATTGGCCAGGTAAATTCAAGTCTTCCCAGCTTTGGGCGGGAGGCTGCTGCCCTGTGCTGGGTTCCATGGCTGAGTCAAGTGAAAAGTGACACACTCCACAGTCTCCATGAACTTGTGGCATCTCCCTGTTTGTGGGGAGATGACGAGCTAAAGATGATTAGAAACCAGAGGAAATTTAACAGTGATCACAAGCTTTAATGAAGAACCCACGGAGACCCAGGGCTTGTGGTGTGGTTCTATTTTTAGCCCTTACCCTGAGGAAGGAAATGCTGGGGGAACAGGGGACGCTCCAAAGGCTAGGCTGCACTGTGGAGCTTTTGGGATGACTTCAGGTTATGTGGTAAGAGCCACTGAAGTGGCAGTGTCACATGCACATACAAATAAACACGTGTAACAGAACAGTTTTTCTTTTAAAGCAATTATTCATTTGGAATCTCAGACATAAATGTCTGAAAAGGGGACTTAAGGGCAGTCTTTGGGCCAGGCATGGTGGCACATATCTAAAATCTCAGCATTTGGGAGGTGGAGGCAGGAGGACCAGGAGCTTTTCTCCTTTAAGCCTTTTTAGCCAACACTGATATGTGCTGTACCAGGCCCCCAGGATACATCCCTCAGATATCTCCAGAACAAGGACCACGTGGTTCTGAGTCTAGCGTGGGGAGCGGCGGGGCTGTGCTGGAGGGCAGCCTGATTCCCAAGCCTGTGCTCCGTCCCCTCCCCAGGGCCTGGTGTAGATTTAACTTGGCTTTTGGGTTTCTTAGGTACATCTGTCAAGGAAATGGCAGCTTCTGGTCGAGGGTAAAGAGCTCCTGGGAAGGGCCACAAGGTGGATGTAGATAGAAGTTAACGCGAGAAGAAAATGAAGCTGAGTTAGAGTGTTTTGTCTTGGTACTCTGAGATGGAAATCTCATTCAGGGCTGTCATCTCTGAGCAGACAGCACTATTCAGCAAAGGAACTTTGCTCAAGAGAACATCCTGAGTAAGTGCCAGGACCCCAGCAGAGCCTGTTCTGTGGTAACCATGACGAAACTTGCCAGCATCAGTTGAGTACCTACGGTGAGCCACCCTGGTGCTTAGCTAAAATCCAGGAAACACATAAAAGCAACTGTTATCCTCAGTTTACCATAAGGAAATGGAGCACAAAATGGCTATATACAAGATCCAGAGGCTCTTGTCTAGTAAGGACAGGGACAGACAGATGCAGGCCACCTCTGCCTTTGACATGTCACATTGCCTTTTCAGCATGACTACTCCAATGGCTTGGCTTCAATCATGGCTAGCCCTGTCAAGATGTCTTGGCCACTGTGGGGCCCTTTCTCTGTCTTTGCCGTTATCAAGTATATACAGCCTTGTAAAAAGGCATGTGCACCAGGAGTGGGTAATCACAGGACACCTAAAAGTGTTCTACCGAATGTGCCAGGTGCAACTAAGGCAAAGGCTGGTTCCACTGCCATGTCTGAGGATCTCAGCTCTGGCCTTCAGAGACTACACCCCTACCCGAGTCATCCACCTCAAGAGACGCATTCAGTAGTTTCACAGGCTCCAGAGAGAAGTGTGGGTGGCTTGGTAAAACCTGTCTGCAGAGCTAACAAAACAATTCAAAAGGCATGTCGCAGTGATGGGTGTGCCACCATGATGGCCAGTCGCAGCTTCCTAGACACTTATCATACAAATTCCAACCTGAATCTGGCGGGGGGGGGGGGGGGGACAGAGGTGGTTGGCATGGTTGCCATTTCTAAGAAAATCTTGAAGTTCCCCCCAGTACCTCTTAGAATTCCTTGTGCTATCAAACAGCCCCAGAGTCTCTGCTACCCCAAAGACAGCTTGATAGATGGCAGGGAGCCAGCAGTTTTGAAAATTACTAAGAGCTTAAAAAGGCTAAGATACAGGCCATGGTTTAGTGGTGGTAGACACTTGCAAACAGGCTTGAATTCAATCACCAGGTCTCTGTCTCTGTCTCTCTGTCTCTCTGTCTCTCTCTCTCTCTCTCTCTCACACACACACACACACACAGTGATGATAAGAGGCTAAGTTATGTTCAGAAACCTATGCAACTTGATGCAGTTCATTTAGGCAAGTTTGAGTCGAGAAGATGTTTAGTTTTTAAAACCAGCAACACTTATCTCTGCACTGTTATATAGAGAGATCCTGTCTCTAGCCTCATCCCTTTGTAAACTGAGAGTTCTCTCTCTAGAACACAAATCCAATTAGTCCATTCACCTTAAATAACCTACCAGCTCCCTTAACGCAGTGTACAAGTTGGTTTGCCATAGCGTTTGTCATGTCTGGGACACTGTCACTAAGGAGATAGTTGTATTAATTGTGTTGGGTTGTTCCTGGCGGTCAATTACACAGAAGGTGCCTGACAACTGCACTGGACTTTCCTGTTCTGACTCTTGCCACTCGGATGAGTGTGGGCCAGGCTCCACCTCCCCTGAGCTCCCTGCCAGAAGTGGATAACTTACTCCTGTCTTCCAGGCAGCCTCAAGGCAGAGCTGAGGGCCTGGTTCTCTGCTCCTGTGCACTAGATGCTTTCTACATGTGAGCTCTTGTGGTTGGGGCCTGTGAGTTACTGTATTGGCTGGTTTTGTGTGTCAACCTGACGCAACTTAGGGTCATCGGAGAGGAAGGAGCCTCAGTTGAGAAAATGCCTCCATGAGATCCAGCTGTAAGGCATTTTCTTAATGATTAATGGGGAATGCCTCAGCCCATGATGAGTGGTGCCTTCCCTGGACTGATGGTCTTGGGTTCTATAAGAAGGCACACAGAGGGCCGGAGAGATGGCTCAGAGGTTAAGAACACTGTCTGATCTTCCAAAGGTCCTGAGTTCAATTCCCAGCAACCACATGGTGGCTTACAACCATCTGTAGTATTATCTGATGCCCTCTGTATACATTAAAAAAAAAAAAAAAAAAAAAAAAAAAAAAAGCAGGCAGAGCAAGTCATGGGAAGCAAGCCAGTAAGTAGCACCCTCCATGGCCTCTGCATCAGCTCCTGCCTCTGGGTTCCAGCCCTGCTTGAGTTCCTGTCCTGACTTACTCCAATGATGGATCACAAATGTAAGCCAAATAAACCCTTTCCTCCCCAACTTGCTTTTTCATCATGGTGTTTTTGTCACAGAAATAAGAACCGTAAGTCACCCCTTGACTCTCCCCTCATTTGTAGGAGAGTATTTTTTGTTCTATGTGCTTGGCAAATATTAGCGGACAATAAAACAACTATGGCTAGATGACCTAAAAAACAAAGCCAGGTCTGTGTTGTAAGTGCTTGAGGCAGAGCTTCTCACTGTCCTGGTATCACAGCAACTTCTATTCATTTCCACATGTGTGTATGTGCAGAAGACACAACATTCTGTGAGCAATCTGTTCTCTCAGGGGTGAAGACATCGGGCAGGCAAGCATAATTCACTTCCATTGTTTGCTAGGGACAGCATTGCTTTAGGCCAAACCCTGCTAAGCAATGACTAATCACAGAAGTGTTCTGAATCGCATTAGGCCACAGGCTCCCATATTTAACTCCTATGTGGTGCTCTCAGATCGGCACTAGCATCTGGCACAAAAGACATGTAACCTTCCTGGGCAGCCCTTCCGTATTTAACCTATTTCCTAAGGTAGAGACCTCCCCAGGGAGTGGAAGGCCACTCCCAGACTTCTGCCTGAGAGTGTCATCTCCCACTGGCAGAGCTGTGCTCCCGGGAAGAGAGTTTCCACGGAATGAGCAATGCTGAGCTCCTTTCTCAGCGTTCTCCTCTCCCCAAGCATTAATTCTTCAGGGGTGAATCAGGTCTGGGAACTCTCCTATCTACCTAAATCTGCATTTCTAGTTCCTTACAGAGCCAGGAAGGAAATACAATTCTGTAGTCACCCTCTCACAGCTTCTCAACCACTGTGGATCTGTAGTGTGCATAATTAGAATCTAATAGGGAGCCAGAAAACAAAGTCTGAGAATAAAGGAGAGAGAAAAGACAAGAGTATAGGTGAGTCATTAGAATGGACAGCTGTTTCCCACGTTCCTGAGGACTGGAGTAGGGGAATGTTGGGTTGAAATAGGACTGAAGTTCCCCAGCTCCCTGGGACACTTAAAGTCATTAAACAGAGTACCAAGGGAATGTGGACCAGCTTTCTCTGGAGGGCTTTAAACACAGCTGTAATTAAACAGTCAGAGATGACTTCCACTTTTATCTGGCCCATGCTGAACAAGCCAGAATCCTTCACCCAATGCCACCAGCACCCAGAACCCCACCAGGAATTACCCGTTCTCTTCCTGTCAACTGTGAGACAGGGTTTCTTTGTGTAGCCTTGGCTGTCCTGGACTCTCTTGCTCACGCTGGTCTTGAACTCACAGCAACCTGCCTGCCTCTGCCTCCCTTAAGTGCTGGAATTACAGGTGTGTGCTACCGCGCCCAGCTCTATTTTCTATTTTTATGGTATTGCTAAGGATGAACAACAGATCTGAAGCCCTCCATCCTTTAATCAGTCTTTGATAGTCAAATCAAACTTCCTTGGTTATAAAATGTAGATCAAGGTCATTTTCTCCTTCTAACCCTTATAACACCAGAAGGGGATACTGCCACACATTCTAAGACTTTTTCAATACTTCAATGCTTTCAAAGCCACTGCTGTCAAGTTCAAGGAAATCTGCAGTGGGATGAAGTCACACTTTGACATAATTCTCTATGCCTGGATGGATTCTGTAATGCTGAAGTTTAGAGTGTATGACGTTAACTACTGGAGAGCTAGAGATGGAACTCGGTGAACTTTTAGCATAATATTCTTAACACTCACACACAGACAAATGCATACACTCACACACGTACAAGAACACAAACACACAGATGCATGTCACCTGCACATACACTCACATATGCACACACACATACGTGCACATACATGTACACACATCTATTAATACTGTGTCTATTTTTCCATGAAGCCATCCTGTACCGAAACCTGCTGTTTGGGAATAAGACAAGGGAGAGAAGGTGAAGAAAACCTGAGGCTGGAAAAGGCTGGCTGTCTAAATTGGGGAGGGGCCTAAAGGGAAACCAGAGACCACAGCCACATACATTAAGGCTGAGAAGGGCAGAAACGACAGAAAAGAAAACCTCTTGTTGGGAACAGCTCCTGGGGCTGGAGAGATGGCTCAGAGGTTAAGAGCAGTGGCTGCTCTTCCAAAGGTCCTGAGTTCAATTCCTAGCAACCACATGGTGACTCACAACCATCTATAATGAGATCTGGTGCCCTCTTCTGGCCTGCCCTCTTCTGGCCTGCCCTCTTCTGGCCTGCAGGTGTACATGGATAGAACACTATATACATAATAAATAAATAAATCTGAGAGGGTGTGTGTGTGTGTGTGTGGGAAAGAGAACAGTTCTTGATGAAATATGATTGGAAACAGTGCTCAGAAAAAACCCAAAAGCGATCTTTTAAAGCCCAAACTCAGCTGGGCATGGTGGCTCAGCTGGGCATGGTGGCGCAGGCCTTTAATCCCAGCACTCGGGAGGCAGAGGCAGGCAGATTTCTGCGAGTTCGAGGCCAGCCTGGTCTACAAAGTGAGTCCATGACAGCCAAGGCTATACAGAGAAACCCTGTCTCAGAAAAACCAACAAGCCAACCAACCAACAAACAAAAACCCAAACCCAAACGCAAGTGTGAGATTACAAGAGTGTTCCACTACTCTTGGCTTGCAAAGGCACATCAGAGAGTTCGGGGGATTGGCTGTGCTGCAGAGAGGGTCCAAGGAGGGAAGAGGAGGCGTGAGAGTGAGGGGGTGGGGAAAGAAAATATGGTTGTTTAAAAAGCAGTCAATAAATAGATCACAAGGTTCTAGCTCAACCCAACACCCTGCACTCTGCTTGGCTGGGACTCTGAATGTGCGTTGGCCTGCTTCCTGTTCCAAGCTTTCCACCTGCACAGGAACAGCTGATTCCAGTAAGTTTGCCAAATGGCCTAGAGGACCGTAAACTCTGGGGGTCTGGGATGGGCAATTCCATCTCTCTGGAAGACGGCAGGACAAAGGACGGGGTTTGAATTAGAAATACTGAAATGCCTTGAGTCAAAAGAGGAATTAACCTTTCTTCTGACATTGGTAGCATACCCATGGGTGCTGGTAATTGAACCCAGGTCCTCTGGAAGAGCAGCCAGTGAGTGCTTTTAACTGCTGAGCCTTCTTTCCAGCTCCTCAAATATTTTTCAAGTGAAATTTCTTTATAACCTTGTGAAGAAGACTTTCAACCCTCTTTCCCCTGTTGAATTATTTTTGGATATCAGAAAGCACTTCTCTTGACACCCAGGTCATGTGATTTTGCTGAGGGAATTAAAAACATTGCCTTGTTAGCTTTTAGCAAAGAAACCCACCCAGGGTGCGGAAGCGGATGAAAAGCGAGTGCCTTGACCCACTGCTACCTTCTCTCCTACTTGCTTTAAACCATGCCTATTTTTAATCCTTTCCACTCACTAAGCTGTATGCAGATACTGCTCTTACTTAGCTATCAATGTTACCTGTTACCCAGTGAGTTCCTTTAACGACAGATGGGATTCATTCTGTCATTAATAACCACCTCGCCTGCATCTTACACAACGTATCCTAGGGTTCTCTGTGTAGCTCTGGCTGCCCTGCCTCTGCTCCTGAGTGCTGAGACTAAATGAGTGAAGCCACCACTGCCTGGCTTCCTTATCTTGATCATGTCAAATAACATCCTTGTTGCTCCATCAACAAGAAACTAATTTTTCTTTTTTCTTTTTTTTTAATATATTTATTTCTTTATTTATATGAGTGTTCTATTTGCATGTTTGACAGAAGCGAGCACCAAACCCCATTATAGATGGTTGTGAGCCACCATGTGGTTGCTGGGAATTGAACTCAGGACCTCTGGAAGAGCAGCCAGTGCTCTTCACCGCTGAGCCATCTCTCCAGCCCCAAGAAACTAATTTTTCATTCCCCATTTTCTTAACTGAGGACATTTAAAAGCATTTCTACTATCCCTTCAGACTTTTTAATTTCTTTGTGGTGGTGCTGGGCATAGATTCTAGGGTCTTGGGTGTGCTAGACAAGTGACCTCATGCACACTACCACTAACCTGTACCTTCAGCCTGCTTCCAGCATTTCCATCCCTGCATCCAATGCTCACTTTCTATCACATGAACGTAGCACGTACCCAAATCCGAGGTTCCTTTTGGTCCAGGCCAAATGTCCTTCCTGTAGCTCTACTCCCAGTACTGACCTTGTCCACATAGGTCAATTTTTTTTTAAATTAAAAAAAAATCATATGACAGGCATCTGGGGCTGCAAATTTTAACATTTTATTTATCTCACCCCACCATATGTATGTACGTCATATGCATGTGTCCATGTATGCACGTTCGCATGCGTCATGAGCATGTGCATGTGTATGGGCGCATGTGTAAGTGCCTGAGACTGACACCAAGAGTCTTCCTTGACTGTTCTCTACCTCACTCATTGTGGAGACTGAATTCAGATCTTCAGGTTTGGCGGCAAGCGTCTTCATCTGCTGAGCCATCTGACGGCCCTCCATCCTTTGTATTTGCTACATATATCCCGGCGGGCCTCAGATTCACTATGTAGCTAAGGATGATCTTGAACTTCTGATCATCTTGTCTCTACCTCCCAAATTCTAGGATTACAGGCACATCAACATTTCAGGCTTTTATAGTACTAGGCATCAAACCTAGGGCTTTATGTATACTAGGCCATCATTCTGCCATCTGAGCTACATCCCCAGACCTATTTTGTATCAGTTCACTTCCTGGTGAAATCTGTCAATGAGTCCTATAGGAATTAAGACTACTTTATTATAAGTCCCTTCATTTATATTAAATTTTGTTTAAGTAAGTCAAACATGGAGTGTACATGTACAGTGACTACATACAACAAGGAAGCGGACACTCTCGGGATGACTTAAATGACAATTAACTTTGCTATTACAGTCAGCGGCACGGGGAGCCTCTCTGGTAATTGGGCTCGCTCTTTCCGCTTCAGTGGGTAAATCCCAAGGTCTTCTCCCGTCATCTGTGGTGGGCTCAGCTTCTCCTGCCTGTTTTCCTTAGGATCCCTGTTTCTCCTTTGGAGTTTGCATGGATCCTGCCTTTCAAAGAAATGGCTGCTAGGTGGACGAGGGTTAGGAATACATTCATTCATCATGCAGTCTGTGGAATCTTCTCTGCACAGCACCTTCAGTGTCTTTTTATTTTTCCTTCCACTAGTGAGAGTTTGCAGTCAGGCAATGCTCTCGTGTGAGAGATGTGAAGACAGTGAACTTTTGCAAAGTTTCACAGAGGTGGGGAGAGATTGAGAGACTTCAAGGAGGAACTCCAGAACATAAGATGCTAGAGGATGGAGTATAACAGTTTCAAGAAGTGGTACCCAAGTCACAGGAAAGAGAAGCACCACTGATAGGTTCTTATCTCAGTTGAGGTTGTGCTTCTGAGAGATCAACAGAAACATCACATCAGACACAGTGGAAAGCATGGAGAGGCAGCTTCCAAACTGCAAAAGTCCTAGCTAAAACCATCGGGAAAGTGCAGTGTGAGTTATTTTGTGTGCCTGGCCCTTTAAAGGACCCTGCGACCTTCAGTGTTGGTTGGTTCTTAAAACTTCTAGGACCCGGAGAGGATATGAAAAGCCAGCGGAGGCTGAGAGAGGCTGAGTAGGATTGGAATAGGCAGGAGGAGGGTCCAGCTGGAAGAAGAGCAGGGCCAGGGAAGTCAGTTGATGCAGGAGGGGAAAAGGTTGAGTAGGGCCAGAGAAGAGAACAACAGGGATTGAGCAGAGTGAAAACAGGAGAGAGGTGAAAGTGAACTGGGCTAGCAGAGTGAGAAGAGAAGACGCCTGGGGACAGGTGAGCCAGGAGAAGCTGAGCCGAGCCACTGAAGATACCGTTAAAAGACAATTAGGAAGAGAGCCGCGAAGAACACACACAAAACAGTGAGAAGAGGAAAAAAGAAAAAGACATAAACTAAGTGACCTTCTGTAAAAACAAGGTGGTCAGAAGCCTGAAAGCCACTAGCAGCCTTCCACGTGCTTCCTCTTTACCACCCACTATAGAGAATCCACTAATAGGACCTGAGACTAAAATGTAATAAAATTAGCTCCTTTTTTTTTTTTTTTTTTTAGGTAGATCAGGGTGAGTAGGGAGAAGGGATGGAGAAGGAATGGGAAGCTTACCAAAGTATCTGTCTCCCCAAAGAATTCGGTAGCACTCGCCGGCAGCCATCCTGGCCTGTTTGCCACTCAGGTATCAAGCAGGGTGACTTGAGGGCATGTGTTTAAAGCACACAGCCACATGGCTAAAGGCACCCGGGTCTCCTGGCCTTCCTGTTCCTCCGTGTAGAGGAAATGCTACAAAAGCTGGCCCATTCAGGAATTTGCTTTACAGATACCTGCCAGGGCTGAGGATGGCTATGACTCTAGTCTGCTAGAAAATGGCGATAATTTTCAGGACAATTTTCTAATACACACCAAAAGCTGCCCAGATAGAGTGAGAGTCCTTGGGCTTAAAGACACACTGCTGAGCTCACATCCTAGTGTTTCTTCTTCTTGAGATATTGGGTCTTGTTTTGTGGCTCAGGCTGGCCTCTAATTTGTGATCCTCCTGTCACAGCCCCCTGATTACTGGGATTACAGGTATAAGTCACCATGCCCAACATTATAGTTTCTTAATCTAATATCAGCTTTGGGTGCCTACTATCTGACTTTCCGAATGGCTACGTGGCGTACAGTGAGACATAGGCTATTATTATCTAGCAATGCATGCGGATTTGTCAGGGCCCAGACACTGACTTTAACCCTTTCCTTTTGCTGAACCTGCACTTCTGGTTTGGATTCCTCTCTTTTTGAATACACGGCTACACACCATGATGCCTGGGATTTACCTTCCACTAGTGAGAGTTGGAAAGTACAGTCTAAGGAAGAATCCAATAGATGGACCTTCCAAAATTCAGAAGCAGGCTGCACAGAGACCCTAGAGGTAGCCATGAGAGCTTGGCCTTATCAAAGACAAGTGATAGTTGGCGGAAACTGTACATAAGACGATAGATAGCCAAATATGGCTTTGAAACCTCATATATAAAAAGTAAGTTATTTGATGATTTTCCTTTTAAAAATTCATAAGAGCTCCATTAAATCACAATCAAATTAGGGTCCCACAGGAAGTAAGCCTCACAATAGACGGGCTGTCAGGAATCCCCACATGTGTAATATGGCCTTCTCAGGATTCTCCACCACTCGGTGATGGATGACTGCTTCTTCCTGACGTGGTATGGAGCCTTGCTTATCTGGGACTCGGCATCAGCTGGCCACATTTAGAACACTTCTCTCACCTCATTTGCAGCTTCTCGCCTACAGATCACACACCTAAGGCTGATTTTCTTGAATTTGCATAATGTAAGAATTAAACTTGTGAGTCTACAGCCCTGAATTCAGAACAGAGGCTAATACTTGCTCTCCCTTTCTTCCTTCTTTTTATCTATTTTAATTACTCAACTATATTCAATTAGTCAAATAAGTAGCATGCACCACAGTTTTATATGGTAGCATTGTTATTCTGTGTGCACGCGTGCATGCGCGCGCGCGCGCGGGTGTGTGTGTGTGTGTGTGTGTGTGTGTGTGTGTGAGCGCACATGCACACATACCATTCACTTCCTCCCAGGTTGGGCATGTCTTCCTCTTCTTCTGCGATATCACTTCCCGTAAGTGTCCTCCCTTTCTGATCATCTCTAAGTGCTGCCTGTACTTCTATCCTGGTTTCCCCTTTATCACACCTTCTCTCTTCGGTGACTTCCATTTTGGCATAAATTCAAGCCCATTTACATTACCTCCAAGTTTCCTGTCTGCATAGTTAGGCCTTGATATCTTTCTAGTATTTTTGGCCATGTTCCTTCCTGTAGCCTCTGATCTTGCCACCAGGGATGACTCATTGCTTTCAGAACACAGCCAGACTATTTCCAAATATATTCTCTCTGCTTTGTCGCACTGTTTTCTTCTATCACAACGCACTGTCCTGTCCCACCTGGACATTCCTCCCTGTTCCATAGATCCAGGAAGTTTTTAGTTTTGGCCTGATTGAAGCACTGGTGCTATGTAATAAATCCCAAAGTTCTAAATTATATAATTTGATAATTTTGAGATGTGTATGATTACTCATAAAGCCATCATCTCTCTCAAAATGCCTGCCATGGCCAGCACATCCTGTCTCATTACACAATGAGGTAGGGCTAAGAGGTTGTGGTATGCTACCATACTCTACGCTCAACATGGATTATGATAATATACCATGCATTTTTAAAAAAGGTATGAGTTTTAATGCCCGGCATGGTGGCTGACACCTTTAATCCCAGCATGCGGGAGGTAGAGGCAGGTGGATTGCTGTGAGCTTGAGGTCAGCCTGGTCTACAAAGCAAGTCTAGGACAGCCAAGGCTACACAGGGAAACCCTGTATTGGAAAAAAAAAAAAAGGTATGAGTTTGAGTGTTTGTTTTTTCGAGACAGAGTTTCTCTGTGTAGCCTTGGCTGGCCTCGAACTTACAGCGATCCACCTGCCTCTGCTTCCCACCTGCTGGCAACGGGGAGCACTTATATCAGTTACTGGGATAAAGACACCGGGAGTTTGCCTTCTTTTTTCTTTTTTTGAGACAGGGTTTCTCTGTGTAGCCCTGGCTGTCCTAGAACTCACTTTGTAGACCAGGCTGGCCTCGAACTCACAGGGATCCACCCGCTTCTGCCTCCCACATGCTGGGATTACAGGTGTGCGCCACCACGCCCAGTGGGAGTTTGTTTTCTGATTCCTCTCATCATTCTCTATTGTTTGCTATATTTTTCTGATTTCTATTTTCCCTGATTCCTGCTCTGGTTTTTGTTTCTCTTCTTTCACTTTCTTTGGTTTCATTTGCTTAGATTTTTAAAATTTTAAGTGGAAGCTGAAACCATTGATACGAGATATTTTCTTTCTTTTTTCTAATCTAGGCATTCAGTAATACATATTTTCACCTAAGCATTGCTTTAGCAGTATTACATGAAACTGAAATATTTTCATTTAGTTTGAAATACTAACTTTAATTTCCTCCTTGACCCATAGATTAGTTTGGAGTATATTATTTGTCTTTTGTTTTAAAATGCTCTTTCTTTTTTATGATGTATTTTATTTTTAATTATATGTGTGTGGGTACATGCACATTTGTGTAGGTACCTATGGAGATCACAAGAGGGTATTGGATCCCCTAAAGCTGGGGTTACAGGCAGTTGTGAGCTGTCCAATATGGGTGTCGGGAACTGAACCCTGGTCTTCTTCAAGAGTGGTAAATGTTCTTAACCATCTCTCTAGCTCAGTGGTTCTCAACTCTTTCACAGGGGTTACCAAAGACCATCAGAAAACTCAGATATTTATATTATGATTCATAGCAGTAGCAAAATTATAGTTATGAAGTAACAATGAAAATAATGTTATGGTTGGGGTCACCACAGCATGAGGAGCTGTATTATGGGGCTGCAGCATTAGGGAGGGTGAGAACCACTGCTCTGGCTCCTACTTTTTTTTTTTTTAATGTGTGTGACTGATGATTATTTAGGGTGTGTGTACACACTCATGTATATGTTGGTGTAGGCAAGCTCAGTACAGGTCCCTGTACTCCACTTTGGGATAGTCTCTTGTTTACTGTTTTCTTCTGTCTCTGCCTCCCACCTGGCTGAAGGCTGTAGAGATTGGTACTACTGTACCTAGTTTAAAAATTTTCATATTTACTTATTTATTTTGTGTGTGTGTGTGTGTGTGTGTGCGCGCGCGTGCGCGTGCACGCGCACATGCCCACCCCGCATGTGGAGTATAGAGGATAACTTGAAGGAGTTGATTTCTCCTTCTACCATGTGGCTTTAAAGATTGAAAGCAGACCTGTTTGAAAGTGCTTTTACCTGCTGCGTCATCTTCTGATACTTTTACCCCTTTTGCTGAGAGTTCTGGGTATTTGAACTCTGGTCCTCATGGTTGCATGGCAAAGAGGCTTTTCCCACAGGGCTATCCCCAGCCCAATTTCCATTTTTGTTTTGTTTCGCTTTGTTTTTGAGACAGGTTTCTCTGGGTAGACCAGCCTCTGCTTTCTTAGTGCTGGGATTAAGGGTGTGCGCCACCATTCCCTGGCAACCAACTTGCATTTTTAACTCTGTATTGATTTCTAACTTGATTTGACTATGACAGGGATCTAGAAACCTTTTATAGTCATTACAACCATGATACAGCATGTAGTATGGTCTACGCTGGCAAACACTCAAAAACTGTATTCTGACATCAGGGAGGTTTCATATTTTATTTATTTATTTATTTATTTTTAACATGCTAGCATTTTCTGCTTATTATGGAAGGGAAGGGCTTTAAATATGCTACTCTGTTCTTGCCTACAGGGTTTCCAATGGAGCTTGTCAGTACCTTTATCTTTTATTCGTTTGAATATAATGTTTGCATCAGATCCCTTTTAAGGCTTTACTTTAAATAACTGATTTTGAGGAACCTCACTGTGATGAGTCTATACGTCTCATTATTATTCGTGTGTCTGAGTTTCATTGAAATTTGTGAATCTGTGGCTTATAAAGTTTTTACCCAAGTTGGAAAATTTTAGCCATTATCTACTCACTTAGCTTTCTCATCTTCGGGGCCATTGGCAACTCCATTTGCATGCTTTTACACTATTTCAAGTCATTTCACAGTTGGTGATCCATTTATTTCAAAATCCCACTTTCCCCCAGAGCTTCTCTTTGCATAGTTTCTACTGTTAGATATTCAGAGTCGCTCAGTTTCCCTCTGCACTGCTGAGTATGTTGTTAGCCCGCCCATTGCTTTGGGTGTTTTCCAATCTTTACCTTTTTGTTAAACATGGTCCTAGTGACTACTTTCATGTCCTTGATGGCTGCTTCTAACATCTAGTGTGGTTTGGGCCAATCTCTTTGCTGTTTCTTCTCATATCAAGAAGATTTTTTTTTTTGCAGGCCTAAGACTTTTGGCTAGATTCATAATGTAGAGATTATGAACTTGGTGCTAGGTAATTTTATACTTCATACATATTTTTGGGCTTTTTGTGGGTTAGGGACATTTGTAGATAATCTGTTTCTTTTGGATGTTAAGATTTGTTAGAGGAGACCACAGCTGTATTTGGTCTAGGGCCAGTCAGTTTCTACTGCTCAAGGAAACCCTTTGTGTGTAACATTCAATTCCCCACTGGTGAGCAAAGGTGTCCCAGGCTCACTGCTGGGACAGGCACTGCTCTTCACTGTCTGAGAGTGCTGGGCATCGGCACCTCTCATCTTCCAAACTGCCCTGTCTTTATATTTGGGTAATTTTCTTATACAGCTATGCTGGGCAGCATTCAGCCCATAACCCAAGAGGAACCTCACAATTCCCCAGAGTTCTTCCTCTGTGCATTTCTCCTCTCTGTCTAGCCTCCCTGCCCGGTCCCCCTCCCCCCAGGCTCTGTTATGACTCCCTCCCTGTGTCATGGTCTGGATACCCTCTCAAGGCTGGATGCTGGGGCAGCTGCAGATCCGCTCGCATTTTCCGTGTTCAGGGATGATTGCCCTTCACTTCCTGCTATCTTGCCTTAAGAGCCATTGTTTTAAACATTTGCTTTTGATTGTTTTAGATAAAAGGGTAAACAGAAATCTTACTCTACTCACTCCATCTTGGCTAGCAGCCTAGGCTTCAGAGACTTCTTTTAGGAGCTTGCACAAACAAGGCTCTTTTTGATGACCCTTTCCTAGAATTTTCTTCAGTTCTCTCAGGCCTGACTAAAGATGTACTCTAACCTTTGTGCTTTAAGCTACCTCCTTTATACTCCTACAAACCTGTTATGAATTATGCATTTCCCCCTCGGCAGACCACACTAGATGGAGAGGTTGATTTTTGCATTCCCACATAGGAGACAAGTCTGATATGCAACTGAGATTGAAGAAATCAGTATATATATATGTATGTAACAGACATGAATTTTTCCAGTTTCTATGGTACTGGTTCACTAGCACTGATTTGCACATTACTTTTTAGCATCTAGATGATTTTTAAAATGTACAGCTCAGCATCATGGGCCTGGAGAGATGGCTCGGTGATGAGTAACACTGGCTACTGTTCCAGAGAACCAGGGCTTGATTGCCAGCACTCACGTGGCGGCTGACAACTGTCTGTAACTAGTCCTAGAAGATCTGATGCTGTCTTCTGGCCTTTTCAGTTCATACCTACATTTCTTTTCTCCTTGTAGTCTAGTCAGATTCTTTTTTTTTTTTTTTTAAAAGGACATTTTATACAACATATCTAATCCTGGAGACCAGGATCTAACACTTTGCTTCACTTTCCAATGATTCTGTCTTACCATGAATCAAGCTGATTTTTTTTTTTTACCACTAAGAAAACTTTGTGAACTTACTGGTTAACTAGCTGCTTTGTTTTGGGAGGAAATGATTAGATCTAAAATAATCTCACAACATTTGGATAATTTTCCTATAATTACAAATTGCATGACAATTATAGAAAATTTGACATTCCTTTTTTTGGACCTAAGTTCAAAAGAAGAATCAAATTAAGGCATATTAAACGTAGGGATGGAGAGATGGCTCAGTGGTTAGGAGGACTGGCTGCTGTTCAAGAAGTCCCATGTTTGATTCCCAGCACCCACTTGGATGACCACAACATAATTCTAGTTCCAGGGATCTGATATTCTCTTTGGATATCTGAGGGCACTAGGCACATACATGATGCACAGACATACATGCAAGCAAGACACTAATACACATAAAATATATACATTTAAAAAAATCAAGTGCAAGAAAAATTTTTCCTGTCTTCGTTTTTACACTGTAGAAAGGAAAGCTAGAATAAAAAAATGTGTCAAAGTGAAGCCGAAGCAAAGAATAACTGTTATCTTTTAAAGGAAGACCACAGAACTACACAGGAAAGCCTAGGGTCTGCAGAGGACGAGGCCAAGAATTCGCAGTATGTGGGGACATCTGAGCCTATATCAACTTCTAACCATGTGTGCGCCATTACCCTGTGACAGTACAGTGAGGAAAGCTGACCTCCAGGTATCATCTGTGCTCTTGCCTCTAGTGGTTTCCTGTCTGTATCTAAGCTGTGTGTGACTCAGAATCACAGGCCCTGGAGCCTGGGGACACACATGGCTGCAGAGCTCTCCTGGTCCACACGTGCACATGACGTGCTGTGTTCTAACGGCAGAACTTCACATTTACTTTGCAGTAGTTTCTTTTCATTATTCTAGCCTGACAAGATGTTCTGAATCCTGATTCTGTCACCCACAGTGTCAACCATTCTTCTGGGGCTGTGTCCTTGGCAAATTCAGTGAGTAGGACTTTATTCAAATTTCTGAAGAGTGTCATGTGGGCCTTTTCCAATTAATTATCACCATGCTTATGCTGACTCTTATAGCTTTTCTTCCCCTAAAATGAAAATCATGGCTATTTTAGAAATCTGTGGAAAATTTACATTAAGTTTCAACAATGTAATTTTTAAACAGGCACTTGGAGTGGAGACCCAGGGCCTTGGGCTTGTCAGGCAAGTGTTCTGTCACTGATCTGTCCACCCTACTCTAGTTATCTTGAGACAAGGCCTTGCTACATACATTGAAAGTTGTTATGTAATACAGCGTGACCTCTAATTCATGATCCTCCTGCCTCAGCCTTCCAAGTGCCAGGATTACAAGTATGAGCTACCATATCCAGCTAATATTCTTGACTTTTTGGGATCTTTGTTCGCACTAGCAAAACTAGGCACATCTTCAGCTGTCTTCATTATTTGGGCCCGTTCCTTCCACACTGCCAATCAGTTTCTGAAGGTGGAGTCCAGTTGGACATGCCTCCCTGTGCTCTCTGGATTTGAGTCATCTGGCCCAGATGTCTGAATTAATAAAGCACCCAGCTGCCCTTATTTTTCCTAGCTGGGCTTTACATTCCCCTGAGTGCTTCAAACTTATCTTTTAGTGGATAAGACGATACCTTTACATGCTACCATTGGCTCTTCCCACCGCCATTCTACAAGCAACATGCCTTCTTCACTTTTGTTATTATTTCCCCAAGACTCATTAGCTTAGGGTTTTTTTGGATCTAGGTAACAGAAACCCATTCATAAATAAGACAAATGCCAAATTCATCAAAGTTGCAATCTGTTGAATGACCAGTTTGCCAAATTTACCAAATTTGCATCCTAATTCAAGTGGTTGTGTTGGGTGCACTGTCAGAGCTCAGCTCTGAACACTGTGCTCCTGAGCCTTCAGACTTTTTTTTTTTTCCTTTCCCCCCTGGGTTTTCAAGACAGGATAGTCTTGCCTGTCCTGGACTCACTTTGTAGAGCAGGCTGGCCTTGAACTCTCGGCAATCCACCTGCCTCTGCCTCCCGAGTGCTGTGATTACAGGCATGCGCCACCGTGTCCGGCAGGCCTTCAGATTCTGGCTCCCCTTCAGCCCATTTTTTCTTGGTCTCCTATTTCTGCTGTCCCTCAGGTTCCTACCCCAGTGTACCTGGCAGCGGCACACAAACCCTTCCTTCTCTCCTTGTTGCCTGTTCTCTGGCTACTTCCAGTTGGAGCGTCATGGACTGGGATTGGCTGCTTTAAACTATTGTTAAGAGAATAAATGAGTGCGCACTTAGGCAGCACATATACTAAAATTGAAACGATACAGAGAAGATTAGCATGGCCCCTGTACAAGGATGACATGCAAATTTGTGAAGCATTCCATATATTTTACACTTATATAGAATTAAAAAAAAAAAAAAAAAGAAAATTGATCACTTAAAACTCTGTAGAAATCTCCCAGCTGGGCATGTTCGTGTATATCATTAATCCCAGCACTTGGGAAGGAAGAGGCAGGTGGATCTCTGTGAGTTCAAGTCCAGCCTGCTCTACATAGTAAGTTCCAGGACAACCAGGAGAGATCTTATCTTAAAAATCCAACAAAGAAACAAACAAGCAAACGAGTAAGTAAAAATATCCCAAAGCTATTAATTGCCACTTTATCAAATTAAATAGTTGCAAACCTGTTTTTTGGTAAATAGGTAAATTTGGTAAGTTAGATGAAATACTTTTTGGGCAGTGAGATAAATACCAAATATTAAATAGGTAATGACCAAAAGATTTTAAAATTCAGCTAGACTGAAATTTTCATCATGAATGTGAAAACCTGTGGACTTTCCCAACTGTTTTATATTTTCATATCTGGTTTGGAAAACATAAAAGTGCCAGTTTCTAGGCTGGGGATCTCGGTGACCAAGAATGTAGGGTAATGTTTTTTAGTAAACATACCCAGTGCCTAGCACTCTCTTTGGCTATGGCTATGTGGATTTCTGTGCCTTGAGAACATGACATCTGTATGCAACCATCTCACAGAAGGGTGCCTATCCCTGACCATCCTAAATAAACTACAGACACAAGTCTGAGCCTAATTTACTTTTCTGCTATAATTCTCCTTAAAAGACTAAATTAACTAAAAAGCCTAGTTTTCTCCAAATTTCCTTAAAATGTGCTAAGGGGAAATTATGTATGAATTTAATCTCCATCAGTTTTCAAGTATGCATTACACTGTCACCCATGTGTAACGCACACTGGCGAACTGCGCTTTTGACAAGTAGCCCCACTTCAGGTTGTACAAGCTCTTAAATCAAGCAGAGCATTCACTCTGAAGACTGCAACATGGCTTCCTCCTTCCTCCTTCCTCACCCACTCTGCCATGTATGCTGACCTGGGCTCAAGGAGTCAGGCCCTGCCCCACTTGACATTTCTGCCTCTGTGGTCTACTATGCTGGGTGTTGGGCCCTCTCACCAAGAGCAGTCCTGTGTCTTTGGAAGCACACTCAGCCACAGCTCTAGGGCTTCCACCTTAGGCACAGGAGAAGCCATGGCCTAGACATCTTCTCTGACCCAAAGGCCCCAAGGATGGGTGGGACAAGTGGTCCAGCTTGGGTCAGGTGTCATTCCTGTAATATTCAGCTCATCCATCTTAAGGGTTAGGCAAGGCAAGAATATGGGGCTATTGGTAGAGTTACACAGATGTTCTACAGGGAAAAGTACCGGAAGAGAGCATGGCTGGATAGAGCAAAAGTCAAACATCCCCACCCTCAAGCTTCTTCTGCCGCACAATTAACATTTCACTCTATCCAGGGGTCTTTTCTTTTTGAGATGGCTACAGGGTTGGCTGAAGGCTCTTTACCTTCTTGCTTCCTTGCTGGTCCCAAAGGCAAACATCTGGATACCTATATAGGTATAGGTATCCTATATAGGGCTAGTTAAATAAAAAAATACCTATATAGGATTAATTAAAATAGCAAACAGCAGAGAAGGTATAAAGGTGAAGGTATTTTATCACACTGTTATCATTGTGTGGATTTCTGGTTTTAATGCTGAGGGTTCATCTGTCTTTTCCAACCTCTACCCATGTTAGTGTTTTGTGGAGAGATTACTTCCTTTTTTTGATTTGTGGAGTACACACACACACACACACACACACACACACACACACACACACACTCTCTCACACACCACAACTAGTGTTCTCTAAGTGCCTACTTTCCTCAAGTGGACAGCACTTTGAGTCTCAAGCAGTGCATTAGCCTTTGTCTCATGTTCAATATGTATGAATTAAAGGTGTGCTTATTTTTATTTTATGTGTATGGGCATTTTGTCTGCATGTATGCCTATGTCCTACATGTACATAATGACTGCAGAGGCCAGAGGACTGGGTCTGATTCCTTGGAACTAGAGCTACAGATGGGTGTTAGCCTCCATGTGCGTGGCGGGAATTGTCCTCCGTAAGAGAACAAATGTTCTTAACTGCTGATTCATGTCTTTGGCTTCCACTTAGATGTTGTTATACTTACTGTCTCCATATTATTTATATGAGAAAGTTCAAATGCATAGATTTTATAAGCTCTGGCTTATTTCTTCCAATCTTATTTCTTTGGTTCCTTGCAATCACCCAGTTCTCCAAATGTACTAGGGTATTAACCTCCACCAAGATTTTTCACTCTGCTCCCTTCTCTGGGGGACAATCTTGAGCCACCCTGAAGCTGGCAACTTCCCTGAAGTCTTTCTCATAAGATTAAGAGCTGTTTGGACTTGAAAAAAATCTTTATGGCCCCCTACACCCACAGCCCAAGGTCTGGTGGTGGGTGTTCTGTGAGTGCGCGCTGAGCGATGGCATGAAAATGGGACAGTGGTTGCTGCAGATACAATACTTGGTTAAGTGTGTTATGGTTACATAAGATCCTGATCCCAACCTAGCTCAGAGGACCTGAAATAAACACATTAAGAAAGCTTTTTAAAATCCTATTAGAGTTATAGCTGACATTCATGTTAGGAAAAAAAAAAAAATCAAACAGATAGCATAAACCAGGGTATTATCCACTAATTATCTGGTGAATTTGGGAATACCTCAGTATCTTCATTTTGACCTACATTGTAAAGTTCAGTGCTATGGTGTTTCAAAAACTAATATGACTATTTTAAATGTACATTACCTACCTGTGGAGAGGCTGAAGAGATGTACTTTGGGATTTATTCTTTCAACATGAAAGGCAATGTTGGACACGTCACAAAGCAAATAAATAGCTTTGATCTGCACAAAAATGCCCTTAGAAAGCCTCCATCACAAAGGCAGGTACAAAGGAGGAAGCCTGTGTACCCTGCACCCTAGAGGGAGCTCTGTTCCAGAAGGTCCTGGCACAGGGGCCACAGAACAGCACAGAGGGAGAGAGGCAGGGTTGGCACAGTTTTCACAGGAGACGGCCCTCATTACTGTTTGATTTGGGCCCCTGGCTTAGTCACACAAAAGACCTTTAAATTTTCTCTGTGCTCTTGTTACTGCAGATGGCTCTGAACATATGTATAAATAGCTTGAGTTTGTTGTGTGGAAAGCTGCTATTTGCACATGGAGTTTCCTATCTGGGAAGGGACAGGTGGGGCCCCACTGCAAATTTCTTAGAGTAACTAAAAACCATTGCTTAGGATGACTGACACCTCCTTCTGGGACAAGCAGATGTCACACAGAGCCTGGTTTGTGCATTTCCTCTGCCTAGGAGCGTTTCTAATCACCATTACCCTCTAACCCCCTTTTCCTCCAAACCTTCCCCTGGTCTCCCTTTACAGCACATCAGGGGATATTTACTTTGCATTTTACTTGAAAATAACTTTTTAAAACTTGAGGATTTAGTGGTTTCATTAAAAAACAAACAAACTACTTTTGGCTGGGCATGGTGGCACACACCTTTAATCTCAGCATTCAGGAGGCAGAGGCAGAAGGATCTCTGTGAGTTTGAGGCCAGCCTGGTTTACATAGCAAGTTCCAGCACAGCAAGACCCTGTCTCAAAACCAAACCAAACCAACCAACCAAACACAAACTAAACAAGACAACAACAACAAAGCAACTCTCTCCCCAACAACTACTTTTGTTACAATGGCTGCAGCCAATTGGTCATCTTAAAATCTGCTGTGCTCAGCTGGACTCCTTCCTGTCAGCTATGAAGCCATTATCTCACAAACTTTGTTGGGTGCAGAGATTTGGATTCCTGTAGGAAATGCTTTAGCAGCCTGGGATGGGGCCTGCAACTTACGTTTTGAGCAAGTACCCTCAAGCAGTGCCAGTGCAGAGGACTTTAGGGAGCCCCTTGACACACAGAGGAAGCTTGTTGCTTTCTCATAATGGATGCACGCTGTTAAACTGCATGGAAATACCATAATCTACTTAACCATGCTTATCTTGACGGACTTTCATATAGCTTCAGGATTTTTACAATGCTATACCATTTCGTCTTTCCTTACTAGGATAATTTTTACTTTGTGTGTGTCTGTGTGGAATATGTGTGTGTGTGTGCGTGTGTGTGTGTGTGTGTGTGTGCAGGTACGCTTGCCTGTATATGCACATTTGGAGGCTAGAGGTTTTTCTTCTGCTATTTCCACCATTGAAAGACAGGACCTCTCAATGAACCTGGAGCTTGCTAGCTGGCCAGCAAGTCACAGGGATCTGGTTACCTCCATCCTGCGGCATGCGCCGCTGTGCCTGGCTTTGGTGGGGATCAGAAGCAAGGTCCTCATGTTTGCACAGCAGGCACGTTATCTAGTAAGCCATCCCCCAGCCCACTTCTGCTTTTTGTAGGAAGGAACAGCTTCCTGTGTTTCACCTCCGAGCATCCTACCTGAATATACCACACCCTCTCCCAAAACTGATCCCTCCTGCATCGATCGGAGACTATGATACTCTGAGAAACACCCATTTCTCTGGTCAAAGTGACTCCCATTGGACAATCTCAGTGCTCTGACTACAGTTACTGAGATAATGGGACCTGGGGTTCTTGGATAAAAGCCCCTAGACTTTCCCCCAAGAATTATTTGCAGACATTTCCAGTTGTACGGAAGGAGTTACTCGGGGACAGTGATGGTGGTAAACAGAGATGAAAGATGGAGGTTGTGACAGGCTTTGAATTCCTAATCACAGTTGTCCCTCTGCCGAGGAGTGCCAGGAGGGGATATGCTGAGGTGTCTGACTGCTAAACATAAATGACAGCTTGGTTGGGCATGTAATTTGAGTCTTAACATTCCTTCTCAAAAGACTGAAGCTGTTGTTCCAAGGGACTCAGACTAGGTTGTGTATGCACGCGCGCACACACATACACACATACACACACATACACACACACGCGCGCGCATGCGCGCGCGTGCCTGCGCAAAGTGTTTTAATCCTTAAATTCAAAGCACCATCATGGTAATACACGGCTATTCACTAGATCTCCACATAAAATATTTGCAGTATAGAAAGGTTTTCTTTTTAAAGTTTTTAATGACCGTGTTTTACAGAACATAAGATACCTTCCTGTAAAATGCATCTTCTTTCATACATTGCTAAAGTGTTGCTTCTTATAGCTATGCAACCTGTCAATGATAAGTTCCATCTAAATTTCAGAGACGCTAAAATTAAATACATATAGTTAGATCCATGAGAACCCAGGATCACCTTCGTTCTGCAATGTCCTTTTCAAGTGTGCCTGTCATTTAAGTGCAAGGCTTTTGTTCTCGGCCCTGTGACACTTTCTAGATCATTGCTCTTGGGGCTGGAGAGATGGCTTAGCAGTTAAAAGCACTTGCTGCTTTTGCAGGGGACTCCAGGTCTGTTCCTAACACCCATGTCAGATGCCTCAGAACTGCCTGTAACTCCAGCTCCACAGCATCTGATTGATGCCTCTGGCCTCCTCTGGTACCCGCAACACATGTGCATATAGTGCCCCCCCCAATAAAAAAAAAACAATCGCAAAACATTGTTCTCTCCTGTATACTGCCTTATCATTATTTTTCAAATCTATTTTCTGCTACATCAACTGCCATTTTCATACTTTAACACTGACTTAACATCTAAAATCTTGGGCTTCCCCTGAACACTTTTAGCTGTTTCTTAGCCAGTGCTTTCATTCACCCATGTATCCTATATTTTCTTGAAGCAGATAGCTTCTATAATATGAATTTCCTGTTATAATTTCCGTCAGAGTTGGCTTTTCTTTTTGGCTCATATTTACATCTTCCTGCTGTGACTCTCTGTCCTTATAGGCTCCACAACTAAGAAGAAATCTTTCAGTCCTGGGGTGCTTACATGAAAGAGGGCACACAGAGCCTTCTGGGTTCTTTCTTCCTTCCACCTGTTTGTAGTTAGAATCCAGCTCAGCTTTGACGCTGGGGAGCTGGCTCATGTGCACAGCCGCCAGTTGTGGTTTCCAAGTCTTTTACTTATTAAGAAACTGCTGATCTGAGCAGGAAATCTCTACACCCTGCTTCCTCGTCAGCTCACTGACAGGGAGAGTCTGAAATTATGTCTAGTTGTTTAGTTGTTAGAGAAAAGCGAAGGAGAAGCTGCAGCCCTCAGCACATCGCATACCCATGGCTCTTCCAGCTCATGAACTTGTTAGTTGCCGACTTTCTACCTTGGAATACCTAATCAGTTGGTCTCCGGACATCCTGCATTACTTTGAGCAGTGCTATGAACAGCACAAGGAAAGAGGTATTCATAAAGGGAAAGGCACTGTAAAAAGATTCCTACTGTCAAGAAGACGGAGTGCTCATCTTCTGGGAGGCAAAGTATGTATGTCTCTGAGGAAGGGCAAGAGGCATCCTACTGCCAGCTGGACCTCTTCCATGACATTAACTACTTAACAGCATTCAACTAGTATTTCCAGAGAATCTTCCACATGCCAGGCTCTGCTTAAAACATGGGGACTGCTGTGAAGAGTAGAGACAAAGCCTCTGCTCCATGGACATATGTCAGCCAGAGTACGTGCAATAGGCACACACGTAGGCCAGGTACGTTGAGTCATGCAGATCAGAGTGTGTGATTGCAGGGAGAACTCAAGAAAGGGAAGGGAGAAGGCTGTGGGGTTGGGAAAGGGCTCCTCCCCATAGGGCGGCCAGGGAAGGCCTACAGGGTAACATAGGAGGGAAGGGAAAGCCATCCCTATCACTGGGTCGTTGTTTGAGGAGTATTTCCAATTTATACACTGAGGAAAGTTTCACTCCTTCCTGGTTTCCATGTACATCTCTCCTGGGCTACATGGCAAGACCCTGGGTGGGAGGAAGCAGTCATATATTCCTCTGAGACAGAGCAAAATTAATGAATAAAAACCCAGGCATAGTGTGCATGCCTTGAATCCCAGCACTTGGGAGGCAGAGACAGGTGGATCTCTGAGAGCTTCAGGATAGCTTGGTTTACAAAGTGAGACCCTGTCTCAAAGAGACAAAACAAAAAGAACAAATCCTCTGTGGCTGGCAATCTGGTTATTCTCAACTGTGTTTATTCTGCTTGTAGATTTTTTTTTAGTTGGAATACGAATTACATTGCTGAGTAGCCAGGTATTTTGAGGGAGCAGTCTAGAAATGCCTATCAAGGATCATGAGGCTGTTTCCCAAGGGAGGCACAGGGACCAGCTGGAAGGTGCTGGGCAGGGATAGGGAAGAGGACGGAGCAAGGGTCGCGAGCTGAGACCCTCTTCTGTTTCCTCCACCATGGTCAGAAGGCCACTCACCTGTCCTACCTGGGAAGTACAGTCTTCTTATAGTTTTGATGGAGTGTTAAAGAAAAAGAGAGAGAGAAAGACAGAGAGAGAAAGTGTGTGTGTGTGTGTGTGTGTGTGTGTGTGTGTGTGTGTGAGAGAGAGAGAGAGAGAGAGAGAGAGAGAGAGAGAGAGAGAGAAACTCCATCTGAGAAGCAGGTCAAATGTTCAGATAAATTCAGCAACAGTGCCCCTTTATTAGAGCAGATATTACAGATACTGCTTGTGAGAAGCAAGGCAGCAGATGGCACTAACTTCTGCTTTCACCATAGACACAGAACAGGAAAAAGGAAATTTCCATTCTGGAGACTGGGGCTATACTGATGTTTCCAGCACCCAGACAGGCAAATGCCTGGGCAGCTGCTCAGGACAGATGGGTCCTTTGACAGCTTAATATTGCAGTTTTTGGTGACTTCTTTGTTAGGAAGGCCAACATGATACTGTCTGTTTACTGATGAGCTGAATCCTCACTACTGGCAGGTAGTCACGGCTGAGTAAGATGCACACTAAGAGACAGGTTTACTGTTCCTAATGCCTGTGAGCAGACTAGTGTGGCCGATCTTGCCTCAGCAGCCTTAGAAAGCACAGCCTCCCCATGTCCCTGTTAGATGGGAGACTGGGAACAGTAGTAACACCAGGAGGATCAAAGCACAGAACTATCACAAAACACACCCCTCGCTTAGAGAGCTCTTTTGTTCTATTTTTCTAATCAGCAAGAGGAACCTATGAAGGAATTGAGAGCCATGTATAAAATACTAAAAACACGCTGCCCTCTATTAAAGTGAAAATGTTTGATAGCACATTTACTGCATAAGGTTGGCAGCGAGGAAGCAGCCTCCATGTCACCTTTCTGCTGGGGTTGAGGTACGCCTTCTCCAGAGCCAGTTGCTTATTTCCTGGATAGCTTTTTGGATAGTTACACGTGTCTATGTCTACCTCTACCTGTATATGTTGGCTGAGTAGGAAAAAAGGGAGGGTGCATCAAGATGCGTGGAGTATATCACCACAAGTAAGGACACTGCAACAAAAGGTACCTATAACACAGATACTTAGGAGGAGGAGGAGGGGTGCCCACATACCAATGTGGACTGTAACATAGCTGCGGAGATTGTCTCTATAAGGAGATGCCCGTGTCCACACGAATGGTGGCTGGCCACACATCATTTTGCACCTTGCCTTGCCTTCTTACTTTAGACATGGCTTTGTGTCAACGGAGAGTGCTCTTGTTGTCCTACTGGTTTTTTTTTTTTTTTATGTGAAAACAAAGGTACTGAGAAGCGCTGCAGAAGCAAGCCTGACGTCTTCACTGACATATCCCGAACACATCTGACTTTAGAGATTTCTCATCTGTGGATTAGCTGGCATGGTCTGTCAGATGTTTCTGGGTGGCATCTGTTCTCATGGTTTATGCCTGAGCCATACCGGTTATCTATGAAATAATCTTCTTTTTGCGCATGTGTGTATGCTGGGATCTGAGGTTCTGTGCTCGCCGGGCATGTGCCTTCCCACGGAACTACATCCTTAGCCCTGAGTAATGTGGGTGTTACTGTTTGGAGAACGCTGGGCAGGTAGTGTACCTGGGTGGGAAAGCATGTGCTTAACACGTGTAAACCCCGTTTACCCCCAGGTCCACTCACTGCTTTCAGATGCTTTAGAATATATGAAACACAGGCGGTGCATGCTCGGGGAGGCAGGACTAGCAGGTACAGGCTGAGTGGGCACTGCAGGAGGTGAGAGAAAGAGGCTCATCTACTGAGAAGTAGCTAGTTTGAGGAATCCCAAGGAAGGAAGTGCTAGGAACTGTCTGTCTTCAGCTCTCCCAAAAAGATGGTGATGAAGACCAATTTACTGAATTGACTTGGCCCTTACTTTTATGCCTTCCATCTCAAGTTAATCCAGAAGTCCTGAAATAATGGGTTCTGCATTCTTGCCATTTGTTTGCCTGGTAATCTTTTATTGATGCCAGACATTAGAATTCTACCTTACCGGCTGTGAACACTTTTGTGTTGTTATAAATACTCATGAGATTTGCCCCAGGCTGCGCTCTATGGAAGTAGGCGGGCTTAGCTTTGAAGATTTACTGGACAGTATTTGCTATAGAAGCACGGTGCCTAGGGCCTACTCTAATTTCTTCTCCTGAGGCAAGATCTCCCTGAGTCCTCACACAAGTGCCTGTGAATGTGGGGACAGGACCTTTGTTGTCCCTGGCTCTCACCTGGGTGCTGTTCCCTAGCTGTGGGGTTCCCCTCATCACATACTTATCTGGAATTGCTTAAGGGGGTCTCTAGGGGTATCTGAATGCCTCTCCTCTCTGGCACATTGATCTTCAGACTTGCTGGCCTAGTCTCCTCAGGCCAGTCCTAGCCTCAGGGAGAATACTATGTTCTACCTGGGTCCCTGAGTGTGCCATAGCCTGGCAGCTCTGCCCAGAAGGACTCACCTTGTTTTCACCTCTCAGCAAGCACTGCCCATCCTTGCCTGATGTCCTAGGTCTTAAAACTGTATTTTTTTTTCATGCATTCTATTTTTTTCTTTGTTGCTTAGGATAGTGGTGTAAAGGTCTGGTCCCTGTCAACCCACCTTGGTCCTCTCTTTTCCATTGTTTCTTCCTTTTTTTTTTTTTTCTCCCTTGAGACAGGGTCTCTGTGTAGCTCCGGCTGATCAGGAACTTGCTATGTTCACCAGCTGGCCTTGAACTCACAGAAGTCTACCTACCTCTGCCTCCTGGGTGCTGGTGATACTGTGCCTGGCTCTCAAACTCTTGATCCTCTAGTCTGTGTGTAGTGAGTGCTAAGATGACAGGAAGGTGCCACCACACCCAGCCTTTTCTGTTTTTGATACACACATAAAGCTTATTCCTGAACTCCTCACTTCTCTATCTGCCTTTGCTTATTTTCCCTGCATTGTTCTCTTGCTGCTTCCTAGCTACCTGCTGAAGGGTAGCCTTGGGGGAAAGGAGTTACCCAGATAATTGTGTTGTGGTTTCGGTTTGGGTTAGGGCTTACATAGTGTGGTTTTGAGCTGCTTTCCCTCTGACTTCTGACTACAGAATGTGCTTGGGAAAAATCTAGAACATAAAGAGTTGTGAAAAGCCAACCCCTCTCCTCTAGATTTCCATCACGAAACAGGGACAAATAAGATTACATGCAACAGTACCAAGCTTGTAAAACACACTGTGAGCTGTGATGATCTCAACAGTGATAAGAGACCAGATAATAAAGGACAATGGCCAGAAAAATAAAATTAACTTTTCCTTATCAAGCAAGTATCAGGTTGATGATAACTAAGCTGAAATTTCCAGCTTACTCTTTTGGTTTTAGGAAAGGGAGATTAATACCTTATCATTTATTGATCTCCAAGGTCATAAGACAGAAAAGCAATGAATAAACTGGAAAAATTTTACCATCTTGTCAACTTTCTTCTCTTACACGTAAGAATTGTGAGGAAGTGGCAAATTCTCTCCTACATGATAAGTAGGAGGTACACACCTAGGAACAAGCCACATCAGGTTCCAGTCGTGAGGAGAAGGCTTTTAAGGACAGCTGGAGTTTACTAAACAAGAAAGCAGACTGAGATAGGAATACTTCAGTTCCTCAGGCAAAACCAACTGTATTTATTACTACAAGTCTTCCAAGTAAGAGACAACAAGCGGTGATCCCTTCTATTGTCCGTACTTTGCCATGACTAAATATTTACAGGAAGACGAGCCTGCTCATGTGAGTTAGGGACATCCACTGCAGAGGCCTCCATAGTAACCTTTCATGCTGAACGCCTTTGTATGCGTCTTAGCTTTACAGATGTTTGGCAGATGCAGGGAATCCATCTGGGCGCCCAGCCTCCTGGATGGTGCCACCCACACTCAGGGCCAGACCCTTACTTCTCAGCTACTGCCACACATGATAACTGTCTCGGGAACACTCTCACAGACACCCAGTAGTGTCTTAGGTATCTCTCAGTCCACTCAAGCTGACAATATGGATGGACCATCACAAAGCTCCCCCCCCCCCACTGGTTTTTTTTTTTTTTTTTTTTTTTTTTTTTTTTTTTTTTTGAGACAGGGTTTCCCTGTGTAGCCCTGGCTGTCTCGGCATTTTCTCTGTAAACCAGGCTGGCCTCGAGATACACCTGCTTCCTCCTCTGAGTGCCGGGATTAAAGAAGTGCCACCACCACCAGGCTTACTGATATCTTTTTAAAGTCAATTCCATATATTCTATTTTTTCTACCAGATGCTCACTAAGCATAGTTTATAAAATATATAAACATTTAAAGATCCCTTCTGATTTAGAATACAAGATTTAATAATAAAGGGTAGTGTATTCAGGAGGCAGGGGCAGGTGGAGCTCTGTGAGTTTGAAGTCAGCCTGGTCTACATAGAGATCCTGTCCTAAACCAAACAAGACTGCTTATATTACATAATATACATTATCAGGAAGAACGAGACAGTAGAACTTGTGGACATGGGTACAACCCTGTCAGGGAGCTCTGAGCACTTCTGAGAATGTGGGGACATCTTTCAGGAGGAAATGGAACTGCCACCTGTACCATTTGCCACCACTGATTTTGTTGCACGGCCTTGTTCTCTCACCAAGACAGGGTGGGGGTGGGGAAAGGACGGCACACCACAATGAGAATATAAACGTAGGAGAAGACACTGTTCAATACTCCATGATCACTCAACAGCAAAGAAACTTTCATCTTCTGCATTTCAGCAAAAACTCGACAAACTATTCTCCTGCTTAAAATTATTTACTGAATAGTCCCCTCCACTGGGTGGGTGGGTGAATCTGTGGTCCATATTTTAAAACACATTTATTATTTTTATGTGTATGTGTGCAAGTGTCTTGCCTGCATGTATGGTCTATGGACGATATGTATGCAGTGCCTACAGGGGCCAGAAGAAGGTGTCAGATCCCCTAGAATTGGTGTTACAAATGGTTGTGAACCCGTTTGGGTCCTCTTAATAGCTGACTCACCTCTCCAGCCTACATTTCTTATATCATTGTTCCAACTCACCCTGCCCCTTCCCCAAGACGCCATTCTATTTTAAAGTGACTCTTTCAGAATATGCTGTTTTCTGTCATGACTGTTTCTATAATAGTTTCTTCCCATCATGGGAATTTCCTCAACCTTTATGGACCTACATGCTATCTTACATCTGCTTTCTAGTTTGTTTATAGTCATGGCAGACACACCAGCTGATTATGTTTTGGTGCATGCAAAGCAGTGGCTATAGAAATATAAAGCGATTCCTTCCATTGTTTGGGTTGAATTACATTACATTTGGATTGGCAGTGATGAAATAACCATGAGGGAATCTCTCAGTGTTGGCAAAGCTAGATACAGGAGAAGTAGAGGACCATTCCTAGCCTTGAAATAAGGCTGGATGCTAATTTTACCTTCTAGGGAACAGACGCTTTAATTGTCCTTGTGGAGGAAAACTACAATATATTCACATTGGCACAAACCAAGGTCAGTGATAAGTATGATTAAACATTTTAGCTACAAAAATAAAGCTTTACCTCTTGAAATGATTCACCAGGACTCCAACAAGTTCTCCAATTCGACTCTCGTGGGGTGGCTGCTTGCTGAAGAGGCAGACAATGAGGTCTTTGTTGTCTTTTGTGTGGAACACCACAAGCTGGTCCTTCCCATTGGAGACACTTAGACCAGTCAACTGCAAGGAGGCAACACATGGAAGACCATTAGGGAATCTCTCGGAAGAATGGATGAAATCAGGTTATAGCAACGGTGCTGATGACTTCTGCCTTTTCCAAGTTTGATGGAATTAGGAGACAAAGGAAAATGATAAAGGTAAGAAATAAATGAGATTGGAAATCAAGGAAACAAAAAGATGATTGTTTCAGAAAATGAATAAAATTGACACGCTTCTAGCTTAAGAGAAAAATGGAGCTGGGCACGGTGGTGCACACATTTAATTCCAGCACTCTTTAATCCCAGGAGGCAGAGGCAGGAGGATCTCTGTGAGTTTGAGGCCATGCTGGTCTTCAAAGAGAGGTCCAGGACAGCCAGGGCTATTACACAAAGAAAGCCTGTCTGGGGGAGGGGGACCGGGGGGGGGGAGGAAGGGCGGGAGGGAGGGAGGGAGGGAGGGAGGGAGAGAGAGAGAGAGAGAGAGAGAGAGAGAGAGAGAGAGAGAGAGAGATTATGACTAGGACTGCGACTGCAAGGGGCATCACAGCCTATAAAGACAACTATAAAAAGGGAATTATTTGAACAACTCTACGTGCAACAGAGTACTCAACAACTTAAAGCCAACAATTCCTTGAAGGCACAAACTACTAAACCTCCCTCTCCTCCAAATAGCCTGACTGATCTGTATCTGCTGAAGCCATTGAATCTCCAATTAGAAATATTTCCAAAGAGAGATTCCAGGCCCAGTTGATTTCATTAGTGAGTTGCACCACACATCTAAAGAAATACCATTAATTCTCCATATTTTTGTTAGAAAATAGGAAACACATCTAACTCATTTTAAGAATCATTATTCTGATACCAAAAATAAATAGCATAAAAATAATAAACTGATATCCTCTATGACCTTGAATATAAAACCATTAGCAAACTGAATCCAATAAAATATTTGAAAACACAGAATGAAATAAAAATAAAACAAGGCCAAAACCAAACAAACAAAATGCCTGGTCCTACAAAGACTTTTTAAAAGCCAAAATATTTAGAAATCCAACAAAGTGTGTATAGGACCTATCCATTGAAAACTATTAAATGCTGATAAAGTCAAATTACAATACAGATGAAAGAAAAAAGATCCTAAACAAATGAAGAGAAGATACATTTAGAGACTAGAAAATTCAATAGTGGTTAGATGCCAATTTTCTATAAGTTGATTTACAGATATAATCCAAGATAAAATGTTTTGGCTAAATATAAAAAAAAAAAAAAAAACAACCTGTGAAACATACATGGAAAGGTGAGGGAGCTAGAACAGCCACAAAAGTTTTGAAATAGAAAAGCAAGCTCAGAAATACAGCCACACAACTATGACCCACAAAGGTGGAAGGGTGACTCAGCAAAGAAAAGACAACTTAGAGAGCTTGGGATAGATATTTGGGCATCTACACTCCAACAGAAACAAATGTTTATTCAAGTAGTGGTCCTTACTCTAAGACTTTTAGAAGGAAGCTAACAATAGGGGATGACTTCACTAAAGAAGGAATACCCAAGTAGCAAGTGAACACAAAAAGGTGTTCAACATTCTTGGCAATTTAGGAGATGCAAATAAAAATTACAATGAGATACTACCATGAACTTGCCTGAAAACAAACCAGAACACAGACACAGACAAAGACACACAAATTAGTGAAAACCTCAAACTTGTGTGTGTGTGTGTGTGTGTGTGTGTGTTTCTTCCAGTTTCCAACCATTTTATAAAAAGTCAGTGTCAGAACTTGTAGAAGACAGGGTAGGGATGGTTGGGGCGAAGTGTCAGCTCAGGAGGTGTCCATTGTTTCACCTTTGAGCTCACTGAAGAAAATTATACATTGTTGCTTACAGCAGCTCTATAATGACCCCAAATGAATGCAATCAAATGCCAATCAATAGGTGAATGGATAAACAATGCAAGAGACATCCATAAGCAATACTCAGCAATGAGAAGGTACAAATTGATGATACAGATTATTCGACAAGCATAAACATCAAAGGGTTATGTTGAGTGAGTCTCCAAAAGTTACATATGTGCATGATTCCAATTATGAGTTTTCTAGTATGATGGAGCCACTTTGTGCCCCAATCAGGCCAGTGCTTACTACAGTGCTCACAGACCTGTATAACCAGCGCCACATATGAAAGCCAATTTTATTACATGTAAATTAAAAATTACGGCTCCCTGGCTATTTGCCTCCCAAGGCATCCTACTCTGAACAACAAAGCAGACATCAGAGTGATCTCTCATCTTGGGTGTTTGTTCTCCCATTGCAGGCAATACTGCTGTGCCACCTTCTGACTGCCACTGGTGCCGTCAGCGAGCAAGCAACTAGCAGGGAACAGACAGCTGCAGGACAGTGCACATGCTGGCACCAGGGCTGGATCTAGCAGAGATAGAAACCTCTTTCTCATGGGAGTCTATACAGCCGGGTTCTGGAGACTATCCAAGAACAGGAGAAGACTCATCAGCTGTAGATCTGGAAGGCCAAGGAGACTCACACATTTCACAAGAAAGCAGGGCTCAAGGTGCTCAGCTGATACGTTAACGTAGAAACTAGAAATCAGGCTATGAGTTGACTCACACTCATGTTTTTTCCTATCATACCCAGTTTAAATTCCTTGTCTTTTCTTTCTTTTTCTTTTCTTGAAGTGCTGGGGATCCGGCTCAGAGCCCTGAGCATGCTAGCAAGTACTCTACCGCTTAGCTATACCCCCAACCCTATCACATGAAGCTTCCCTAAACAACACACATAAATGAACATAAGATTTGTAAGTCAGTATTCCTATTACAGTGTTTCCACAGGAGGAGAGTTCTCGGGTAGATTTTGTTTGCTCATTTACTGTGTGTGTGGGCACCCAGAGGCCATGGAGCTCATGCATGGAGGTCAGAGGACAACTGGTGGGCGTTGGCTCTCTCCTTCCACCATGTGCAGCTCAGGGATGGAACTTGGTGGCCAGTGTCTTTACCCACTGAGCCATTCCACCATCCCCTGGCTATGGTGCATTTTAACAAATGTCAGGTCAGTGTTTAACGGAGAGGAAGGAAAACAGTTAAATAATTGGAAATCATTCACCAACC
This sequence comes from Acomys russatus, assembly GCF_903995435.1. Classification (NCBI taxonomy): domain Eukaryota; kingdom Metazoa; phylum Chordata; class Mammalia; order Rodentia; family Muridae; genus Acomys; species Acomys russatus. The sequence continues at coordinate 7,645,629 of NC_067152.1, forward strand.
TTTGTACAAATGGCTGTGGTAAGACAATACAGCAATTTCTCTGCCACTCAGACATACTGCATCCAGATGATTTTTATGTGGTTAAATTAAAAATATCATTTTCATTTGAAAAAACGTTTTATGCCTATGATGCTTCCCTCTCATTTGATTATTTTATTTGTGAAATCCAAAATTGAATTCATGTAGCACTTCACAAGAAAGCTTGATTAAAGCCTAATAAAATGAGAATTAGAGTAGCAGCAACTGGCGATGCTTCCCAGGGGCTCCAGGGGCTGGGAAGAGCAGCTGGAGGCTGCAAGCTGCTGTGACCCTCGCTTGTGCGTACAAAGAGGACCCTTCTCAGGGTGTCCTTCCTTGGCAGCCCCCTAGTCTACCAGAGCTCTCCCCACTGCCTTTCCCTGTGGAAGGGCAGCTTCGTCTGCTGCAGGGAAAGAATTAGTTTTTCCCCCCCAGTATATACTTAGGCATCAGGGTGTGCCAAGTCCTGGGAGAAAGACAGACAGCAGCATTTCGCTTGCTTCACTGAGAAAGTCTCCTTCTGTTCTGGGAGGTGTCACAGTGAGTGGAAGGGCTGCGGGTTGGAGGAGACCTGCCTGTGCTGCACACATGTGATCTCAGACACCATTCGGTTTCTCGTGGTTCGATCTCATGTCTTTTGCCAACTCTCTGGCCAGTGGCATGGAACTCTTGTTGATGCTGCTGCCTCAGAGCCTTCCAAATGCTGGAATTACAGGCACTGTCAGGCCTGGATGGCAATTCCTATACAACTTAGAATGCTCTCTTATGCAGAGAAGTGTGGAAGCCATCCTGATTACCTAATTCTGGTACCAAGATTTGATGAAGTATAAATGTTTCATATTCTCTTTCTCTTGTTGTCTTATATGAATGCCCCGCCCCCCTGTGAGACAACCAGATGCAAATATCATAGGTTCAGATGGGAAAACCTAAAGTAATCAGTAGGCTGAATTCACAAGTGAAAGGATGGCTTGCATTAGACAGACATTAGCAAAGCTCAGTTGATTAGGAGGCTGCATCTTCCTGCTACCTTTTTTTTTTTTAATCCTGTCAATCTTTTTTTAAAAGATTTACTTATTTGCCTACATTACATGTACACTTGCATGCCAGAAGAGGGCACCAGATCTCATCATAGATGGTTGCGAGCCACCATGTGGTTGCTGGGAATTGAACTCAGGACCTCTGGAAGAGCAGCCAGTGCTCTTAACCTCTTGAGCCATCTTTCCAGCCACTTCCTGCCATCTTATGATCTATGCTTATCTAACTAGAGGGCATTGCTTGAGGTCAGACTCGATAGCTTTTAGTTCTTTAGGGCAAGCATAAATTCTGGATATGCACTTTTAAACACCTTATGTATACAAACAATAACCCTTTCGGCAGCAAGTGGCCAGGGCTCATCTGCATTTATTACTATTTCATCATTCTTATTGGTTATAGCCTTTTCTAGCTTCTTGGTAATCTCTGGCAATAAATGCTGTAGGCAGAGGAGAAAACAAATTTTCTCCTTGGAATTAAGAGTCTGAAAGTCCTCAGATCTGTCTCATCATGGAGAAGTGCACCTGGATCTTTCACTATAACCAAAACAAAAGGATTTTGCATGTGGGTGTGGATGTACACACGCATGCATGTACACATACACACAGATGCCTGCAGAGGTCAGAAGGGAATCTCCTGGAGCTGGAGTTACAGGTGGCTGTGAGATGCTTTATGGGGGTGCTGGGAACAGAACTGGGTCCTCTGGAAGAGCAGGATGCACTCAACCTCTGAGCCATCTCTCTAGTCTGTAATGTAAGTTTTAATTGGTGGACATATGCCATCTATATCTTACTTATTTTTTTTATAAGATTTACTTATTTATTATGTATAAAGTATTCTGCCTACACGTACACCTTTCCCTCCAGAAGAGGACATCAGATCTCTTTATAGATGGTTGTGAGCCATCATGTGGTTGCTGAGAATTGAACTCAGGACCTCTGGAAGAGCAGTCAGTGCTCTTAACCTCTGAGCCATCTCTCCAGCCCTATCTTACTTATTCTTATAAATAGCAGGTAAAAGAAATAATTAACTGAAAATAAAAAAAATGTAACTCCCACTCCTATATACCTTGAAGTGTCAGTTCAACAGGATTTTTAAAATTTGAGATATAGGGGCTGGAGAGGTGGCTCAGCAATGAAGAGGACCAGCACCCACATGATGGCGGGAGAGACTAAATGATTCAGCCATAGCACTCCAGGCAGAGGCCTGAAAGAACCGAAACACAACAGATACCTGCACACTCATGTTCACAAGAGCCAAGTTGATAGCCCAGCTTCCTATCAACAGATAGATGGGTTAAAAGCGGCATATATATTCGGTGGAATTTTGCTCAGCAGAAAGGAAAAAGGATGTCATGATGTCTCTTGTAGAAAAGTGATCAGGGCTGGAGATGATTATGTTAAGCATGGCAGACTCAAAAAGACAAAGGTTGCATGTTTTCTCTTGTGTACAGAACCCTAGACTTCTCCCGTATGTGGAATCTAGATATACATGATATGGAAACAGCAGGGGGACTAGTCAGGAAGAGAAAGAGGATTAGTGGGAGGGAGAAGAGCAGGCAGGAGAGGAGAGTGGGAAGTGAATATGGTCAAAGCACATGGCACAAAGGATGAAAATACCAGAAGAAAACTTATTTTGTGCAATCGGTATATGCTAAAATTGAAGTATAAATTACAATATAATTTGCACATGTGTTATATGTAATATTTAGGAAAAAAGTCATAGATTTTCAAGTATACAGATGGATGATTCTGACACCAAAGTTAAGATGCGAAATATACCTTCACACCAGTGTGTTCTTCCTGGCTGTTCTTTTTCATTTCTCAGTCTCGGTTCCCGATCTGCATTAAACCGACTTGAGTATTTTCTGGGGATGGGTGGGTGGGCTGTGACACAGTCTCACTCTGTAGTGCAGAAGTCCTCCTCCTTCAGTGTACCAAGCACTGGGATTACAGGTGTTTTAGCCACTGTGCCCAGCTTTAAAACCTCTTACAGGCTACAAAGATGATTACTTAAGACTATTAAGTCTAAGGATCCATTGTAGTAAGAATAAATTCACAAAATACTGAACTTTTCATTGTTTACATGGGTATATACTGCTAGACTGAGAATTTTAAAAAAAATTATTAATCTTCAGAAGGGCCTGATAGAACCCTGTCTCAAAATTAAAATAAATAAAGGCCTGGGGATGTAGTTTGGTGTAAGAGCGCTTGCTTAGCATATATAAGGCCACATGTCCAGTCCTTAGTACAGAAAAATAAACACATATAAAATAAACTAATTTAAAAATATTTGTATTAGTTCTTTGAGAATTTTATAAAATGTGCTTTAATCATAATTACTCTTGTTCCTTTTCCCATCTCTCTCCCCCTTCTCCACTTTATGTCCCCTTTCTCTCTTTAAAAATAACCTACTGGGTCCAATTTGTGCTGACCATATACTTGTAGATGTGGGTGCATCCACTGGATATGGTCACTATACCAGGTGACACACTGTCTCTCCTTCCCCTAGAAGGCACCAGAATCTGGGAATCACTTCAGTTAGGGTGGGGCTGATAGTCTCTCTTTCCTTCTGCTGGAATTCTGGCTAGACTGATTGGATGCAGGTCTTATACTGGTAACCACAGCTGTTCCAGTCCACAAGTATAGTCGTCCTGTCAGAGCTAGGACACACTGTTCTGTTCCGGCCCTCCATGACCTCTGACCCTTACCACCTTTCAGCTTCCTCTTCTATAATGGTGTCTGAGCTTGACAGGGGGTAATGTAGATTCTCATTTGTGGCTGAGCCTTCATTAATGCTTATTCTGTGCATTTTGGTCAGCTGTGAGCACCTGGCTAACTACTGTCTACTGCACAAGGAAACATCTTGGATGAGTTCTGAGCGCTGCATTAATCTACAACAAATTCTAATTTTTTTTTTGAGACAGGGTTTCTCTGTGTAGCCTTGGCTGTCTTGGACTCACTTTGTAGACAAGGCTGGCCTCGAACTCACAGGGATCTGCCTGCCTCTACCTCCCAAGCATTGGGATTAAAGGTCTGTGCCACCATGCCAGGCTCACAAATTCTAATTTTTAAAGGTGACTATGCTGGTGTTCCTAAAGGGGCTATTTAAATTCTTATGGTAACAGAATGTAGTTTTTTTTCCTCACACTTTCCTTTGGGCTGGGGTGCCATGTAGTACACTTGCCTTGCATGCTTGAGGCCCTTGGTTCAAACACTTACAACTAGCAAAAGTGCTTGAAAGGCAGTTTGAAATTTAAGCTGTGTTGGCTGCTGTGGCAGATAGTACCGTGGCTGAGGGCCACTGTAACTGTCACTGTGATTGTCTGTTTTCTTTCACATCCCCCTTTTCCCTCCTGTGTCTTTACACCTCCACCTGATTGCATCCCCAAGCACATGTCAGACAAAACTGTGGGTTCCGAAAATAACAGCTGCAAAATGCAGAGTCTCAAAAGCGAGCTCCAAGAAGCTGCAGGGTTCAGAAGCATGTGATTCACAGGCAAGGGTTCAGGGTCTGCAGACAAAAGACCACTGAGACGGTCCTGGGAGGAGACCACTGTGTCCTGACTGCTTTTGCGGCTATGGCTGCGGCTGGGAAGTGACTGTCCTAGACTTACTCTGAGGTCTTCTCGTCGTCGGGAGGATCTCTTTGCTCAGCTGCCTACAGCCCTCTCAACACACATCTCGGAGGACCACAGTAACTTGGGGATGTCTGCCCTTCGGAGAGACGTAGGTGTCGATGAACTCGAAGTGGCCATTAAATCTCCCCAGGTTCTGCTTGTATTCTGAAATATATACTGGCTCTTTGAATTGACTATTCTCTGTTTCATTTCTTCAGTTTGACTTGCAGGGCTATAATAATTATGCTCTTTTAATCCCAGTTAACAAACTGGTTTGGCTACTTCTCAATGGAGAACACTTTGTTCATTCTATTTTCCCTTCCAGCATTTGGAAGACAGTTGGGCTGGCTCTTTACAGGATTCCTTGTGTTCTCTCTCTCTCTCTCTCTCTCTCTCTCTCTCTCTCTCTCTCTCTCTCCATTCCTCTCATTCCTGCCTTCTTGTCTCAATAAGATTTAATTCCAAATCTTACTGGTGCTGTTTTGTCATGGACATACTACATTGTTTAGGATAACTGAGAGTTTATCCCATTATAAGCAGCCACTGCTTACAATGATTAAATACCTGTGCCCCTATCTAAGCCCTATCTAAGCCCCTGTATAAGCAAGCCGACTGCCCTCAGGTGACCATGTCTGAGGAAGCCAAGTCTCACAAGAGTGCAGACATCCTGGGTCAGCAGTATTAGTTCAAACAATCTCAACTCTGGGCCAGACAAACATGAGGCCTTCAGCGTCTTCACACCCCGTTGTTTATCTTCATCTGTTTCTATTATAATAACATGATATCACAGTGTTACAGGCAAAGCAAGCAATGTTGAAACAATTTACTCTGGCACACAGCTCTGGTCTACGGTTGAGGGGACATATTTGGAGACATCCTTCTCGCTAACAGAAACCAGACACGGGGCAGCATATTTCTTAGTGTATGTGAGTCCTTAGGTCTCTCTTCCGATATAGCCAGCAGCCTTCAACAAGGGCTCTACTCTGAGGACCTTGTCTGGGCATAACTACCTCCCGACGGCCCTGCCTCCAGCCACATGCTCTGATTAAGTTTCCATCCTCTTAGATAGCCATAACAGGGATTCAGCTCCCACGTGGATCTAGCAGGAGGTAAATGGGTCTCAGCACACAGAAGTTGCCCAGAAACAGCCTTAGTATTTCCCAGCTGAAGCCCAAGGCGATGTGCAGCAGAGGTAACTGGCCTCCCGACCCTTTCCAGACTCAACTTGGAGAATCTGTGAGCACAATAAGGCGGTGATTTAATTATTTATTTCTCCTGGGTCTGGGATGCTTTGTTGCCTAGCGACAATCACCGGAATAAAAATATGGAGAGAAGCGGGGATGCCACTGTAAGAGCCCTCACACGGTTGGCAGAGGCGTGGGAAGTGGGTAGGAGGTGGAAGAGGAGCCTCCCGCGTTACTCCGATGAGATTCTAAGAGGTGTGAAGGGACAGCTGCAAGCAAGGGAAGGAAGACAGGGCCTCAGACCAGAGCAAAAGGCACTCCGGTCATGAAGGGGCAATAATGCGACAACACTGGTGTCAGTGAGGGAGGGAGGGAGGGAAAGTGCACCTTGCAAGTGTGATGATCCAGATAAGGAGGTTTCTAGACATAGTAAAAGAAATACAGTCCGCTTTCCTGCTATGAAAAAAATTCAAGAGGAAAGAGAAGATCCTAATAAAGAACTGTTCATCTTTCATGTAGAATTTAGAGGAAATATAAAGAAGCCCGCAACTGCTGGGCTTCAAAATACAACTGTTCCTTATCCTAAGCTTCTCCAGATGGCAAATGATTCCTAAATTAAGAAATGGTTTCAGGGCAATGGATCAAATCCAGAGCAGGATTGTAAGATCCATTGTCACAACCTCAGAAACATCTAAAGCATTGCTTCAAAGAGTTTTCCAGACATGAAAGGCAGTGTAAAGATTTTTAGGGCATGCCTTGTGAATTCTCTCCATTGACGCCAGCGTCCCAAGAGTCTTGAGGATCTTGCTCACAGCAGCACAAGGAGTTCAAACAGGGTGGGCGGCGCGGAGTTTTGCAGATCCCTGGCTGTGTCCCCTCTAACAGAGGAGAGCAGTGTGGAGCACAGTGGCTCTGTCATGATTCACAGGGTGGACATAGATTTCAGACTGCACTAAAGGGACAGAAGTCACACAACACAGATGCTCCGCCCCTGCTTTCTGTGGGGAAGTGGTAGGTTATGAAGGCAAGCTGCAAACACAAATGGCCAGTGACAACGAGCCTTCCATCTACTCCCTTTTGAACGGGCATCCATGGAGGGCAACCATCCCAGATCATGGGACAACTTCTGTTTAGTTCACCGATCTAAATATGGAAGGAATGCTACTTAGGGAGCTGAACCTGGACTGAATTAAACAATTAAGATCTTGTTTTTTGATCTTGAAACTTTATACTATCAGGGGACAAAACTTTGGGGGGAATCTTGGGAGGAAAGAACACATTTTTAACTTATTTACACACATACACACACTTTCTTTCTCACATTTTCATTCACATTTGGTTCTGGGTGTTGAGCCATGCACATACTAGATGAGTGTGGTGTCACTTATGCTCTTTAACTGAGTGCTGGGCATTCAACCAGAGAAAGACTTTAAAAAAAATTTTTTTTTTTCTTTTGAGACAGAGTTTCTCCATGTAGCTCTGGCTTTCCTACTCACTGTTTTTTTTATAATATATTTTATTAATTTATTCATATTACATCTCAATTGTTATCCCATCCCTTGTATCCTCCCATTCCTTCCTCCTTCCCATTTTCCCCTTACTCCCCTCCCCTATGACTGTGACTGTGACCTCCTCCCCCTGTATATGCTCATAGGGTATCGAGTCTCTTCTTGGTAGCCTGCTGTCCTTCCTCCCTGCTCACTCTTTAGATTAGGCTAGCCTCAAAATCAGAACTCCACCTGCACCTGCCTCCTGAAGGCTGGGATTAAAGGCGTGAGCTGCCACCGCCACCACCACTAGGCAACATTCTAAACAGAAATCTGAATGATTTTTTTTTTTAAAAGCAGAGGGCAGCTTGTAGAGGATTTCAAACATGATCACACACTCTTTACCACCCGCCCACTAAATTACTCTTCCTTTTGTATGATTGCTATGGTGAAAAATGCACTAAAGTGAAGCCATGTGACTTTATACTTCTTAAAAATTTAATTTCTTTTCGATTTAAATAATTTTAGATTACATTTCAATTGTTATCCCCACACTTGTATCTTTCCATTCCCCCCTCCCTCTCTCCTTCACCCTATTCCTCTCCCCTAGGTCTGTGATAGAAGGGGACTTCCTCCCCCACCATACGATCACAGCCTGTCAGGTCTCATCCTGGTAACCTGCTTACTCTTCCTCTGAATGCCACCAGGCTTCTCCACCAAGGGGAAGTGGTCAAATAGGGGGCACCAGAGTTCGTGTCAGAGTCAGTCCCCGCTCTCCACACAACTGTGGAGAATGAGCTGTCCATTGGCTAGATCTGAATAGGGGGTCTAGGTTTACTGCATGCATTGTCCTTGGTTGGTACAGTAGTTTGAGCAGATCCCCCTGGGTCCAGATCCATCAGCCTTGATGGTCTTCTTGTGGGGTTCTAGGATCCTCTGGATCCTTCTATTTCCCTGTTCTCCCATACCTCTCTCACCTGGAACCCCAATAGGAAGTCCCAGCGTCTATCCCAATCCCCTGCTAAATGAAGACTTTCAGGAGACATCCCTCTTGGGTTAGTGTCCAATTATAAGTGAGTATATACCATGTGTATCTTTCTGGGTTTGGGTTAACTCACTCAGTACAATCATGTCTAATTCCATCAATTTGCCTGCAAATTTCAAGTCTTCCATAGTGTAAATGTATTATAGTTTCTTTATCCATTCTTTGACTGAGGGGCATCTAGGTTGGTTCCAGGTTCTGGATATTACAAATAAGGCTGCTATGAACATGGTTGAAATTATGTCCTTGTTGTGGGTGGAGCATCTTTTGGGTATATTCCAAGGGGTGGAATAGCTGGGTCTTGAGGTAGCCCTATTCCCAGTTTTCTGAGAAAGCACCAGATTTATTTCCAAAGTGGTTGTACAAGTTTGCACTCCCACCAGCAATGAAGTAGTGTTCCCCTTTCTCCACATCCTCGCCAGCATGTGCTGTCACTTGAGTTTTTGATCTTAGCCACTCTGATGGGTGTAAGGTCTGAGTGACTTTTAGTAGCAGTTCATAGATAGTGCAGTCCCCTGAGTGCCTCATTTGAAGCCCACTGCCAGGAATGGCAGCACTGGTCTGTAAAAAAACAAGTCGGGAGGCTTAAGGCAGAAGGATTGTGAGTTTAAAAAGAAAGAAAAAAGAAACCTACAGACCTCTACAGAAGCTAAGTATCTTCGGAGGCTCTGGATGGTGTTCCAGCTGCCATCTTTGCACCTTCCCAGCAAGTGTTGACCACTGGAATAAGTGAGTGCCCCGATGGCCTGAGTGCCTAGCCCCTGAGCTACTCCAGGTCTCAATCTGGCTGAGACCCCAGGCCCTGAGGAACAGAGACACACCATTTGCTTTGCCTTGTAGATCCTGACCCAAGAATTGAGGACCATAAAATGTCTTGTTTTTAAGTTTGGGTAGTTGGAAAAAATTTAAAGACAATCTCATTACATAGCCTCAGTTGATCTGGAACTCTCTATGTAAACCAGGCAAGCCTTGGACTCAAAGAGACCAACTTGCCTCTGCCTCCTGAGTGCTGAAATGTATTGCATTTTAATTCTCTCTCTCTCTCTCTCTCTCTCTCTCTCTCTCTCTCTCTCTCTCTCTCTCTCTCATGTTTGTGGCCCCATCACCGTCTATCTATGTGCAGGCCAGAGGACAATCTTCTGCCATGTGGGTTCTGAGGATTGAACTCAGGCTGTCAGTTTTGGCAGATGGCACCTTTACCTGATGAGCCATTTCACCAGCCTGGGAATAGTTTATTATTCAGCAACTGTGACCAAAACATGTGTGATGGCTTGAATAGGTATGGCCCACACAGATTCACATGTTTGACTGCTTGTCCATAGGATGTGGCACCATTAGAAAGTGTAGCCCTGTTGGAGTAGGTGTGGCCTTACTGGAGGTAGTGTGGCACTGCGGAGGCAAGGTTTTGAGGTATCCTATGCTGAAGCTACATATACTGAGCGTGGCACACAGTCTCTTCCTGTGCTGCCTGTGGATCAAGATGTACAGTTCTCAGCTCCTTCTCCAGCATCCTGCCTGCTTGAACACTACCATGCTTCCCGCCATAACAATAAAGGACTAAGCCTCTGAAGCCGTAAGCCAGCCCTAATGTAAGAGTTGTTATGATCATGGTGTCTCTTCACAGTAATAAAATTCTAACTAAGACAAATGGAACCTTTTTTTTTCTCTCTCTCTCTCTGTGTGTGTGTGTGTGTGTAGAATTGAACCCAAGATCTTGTCATGTTAAGTACATGTTCCATCCTTGAGAGCTACACTCCAGCACCAATAAAGACATACCCATTTTATAAATGTATTGTGGAAAGAATGTATAGTTTGTACCTAAGACTCAATTCCCTTATAAACAAGTATCCTCTTGAAAAATTGTTTTTTAAATGTGATTGTTAAAAAAAAAAAAAAAAGAAGAAGAAGCCTCTATTTTGGAACTGTTTTCTACCTGAATTAAATAGAACCAAGTAATTATTTTGCTCTCTTAAGAATTCAACATTATAGTGGTGAGGATTAATTAGTGTGTTTTAAAACAAATGCATCTTCAGGGATGCTGGAGTCCCAGGGACCATACTCCTGGGCAACGTACTCCAAATACCATACTAATATATGAACCACCTGGCATTTTAATGGTGAAACAAAACCTATTATACAAAATACGGGCCTTGGGCAATGAAAAACTGTAGTCTCAAAACCAGCAGAACTGATTTTATACACTAGTGCTGGCTATGAGCCTAGTAGGTCTGATCATTATTATTCAGGTCAATGAAAATAATTATAATCAGCTGATTAGAGGGTAAGTTTACATCACTGTCTGACAAGGCCTTTCAACCTTTGATTGTAACACCTTGATGTAAGCCCTCCAAAGAACCTTTCGGTAAGTTTCTACCTCACTACACTGAATAAATAACATCTTGTCCAATTTTGATTCTTCCAAATACTCCATCCATCCTGACAGAGATCAAGGCATCATCAAGAAGAATGTGTATAGCCTCTATATATCATTCTCATTGCGAATGAACTGCACTCTTCAGAAAATGAAATGTAAACTCATCTAGAGAACGGCATAGGGTGAGCTGGCCTGTCACTGCCTCCTCTGTCAGGCCTTGGATCCCTTTTCCTCATGAGGGAAGGGTCTTATTTATAGGAACCACATTGAGCAAACACATTTCAGTGTTTGGCCTAGTGTCAAGTTCCTTACTAGGAAGGAAGTTAGAATCCAGTGGCTTATGGGTGATTGTCTTCTTTTTGCTGAGACACTCACAGAGGACACTGGCAGCTTCCGTTCTGGAATGCTTGGCATGTTGGGGACTGGAGCTTATCTTGTAACTTGGAATTCAGTGAAATAGTTCCCTGAAACACTGGGTTTTTAATCTCAGAGAGGCTTCTCTGGGGGAAATAGTTCCAGAAAGCACTTCCATGAGATTTTAAAGGCCAGGCCATCTAGTGGAAGTCAACTGTACCTCCTGAGTGCCCCTGCACTTGTGGCTTCCATACACTGCAGCCATCAACATGCCTGCCTGTGGCAGATGGGCTCTCTTTTAATTACTGCCTCAGATTTATTGCTGTGGGTTTGGGAACTCTATAATCAAATCCACCACAAGGGTACATGAAGAAAGACAAGTGGCCCGAGAGGGCATGTCTTTAGAACAAGCACACAAAGCTAAGTGCTTAAGCCCTGTCACATCTACGTATTTTGACTATTCAAACTTGTATTCTGACTGTGGCTCATTTGGGCCAGCGGATCCCAACTGTGGCTGCACTATAGAAGCGTTGGGGATATTCTGATTTATTTCATTTGGGAAGCTTCCCAAGTGATTCTAATTGTATAAAACCATTGATTTAGGCAAAGCTACTAAATAATTGGGTCTTAGATAGTCAAATTATTATTTTACAAAGATAATTGTTTTACTAATTGAATCTAGTTTAAAAAAATCTATTTTAAATTTATTTTTTTCTCTCCCTTAAAATACCAACTTAATTAAGTTGCTCTCCTTATTGGTCTCTTAATTGAAATTCTTTATCTTACCAATGACCCCCCTAATGCAAAAGGATTACGCACTCATCATTTTAGGTATGCTATTCTTCTCCTCCCTTTGCCAACAAGGTGAATCTATCCACATTAGCTTCCCTGTGTCTCAGGTTTGGTGGGTGACTTCGGCTGTATACTCATCATTTCGGGCATTGTGCTGTACGATGGGATTGTACTTGGCCTCCATCAACCGCACTTTGGTGGGGATTCTGAGAAGCACTTTACACCCTACAGCAGAGGAAGGGAACCTAGTCCAGGACATACAGGTGGCAACAAATAGCACACCAACACATATGCATGCCTGTGCACATACACGCACACATGCTGTATTCTCTGCCCTTTCACTTGACAGTGGGGGCTTAATACGTAATATTAGTACTTAATACTGCCTCATAGGAAGGATAACAAAATTGTTTAAATTACTTCGTGGAGAAAATATTTTTTAAACTGTTAATTTGAGTGAAGAATGGCTCAGCAACCTCTTGTGCCTTATCTCTTCTCTCCACTTCTGGTGCTGGCATGGCCACAGAGGCAATTCCAAGAGTCCCTGAAACGGCTTCCCCACCTCTTTCTATTTCAGCTCAGAACATGCCTCTAACAACCTGTTACTCTGCACCACCCAAAGCAGTGGCTCATGCAATGCGTTAGGACAGCGGTTCTCAACCTGTGAGTCGAGACCCTCTTGGGATTGCCTATCAGATATCGTGCATATCAGGTATTTAAAATTTATAACAGTAGCAAAATTACAGTTATAAAGTAGCAACATAATAATTGTATGGGTGGGGGTCACCACAACATTAGGGACTGTATTAAAGGGTTGAAGCATTAGGAAGGTGAAGAACCACTCATTTAAGAACTTGGAAAAGGGCTGGGTGGTGGTGGTGTACTGCCCAGCACTCAGGAGGCAGAGGCAGGCAGATCTCTGAGTCAAGGCCAGCCTGGTCTACAGAATGAGTTCCAAGACGGACACAAATACACAGAAAAACTGTCTCGAGGAACAGACAGACAAAGCTGGGTGGTGGTGGTGGATCGCTGTGAGTTCCAGGCCAGCCTGGTCTACGAAGTGAGTCCAGGACAGTCAAGGATACACAGAGAAACCCTGTCTCATACAACAAAACAAAACAAACAAACAAACAAAAAAGAGACAGACAGACAGAACTTGGAAAAGAGGGCTGGAAAGGTGGCTAAGCTGTTCAGAGCACTGGTTGCCCCTCCATGTAACCCAGGTTTGATTCTCAGTACCCACATGGTGCCTGGCAACTGTAACTCTAGTTCCAGGTGATCCAGTGCCCTCTTCAGGCCTCCATGGGCGTTAGGCACACACACGGTACAGAGACATACATGCAGGCAAAACACCCATAAATACAAAGACACACACACACACACACACACACACACACACAAAACCTAAAAAAAAAAAAAAAAAAAGGAAATGGAGCTGCAGAGACGACTCAGTGATTAAGAGCTCTGGCTGCTCTTCCCTTGGATCCAGGCTCAGTTTCCAGCACCCACACAGGCTTACAACCATCTGTAACTCCAGTCCCAGTGGATCCAATGCTCTCTTCTGGCCTGCTCAGACCCCAGGCATGCATGTGGCACAGAGACAAACATGCAGGCAAAGCCTCCATACGCACAAATGAGTAACATTTAGAAAGGAGGGGGAAAAAACAGAAACAAATACCTATGCCCATCATAGGAAACACACAAGAGCTGGCGCATACCTATGGACCTCTGAAACCCTTCCTCACCTGCAAAGCTATTTCTACCCTTTCTCGGACATCCCAGTTTCAGCATTTAATGCTGTGGTGTGGTGATGGGTCTTCCTGGCCTCTAGGGCTGCAAGAAATACCTTCCTGTGGCTTAGCCGCTCAGCTGTGGTGTCTCGTTAGAGCAACGGGGACCACAGAGAGACTCCACCCCAGATGGCTCTCCGGACACCGCAAATGCAGCCTATTTAAGGCATGTTCCTTCTTACACCTCTGCTTCTTTTCCTACCCTTCCCATCTTGGTGAGGAACCGGGACTGCTATCTACCCAGGCGTCCCGAAAGAAGCGTCTGACAGGCGACTCTCTTGTCTCAGTCCCCACTGCCTGTTGTTTCTGCACTTGAAGTAGCTTTTCCTCATTTTAAAATTTGTTTTCATTTATCTCCCCCCTCTTTCCATGCCTATCGGCCACACGCACTCGGTTGCCTGTATAGGTCAGAGGAGAGCTTACACTCCCCTGAAGTTGGAGCCACCAAAAGCGTTGCAGGTAACCAAACTCAGAGTCTCTGGAAGGGTAGCAGGTGCTCTTGGTAACTAAGCCGTCTTGATAGCCCCTTGAGTGGCTCTTGAGCCACTACTCGCTTCCCTTTCCTGTCCTTGTCTGAGTTCAGGCTTCTGTAACTTCTCAACATGCCCCAGCAGCGGCCTCTGAACCGCTTTTCCTGTCTCCATTCTTAACCTATCCAGTTCGACAGCAGTCACTTATTGAACACTTCCTGTTTGGAAGGAAGTGCTCTGGGGTTAAAGTCCGTGCTCCAGTGGGGAGCTGGGGGAGGCAGGTTTTAGACAACCATGTGATGTGTCAGCTGGCAGTGAAGAGTTAGTAACAGGAAAGGCACAGAGAGGGCTGGCATGGAGGTGGAAGCATCCTTTGGAGTATGCCTCGAAGGGAATACGTGAAGTTGTCTGAGAGGATACTCAGTGACAATAAATAGGAAGAGCAGAAAGCCTGTAGCGAGGCCCTGAATACTGGCTTCCTCCTGTTCCTCTGACTTCTTTAGGGTTGTCAGTTTACAAGGGGCTTGAGAGCAGTTTATGGTTGCTGAGCGCCTTAACCGCAGTGATGAGAGAACTGCGCTTGTGGACCTCAGACCTGCGATTTCAGATATGCTTACATGGACCTGCTAAGGGTGTTGTTATTTGACCAGATCTGTATACTCCCACATGCCCTACTAGCTGCATTCCCACGCCCCATTAGATGTACATTTACCCCGTGTGCTGAAACGCTCTTCAAATACAAACAGAGTGTTTTCATAACTCCTCCAACTTTGTGAAAAGCCAGGATCTGAAACGTCAAGACATTGGAGAGCCGGGGCAGAAAGGCAGATGCTGGAGGTGGCTTCTGAAGCAGGAAAATGGCTGCTCTCCCTACCAAAGTCTAATGAGGGATATAGCAAAGTGGGGGAAGATGCTGGTCAGTCGTGCTGCCCTGCTGGGTATTCACTCATCCATGAGGCTCTTTCTGAAATGCAGTTAAACTTAACCGTAACGGTTTTGTGCAAACAAAGTTTGCTCTGGATCCAGCCAATAACAGAGAAACTCATTTACCAGGTGCCTACGTAGGGCCAGAGTTCACGACCAGCAGAGGCTGGCCAAGACTAGGGAAGGGTAGGAGCCAGGCGAGATGATGCATGCATTGTTATTATAAGGGATGGGGCCATTTATTTATTTGTTTGCTGAGAGTGTGCTTCTGTGTGAACTAGGCTGGCCTTGAACTATTGATGCCCCTGCTTGAGCTTCCAGAGGGCTAGGGTTACTGTCGTATACCACAATGCCTAGCTTACATTATTCTTATTTAAGAAAAATCTTTTCACAAGACTAACCTTAACTTCAAGGAGATTTAATTTTGACACCGACCATAGATCATGTAGTAGTTGATACCAGGAATCCCAGCACATGGGAGGCTGAGTTAGGAAGGTTCCAAATTGAAGGTAGCTTGGGGGTACATAGTGATTTCAAGGCCAGCCTGATCTAGAAAACAAAATCTTGTTTCAACCATAATCACTGGCACCCCTCTTCTTTCTTAACCTATTTGGGCTGCTATGAAAAAAAAATAGGCAAATTGTGTATTTTATAAACAAGAGGAACTTCTTTCTCACAGTTCTGGGTATTAGAGGTCTGAGGTCAGAGGGCACATATGAACAAAGCAAGATACAGAGAAGCTCTCTCCCCCTTTGCCTACCTGAGATATCTGATCTCACCAGCATCCAGTATGGCCTGGGTACCAGGATTTTTAAAACCTCTATGAGAAGCTTGGGATGTAGCTTCCCATGATAGAGATCTCAGTATGCCTTGAGGCCCAGGGTTCAATCCCCAACAAAAACAAAATGAAAGTCCTAACACAAAACCTTCAAACCTCACAGGCTACTCTAGTGTGTAACTAAGGGTCCTAAGAGCCCCAAGTTAGAATTGAAATAGCCAAATTAAAATCTGTAAGTACCAGGTTAGCATCAAAAGGACTGTCTTCTGGCATAGCATCCTTTCTTGTGGGGTTTGTCTGTAGAAAGACGGACTGTGTGATCTCAAGAATGATGTGGCAGCTGTCTTTAAAGATGCTGTTATTTTCCTCCTAATAGAAATGGAGCGACTGTTTTCTTTTTCTCTTTTTATATTAATGGTCCATCTCTTGGGCCCACTGGTATGCAGAAGAGGGTTGATGCACCAGCTAGGTCTTGATTCTCCAGTTTTCAGAGGTCTCATCAGTAACTTGTACTCCACAGGCTAACATGAAATATTTTGGAAAGCAACCATTAATAATGCAAGCAAGATTTATATAAGTGAGCAAGATTAGAGGGCGACATAGGGCACAGCAAGAAGAAGCCTAATTTTGTAGTTAACTTGGGTTTGAGGTCAGAAAGGTCCTGGTGAGGTCCTGATACCCCACACCAATGACCATTTGCTTTTTTAATTGGTATCTTTTCTTATGAAAGGTGCTTCTCGCATAGGCTTATAAAGATGGAGATATAGCAGAGCTAAGCTACTAAACACATCAGCTATGTGAGGGATACTAGTTTCATTCTTTTTCTTTGCTTTTGAAAATAAAATATTATGGCTGGGGCTATAGCTTAGTTATGTGCAAGACTCTGGTTTTGATTCCTAGTACCCTTACAAAGAGATTTTAGTTTTAAGTGTTCTTCATAAACGGGAGGCAATGGGAGCAGAGGTTGGGTGCTGGGCTGAACAGATGTGGGCATGAAGCCCAGCTCCGTTGTTTGGGAGTTTGGAGGTTGTGGCTGAGCTGCCTCACCTTTCTGAGTGCCTCTTTCTTCCTGAGAGCAAGACATTATAGTGACTGGACCTAAGATCTGCTGGGCATGTGCCCCAGGCATTGTGCGGCTCTAGCTGGTGTCACGGGCAGATTGTATGGAGCACTCTTACACTGTCAGTGTGGCATGGCATGCCGCCACGCCACAGAGAAGCTGCTTTATTAATGCATGGATGAAAGCTCTGCCAGGCAGTTGCTCATTTCTTTTTATGGTGCTGGGAATCGAACCTAGGGCTTTACAAATGCCAGGCAAGTGCTTTACCACTGAGCAACATCCCCAGAGTCTGATACGACAGTGTATAAAGGAAGCCTGTAATTGCCTCTGCATGGTGACGTCTGTTTTGCAAATGCAGAAATCTGTTTGTATATATGTCTCTATTTAGGGCTTTGTTTGGAAAGGATCTGGCTTCTAGTGATCTGATCTCCGGAAAAATAAGTGGTGGTATGCTTACTTTCTTTAACAAGATGGCTCTTACAGGAATCCTGCCAGGATGATTTTTGTTTTCAGATACTGCGTTGAGACATCTTTGAAATGTGAAATTGACTTTCCAGGTCTAGTATTGATGAAGACGGACTCTTCCTGGTGTCTGAAAGAGACTGCCACTTGATTTGCTTAGTGCTGTTTTGCATAAGCCGTGGTGTCTAAGCAGTATAACAAAAGGCGGTCACTTGTGCACATTGCCAGGAAAACAATCGGCAGGGGAGCTCTGCATGTGTGCCTCTTCCCTTTCCCCACCCCTACCCCTCTCTGATTAATCAAGTTAAGAGAGAACCTGTTTCATATACCATGTTTCGAAGAAGTTTTTAAAATACCTATGGCCACTGAATTCAGCAATAGAATCATTGAATGCTGAAACATAAGAGCAAGACTGCTTCAACATTAGCATGACAGTAAGGAAAAAAATCCTGAAAAATTCATCTGAAACCTTACCATTTATATTTTCCCCAAATTTATTTCTAGTATAGACAGAGGTTTCTGAATATCTAATTTTGCTAAGCAGCGTCTTTGTTACAACTGGCAGAAATACAAACATTTGCACAAGATGTTCAAAATAACAGAGCTCCCAGGACCTGCTGAGAATTAATTAGGAAGGTAGATTTATTACCTAAATAAATAAATAAACCCAAGTGCTACTCAGAGTGTGACATTAAGGGATTATAAACGTCCATTAAAGAGGACTAATAAAAATAGTGTTTTAAAGGCTTGAAGGAGGATCGCGAAGGGAGAAGGCTAGCACACACCAGCTCAAGCGGTGCCAGACAACAGCTGATTGCCTCTGTTGGGGTTACTATGGAAACGTCTTCCCTTGGGACTTTGCCAAGAGGAGAGGGTGCTTTAGAAATGGCGGTTGGGGAGCAGAGCACGCTGGATGGATTTCAACAGACCTCACACACACCCCCATCCCCCCATATACATTAAAAGGACAATCCATCTTCTGAACAGAACAGAATCTTTCTAGCAAGCCACGTCAAACAGTAATAAAGCACGGAGCTTGGCATAATTACAGCCCATTGGGCCCACCAAACCTGCATATCAGCTCAGATAACTGTCTCTTTCCTCTTGCCTGTTTGTTTTGTATTTCACACAGAACTAAAAGGAGGGATGAGAGTAATTAATTGGCTACTTCCTCAGCCTTCAAGCCCGTACTGATAAAAGGGTCTATATCAAAACAACATTAATGGGCAAATTCAAACATTTCTTTCAGACTAATTCATCAGGCAAAATTTACACAATCACCAACAAAAGGAGGGCAAAAGGATTCCAGTGGCACTCGGGCTAAATGGTTCAGCTTACGTGGTCTCCCGCGAAAGCAACGCAGATTTAATGTTTATGTAAATTCCACCTACTCTAGGCAACCTCCTTCCTGAGCGCTGGTCTGGGCGCACAAGCACCTACGCAAACCCGAATGGCAGAAGTACACTTATTTAAACAATATGCCCCAACCATGGGGAGCAATCTTTTCCATGAACCTAACTGTGACTTCTCAGGATAATTCTCAGAGTCAAAGAGGTGGTGATCAAAGCACTGGAGCCAGCACTGTTAATTATGCAGGAAATGTAATATCTTCCCTTTGTTCTCCTACCAAGTCGCGGCAAGCACAAATCTCTCAGATTCACAAAATACACAAATCTCGACCATACCATCCCTTGTAAAAATTTGAACCTTTCTTGACAAATGTATTGGTACTAATGCTTTAATTTGAAAGGACAATATACAAATAAGGTAAAGAAAGTGACTGTGACACTGGTTTGATAGCAACACAGATTGTAGCTGGCCAAAACCCTAATCCACGCCCTCAGTGCTTGTACATAGGAAGTCACTTAGCTACTTAAGGGGGGTCACCTGTAACCTGAATGTTTCTCCTTCAGATCACTGTTACTATTATGTGACTATGTCATTTATAAGGTAATGTTTGCTGAAAATATTCTCAAGGATCTGCTACGATGTCCTATTTTCATTTTTCCTGGGAAGATCGACCAGAAGAACCACTGTTAAATAACAAATGGCTGTTGGAGGGGAGAAAGGTGTCAAATTTATCTTTAAACAAATTTGCTTAGGCTTATAAAAAAATAGTCTTTATCACCTTGATACAGACCAACAGAGAGTATGGAGATGGTTATTGTGTTAAAAATAGAGACTGAGTGGATTCTGAGTTATATATTTTAGGGTAATAAACACACAAACACACATACACACAAATGGGTGAAATACAAACAAATGGGTACTATCAAACAGTGAGAATATGAAGAAACAGGCACCCTATTTCTGCTTAGAATACAAAATGGTACAGACACATTGGAAGAAAATCAACAGTTCATACAAAGCTAAACTGAGTCTTATCTGTGAATACACTCCTAGGCATTTATTCAATGTTCTAAGAACTCGTGTCCACACAAGAAACCTGCATATAAATATTTATAGTAGCTTTATTCAGTGACTGCTCCATACCAGAAGCAATCAAAGTGTCCTCCAATAATGAGTGGATAAACACACTGTGGTACATCCAAACAATAGAATATTATTCATTGGTTGAAAAAATATGAGCTGCCAAGGCATAGAGAGACAGAGCAGACCTTAGATGCTTATTGCTAAGTGAAAGAAGCTAATCTGAAAAGTCTACATACAATATGGTGCTGACACATGACATTCCAGAGAAGGTACAACTAGAGAGACAGGAAAATGGCCAGTGGTTCCCAGGGGCTCAGGGGGAACGAAGAGGCAATGCACGAGATTGCATGCAGTGCCTACACCCCTCCTCACAGGCTTGCCTTTGTCCCCATCCTCAACATCTTTTCTCTTCTTGTGGTGTGGTAACGACTGCTAGGTTGGAATGGGGTACATTCTATTGTTTTGCTTTGCAACGTTGGAGCTCAACCTAGGCTTCTCACATGCAAATCAAAGGCTCTACTATTCAGACATAGCCCCAGTCAGATGGGAGGAACTTGACAGGAAGGGGCCTGGGAGGTTACTGTAATCTTAGAACTCATGAAACTGTGTCCAACTGTAGTGAAAATAGTAATTGGCACAAGGATAATGAGCGGACCATAGTACAATAACCAGAAAAGAACACGTGAGGACTTAATTTTTGGTAGGTGTGGCACTAACAAGCAATGGGGAAATAAGGCCTCTTCCCCATGGAACATACACACTCAAACACCATAAATTACCATGTCTGAAATAACACTGTGAAACTACTCACGGCTTTAGGAGGACCTCGCCACAGACATAAAAACAAGGCTAGTATCACATAAGAAGTAAAATTCAGTCCAAACCATTCTTAAATACAAAATATACAGTCTCAAGTGCACTTGAAACTATTTTAAGGCTGAAGCAGCTAAAGGCACCCATCTAAGCGAGTTAGAACATGGCCAACCTAAAGGACAAGAAAAGCCAGGCATGGTAATGTTCT
Organism: Acomys russatus; assembly: GCF_903995435.1. Lineage (NCBI taxonomy): Eukaryota > Metazoa > Chordata > Mammalia > Rodentia > Muridae > Acomys > Acomys russatus. Next base: position 7,666,469 of record NC_067152.1, read on the forward strand.
CCTGTCACCCCAACACTCGGAGACTGAGGCAGGAAGACCTCAAGCTGGAGGCCAGTTTGGGTTACATGGCAAGACCTCCTCTTAAACAACAGAACAAAATAGAACAAACAGTGAAAGTGAAATAAAACGGGAAAGAAAACTAAGAGCATACTGAAAGAAGTGGGCCAAACGGCTGCCGTCAGGTTAGGAGCACCGAGCTCTGGTACTGAAAGTTACTTGCCCTGTAGACCTTTGCTTGTCACCAGTAGATTGGCTTCTCCTCACCGCAGACCTGCCCTGATGTAGTCAATGGCGGCCTTTCCCCTGAGGAACAGTCCGCCTGTGGAACATTACTGTAAGCGTTTCCCACTGTGAAGGACATGGCTTCACACACCACTGTCTATGGATGCTGCTACCTCCCCCAGGTTAGCGATCGTTTTCTTCTCTGCTCCTTCCCCCCACCCCCCCACTTTGGCTTACATGTCTCCTGCCTCTCTATCAGCAGCATCCTTTCTTCTCGCTCCCCTTTTTTATTTCTCTGTATGACAAGCATGCGGTAGGGTTTTCGTATCTCAGATAAATGCCTTGATGGGTACCCGCACATGTCCACACCTCTGCAGCCACCACCTGATCCAGATCCTGAACACGTTATATGCAGACAATTTCCTATGCTCTCAACAGGCTTATGTCTGCCTCTTGCTGTCCTGCCTAAAACACTTTCTCACAAGTGAAAATAAGTCCATTCCTTAACGCCTTTAAGTCTTTGCTTAAATGCCAGCCCCTCAGGGAGGCCTGAAGACCTTATTCCAAATCATGGTGTACTTACTGTGTCTTGTCTCTTCTCTCTAATTTATTTTTCCCTTATCATATTTCATTGACTGATTCCCCTTCCCCTGCCCCCTCACTTGTATATCTGTTTTCCTTTAGTGCGGAGGAATAAAGCAGAGCCTGTGACTGTTTTGTCATTTCTATGACCCCAACACCTATGTGGCATCTACACAATAACTATTCAGTAATTTGAGTAGAATGGTTTGCTTTTGAGGGTAAAAACTGACGATGGTATACAGTTGCCTAAAATCCTGACAAATTTTCTAGTAGCTTTGTCCTCAAACCTGTTTCTTTGTTTTACTTGAGGTCCCTTGAACGTGCTCATTACAATTCAAGGTACATCAAAAGCAAGGAGGACAGAGGGGCTGCCAGGAGGGGGCTGGTGGCTGCAGCCTCTCAGGGAGGCTCAAGGGATGAAGTAGTTTCTCAGCTTCCCACTGGTGGCGACCCCGAGGGATGGCTGATGTGCTCACTAACACCGAGCACCTGGGACTCACCGCCTCTTCTGAATTATACCAGTTCAGTGACGTAGGAAGTGCCAAGAATGACGGGACTGGTTGGGTGTTTAAGTGGTGCGTTAGGAAAGAAACTAATATTAGACCTTTTTTGCCTGGATGGAGGCAGTTAAGGAAACAGAATCACCCGTGCTGGGTGTTCATGAACAATTTTAGGCCCTGTTTGACAGAAACGAGGATCTTGGCAACTGAAATGGGGTGGCTAGGAAGAGTCCAGTGCAGTAGTTCCCAACTTATGGCCGGCAACCATTTTGGGGGGTCACATAATAGATATTTATATTATGATTCATAACAATAGCAAAATTATAGTTGTGAAGTAGCAACAAAAATAATTTATTCTTAAGGATCACCACACATTAGAAAATGTATTAAAGTCACAGCAGTGGAAGGTTGAGAACCATTGTGGCTTAAAAATGCCTGAGGCTTTGCTGCACTCAAACTTCTTTTTTTTTTGTTTTTTGAGACAAGGTTTCTCTGTGTAGCCCTGGCTGTTCTGGACTCCCTTTGTAGACCAGGCTGGCTTTGAATTTACAGTGATCCTTCTGCCTCTGCCTTCCGAGTGCTGGGATTAAAGGCGTGCGCCACCACGCCCGGCTCAAACCCCTTCTTGCCTAGCGCTCTTCCCCATTAGGAAAACTTAATGACCTATCCCAATATTCAGCCTGATTTGTGACTGAAGTTCAAGTATGGCTTGGGCCTTGGGACAATAATCACAATAGCAGAAGGAAGATATAATCATACCCAAAATAATTTGTAGAAGCATCTTACTAGAAAGGTCAGCAAAGGATATGCATAGATTTGCAAGTGTTTGACAAGGACCAAAAGCACGATTTGGATTATGAGGCACCAATTGCTATGGGGAAGCCTTTTCTGAGACAAAGTGTGTAGTACCTTACTGAAGAATGAAGCTGAATGGTTGCTGGGGCGGCGCACTCTTAACTTGGGTCTAGCGCTGATAAATGCTGCAAGAAAGAGGTGAGTAAGGGACTGGAGAGATGGCTCAGAGGTTAAGAGCACTGTTTGTTCTTCCAAAGGTCATGAGTTCAATTCCCAGCAACCACATGGTGGCTCACAACCATCTATAATGAGATAATGTCTTATTTTGGCATGCAGGCAGAATGTTGTATAAATAATAAATCTTTAAAAAAAAGAAAGAGGTGAGCAAGAAAACATGTAAAGAGCAGAGACAGAAAGGACGGTCAGCGTTCATGTTGTTGATGGGGCTGCAAGGATAATGCAGTCCTGTAGTGCTGCCTTGAAACCAAGTACAGCCATGACTTCCGGGTCCTTCCCCTTAGCACCACACATGTCCTCCTGAAGAGTAAGCCATGCTTACAACAATATGTGGTACAATCTGTCCTTAGAGACAGAAGAGCAAACCAAACCAGGGAGGGAATCTACATACAGGAAGAGGGCGTGCAAGGACTGAGAGGCTAGACTGGGAAAGCCTGCTGCATTCTATACTCATTTTTAAAAAGTTATCACTTTTAGTTTTGAAAACTTTTCATATTGATTTTAAACATGGTACTACCATTGTTCTTTTCTTCTCTAGAATGATACACCGTGACCTTGTGGCTCTAATGGGCAATTAGAGCTCAGTGAGCACATGGGGAGGCGAGCAGACAGACAAAAACCCTGGAGCTTGGCCTTCCCGCTCTTTCATTTGGTGAATTCCCCCCACCCCCATTTAACTGTGGATCTTTAAGAATAACTCACCCCTTCCCCTTCCAGAGTCATAGTTTCCTTCTCTAACCCTCCAGGAGCCACTCATAAATGTCCACCCTGACTGCTGAATTCTTTCCCTCTTTATATGTTAGGCTTCTAATCATCTACAGAATGGGTCTGCACTAATACCTGAAAATCAACGTTGTTGAAGTGGACACACACACACACACACACACACACACACACATACGCACACACACACTCTCTTACACACACACATTCACAAATACACAGACATATAACACATGCATTCACACACACATTCGTACACATCTACACACAAGACACATCTACACAGTCACACACACACATTCACACACACTCAAAACACACATAGGCATGTTCACACACACACACACACGGATACACATTCACACATAAAGATACAGACACATTTACACACCACCACACACTTTAAATATTTACTTAGAAGGCAAGGGCTCACTTCATACAGGCTGGCCTCAATTCACTATGTAGTCCAGAATGGTCCTGGATGCCCGATCCTCCCACTTTTAGCTTCTTGAGGTAGTTCAGAATTCAAGCATGGACCCAGCTATGACTGAGGTAGAAAGTATTTTCCTTCAGGCCCTCCCAGCTTCTAGCACCATCCTAGAATACGTCTCATTGCCTTAAACTTTGCCTTTATTTTCAAAATGCTTTAATAACAAAATATTTAGGCTTACTATTGCCATATTTATTTCGAAATTAACCCCTGCCCCTTGAGGCAATATTTGGAGGTCCCCCTTTGTACTCGGCTTGCCTCCTTGGAGGAACGAGCCATTTTCTTGTTCTGAAGTCAGTTCCTGCCAGAAGCAGCTGCAAAGCAAAGGCTGACCATATGCAGGGTTGATATGGGGGACCCCAGACAATGGCAAGGAGGAGGGAGCTGGGTGAGGAGAAGAGAGGCAGCTATTCCTGTGGGGAGCTGCAGCACGCTCCGCTCCATAGGGAAGCTTTGGGAACTGGCCGTGGTGGTGAGGCTAGATCTGGGTATAATGAATACCCCATGCTCATCACTCACTGTTCTGATCTATGTGAGGGGGCGGGGTCCCTGGCTGAGGGCAGCTTCTTGACAAAGATGTTGGCTGCTGAAGTCAGGATGGTGTGCATGGGATGGCATGGGATACAGAGTGACATGGGTGGACCACCGAGAACATCTGCAACAGCGGGATTCATCCCTCTGTCTGCTTCCCTAGAGTGGTTACAGATGGTCATTCTTTATGATGTTACAACTGTGAGTGCCATTGGCAATGCTTATGGGAAAATGACTATAAGTGCAAACTGGTTTTAAAATTTTTATTTATAGTCAATGCAAAAAAGGCGGATGGGGGCTGGAGACATGGCTTATTCGTTAAGAGCACATAATGCTCTTGAAGATCTGAGTTCGGCTCTCAGCACCCACATTGGGTGGCACACAACCAACTATAACTCCAGCTACAGGAGATCAAACTCCCTCTCTGGACTCTGTGGGCACCAGGCATGCATAAACATATATTCACACAAAGATACACACATATACACATAATTTAAAAAAAAACAAAAATCTTAAAAAATAAAAAAGGAAGACACTTCAGTTTAAAACGTTGTTTAACTATTAGTTGAATTTATATCATGAACTTGATGGGTTCCCCTTAGTGGGAAGAAAAGCAAAGAAATAAATCACAGAGCATGATTTATTTTTGCTTAGTTCCATACCTCCTTAGACTTTGACAAAATATAATTTTCTCTGTTGTCTACCCTCCTCTCCCTCCTACTCCCAGTCTGCAGGCTGTTAGGCTTAAATTGTGGCTGATATATAAGATTACAGGTCTTGGCTAAGAAGGTTATGTATACGATTTCGTCTCTTCTTAGCTGCAATTTATTGGTCTTTTTCCTGATAAGGAATGAGGTGCATGTGTGCAGCAGGGTAGGGTGGGATGGGAGGGTACCACAGTGAAATCGAATCCCAAACCCAACGACACCAGCTGCCCATAAATGCAGAAGTAACTCAGGGAAGCCAGGGACTGTCCCTAGGAACTGATACCCAGACTGCATTTTTGCTGCTGTTGTTCCTTACTCCCAAAGCAACCAAATAAAACCACAAAACGATATACTTTCTATTTTTTTTTTGCAGGGACCAGAGGGATTTAAAATAATCTTTAAGTAATACTCTTTGCAGACCCCAGCACTGGGTAAACACCACTGAACTCCATTTAAGAACTAGCAGAGAGAAAAATTGTCCCATAGCTGAAAAGCCCTAGTAGCCCAGTAGAAGCCGTCTAGAGAATCAGAACAGTCACTTGTGTAAAAAACTAACATTGTTAAACAGGAAAAAACATATCTGAACCAGATGTGACGGTGCACACCTGTAGGCCTGGCTACTCTGGAGGAGCACATCAGCTCATGAGTTCGAGACCAGCAAGATCCTGTCTCAGAACAACAACAAAATCGAAATTTCATATTAATATTCAGGAAGACAGGCACCAAATCTCATGTTTCAGATCCAAGTGATTATAGAACGTGAAGGCCTAGGTATAATGGTGAACTGTAGAGTGGATTTAGATCAGAAGTCATTCAACTAGGAAATTAATGTTGTAAAACATATTGGTAAAAACTAACTTCTGGGAGCTACATAAATCTCATATTTAAAATAGTAGTAGTGGGGGTTGAAGAGATGGTTCATTGGGCAAGTGTGAGTACTGAAGTTTGAATCCTCAGAAACCTATCAAGATGCCCAGGAGGGTAGTGGCCCTTCAATAATTAGAGCCTCTGAAGGCAGGGACAGGGTTAGCTGCAGAGCAAGGTTAACTTTATCAGTGTGCTCTGGGTTTGACTGAAAGACCCTACTTCAATGCATAAGGTAGAAAGAGTGACTGAGATTGATTCCTGACATAACACACACACACACACACACACACACACACACACACACACACACACACCCCACATAAAAAGAATAAGCCAAAGCAGTAATGTTTCCACAAAGTAAATTTCCTACTGTTTTTCTACTTTATTCCATTTCCATAACAAATTCATAAAAGTAGATCTGGAAGACAGCTCAGTCAGTACAGTGTTTGCCACACAAGTGGAAAGACCTGATCTGAAGCTCCAGAACCCACATAAAAAAGCTGCACTCGTGGTGTACGCTGATAATCCCAGCACTGGGGAAGTGAAGCCAGGAGGATCCCTGGGCTCGTTGGTCAGCCTAGCCTACTTGGAAAGTTCTAGGTCATTGAGACCTTCTCTCCAAAACCAAGGATGGCTCCTGTGTCTGCTGACCTCCACATGCACCCTTGCCCACATGTGCATCCACATGGACACACAGCACTTATACAAATAAATAAGAAAAATGCCTTATGTGCAAGCACATTTAAACAGCATGTAACAGTAGGAACAGATAGCACATAGAACCATTGCTCTTGTTCTTAAAAACTGTGTTGGTTATTCTATCAGAGTCTTTGAATCCTATTAAAGAAAACTGCTTTGAGCCAGGCATGGGTGCCTTTAATCCCAGCACTCAGGAGGCAGAGGCAGGTGGATCGCTGTGAATTCAAGGCCAGACTGGTCTACAAAGTGAGTCCAGGATGGCCAAGGCTACAGAGAAACCTTGTCTCGAAAAACCAAAAAAAAAAAAAAAAAAAAAAAACCAACAAAAACAAAAAACAAAACAAAACTGCTTTGAAATGACACAAAATTGCTGTAAAATTCCAGGAAGACATGGGAGCCCTAAAGGCAAAGGGGTTGCATGTCTATCCCATCAGCCTCTGCCCAGGATAGGAATCTTTTGTTCGGCGCATACTTACATTATACAGAGGGATAGTCTTCATCACCTTGTACTGCTTAGTGGGGTCCATTTTATACAGGTGACGGTCAGTGACAAAAATTGCTCGGTCTTCTACTTTACTAAATCGATTTACCTGTAAAACAAAAGCAAAAAACCCAAAACAATGAGCCATCGTAGCTCATAAAAAAGGGAAACAGGTTGTGTTTGGAAACACCAGGTTCAGAGGAGATTGTGGAGATGAAGGCTCAGGAGAAGGTCACCACGGATGGCACTCTGTGACCTCACAGGAACGGGGGTTCCCAGATATGTAGAGTTTGGCAGTAAATTTTTTGCAGCTTAACAGGGAAAATACAGCAAATATAGAACTTGGGGACTAGGAATAAAAAATCTAGACCCATCAAGGAAGTGACTAGAACACCCACAGATAGGGAGAAAGCATTCTGTAAATCACACATCTGATAAGGGACGTGTATCTAGAACATACAAGGATCAAATTTAACTCAGCAATTAACAGGTAATTCAATAGATACCATTTATGCCTGAGGCCCCGGGCTCTTGTAAGAAGCCAAGATTAGCATTTGTGGATTAGAGCAATAAACAAGAAATGAAAATAATACCACAGAAAAATATAAAGAAAGCAAAAATGACTATGAAAAAATACACACATGTGTTTCTGCAGAACACTACTTTATTAGACAGAGGATTAGCGAATGCCTGACTTTACAGATATTTTGCTTTCCTAAGAGATAAAACTAACCATGGCATAATGTACAATGATGGCTAGTTACCTGTTAGGATATTTCAGGTAATACTCTAATCAAGGTTCTTGGATTAACATCTAAAATGTGCTTATTTATTTTTCATTTATTTCTTTACTATGCATGTGTATGTGCCCACGAGGGCTTATGTGTACCTCAAAAGCCAGAGGGTGTTGCTCTCCTGGACCTGGAGTTACCGGCAGTTGTGACCTGAACTATGTGGGTGTTAGGAACTGAACCTGGATCCTCTGCTAGGTCAGCATGTGCTCTGAACCCCTGAGCCACCTCTCCAGCCCCAACAGTGTTTTGAGCCTCTACATTGTGAAGCTTCTCACTGACTGAGAAAGGCAAGCAGACAAAACAAGCACCAAAGCTCCTCCCACAACAGGGGACACATATGTATATATATTATACACCCCCCAACCCCCCGCCCCGTACACTCTCCCACCTTCTTATTTCCAAGGTAACAACAAAAGAGTTAGAGGTTAATCTGAAAGCACTGTGCTTTGGTAGGATATTCAAATAGCTGCATCTGACAGGCAGGGCTATAGACAGAATCTGGCGAACTTAAATTCAAACTTGACATGGAAATGTATCTCCTCTCTTTTGCCTTGGTGTTAGCCATCAGTCAAGTCTCTAAACAGTTATTCTATAGTAAAAGCATGTATTTTAGACAGCAAGTTGTGCCTATGATTAAGACAGAGTCTACGTGGTGAGTGTGTAATTTGTGTACTTGCAGGTAACTTTGCACAGCACCTGGTTTTGCCATGACAGACACGAAGCTCCTCCCTCAACCGTGCTCCAGAAGCTCTGAAGCAGCGAGTGTGAAGGTGCACGTAGCTGTTTTGCACAGCACTGCTTTATGCAGAGCTTTGTGAAAGAGAGGGTCCCCTGGTCTGGACGGATAGATAACTACTGCAAACCACAGTTCTCACTATGATAGCCGTAGCCCAGAAATTTATCAAAGGTTCTAAGGATTCTGTGTTAAAGCAGTCTATTTACCCAGCTTTTCCACAGGACATTTAATCTACATAATCCTTTTGGAACAAAAACCCACTAACATTTAACAAAATACTGGTTCTGTGAAAGCCATTTTGAGAACATTCATCAACATTTTCATTAACCTTACACTATGGAGAACAGAGGGCATCTAGCATAGAACCTGAAAAATAGGTGGAAATAATTCCCTTCATTTTTAATGAAATTATATGGAGAAACAAACAAATGAGGTACAAAAGGATATAATTTTAAGACCCTGATATACAATTTCACAAGATCATCTGAGTTGAGACAAAAAGGCCAGATGGGCCTTTTATGGTATATAATGAGTTAGTCTAAAGACAAGAAAAACAACCCTCAAAGCAGACATTGTACTGAAGCTGTTCCGAAATACTCTTCATGTGAACAAAACACAGTTCCCACAGAGACTAACAAATATCTACCTTCTGTTTCAGCAACTCAAACCTTAAAAGATGGCTAAGGTAAGTGCAAAAGTCATTCTGTCTAACAGCATAAAAGCTGTAGCTTGCTTAATGTGGCTCTACTGACACAGAAACAAAACATTCAACATACATAGGCGAGTCCCTGCTTAACACCCGGATATCGTGGGAATACTCTTTAATTTCATATTTATTTTCTCAAAGTGATAGCAAAGCTAGCTCGCAGACTCAGAAATAGGTAAGACGTCATCTTGTTCCTTGTGCCCAGAGTTAAAACGCTCACCCCAGGAGAGCATTCCTAGCCTTCTGCCTTCCCTAGCCACTTCAAGGCAGCTGTTTACAGGTTCAGTTGTTTCCACAGGGGTCAGAGACGAAGCTTCTGCAGAGTGAGCGCAGAGCAGACAGGGTGGCAGGGGGAGCCATTGGCAGTAGTCTCTCACCTTAACTAACACTTTAGAATAACTGCCTTTAATGGAAAGCAGCTGCTTCAAAATAGTCACCACACGCAGAGGAGGGCTTTTGGAAGCACGTCAAGCTGCCTTGGTGGTGTGCCTTTGTGTCTTTGGGACCAAAAGATTCTACAGAGGACATAATCTAAGCAGGCATGAAGAAGGGTGTTTTGCACTGAACTTAGAATACAGAACCACCAATAAGAATTCTTCATTTTTTTACTCATCAGAACCCGGGATGGGACTGTCAGGCATTAAACTGACCTCCCTGGAACAAGAGGCATCATACTAGGCTTTTCTACAGATGGCCGAGTTCTCAGACCACCCAACTCTCTTTGACTGTTCTGATTGCTGGATACCATGATATCAGAAGTAAGAGTGGGCATAACCTCCCTTCCCGAGGGGGTGGGCACAGGTACATTGTTGTGTGACAGTCACAAACAGGAAGTGTGACTAAAACTTTGCGTGGTTGTGTACATCTGGATAACAAAAGCCTTTTCATTGTGTGATTATCTCTAGGAATATCCAATAAAACAGAGCTCCCAGATTTCAGAGCTCAGAACTAGAATGTGGAACCAAGCCGGTGATACTGAACTTTCCTCCACAACATTTATTTCGGTCTCAGTCTGCTGTCCTGTTGTTCATATCCCTTGGACTTGAATTCTTCTTTAGAATGTTCAAACTGAGCATGACATGCTGCATATGTGAAATCTGAAACATTCCCAATGTCATGCCAGCATTCGAGATGTTCAGCCTTCACAACATTTCAGATTCTGAATGTTCGACCTGTACCACTGTCCCTGCCTCCCAACACAGAGTTCACTGTGTAATAGGAGTTACGGGGGCTGCTTGCCAAGACCAAGGCGTGATTAGAAGGCCAATCTTCATTCAGTGGCTCTCCCTGCGGAAGGTCTGGAGAGCTTCCCAGACGGTAAAAGCTTCCACAGGGTCAGGAGGGCACATTTCCTTTCGACTGTGGTGGCTAGCCATCGGCATTTTATGGTCTATAAGGTCAGGTTTAAATTTATCACCTTTCAATTTATTTATTTGTCCCATTTATTCTTTGTTCCCTATCATATATTTCTGCATTTTTATATAGTGAGGTTAGTTTGTTTGTATTTTCTGACAAGTTCTGGAGAATGGAATTCCGGTCCTTACACATGTTAGGCAAGTGCTCTGTCTACCACTGAGCCTGGCACTCTCAGCCTCCTCCCCTCCCTGCTTTCTGTTCTAAGATTTATTTTATGTGTATGTGTGTTTTACCTGCATGTTCGTATGTGCATTAAGTGTATGTCTGCTGCCTATAGAAGGCAAAAGAGGGCACCCGTTCCCCTGGGACTGGAACTGACAGACAGTTGTGGGCCACTGTGTGGTTTCTGGGAATGAACCCTGGTCCTCTGGAAGAGCAGCAGTGCTCTTTTAACCACTGAGCCAGCTCTCCAGACCCTTGTATCCTCTCTTGACTCGTTGGTTAACAATTATTTTGTTATTCTTGTGGTTTTGCCAGGGTTTATGACAACAGGCCTAATGCTTGTTTTCTGTTGATGCTACTGTGTGTAGCATAAACCCTCACACATTTGCTTTGCGCCTTCCTTGTGCTTGAATGAGGTCTTGTAATTCTTCCTACCGTATTCACTTTCAGATGTGCCTGGAAAAGTGTGTGTCACTGTAGTTCTTAAAAGATATATTTATTGGGCATTCAATTCTAGATGAACTGTTCTTTCTTCAGTATTCAAGACCCTCCCTTCTCTCTTCCTCTCCCTAACTCCGCACCCCACGCAAGATGGCATCTAGGGTTTTCAAGTCTACTTATGTGGGTGCTACATACAGTCAGATAGCTATTTTTTTAAAAAAAATTTCTTGAGACAGAGTTTCTCTGTGTACTGCTGGCTGTCCTGGAACTCACTCTGTAGACCAGGCTGGCTTCACACTCAGAGATACGCATTGCACTGCCTACTGAGTGCTGTTTTATTTTTTTAATGCCTTATTTAGAGTCTATTTTGTTGTTATTTTGTATGTATTTAGTTCTGGGTAGTTTTAGTGCTGTGTCTTCAAATTCACTAGTTTTTCTTTTAAAGAAATTGTCAATTTATTTTTATTGTGTGTCCATGTGTCAAAGGGGCACATGTTGAGATTGGAGGATAACTTTGTGGAGTCCTGTAACTCCTTTCATCTTTACTTGGATTTCAGGAATTGAACTCACAAGACACTAGGGCTGGGCAGTAAATACCTTTCCAATTGGAGCCATTTCAGTCCAAATCCACTAATCTTTCTTCTGCAAGGTCTAATCTACTGTTAATCTTATTGACTTCACTTTTCCCTCATATATTTCATGTTTATAAGTTCAACTGTAAGTCATTTAAAAGTCTCCTGGCATTTATTAAACATGTTGAATCTTTCCTCAAGCTTTTTGAATATAAACAATAGAATGTTAATAATTGCCTCCATGATCTTGTCTGTGCCTTCTTGGATGACTGAGTTTTCATTTCTTTATGAATTCAATGTCTTGTCTGTAAGCTTGTTGACTGGATGTCAAGCATTCTGATTTTTTTCTTCTGAGTACTGGATGTTTCTGTATTTCTAGAAACTTTTTTGAGATTTCTCCTGTGTGCTGTTAGGCCACTTAGAGCCCTTTGACTCTTTCAGGAAGTGCTCTTAAGGCTTGTTCTGGAGGACAGCAGGGCTGATTACTCACTACACTGCTGCGGATCCTTTTCCTGCTCCACCTAGTGCTCCAAAGGTCTCCAGTGTGGCTGAGGGCTCAGGCTCTGCTCCTCTCCTTTGGGGATGGTGGCCCTTGCCTAGCCTAGAGCGGTTTCCCTTTGTACATGTCTAAGCAGTATGTACTTGGTGTCTAAACCAGACCCTGTAAAGACGTAGGGAATTCTTCCCATGCAGCAGTCTTCTGCTCTGCTCTTCCTCTGTCTCAGTCCTTCCCAGCTCCCAGCTGTCTTTTCAAGTAGGGACTCCACTGAGCTCCGCCATGGCTCCTCTGCTCACCCATTGACTGGGAAGCTCTGAGACACTGGCTGTCTAATGGGGCCACTCTCTTCACTTTCCCTGTTTCTTCTGTGGTGTGAGGGATGGAACGTAGCCTGCAATGCTGGGCTAGTCCTCTGCCACTGCTGTGCCCCATCTCATCCCATGTTTTCCTGTATTTCAGGGATCTTTGTCTTTTCCTTGCTGATACTCACTATCTTAAAAACCATCCTTTGATTCTTCTTGTCCCTTCTCTTCCCACTTGCATCCTTTCTCCATTCATTTAAAACAGCTATACTATAGCATTATTGTATAGAGTCACAATTTACTAAAGCAACTTTTATCGGCTACTACTTAAATATACATCTGTATGAATAGACTTGTAAGGTAAATCTGAGTTGTGGAGTTTTGGAGTAAGCAAGTATAGACATTTACAGTTTTGATAGATCTTCCAAATTGCTCACTCAAACTACCTTATACCCCAGGCAGCACTGTTTTCCTACATGCCTGCAAACATTCCTTATTATCAACATTGCAGAGTCTGGCAAACTTACTGCTGGAAAACCACATTTCTTTTTTGTTTGTTTGATTTTTTGAGACAGGGTTTCTCTGTGTAGCCTTGGTTGTCCTGGACTCACTTTGTAGACCAGGCTGGCCTGGAACTCACAGCGATCCACCTGCCTCTGCCTCCCAGATATCTGGGATTACAGGTGTGTGCTACCATGCTGGCTGGAAAAACTACATTTCATTATTCTAATGTGAATCATATACTAGCACTAAATATTTTTCTTAGGATTTGACACAAAGGATTTGTTCTGAAGTCTTTGCTTTTTGAATTTTTTGTTTGTACGGTGTCACATGTACAATAGCATCTTTGCAAAGCCAAGGCATGACTTCATTGACATATGGAATTGCACTGGGATTACTTTATAAACTTCCTTTATAATTACTTGAATTTCTTCTTTTTGTATTTTTAAAATATTTATTTTTAAATTGTGTATCTGCATGTGTGTTTGTGTATGGTATACATCTGTGAGTACAGGTGCCCATGGAGGCCGGATGCATCAGATGGCCCTGGAGCTAGAATTACAGGTGGTGGTGAGCTGCCTGACACAGGTCCTGAAAACCAAACTCAGGCTCTCTGGGAGAGTGGCAAGTTCTTGAACTGCTGAGCCACCTCTCCCGCCCCTGCAAATCTAGTTTTTAAAGCAGCAATGTCACCTGTGTCAAGGCAGTAACTGACCACTCCATAAAGAGCAGACCTGTAGTTGCTCTGAAGGACATACACATAGGAGCATACAAATCCCCAACCTGAAGGAAGCACCCAAGCTGTTGAAAACAGAAATGCTGCTAAAGCTGGGCTTGGCGGCACCCATCTGAAAACAGCACTGGAGGGGCAAAGGCAGGGAGAGTAGGGAGGAGCTCAAGCCTCCCCTTAGCTACACAGTGATTTGTAGGCCAGCCTTGGCTATATAAGACCCTGCCTCAAAAAATAAATAATAAAAAAAGTTATCCAAGTTTTCCCTCAGGAAGGCTTTATTAGCTTAACTCAAAAATTGTCATGCCAGGCTTTTCAACTTCTCCTCAGCACAGATGGGCAAAGCTCACTGGTGCTATACCCAGCTGCACAGGACTGCTAGTTTTCACAGAGGACCACACATGGGTGTTTCCTCTCAGTCTTCTCCCTCCAGGACAGTCTGTTTCAAGAGCTACTTACCTTTCGGACATGACAAGAAAAGAGAACATTCATATATTTGTCCTTGCGTTTCAGTTCATTAGCAACTGGGACGAAAGTGCCTGAGGTCTGGGGCGTGTCTGGCTTCTGAAAAAACAAGGGAACAGCAAAAGGAGACTTCTTAGACTTCAGGTCTAAGGCAACTGCGTGATAATTTCGTTACAACTATGCCTATATAGTTTCACATGCATACTTTTATCTTCTCACTCAGATGTTAGACTAGCAAAGGGCGGTAGCATATCAAAGGGCCTATAAACACTTTAAATTAGGCATTAAGAGAGGAGATGAAATAGAGATTTGAGAATAATATAAAGCTTGTAATTAAAAAAGGCTGCTGGCTAGGCATGGTGGCACATGTCTGTAGTCCCAGCACTTGAGGCAGAGGCAGATGGATCTCTGAGTTCGAAGCTAGTCTGGTTTACATAATGAATTCCAGGACAGCCAGAGCTGTGCAACGACCTCATCAAGGCTGCGGAAGTGGTTGAAGTGGTCAAAGACCACGTTATAGAACGTGTTGATATACGTGGATATAATCCTTTTCAAAGTAGATGATGCATCAAGTATTGTACATTTGAAAGCAACAAAATCTTTTAATTTAGCACCTTTCAGAGAAATTACTTAGGTTTTTCTGTAAGGTACTTTTTGCTTTACAGTGCTGCAGCTGGAACCCAGGCCTCAAGCAGCTACCCTGTTTCTTTAACATTTTAAGGAAACATTCTTTCTTTGCAGAGCTGCATGAATTCACACTGTTCTTCTGGACTTACCGAAGCAAGATAGTTGCCTTCCCAGGCCCTCTGGAGCCCAAGGTCTGCCCTTTGACCTTTCAGCATCTCCATGGCAGCAACCTTTGCCCTGACCTGGGGAAGGTCTGATGCAGGTATGGTCTTGATGAGTTGGGACGCTCTCCATCTACAAGCAATAAACAAGATGTATAGGCCTTAGACACTCATTCACTCCCCAAAGTGTGTCAGGTTGTCATTAAGTAGCATGAAGTAATTGTTTATTAGGCTAAAAAGGCAAAAGGTTTACAAAATGTATACAGAAGTTGCTAAAATATAGTTTCCTGTAGACAGGAATTTTTTAAACAACTTCCTTGTTGTCTGTGTGCTCTGCAGTGACTAGACCTCCATGGCTTCCGGCTTTTACAATACTAGTTGGGTATAAAACAACCAGATATCCTAAAAGCCCTGAAGTCCCAACCTTCCTGAGTACAGCTCAACCAATGAGATCTGTGTAAATATTCCATAGTCTGAATAGTTTTAAATCACACTTCTGGTCCTAATTATTTTCAATATGGGACACACAACCTGCGTTTACTATTAGGTCACAGAAACAGGGATTCATCACTCATCCAACCCTGTCCTATGTACCATGAAAGTCCAGGCCCCGTTTTATGTAGGGGAAGCACTGATATGAGCAAGACAGTCCACAGAATGTTCTTCCAGGTGCTTTTAGGAGTCACAGACAATAGAAAATATATGTGGCTATGTGATGGGGATGAATACTGCTGCAGACGGAAACAAGGAAGGAGGGCAGAGCGGGCCTCAGGCGGAAGCAATGGGTATGATGGTGCTTAGGGAGGGTCCTCTGTAAGGACAGACGAGTAGAGGCATACAGGAGGAAGCCAGACATATGGGGAGCTGAGCAGGAGCACAGCAGGAGCACAGCAGGAGGGAGCACAGTAGTGCAAGGGTTCTCAGATGAGGGCTGCTCAGTGAGTTAAGGGGGAAACCTGGGATCCTGAGAAGCCGAATCAGCATGGAGTAGGGAAAGGAAAAGAAGAAGTCAGAGGCAGAGTGAGGGCTCAGTGAATCCACAGTCATGAGGGCATCGCTAGGACTCTACTCTCTGCTCTGCATGAGGGGAGACACCCCTGGAGGACTCTAGTCTCTGTTCTGCACGAGGGGAGACACCCCTGGAGGACTCCGACTCGGCTCTGCACGAGGGGAGACACCCCTGGAGGACTCCGACTCTGCTCTGCACGAGGGGAGACACCCCTGGAGGACTCCGACTCGGCTCTGCACGAGGGGAGACACCCCTGGAGGACTCTAGTCTCTGTTCTGCACGAGGAGAGACACCCCTGGAGGACTCCGACTCTGCATGCGGGGAGACACCCCTGGAGGGTTCTGCACAGAGACTAGATGACCCGACTCCTGCTTTAACAAGGTGATTATCATTGCTGTAGGCTAGGGTCAAGAAGACTTGTTATGAGGCTGTGTCTTTAAAACACACACTGGAATATTGTGACTCAGGTCAGGGAGGCTGTGATAGGGACAAAGGGAAGTGTCACTCTGGATGCATTCTGGTGGAAGGGCCAATGGTTCTTATGGTGGATTAGATTATTGGGAAAGAGGAAGTTTAAGGATGACTCCAGTTGTTTTTATTTGTTTTTGTTTTTGTTTGTTTGTTTGTTTTGGTATTAGCATCTGCAAACATAAAGCAAGAATATTCAGGTTGAGAATTATGCTAAGCAACTTTGCCTCACATGACTCTTCTGCCCTCTTGTTCTGCAATGGTAGTGCCAATCAAGGAAGCTAAAAGCACAGTGTCTCTAATTGGACGAATAGTCAAGGGCAATGATTCATAAACATGTTCCCATGGAGCACTAGAATAGGTTTCAACTAAAATAGTTAATTTCCACTGACCCAACTAATGAAAGAATAAGAGAAAACCCATACACTGTGAGGATAGGGGATGCCATCCACTGGCTGTGAAGACTTTCTGGCAGACATGAGCAGGTGCTGATGAGAGGTAGCTCAGTGTGGACCAGTGTGCTCAATGCAAGGAGAGGAGCTCTCAGGAATAGGTTTTATGGCAAGACCCAGAAGACTTTGAGACCTGAGTGACAGGGGCTGGGAGCAAGGCCAGGAGGTGATGGCTGTAGTGAGGTTATGGTTGGTGGGGGTCAGCCATGGTAGATTACAAAACACTCACGAAAACCTAAAGGCTCAGTACTACAGTGTGAGTCCCCTCCGGATTTCTAGGGCCTATCATCGCCCACATGAGACAGACTGCTCTAAAGTCTTTGCAAAGAGGTTAGAAGAGTGACAGTGGCCAACACTGAAGCCAGTGGTGACAGGCAGGCCCCACAGCACTGAGTGGCTTGCTGAACAGCTGCCCCAATGTGCCCTGGATCTCCAGTGCTGGTGGGAGAGAGCTGCCTCTGATGGCTGCCCTTTCATTCCCGTGTGCAGGGCCACCCTGCCTCTGCTTTACTTCCCAGGACAAGGCTCACGCCTGACTCGTGAGACCCTCAGCACAGAAGCACACTTGGGAGTCAGGCACCTGACCTGTTCAGCCACGGTGAGAGCCATATAGCTCCTCATTCTGGTCATACAAGCCACAATACGTGACTTCAGGTAGGCAACAACAGCTGCAGTCATAAAGATCAGCTATCTCAATAACAGGAAGAGGACAAAACTGGGCACAAAAAAGTCTCAGCCACAAACAATTACTGTGAGGAAAGGGATGATCTGAACATAGTTAGAGCCAGGCATGATGGCACATCCCCACAGCTCAGCACTCGGGAGGCAGAGGCAGGGGGTCAGATTCTCAAGGTCATCCTTGGTTATATAATGGAGTTTGAGGTCAGCTTGGGTTATGTGAGACCCTGTCTCAAACTAACCAACCAACCAAAATCAACAACAAAAAGAAGAGAAAACAAAGTAATACAATTAACACACATAGAGATTCCAGAAAGATAAAAACAAGCCCCATAGGAACACTGGGCTCCTTTAGCATCCGTTTCGTAGACTGCCACAGGGCAAAACATTCAAGACCAGGGCCTGGAGAGATGGCTCAGAGGTTAAGTACACTGGCTCCTACTCTTCCAAAGGTCCTGAGTTCAATTCCCAGCAACTACATGGTGGCTCACAACCATCTATAATGTGATCTGATGCCCTCTTCTGGCCTGCAGATGTACACGCAGGCAGAGCACTGTAACATAATAAATAAATCTTTAAAAAAAAAAAAAAAAACATTCAAGACCAGGGGTCCCTAAACTACAGCTTGTGAGCTAGGAAGAATCTTTACATTTTTACATGTTTAACAAAATAAAGAGTATGTGAGAGACCATATGTAGCCAGCATAGTTTAAAATAATACAGGCTCTTTACATAAAAAGCGTCCCTGACTAGATGAATATAAGTGACAAGGTTCATTGAGAGAGAGAGAGAGAGAGAGAGAGAGAGAGAGAGAGAGAGAGAGAGAGAGACAGAGACAGACAGAAACAGACAGAGAGAGACAGAGACAGAGAGACAGAGAGAACATATTTTCATGTATTCATCAACTATGACCCTTGTGAAGAGGCTGAGGCTGTTGTTCCCACTCTGTCTGTCTGTCCCAACTGTCTCTGTGTCCCTGGAAGCCTGGTTAGCACCTGCAAAACCACCAGGTGTTCAGTAACTATTTGATGGATGAGTAAACCTAATTTTTATACAAATTAATCAGCCCTAGACTTAAAACATCAAAATCTAAAGAGAAGACTGCTCAGGCCAAAGTGCAGTCTGAAATTAATCACAATCATTTGTGGTCATCACAAATATTAAACATGGGTGCACACTGGTGCAGCCACATCCTGGGCACACACCCGAAGGGCCCACTTCTGGCCATAGGGATACCTGCGCGTCCACGCCCAGTGCTGCTCTGTTAACAACAGCTAGGACATGGACTCTACCTGGATGCCCAGCAATTCATGGGTAACAAAGACGTGGTGCGTGCACATGCACACACATGAAATTTTATTAAACTATAAAAAGAAATTATGGAATCTGTTGGAAAGTCGATGGAACTGGAAAATATTACCCTGAGAGAACACAGACTCAGAAAGGCAAATGTCCGTGTTCTTTTTTCATGTCTGGATCCTAGCTTACATTCCTAGGCTTATACACTTAGCATGGCATGCCCTAGAGGTCAGGAAGCCAGAAATGACTGTGGCGAGGGAGGCTTTAGTAGGAAGAGGGGGGTAAGAGAATATATGGGACATGAAAGAAGAGGAGACACACAGGGAGCTAAAGGTTTAAGTGGGGGATGGGAACGTGAACTGGGAATGTGTAAAACTAAGGATGTATAGAAAAGAGCTATGGAAACTCACTACTTTGCAAGCTAATTTTAAGAATACAATGAGAAGGGAGTTTGAATGAAAGTACCCTGTACGTGTAGAAATGCGACTCAAAGAAAACATGCATTAGTAAGTGGAAACAGTGCCATGTTTAGGATGCCTCCCTATGAGTTATCAGTTAAGGAGGTTCCAGCCAGCTCCCCCACAAATGACAGGCTATCAGTTTCTCAAGGTTGTCCACCATAAGTAGTTGATGACCCTACTGCTGAAGAAACTGTATACATTGGTGGTAGGATGCGGAGACATAAACTAGGGCCTGACTGGGAAACATCCTCCCCCATGGCTAGCTTTTATAGTGCTAGAAGGTGCTTTGCTGGCCACTCTCCCCAGGAGGGAGATGGGGGGAGAAAGGTATCAATAGTCTTACCCAGTATGGCAACCTGCCAAAATATGAACTGGGTTCTGGGGGTTTGGATTCTTTATCCCTTTATGGTGCTGCCTTTTTACATTGTGTGTGTGTGTGTGTGTGTGTGTGTGTGTGTGTGTGTGTGTGTGTGTGTGTGTGTGTGTGTGTACTTGCACTCAAAAAAGCATAGGCAGAAGTTTAGAAGGGTATTAACAATATTGCTAGACTGGTTGCCTCAGAAGAAAAAAGAAAAATAGGAGTGACTAGTATGGTGGATTTCAACTTTATATATAAGCATAATTCTCACTTAGAAACAATGAGCATGAATTTTAAAACAGCTTAAGAATTTCTAAAATATACAAAATACAGAGGCAGTAGATAGTGGGAATAAAAATTTTATCTGCACGTGAAAAAGCTTGCCAAGATTGAAAGCTAACACTTTCAGCATTGTATCTCAGAACTGAGGGTTGATAGTTTTGCTTTCACTAACTTTTACATTGCTTCTCCTCTTTATTGCCCCACCCCCGCTTTTGTGTCACTGGAGATTAGGCTGTTGAATCTAGGCCTTGTTCTAGGCAAGTACTCTACCACCGAGCTGTGTACCAAGGCCCCCCGGCCCCCCTTTAACCTTTTGAGACAGGATGTAAGTTACCCGAGTTGGCTTTGAACTTGTGATCCTCCTACTCCAGCCTCCTAGGCAGCTAAAGGAGTAGGCCTGCACCATCAGGTCTGCATCTTTTAATTTTTATAAAGTACAAATGAGATACATATTCATGAGTTTCCTGTCATGCAATTTCTCTCTTTGTATATAGTCTCCCAATATAGAGTCAACTCTAAAGAAAGCAAAAGTCCAATTCAGTGCACAGGGAAAGTTTTTCTACATTCAGAATTATCAAGTAGTGCTTTTTAAAAGAAATTCTATCAAATGACTCCCTTTGGGAGCTGTTGGTTTGGTTAATGTCATTAGATGATTATAGCTAAGACAGCACTCGATTTCATCAGCACTTCTTATCTATGGGATCTGCATCCTTGGGTTCACTGGCCTCAGGTGGCTAGTATAGTCAGGCTGACAGTGGCTGCAGCTGTTGAGCACATGTAGCCATTTTCCTTCTGATTATTTCCTATAAACAATACAGCAATAATAACAGCCATACACAGAATATCTATGTTGTGTTGTTGTGTATTAGAAGCAATCCAGAGATGGCTTAAGTAATACAGGGTCTACTAAAGTACTACAACGTGGCTAGGCGTAGTGCTGCACGCCTGTAATCCCAGCACTTGGGAGGCAGAAGCAGGTGGATCTCCATGAGTTCAAGGCCAGCCTTGCCTACATAGCAAGTCCAGGACAGCCAAGGTTACATAATAGAGAAAGCCTATCTCAAAACGTAAAAGAAAGAAAGAAAGAAAGAGAGAAAAAAAGAGAGAAAGAAAGAAAGAAAAGAAAGGAAAAAGAAAGTACTACAGAATTCTATGTTAGGGGCTTGAGAATCTGTGGATTCTAGTGGCTACAGGGGTGTGGAGTCACCTGAAGACACTGTAGGACCACTGTCTCTGTTGCATTCATGCTGTCAATAAATAAGCTAAAAATATGAGAAGGAAGAACTTAGGCAAAGATAATCTCAGATTCAGAGCAGGTCAGGGGAAAAAAAAAAATCAGTTGGGAAAGTCTAATTTTTCCTATGGGTATTTATTTTTTAAAAGCCATGGCCTGAAATAGTTGTTTTCTCCCTTGGCTGCACTTTAGAGGCACCTGGGAACCGTGAAAGGCCTGGGCCTCATGCTCAGCTCCGTCAGATCCTCTGGGGGGCCTAGAGCATCAGGGCTGCAGGAACCCCTCCAGAGCTACGGCACAGCCCTGCTCAGAGCTGATGCTCTGGCAGGACCAGTGTGACTTGCTAGTTTGAAGTATGTGTGTTAAGAAAGTTATTTATGGTTTTTTTTTTTTTTTTTTTTTTTTGCTAATGACAGGAAATGGGGACAGCATGATGGTAGTTTATCTTAAGTGTGGCTTTGATCCAGGAGTTGTGGCATGCGGCTGTCAAGTGCTACAGGAAAAACACGCTGACAGTTCCATTACTTTGTGAGGTGAGCAGATGCCCTTTGAAAACAAAATGATCAAACACAGGAAAGAGGGAGAGGAAAATGTCACAAGAGCAAAGAGCTGAGCCAACACCGTGGCCTATGATTTGGGAGTGTGCCGCTCTACAGGCATGTGGCCCTTGCCAATAAGTTCTTACCTATTGAAAATCGACTGCAGGGCCTCCTCGAAACGCCGCAGGACTTTGGGTGGGGCCGGCCACTTCACATGCTTCCCGTAGTCTCTCATGCTCTTGACGCCGTGGAAGCGTCTAGCTACCTCATGGATGTACGACTTCACTTTGTAGCGCCGGTAGTACCTGATGATTGTTAAAGCTGCCTTGGTCCTCTTGTACCGCATGCGGGCCAGAGTGCCACGCCACACCTTCGTGACAGAGAAAGAAAAACTCAAAATGTTTCTGGCTGACTGAGCAGTAGGTGATTTTGACATTACAGGTAACACCTTTGCTTAACCAGCTCAGCTGGCAACCTGTTTGGAGTAAGACTCAAAAACAACACCAGGGCATGGGGGTTTGGGGGCTGGTGGTGGCGCATGCCAGAAGCAGGTGGACACCTGAGTTTGAGGCCAGCCTGGTCAACAAAAGGAGTTCCAGGACAGTCAGGGCTACACAGAGAAACCCTGCTTTCACCAAACACAAAGCAAAAATCAGAGACAGAGCCTGTCAATTACACCTGCTGTCAATAGATGGCGCTGCGAATCGTGGTGTCCTCCCCACCCCCAACAGGCAACAGTATTTGAAGTTTTGTTTTAACTTTATTATCACGAAATGAAGAAAAGCAAAATGTAAGTATCTGTAGATAGATAAATATTTTCGGAAAGCTAAAGTCAAGTGGGATGAGTCAGAGCCAAATGCTATAAGCATCTATGGTGCTTCAGGGACTGCAGCTTCACACAGATTACACAGATCTCACACACACACACACACACACACACACACACACACACACCACACACACACATACACACCATACACACACACACCATACACACACACCCACACACACCATACACACACACCACACACACACACACACACACAGAGACACAGAGACCACACACAGACACAAACACACACACACACACACACACACACAGAGACAGACAGATAGACAGACACACACACACACGCACCACACACACACAGACACACACACCACACACACCACACACACACAGACACTCAGACCATACACACACAGACACAGAGACCACACACAGACACAAACACACACACAGACAGACAAACAGACAGACAGACAGACACACACAC
Source organism: Acomys russatus (assembly GCF_903995435.1). NCBI lineage: Eukaryota > Metazoa > Chordata > Mammalia > Rodentia > Muridae > Acomys > Acomys russatus. The sequence continues at coordinate 7,689,471 of NC_067152.1, forward strand.
ACACACACACCACACACACACACACACAGACCATACACACACACACACACACACACACACACACCATATACACACAGACACCATACACACACAGACACACACACACACACAGACACACAGACCATACACACACAAACACACACACACAGACACAAAATAGAATGCCACTTTGGGTTTGCAACCGGATTTACATAAAGCCTACGTAAACTTCAGCTCTTCCTAGGTACAAGGTACAGTCCCAAGAATTGAGTATATTCCAGGAGGAAAGGGTCAAAGAGATTATAAATATCATATTAAAATTTCCTGCCCATTTCAGCACCCAGAAATTAAACAGATAATATATAAATGCCAAATTTGCCCAACCATCAGATAAGAGGTATTTACATTACTTTTAAGATCCTGTGTCCAGACATTCCTATTTTGCAGTCTCTTGAGCAAAGCTGAATTTGATGTAATCTTTGACTTCTCCAGGGCCCCTCCCCCACTCATTCTCTCAATCACCAAATTTGCTTTCTTCCCCACTGGTTCCAGTATTCGCCCTTTTCTGTTCTTTTCTTTGTGACCTTAAATGACTAACCACTCTCTCTGCTAAACGCTACCCCCCAGATCCCTTGCGATCCACTGCTGTGCCTTATTCACCCAGTGCCATCCCTAGGTTGCTTATATTATTTCCCTCCATGTCCCTGACCTGAAAGAGACAATGGTTTCCATCCTGAATTCAGAGCTCACTGTATGGGTTCCCCAGCCTCCCTCGGGTTTCCTGTAATTCCTCTTGAATCCCCCTTCTGTGCTCCCCAGATTCTCCTAAGACACTTCTGCACTGGCTCCTTTATTGACTTGTTTTGAGGCTTTCTTCCTGCATGCTGAGCGCTCGCTGTGTGCTGGTAGTGTTCTCCCTCTGCAGCCTGCGGCACTGTGCGCACGCCTGTGCACAGATTTGTTTGCACACCACATGGGAGAAGGTTATCAAGGGAGCTCAATGGGTCAGGAAAAACCACAATACATAAGGGAAACATGGTGTGTGAGCAATGTATGTGACAGGATCTAGGGTTCATGTAGCAACAGCACTAGAAGACAAGGAGGCAATGAAAACCATCTTGCCCTCTCACGTGGCACTGGCACAGCAACTCTTTTTAGTCTCAGCGTCTCCTTCCTGTAGCCCAATGTGCTGTACAGATGGCGGTGCTACGCCCCCTCCCAAGTGCTAAAATAAAGGCCCCTTCTTTGGTATATTGAGAAACCACAAGAACGCAATTAGAGGGTGGAAGTGTGTGATTCAATTTCTTAGACAAAACACACATTTAAAGTTTCATACTGTTTGCGGCTTTCCTTTTCAGAGGGGAGGAGATTAAGATTCTCTGGGGCCCACTGTTCACTCTGTATACAAAATCAATCTTTTCATTTCCAAGAAGCATTCTATAAAGCTTTTAATTAAAAGTTTTGGTTAGAGTCTTTTAAAACATTCCGGAAGTGCTTTTTAAATATAGTCTTCATTTGTTCATTTGTGTAGTTGGTTCATCTAGGGTTTGGATTGTTGAAAAAAAAAAAAGTATAAAAAGGCTTAGAATAAAAGATAGCAACCCTTTTCCTGGTACCTGACCTTATTCCCTCCTCCCCCGCATACTCATTATTCACAAAATATTTTAGCTGCTTTGTCTGGGACCTATTATCTTTTTTTTTCTTTTTAAGATTTATTTATGTATACAGTACTCTGCCTGAATGTACACTTGCAGGCCAGAAGAGGGCATCAGATCACGTTACAGATGGTTGTGAGCCACCATGTGGTTGCTGGGAATTGAACTCAGGACCTCTGGAGGAGCAGTCGGTGCTCTTAACCGCTGAGCCACCTCTCCAGCCTGGGACCTGTTATTCTATCTGCAGATAACATACACATACTGTTCTGTTCAAATTGCAACATTGGCCATTTATCTCTCTCACCACCACTCATGCTTCTGCCATTTCAATAGCTGTCATAACATTTCTCAGTGCTCTAACATGTAACATATATTGTGTAATCCACATACATGTATTGCATTATATTATGTATGCCATATAAAATGGGCTTATGATTGGACAAGGGAGTATGGCTATTCTCTCATTCCCTTACACCTGTGCTTTTACTCATTGTTTAGGACTATAGGTGAGGTTTCTAAAACCGTTTTAACTTTTTAGTATACCTAGTGTTAACTTTCACCAAACGTCTAATGTGCCCGTCATGTGACAATGACACTTGTCAGATCGGCAGGCTCATTCATCCACAGAATCTTGCTTCCACCTCCGAAGTGTTGGGAATACAGATGTGAGCCGCACATTCCCAGTTAAAAGCATTGTGATAAGCTCAGGTCTAGAGGAGGACCTGGAGTTCAAGGTCATCCTTGGTTACAGTGAGTTCAAGGCCAGCCCAGGTGACACAGCGAGACCTCATCTCAAAAATTAAGAAAGAAACCTATTAATACTTTAAAAATGAGATCCTGTCTCAAAAATAAAAAAACAAAAAAAGTTAGGAAGGAAGTCTAATCAATGAAGGAAGTGTTAATGCCACCAAAAGAGAGTAAAGGCCACCACCCAAATTAGCCAAATTCACAGAAAGCTTTACTATATGTGGACAGTGTAACTAGTCAAGAGAATGCCTCTCCCTAAATGGGATTGAGAGGTCAGCCCTGAACACAGGAGAAGTAGGGTTTTTAGAGCTCCCCAGCTGCAAGGCTAGAGGATTTACAAGGGAATTTTAGCTATGTAGAAACTTGGCAGAACATTTCATCATATGAAAGAGGAACATGCCAAAGTCTAGAAAGTGCATCAAGGCATGGTTAAACCCAAGCTTTGTGGTAAACATAAATTAACTTATTTTGACAACTGATCTTAGGATGGAGTCATGCCGGTTCACTGGAAGAAAAGAGCATATAAAGGCTCCAAGTGGGATCGGCTTGGTAGGAGAAAACATGGGGAGGAGAGGCACAGGAAAGGGCCGGCAGCCTCCCAGGTCAGAGTGAAAGCAGCAGTGCCCCACAGGAACAGGGCATCAGGGCAGTACTGAGCATGCCCGACCTATGTAGGTGCCACATCTCCAATGGCAGCCAGTGATCCTTTAAAATTTGCCAGAGTATGTCACATCTCTGTCCTCAAATATGCCTCTCTGTGCTCCTCATACTAAAAGCCACAGTCCTCCCGTTGCCTACCTGGTACTCCTCCCTGCCCTTTCTCTCCCTAGCTTGTCCCAGCCACCCTGAACTAGCCAGGGACCCTCACTTCAGGCCCTTCACGCTACCTATTCTGTCTGGGGTGATCTTCTCCCTATGCCACGTGGGTGACTCTGCCTGTCACCATGCTGTTGAAGAGATCAACTTGTCCCCACTCTCCTCTCCTGGAACTCGACTCCCCTCCTCCCATGTTCAGCATCTCCTCTTCTCCCAGCTCCTGGCACTTTCCGATGCACTGTGGCACTGACGTGGGGAAGCACTTCTCGGGCTCCCCCTCAGGAAGTCAGGCTCCACTAGACCACGGGGTGCTGACTTTGCTTGCTGCAGTGTCTTACTGCTATGAAAGCGCCGAGGATGTTGTAGTCACCCAGGACAGAGCTCATCCTTGCTTGTGGAGGATTCCATTAAAAGTACATTGCTCTCAAGCACCTCACATTTCCTTGTAGACGGCTTCCTTGGGAAAACACCAAATGGAGGGGGCCCAGGATTAGGAGGCGGTGGTTGTGGAGGCCACAGTCGTGGCTGAGGCCCCGGGGCTCGTGGAGGTAAAGCTGAAGACAAGGAGTGGACCCCGTGCCCAAGCTGGGCCGCCTGGCAAAGGACATGAAGATCAAGTCCTTGGAGGAGATCTATCTGTTCTCCATGCTCATTAAGGAATCTGAGATTACTGACTTTTTCCTGGGAGCATCCCTAAAGGATGAGGTTCTCGAGATCATGTCAGTGCAGAAGCAGACATGGGCTGGCCAGGGACCAGGTTCAAGGCTTCTGTAGCTATTGGGGACTACAATGGTCACATTGGTCTTGGTGGTAAGTGCTCCAAGGAGGTAGCCACCGCCATCCGAGGGGCCATCATCTTGGCCAAGCTTTCCATCATCCCTGTGCAGAGAGGATACTGCAGGAACAAGATTGGCAAGCCCCACACTGTTCCATGCAAGGTAACAGGCTGCTGGAGCTCTGTCCTGTCCACAGAGGCACTGGCATTGTTTCTGCTCCTGTGCCCAAGAAGCTACTGATGATGGCTGGTATTGATGACTGCTACATATCAGCCAATGCACTGCTACCCTGGGCAACTTTGCCAAGGCCACCTTTGATATCATCTCCAAGACCTACAGCTACCTGACATCTGCCTCTGCCTCCCGAGTGCTGGGATTAAAGGTGCGCACCACTACGCCTGGCTACATAGGGGTTTTTATACAAGAAAAATAAAATGAATTAAGTCTGTTAAAACAAACAAACAAACAAACAAACAAACAAACAAAAAACTGGGTTGTTCTGTGTAGCCTTGGCTGTCCTGGACTCGCTTTGTAGACCAGGCTGGCCTCGAACTCACAGCGATCCACCTGCCTCTGCCTCCCGAGTGCTGGGATTAAAGGTGTGTGTCACTACGCCTGGCGGTTTTTTTCTTTTTTTTAACTAGTCTTTTTCTTCTTTGTCCCTCTTACCCCTCTGTAGAGAGGGCACCTGGTTCTGCCCCTAGCTCAGGGAGATGAACTGGCAGCGTTGGTTGCTTGGGTTTCACCTCCTACTTGAGGGCATCACTTCTTGTTCACTTCCTAAGGTTGTTCCTGCTCTTGTCTGCTGTCATGGGCACCATGGATCTGCTTGGCCTTGTGGCCTTTCTAAAGTGTAGAACTACCCTGCTGTTTGGGGGCTGGGGAGTGAGGGTGGGGGTGGGGGAGAGGGATAGAGATAAACACAATCTCTACCTTTAGCCAGGGCTTTCACAGCACCATCTGGAGTCTACATTTTTCCTTTGGTTCACACTTCCTCAATGGTCAGGCATCTCACAGCACCATCTGGCATTCATCACAGGTCAGTTATGAAGCTTTGCTTTAGTTTCAGGAGAGGCCAACTTTCCTCTCTCCATCCCAGATCCCCACATTTTTTTCCTTTTTAATTGTAGTTGTCATGGGCACTGGGCTTTTCTGCCTTACGGTTAGTACAAATCACCACCACCTTGGACTCTTCCCAGAACCCTCGGAAGTGGGTATTCTCCTGGCTTCCACAACTAGAATTTTTCAAAATAATTAGGGACAGGCTTTTTGTTCATTTGTTTGTTTTTGTTTTTGTTTTTGTTTTGAGACAGGGTTTCTCTGTGTAGTCCTAGCTGCCCTGGAACTCACTCTGTAGTCCAGGCTGGCCTTGAACTCAAAGATCCACTTGCCTTTGCCTCCCGAGTGCTGGGATTAAAGGTGTGTGTCACCACTGTCTGGCCTAGGGACAATTTTTAGAGGGCCTTTCTCCATTTCCACACTCAAAAAGCCCACCTAGTTACTTTGACAGGTTATGTCTGTTAAATAATGGTAGTGGTGGTAGATAAGAGAGCACATTTAAGTAGCAGGTTGAACTTTGAGCAAGCCCCCCAAAAAAAATCACATATAATTTACCATTGTGCTCACATATTCTACCCAGTCTAGAATGTGATAGTTGTCTCCAATTTGGCCCCTTCTAAGAGCTGTTTTGAAAGGATTTTTTAAATTTAAATTCTTGCTTAGCACACAAGAAGGTGGGTTTCACAGCAGCATCTTCATGCACATTCAGCGTTATACTTTGTCCCTGCCCACCCTCCCTGCCCTCCCCTATTTCCTCCGCTGATCCCTCCCTGTATGTAGTCCCTTCTTCTGCTTTCATGTCACATTTATCCTATTGCTCTCCCAGGAGTTATTTTAAAGCAAGGCTCAAAGACAGAAAACTATTCCTCTTCCCTTAAAATATCTCTTTGAGGAACAAAATTAATAAAAGACCTAGTATGCTATTTTAAGACTTTTTAAAAAAAAAAATCAGAATGGCAGGCTGGTACGTATCAAGAAGATAAAATCTAGCGGTTATAATTAAGTTTTTTTGGTATAATTCCTGAAACAAAGTCCCTCGGTATTATATACAAACTAATACTATTTCAAAATGACCTGTGGGAAATGTAAGGAACAATGAGGTAACTAAACCTTCAGTCAATAAACAAATGTCAAACCATTAAAAAAAAAAAAAAAAAGCAGACGGAGAAGTACATGTGAATGCTATCATTATAACCTGTCCTGATGATCCAAACTATTGTCACAGAGTGGGGTGAGGGGATGGCCTGGTAGAGCATAATTTAGAAATGATCATCCTCAGCTGGAGAGATGGCTCAGTGGGCAAAGTGCTCAACACTCAAAAATGAAGACCCAAGTTTGAATGGCTGCAACCCACATAAAGCCAGATACAGAAGCACAGACATCTGTAACCGCAGTGCTCCTACAGATACCTGGAAGGCATACAGGAGAATCTTGGGCACTTGCAGGCCAGCTAGCCTCGTATACACAGCAGAAAAAAACCCCAAGAGACCTGTTTCAAAGGCAAAGACTGACAGTAAAGTCCGAGAGTTGAGGTTATTATTCCATGACTCCCATACATGTGGTGGCGGAGGCACGCGCGCGTGCATGCACACACACACACACACACACACACACACACACACACAGAGGCGGGGGGGGCCAGGGAGGGAGGGAGAGATATTTTTTTTAAAAAGGTCTGCTCTTGCTGGGGTAACTGTCTGGAACACTAGGAGTCCAGGTGCCTGAGGCAGGAAGGAACCTTTGCTTTGGATGTGTATGTTTCATGTACAACCCCGGCCAGATGTTTTAGCTGACACTGTGTGCAGACCACTGCTGCTCATAATGGCTCCAATGTGGCAATGACAGGATCAACTGCCCTTTTGATCAATTACTACTAGGGGAACATTTCAACATTAACCCCGTCAAAACCTACGGTACAGTTATTGTGCAGACAAAAGAAAACAAAATTGCTACAGACTTAGTAATTCTGCGGGATTGATATCAGGACTCTCGTTTGTTCAAGAGTAAATACCCTGTGGAGCTGTACTGACTTGGCTGCTTGCTTTTGTTTGGTTTTAGTTTCCTGAAAGCAAAGGTACAAAATTGATAATTCACCTTTGCAGTATCTCAGAGGTAAAGGCTACCTCTCAACTGCATTTTGATAGAGAATTTTATTGTGCTTTGGTCAAGTCTTATGAGTTTGAAATGACAGAAGCAGTGTCTTGGGATGTTTTGACTTTGTCTCCTTTTTTTTAAATAAAGTTACCCACTACATCTTTGTGCCGGATGCTTACAAGAGATTTCAGTTTTGAATGTTTCCCTAGATACTCAAAAACTCAGGACCAGCCAAAGGTACATCTTCCTTTTGAGAGTTCCTATAGTGAATTTTGAAATAGGCTTTTTGCAATGTTCCTTTTGAAAGGGGTTAAATATTCATTAAGTTTGGAAAAGCTATATACTGAAACTCCTATTTTGGAATTTTACAACTCACATTACATTAGCATATTAGATGCCCTGAGACATTCTAGACGCATAAGCCTATCATGTACATTATATACCTGACCACAGACATTTCTGTATGCAGACACCTCACTTTGACAACAATCAGGAGGCACCACTCTAAAACATGGTAATTTGGCACAGGGAAAGAACTAAGGAAAACAAATGTAATAAGGCTATGAGCATATCCGGGGGGAGGAGGTCCCCCTCAGTCACAGACATAGCGGAGGGGAATGGGGGGGGAAGTGGGAGGGAGGGAGGAATGGGAGGATACAAGGGATGGGCTAACAACTGAGATGTAATATGAATAAATTAATAATAATTTAAAAAAAGAAAAAAAAATAAGGCGCTCTGCCTCCCACCATTTAGCTTACTGTAAGCTTGTTAAAAAAAAAAGACACTTTCTTCAATTGAGAAAACTCTTAGGAAACTGTACCAACATTTTCTAATTTTTATAGCTGTATTGCAGTTATGGAAGTTAATGTCCTCATTTTAAAGAAACACACAGTGAAGTATTACAAAGAGACATACTATCTGGAATTCCCCTTAAACAGCCAAATCTGTGCACAGTGATGTCTCTGTGTGTGCGCTTACATAGATACATACAGAAGACCCAGGAACAAGTATCACAAAGCAAAGTAGGAGAAACGTTTAACATTGGGGGCAGGTAGGCGAAAGGCATATGCACAGAGATTCTTTATATTATTAACCTCCTAAGTTTTCTATAAATCCAAAATAATCTTTAAAAAAGCAAATTAAAAATTATTTTAAGTGACAGAGAAGAACAAATCGAAGGGCTACTCATACTGAGCCACATTTGAATCTGAGGAGAAAGGGGGGGAAATCAAGAAGGTAGCTCTTGCTTTTACTTAAAATTCTGACCTTTTGTTTATAGACCCTCTCTCCCCCTCACTGATTCGGAGTTTTAAAAATATTGTGATTAAAAACAATCTACCTTGATTAAGTCTTGGCACCACCTTCAGTTCTGTAACAGTGTACAGATCAGTCTTGTTCATCTAACGCCAGTCCTTTATGTAAGAACCAGCTGGGTTCATCAGCTGGCAGACTGAGGGAAGGAGCGGGTGCCGGGCTTGTGCTGGACGGTGATCTACACATATCTCATTTCATTGTCTTAGTGGTCTATGTAGGCAGATGTTTTCAGCGTTGTACTTAAAACTGCATCTCCAGCTGCTCTGGTTCCAAGAACTGATCATAGTGTCTCCAGAAGGAGCTACACTGGCAACAAGTGCAATGCGCACAGGGCAGTGCTTATCATTTCATTTTCTCTCTGAGAACGAGACCTGAGCATTCCTTGACAGTCAACAGGAGTGTTGGTTTCAAATACAGCCTAGACTACATTCTTTCATGTAAAGACAGACTACCCTCAGATCATAAGGTCTGAACTGACAATCTCTTTCTATGCCACAAACACAACTTGCATTGTGTTGCTTTCATGAGAAGTGGCTTACAGTGCTGTCATAAAGATGGAGGCAGAGATGAAAAGGGATTTATACACTGCAGCCAAGGCATCTACCACAAGATCACCATTTGCTAGCAAGCTACATAGCTCAAGAATTTTGGCTTAACTCATAGTTTTAAAGGAAAAAAAAAATTTTTTTTTTTTTTTGCTATTTAGGGCTTTCTCATTATGCTCCAATGTGTTGCTGCGAGGTATTACACAACAGAATCAGGGTTTTCATAAGACAGTGAAACTTCAAATTGGAAAATGGTTTTGCTGGATGGAAATATATGATTTAAGTTTTGGCACTATAAAAAGAGTATGCTAAATCATAGCTGAGTGATTTCTACTTAGCACTCATTAAGAAAGTTAACTAAGAATTAGCCATGAACATCATTTCAGAAAAATACGTATTTGATATTGGTAATTATTTTACTTCTTAGCATACAGGCTGAGTATTCATCATCGATAATTTATTTTTAACAGGAAAAAGAACAAACAACATTTACTGCATGCCTAAAGGCATGAGAGTTAGACTCCAGCAATAACACTAATTATCTCTCAAGAGCTTAAGTTTCCACATCTACATATCAGTTGTATTTCTATTACTGTGTTAGTTGGAAAATACGTTGTATCTTTATAAAACACTGGCATTTAAATTATTTTTCTCTTTCAATCTTTTCTGACTTGTAAAATATTATGGCATCTAGAGATATATGTACCTAGAAGCTGTGGAGGACTTTTGCATTCTATAGGCCTCTGTCAAATGCCTATGGTGCAGGTGGCTTCTGGATGGGGCACAAAGGAAAGACAAAACACCCGCGTTACTACTGTAAGAAAGATTCCACATTCCTGAGGTAACTGAAAACAATGAACTCCTTAAAAAGTAAGATCTACGTTAGCAGGCTATAGCCATGCCTGTTCATGCTCTCTGAGGCATTATCCTCAGGAGTAGAGACACAGAATCAGCCTTGTGTCCATAGCAGAGGAATATTCACAGAAAATGTGATATATACACATTATGGAATTTTATTCGGTTATGGAGAATGAGATGACCTCATTGGCAGGAAAAATAGATGAAACTGGAGAGCACACACTAAGTGAAATAAGCCAGACAATGTCTTTGTCTTTACAAATACCATGTCTTTCTTGTATGTGGATCACACACACACACACACACACACACACACACCAAGAATATAGAAGGGGTCTATTTGGGAAGAGGAGGAAAACTAGTAAGGAGAAGAAGGGAGAGATGGTGGTCTTTTTGATTGAAACTGTCATTTGAAGCCCACCTCCCAACTCTATCTCTTTTTCAGGTCAGCGTCTCATTCTGTAGCTCTGGCTGCCCTAGAACTCACAGAGATCCACTTGCCTCTGTCTCTTAAGTGTTGAGATGAAGGTGTGTGCCACCATGCCTGGCATTACAGCATTACTGCTTTTTTACTTAAAAACTCCTTTAAAAGCCTACAGCCACATAAACTGTCCAGTACCACAAAGCAAGGCTGCTGCTAGGAAGTCCAGCACTGCTCAGGTGGACAGCTCCCTGGCTGGCTCTGCACGGATGTGGATGGACAGGCCTGCTCTGCAGGGAGAGGCTTCAGGTTCTTGTAAACTGACCATGCGGTATTGATGGCTAACTAGGGACTCATCCACCGACCAGAAACAGCTCCGGATAACGAGTGTCATCTCGAAGGTCTCTCTTGCCATGGCCCTCGGAGGCGATGGAAAACTGCACTAGGACTTGTCTTGTGCTATGCATCGGACATGGGTTAAGGGCGGACATTTTAAGGGGATTTAGTCTTGACTTGATTGTAAATGTGATGTTTTGTTTCTCTTATTAATAATTCATCATTAAAAAGTAGGAAATAAACTTAGGGTAGGACTGGGCATACATAAACACACTTCCATTCTTAAATGTTTGGTTTGAGGACACTGTTTCAGCCCTATGAAGCAACCTTCTGCAGAGAAGTTCAAATGCTATTCAAAGCTCTTGCTAGTAGCTTGGCTCTGGAGTAGGCAGTGGAGGATTGTTGAGACGCCATGTTCCTGAGCACGGCTTGGCATCCCAACATAGCACCACTGAGCATGACGGCAATGGAGCTGGATGAGTACACTTCTTGAGGAAGGATTTCAGACCCCGAGGAACGGGAATGACCTGGGAAAGACCTCTCGTTTACATAAGCTATACACTAAATGTGCTTTATCTTCATTACTGTCTTTCTTAGATGCTAACTGGTTGTTAAGGGGGGAATGACAAAGAAACTCATTATGGACAGGGACCTTTTGACAGCGGAAGTTCACACAAACAAGTTGAACGTGAAAAGGTCAAGTAAGAGAACCAATACTACTCACCACTGAATCACAACAACATGATGCTGGAGGGGGCACAGTGTGGTTGTCTGGGCATGTGGTTCATCACACAGCAGATGACATAATCAGGGCACCAACTGTTTCATGCTAGACCACTATGCTGATGCAAAGAAATGCCACTAATTTTGAAAAATAGACTTAAGGGGAAATACCAAACTTGCTCAGTGATGCTCAAGTGTGACATCTGCACACAGATGTTATCTATATTTATTAATGAAAAGCCTGGCCTGAGGAAGCATCTCGGGTGATAGAGTGCTCATCTAGCGTCCATGAAGCCCCTGGGTTTGATCCCTACCATTGCATAAACTATGCAGGGTGGTGCATACTTGTATTCAGAGCTCATGTGTGTGTGTGTGTGTGTGTGTGTGTGTGTGTGCGTGTGTGTGTGTGTATGCATGTGTGTAGGGACAGAAGTAGGATGATCAGAAGTTCAAGGTATCCCCTTTATTTTACATTGTGAGTTGGGGGCCAGCCTGGGCTACATTAGATTCTTGTCTTAAAACTAAAACAAAACACAAAGTAAAACAAAGCAAAAAAAAAAAAAAAAAAAGCCAATTCAATTAGAAATATAACCCTATCCTTGCAATTTTTAAAAATGCTATTTTTTTTTTTTTTTGAGACAGGGTTTCTCTGTGTAGCCTTGACTGTCCCGGACTCACTTTGTAGACCAGGCTAGCCTTGAACTCACAGCGATTCGCCTGCCTCTACCGCCCGAATGCTGGGATTAAAGGTGTGTACCACCACCACCTTGTGAAAAATCCTATTATTTATTTCTTTCCATAGAAATGTTTTTAAAATATATTTTAGAAAAACTAAGGTTTCTTAGTTATACATTAAGAACATAAAATATGCTAATAAGAATAACTTTTTCCAAGAAACTTCTATTCCTGCTGCAACTATCGTTTAACACATTAACTCATATTTTATCAATTATTTGTAATTACTTTTTGTAATCTGTGCAGTTCTTCTGTTTCTTAAGCTTTCAATTTCCTCTTGATCTGTGTGGGGTCTTTACAAATGAAGATTATCTTGTCGTTCATGTTTTAAATATTTTTTCCAGTAAACATATTGCTACTATTTATGTTATGCTGTTTTACAGAAGCTATTGCATTTTTTAAAAACGAAGTCAAGTGTATTCATTTTTCTTCTATTCTAAATATATTTCCATGCAAAACTGAGGTCAAACAATAATCAAATGCTCCGTAATGCTTTTTGGTTTTCCATGTGATCTAATACCCCCTACACTGTGGCTCTGGATGCTCCCAGAGGACGCACTCTGACGGAGCACTTAACCAATACCCTGCTGTGAGCTATTGCTAGTGTTTTCTTTCTTTGTAGTTATACTTAACAGCATTATTATCATACATAAATTCATATGCACAAATGGTTCATAATGAGGTTTCTAAGCCTAGAATTGTGTTTCCAGAAGTACTTATTTCCAAACTCAAAAGGCAGGAAGTATATTTGGGGCACATTTAAGTCACAGATCAATAAATTTTTATTCATAAATGCTCAGTTTGAGCAACAGCGTTCTTTCAATAAAGTTACAAAGAATTGACTAAACTGGTATTATTACAATGATTAAGCTACGTTAACTAGAGTGTTATCATTATCCAATTAAAAACTTCACTATTCATTAAAAAAAAAAGAGTTTGCTTTCCATTTTCAGATGTGTGTCTATGCATACCTGCATGTGTGAACATACATGAATGAGGATGTACATGTGTGTGGATGCCCAGTTCATGCAGAGACTCATCTTTAACTGTTCCTGCACCTTACTCGTTGAAGCAAGGTCCCACAGTCAAACCTGGAGCTTATGACTCAGCTGGTTTCCCTGTGAGCTTGCTCTGGGGATTTCCTACGACTGGCTGCCTACAGAAGCTGGGATTACAGATGGGCCACAACACCCTCCTAGCATGTTACATGGGTCCTAGAGAGCCAATAGACCTCTAAAAAACAAATCTCCCCAGCAGCCTCCACCCCCACCATGTTTTTAGATAGAGTCTCACTGTTTTCCAGGCTGGCCTCAAGCTTGGGATCCTCCTGCCTCCGGCTTCTGGAGGGCTGTGGGCTGAGATTACAGGCTTGTACCACCATGCCTGGCTTGAAAATTTTCTTTTCTTTTCTTTTTAATTTCTTATTTTTTTTTATTAATTTATTCTTGTTACATCTCAATGTTTATCCCATCCCTTGTATCCTCCCATTATTCCCCGCCCCTATGACTGTTCCTGAGGGGGATTACCTCCCCCTGTATATGCTCATAGGGTATCAAGTCTCTTCTTGGCAACCTGCTGTCCTTCCTCTGAGTGCCACCAGGTCTCCCCCTCCAGGGGACATGGTCAAATGTGAGGCACCAGAGTACGTGAGAAAGTCATATCCCACTCTCCACTCAACTGTGGACAATGTTCTGACCGTTGGCTAGATCTGGGTAGGGGCTTAAAGTTTACCGCCTGTATTGTCCTTGGCTGGTGCCTTAGTTTGAGCAGGACCCCTGGGCCCAAATCTGCCTATCATAATGTTCTACTTGTAGGTTTCTAGGACCCTCTGGATCCTTCTATTTTGCTATTCTCCCATGCTTCTCTCATTTAGAGTCCCAATAGGATGTCCTCCCCTCTGTCCCAGTTTCCTGGTAAGTGAAGGCTTTCGTGGGACATGCCCCTTGGGCTAGTATGCAGATATAAGTGAGTATGAAATTTTTCTTTTGAAAACTGTTTCTTCATTCTTTTTTTTCTTTTTAACCTATCACATACTCATGATTTTACATAGTAACTGCTAGATGTTTTGTATATCAAATATGCTAGCCATTTATATTTACTAAAACTGTGTTTTGCCTTTTACTGCATCATTGATATAGTTATTAGTTCATAACGAAAAACATGACAGGAATTTTACTCGGTGTTTCTGGAGAAAAGTCATAACAAAACGGAACACCACCTCTGTGTCCAAGGATTGAGTAGTGCCTCTCCCCTGGAAACATTAAGCTGGGTTGCTGAAATGGCTAGCTACCACCTTGCAGCCACAAGAGGGCGCCAGATGGAACAAGAAGGTGGTATTCCATACTATGTCAGTCTGAACTGCATTTTCTGTTTCTGCAACTCTACAGGAATGGTTGTAAGTGATATGTTTTGATAATTAAGAGCTGTAAGTGTTTGGGCAGGAACAGCTGTCAACATCTGGCCTTCTTAAGTCTTTGGTTGCTGCTATATTTAGAAATGCTGTTCCTTGTCTAAAATCAAGTATGTGTCCATAAAACAGTTTTGGTTTTTTTTTTTTTTCTTAAGATGTAAGCTACGAGGAGGTGGGAGGATGCATGGGAGCGCTCTTACCTCACATTCACCCCCACGAATGGCAGTCTGGAGACGCATTCTACAGATTGCCCATAGTTTAAGAACGTGGAATGCCCACAAATTTGTAGCTGTCAGCTACAGATGCTATGTGAGTGCGCAGGATGCTAACCATCTCCCTTCTGGTCAGGCACTAAGAAGGGTTAATATCAAATCTTCATGAGGAATGTATGTAAAACAATGTATGTGAAACAGGCACAGAAGTCACTGAGAAATAAACAGGGAAGGTAAAGTGATGGAAACAGATACACGGATGTGTGGACCCACATAATGCAATTATTTGATTACTGAAGAGACAAGCTATAGTGGAAAGGCTGCCACAGTCATCACCAGCCAAGCCAGTAGTTTCATGCAAAGTCAGGAACACCAATCTCAAGTTCACACGGCCTTTCCAATAAACGCCAGCACTAAACTCCCTATAGCTACTTCTGTAGATACTCCAAAGAAATATTTTAGGATCTTCAAAATCTACCTCCCGTTTTGGTCTTCCCCCCTCAACTGCTTGTGATGAATATTTCATGGAACTCTCTCATGGCTGCCCTCAGGTGTCCTCACAGAAAACTAAACTTAAACCCAAGCTCCAGCTGCCACCTTGCACAGGGATAAACCCTGCTGCACCGAGCCTTGAAGAAACAGGTACGTGCAAGGTTGTGGGAGTGCAGACACAGCCAGGGCGCTGCATGAAAGGCCTTTGAACGATCTCTCTTTCTTTGCAGACTCTTTGCTTTAGTCCCCTTTCTCTTTGATCTAATCCTAAATCAGATCCTGCTATTCTGCATGTCCCCTCAGAGAGATCCTTGCAGACCGCCCTGGCTACCTGCATCCTGGTCCTGAGGGGCCGTCCTCCACACTGTTACATACTTTGTCGTTATTTCTTTATTCACGTGTTTTGTTTCACTCCTTGACTAGCATGTGTGCTCCGCAAAGACAAGGTCTATTTCTGCTTCATTCATGGCTGTATTTCCAAAGAGCAATTGGTGGTTCAATACATGGGTTAAGTTAATCATTATTGGCCTGAATAAAACAAGTGTATTTATTATACTTGAGAGGTGCTTGTCTGAGAAAAGGCTTTATGGGAGTTTGACCTGCAAGGAGGGTCTAGTAATTGTGAGGTTATCAGAACCTGGAAGGAAAAATTCATCCTGTCACACAGCCATGAGGAAGAGCCAAGCCAGTCAGAAGTGTTTGGGACCGAGCAGCAATCACCTTCATAGGCAGTAGAGAACTTCAAGAGCAATGTTGATGGCCACAGTTCTACAGCAGCATGTTCTAGGGCACGAAAAGCATCATGTCTAGCATGGGTAAGCATCAACTCTGACAGACAATGGCCACCGAGAGAGCCAATAAACAGAAAACTCTGGGCTTCGGTGAGCATTCCTTTCACAGCAAAAGGGGTTCATGAAAAATCTTTATTTTAAACTGGTCCCCCGAATAAAGCACAGATATTTTAAATTAAGTGCCTGTTTTTCTGTTCATTTCAGTTTTAGGACTTTAATAATAATTTTTTTTTTTTAAACAAAATTCAGCACCCTGTGCCATTCATCAAGTGACTAAGAAAAATGCACTTCTATTCTCTCTTTGGAAGTGAACTAACTGAGGAAAAAGGCCATGAGCTCTACTGTGTGTTGTTCCTGCCTTCACTGGCCTGTGAGAAAAACAGTTCCTTTTAACACTTGAATGAAGAGAAGAAGGGTTGGTGTGTGTGTGTGTGTGTGTGTGTGTGTGTGTGTGTGTGAGAAAGGAAGTCTATAAAGCCAAAACAAACAAAAATTACTTACTAGTTCTATATTGGTTCTGAAATTAACAAAAATCTGTAACTAACAACACCACATCACATGCCAAAGTTACTGACCAGACCTAAAGTTATATGGCTCAATGAACGTCTATAGTTAGGATTGTATAACTGAAAAAATTATTTAATCTTCTCTCATATATAGGATTGTAGAGGTTTTATTTAAATCTCCAAGTTTTTAAAGATAAGTTTATAAAGTTAAAAAGTTATATTAAATTCAACTTATTCTAAAACTCTGATTCCAAAAGAGAAGCCATCTTTGGGTTAGAATACATGAGCTGCTCTCCAGTGCTTTCGACAGACGTGGCCATGAACAAAGTCCTGGCTTGATGAGCGCAGCTGTGGGAGGCTCCATGTCACTCCCCTCTGGAAAGGTGACCCGGCAGGTTTCTGCCCTTCCAAAGGGACAGAAAGTCCTTGCTTTTCCAGGGCCATGGACTCTTGAGAGTCACGACACTGCAGCGACAGGTGGCCCAGGGAACCTTAAGAGTTTCCATGCTTATGGAGATGTAGCCTCTAAACTTTAAAAATCACGGAACAGGGCTTTACAACTCTTCTCATTTGAGAAGATACTTATTTGGTTGACCAAAGGCTGTGACAGACATAGCTCTTTAACCACCCAATAAGAGCCAGGGAAAACTATACTTTCACTAAGTATTTTGCTTTCCCACATGTCTGTTGCTGAATTAGCCTTAAGTCACCATTATCGTCAAGTATCCTATGATGAGCTATGCTACATAGGGCCCAGCAAGCACCGACTTCCTTCTTCCTGTCCTTCATGAATAACCCTGTTGATGTGATTTGCTTTTGGACAATGGGATGTACAGAACATGATCCAAAGACCTTGAAATATGCTTAAGTCAGTCTTGTCTTCTTGGGCTCCTCTATGAAAAGAACATGGCCCTAGACTCCACTAACTTCAGAAAAACGAGCCACACATGACACCAACCTGTATGTCGGTGAGGCTGGTCAGACACCAGAAACAAGCAAGAAACACACCCTGTTACACGCACTAAGTTCTAGGGAAGTGCAGAAGGCTGAACAATGGCTTCTAAAAATGTCTTCTTCCTAATCCCTGAATCCTGCAGTCTGAGTGGGGGGAGAGTTTGCAGACCTGGTGGCTTCTGCATCCCCACACCATTTTCATCTTTACTGGGTGTTTGCAAAGATGAAAGGTGTCCAGATTCTTAAACCAGATGGAATGAGAGAATCTCAGAGGAGACCATGTAAAGGAATTCAGTATGTGCAATGATAATTTCTGTCCTTTATCTTTTTTGCTTCATATAATGTGGTGGACAGGAAATCGGATGGCACGTTCTTGGTGGGAAAATGCCATTTCTTCACAAAATAACACCATGTAGGGCAGTGCTCAAGTGTGTCAGTTTATAATAACTTATTTTCTGTTCTTTACTTAGGAGGCACATGGAACTGAAAATACCTCAATTTTATTCACCTGTTCCATAGATATACACAAATATTCTCCACACTGCAGACTGCAGAGGGCCAAAAGGGCAGACACTGTTTATTTAGTAGATTCAACTCACTTTTAAGAGAAATAAATGTCCTTAGGCCTTTCCCTCTAATTTTGCTAGACTGAGTTCCAGAGTAGCAAAGAACCCACACGTGACTTTACAGATGAAAACTACTCTGTAAATTCTTTCCTAGGTAAACAGATCAAAGACAGTTGGTTTGCTAAAAAGCACCAAAGAAAATATTGACCCAGGTGACATATTTCAGTCAAGATGTTTCTGACCAAAGAAATTATGGAACAATATTTATTGGCTGACCTTTTAAGAGATGGTTGACATTAATATTGTACACATTATACATGGAAATAAACTTTCCAAGAGTTTACATGATTAAGGCTTTTTAACACATGTGGAATATCCTGGATTATCTGGTTGGATCCTAGAGACAGTCACATAATTGACAAGGAGGCAGCACTGTTTGCGTGAGGGAAGACGGCAAGCATAGAGATTGGAGTGTGTACCACAGCCACAGAATGGGTAGGTATCAGAAGCTAGGAGAGGCAGGAGACTGATTTCCTCCACCACCTTTGGAGGAAACACTGTCTTGCTAACAGCTTGTTTTGACTCAGAATACTGAATTAAAACTTTCTTCCAGAACTGTGAAAGAATACATGGCTGCTGTTTTCAGCTGCCACATTTGTAACAATCGTTTCCAGCGGTCCTAAGCACTAGTTCCCATGGTTACACAGCAAAGTTATGGCAATAAGGTGATGCAAATCCAAATCAGCGGCATTAGTATAAGCAATAATAGAAAGCAGAGTACTTACAGAGCACTTAAGCTACGTGGAATATATTAACTCACTGAATACTTGTAACTACGCTCCTATTTCCCATTTACAGATGAGAACACCGAGCTACCCATGATCTAAACATGTTGTTCTGTGGAGCTGAGGCTGGAGCCCCATGTTTTATGGTAGACTAAAGTGAAGAGCCATCTGTGGCTAGGAAGAGCTGCAGTGGAGGCCAGAGATCAGCAAGAAGTTCGTGACTCTTCAGCGCAGGAAGAATGAACACTTTAACACTTTCTTCTCAGTTGAGAACAATTCTTACACATACTAGTTATTCCATCCACTTGGCATTGTTGAGGGGTCTTAGCTGAATGCACACAAAGAGCCCGCAAGTACTCAGTAGCACCTGTGCTCTCATGCCTCACGCGGGAGGCAGCAAGGGACAGACCGCACTGTGCCGGTGGCCTTGTGCAGAACCCGACCACACAGCAGATGCCATTCCCCCAACTACTGCTAACCTAGTTGAAGATATGAGACAAATGCACAAAGCTAATAGATGGCTTAAGGTTTAAACACCTTAAAGAGTGTTTAAGAGTACAGAAATTATAAAACACAACAAGCATTTTTTAAGCTTGTAAATCACATAGCTGAGAAGAGAGACTCTTCCCTGACTTTCCACGGCATACTTTAGGGGGCATTCACACCGGTAGGACGCTCCCAGGGGTCATACAATCCCTAAGATGTGTACTTCTTGCCCACTCATTCAAGCAAGCATCAGCTTTACAGAAATGACCTTGAATCAGTCCTATTTATAACTCACAACACACAGTTACAGTAACAGATTCCCTGTACCCTACCTACACCCATGACAGATGTGTCTCATCCAACTCTATGACATACAAACAAAAGTAAGGATGACCAAAGCTTAAATCCTATAACCAACATCAGGCTCATGAGCTCTTCCTTCCACTGAATTCACTATCTTAGTTCCACAGGTGACAACGTAAAGATGGCTATTGAGATGCTTTCACTGGGAGGACTATGGGAGGAGACAGCATCACTTGAAGAACACTGAGAACAAGGCAGGCAGCATGGGTAAAAGCATGGTGGTGATGCAGGTATGTCTGCAGGGCCAGTAAAGTGAAAGAGATGCGTTTGGCTGAGTGAGATGTTGGAAGACTCTGCCTTTAAGCTTTGGGAGATTGAAGGGTTTATGAATAGACGAATAACATCACTGAAACTCAGATTACAGTGTTGTGCAGACAAGAGTCAAGAAACCCGGATGGTCACTCCATGTTGTTGCTGGTTTTCATATGAGAATACCCATGCACAGGGCATAAAATATGACCTTGAGTTTTAAAACTGTGAGTAAGAGAGAGTTGTACAATGACTGGGCTGATGCTATCTTTAATTAAAAATTAAAAAGCATTAAATTTAATAAAAATGTTAATTAAAAAGTTAGGCCAAAATGATAAGATTACAGCTATATGTTGTTTCTATTTATAATCTACTCATTTGAAGCTCAATAAACTCACAAATCAGTCTATGAAAGTGACTTTAAGTGATAAATGCCTGATTATATTTTAGTTCTCCAAGATATTCATCAACTTCTTTTTTGCAAATGGTTCATTTCCTACCCATACAAATATAAAATAAAGCCATTTGGGATGGCTGACTGTCCTGAGTTAATACATTATCTTACAATTCTATATTCAATATTCTAATTTAAATGCAATATCTTAAGCAAACATCTTATTTTACAATTTGATTTATCTTCCTTCCTTCCTTTTTTTTTTTTTTTTTTTTTTGAGACAAGGTCTCACCATGTAGTCTTTGTGGGCCTGGAACTCACTTTGTAGACCAGGCTGGCCTCAAACTTACAGAGATTCATCTGCTTCTGTCTCCTAAGTGCTGGGATTAAAGGTGTGAACCACAATACCCGATATAATTAGATTTTCTTAAACAAAACATATTTTCATTACTCTACTAAATTTGGACAGACAATAGTTGTTTGGCAACATTAATATATTCCAACAAAACTACTAAGTAAAAGTACTCTTAATTTTTTTACTTATAAATAAAGCCTTGCCCCAAATGAGTCATTAGTTCTCTTCATTATGATGAGTATATACGTAGATCGTTCCAGAACGAACAACATGGTTAAGAGGAAATCATACTTAGCATCTTGCTGTATTGTATTTATTTTTACCTACCATAGATCATGACATTTTGATGTTCTTAATTTTTTACATGGTTACTGTTAATAACTGCATAATTTTTTTGTTGCACTGATGTATATACAACTACTGTCTTAACATTTAAACATTTCCACTTTCATAGGAAATGTTATAAGAAAAAGTTTTACAAATAAAATTTACATACATTTTAAAGAATTTTCTTAGTCTTTTAATTACTAGAAATATAGCAGCTAGAATAGAGGCAAACACATTTTTTTTTTTTTTTTTTTAAGATTTAAAAAAACATACTATTAAATTATCCCCTGGAAAGTTCTTACCGGCTAATATGTGTATGATGTATGCACGTGTACATGTCTGTATACAAATATGCCTGTAAATGGGCAAGCATAGGTGTGCTCATGCATGTGAAGGCTGATGGTTGACACTGACCATCTTCCTCTGTTTCTGCCTTATTCTTTGAGAGTCTAACTGAGCCTGGAGCTCACCAGTTCAGCCACACTGGCAATATGACACTTGGTAGTAGTTTCATACATTTGCTAAGCAAGAGAAAGTGCTCATACTTAAACCATATATATCTTACTATGCATTTACCTTGTTAAACAGTTCGATTTTCTTAGGTTAATGAAATACGCAAAAAATTAAATATGCTAGGGATTGCACTAGGGACATGGCTCAATGATAAGACGTTTGCCTTGCAAATATTGAGGCCATGGGTTCCATCCCCAGCACACCACACACAACCCACCACCCAAAACCAACCAAACCAAAACCCCTAAAAATTTCTTACTTAATGGCAGTAATTTTTCGCTAAGTGATGAACAGCCATTACAAAAAAATAAAATATTCTGATCTTCACAAGAATCAGAGCAGGCCAGCCAAGCAGTGGGACAGAGGTATAGGCAGGAGACGCGGTAATTGTGTTAGAATGCCCAGACTAAAGATGGCTTCTGCAGCTGAGCATAAAGCCTGTGCTTCCCGGCAGCTTCAGTAATGGGGAACCTTAATGAGTTGCAAGGATTACATGATTTAGTAGGCATTTTTAATAAGGCAGGTAACTAAAATAAATACTCCTTGCACCCAAATATGCCCTTTGTTTCTTTAGAAGAATCATTTCTGTTAGGGAAGGAGCAAAAATAAATTGCTCAGCTGCAACTTGGTGGCTTTTGTTTTGCGTGTCTGTGCACTTTTCCAGCTATACTTGTGATTGTATGCTTCTTATTCATGAGCTTGCTCCTCTGAATATGGGGTAGTGCGAATATTGTGATTGAGTGTAAACATCTATTCACTAAATCCCTTTCCTTTTACTGATAAATGCTTTACAAAAAAGTCAATCTCTTCAGCTTGTAGCAATTAACAAAGAAAAGAACAACGAGAAATGCAGCCATGTTTCCACCTCCCTCCCCCTTTCCCTGGTACCACCTATAGAGAGGCCAGACACTGTTGTCATGGAGACAACAGCTGTCGGGCTATGAGTGACAGGTCTCAGGAGAGAAGTGTCTGAGAAAGGGAACATCTTCAGTTAAAACAAAAGTGGTGAGGGGAAAAAACAAAGCAAGCTGTTTTCCTGACACGGTGGAGACTTAATTGAAAGGTGTATTTAGCCTGAGAGAAGAAAATGAAGGTTTTCCTCCTCCTTTCATCTAACACAGGAAACATTTTCCTTCCAACCGGGAATAGATTTCTTTTAAGTAAATCTGAAGCATATGTACACATCTTGGCATAATTACAATTTAAAATTGGGATTCATACTGATGCACCAAATTGGTTGCCGTAGTAATGAGCTATCACCTAGGCAACGGGTTTGCTGCTCTTTCTGGAGAGCAAATCATCTGCATCCAATGTGGGGGAATGGGCTTGGGTATTGGCAGTGGGGAAAGTGGGCTGGGGAAGGGCAACAGATGACAATGGCTGCGTCTAGGAGGAGATAAGCATGAGACAAATTGATTTTGACAAGTCATCATTATTTTCCAAATAGGCTTTTAGCATTTTATTCACCAGTTGGGTGGGAGGAGGCGAAGGTGGGTGCTGAGGGAGGAAGGGAAGAATGCCTTGTGGCTTCAATGTTAAATTTTTGCTGAAGCATTTTTATTTTTCTAAAAGGCTGTCATTTGTCAAGGTGCAGATGTGGGCACATACTTAAATGGATCAGTTGTCGGCTTACACCATAAATCTCGGAAATTTTCTTCAGAGTTGTAAGATCAATGACTTGTACACAACAATATTATTCTAATAGCACAGCTTGGTAATATGCAGATGAGGTTTCGCATTCAGTAACCGGAATCTCCTACATGTCTCAGAAGATGTTTCTACGCCTTGCTTTCTTTGTTAAGAACATAAACACTTTCCCAAAGTGTTCTTGTTTCCATGTCTTATTAATACATGTCCAATGCACTTTCTTTCTGGACGACTCTGTGCCTTGGATTTTGTTTCCCTGTATGCTATGCTTATCCCAGTCTACCTTAACACACTGGTGACTCTGTCTTTGAAAACTGCTGGCCAGGTGGTGGTGGTACACACCTTTAATCCCAGCCCTCAGGGGGCAGAGGCAGGTGGATCAATTCGAGACCAGCCTGGTCTATAAGAGTAAGTTTTAGGATAGCCAGGGCTACACAGAGAAACCATGTTTCAAAAATAAAAAGTGAAAACAAAATAAAACAATACAAAAATGCTACTTTGTTTCTTCTCTTCCATTACCAAGTGCTTGCCCGCCATTTCTACCTGAATGCCTCATACATACCTGGAACACTTCATGCCCACAGTAACCGCTCCTGCTCTAGCTCCGTCATTTTTGACATTAGCTAGCTGTGACCCCAACGTGGAAGGATAGAGGCCCCTCATTTCTGTTTCATATCAACTTCATACCAACTCTCATGGTTTGGTAATTTCCTCTCATCTCAGCTGTGTGACTGAGGTTCATCATTAGTTCTACGGAGGACAATACCAGGTTCTTAATTGGCCACTCTGTTTCCCCTCTGATACAGATCTATTTAAAACTTCAAAGCCAGCCACGCCACTGTTCTCTTATTCTTTCCATGGAATATGGCAAGAACCTAGCTGATAGCCCTACTTATCTATAACAGCTACAGTGGAGCTTGAAAGAAAGTAAAGGTCAGCACTCCTGTGGGGAGATGGGAGGTGAGGACAGAAGCATCCCCGGAGGCTCCTGGGTCCCCTAACCTGATGTATACAGCAGAAAACGACAAAGAAAAGCGACTGGGTAATTTTTAATGTACTTAAAAATGCTTGCATCTTGCAATGCAGCATTTCTAGCCTGAGTTTATGCTATGAAGCAGTAGTTCTCAAAGCGTGTTCCAGGGGAACCCTGGGCATTGCTGAAATCCTCCTTTAAAAAGTCTCACTCCTTCACAAGTGTACAGCTGAGTATTCTAGAGACCATTATGGTATGTGATGACATCAACATTCTTTTTGTCTGTCTGTCTGTTAGATCCAAGGTTTCTCTGTACCCTTGGCTGTCCTGGAACTCACTCTATAGACCAGGCTGACTTTGAACTCACAGAGATCTGCCTGCCTCTGCCTCCTGAGTGCTGGGATTAAAGGCGTGCGCCGCCGCCGCCGCCACCACCTGGTGCCATCAACATTCATACAGATAACTGGATCCTTGTCTGCATGCTCCTGCAATATGTAGACGTTTATAAGATGAGCTCTCTGGGGTAGTCAATGAAAGCAGCTTTTACACAGAGCACGTTTACTCGAAGGTAAGAGAATATGCACAAAAATGCTAGGTGTAGCCTTCTGTGACATGATGAAAACTGAAAAGCAAATTGACTATTATTAAAGTAAACATGTAAACTGAAACTTTTGTTTTTCAGCGTTAGGTGGCTTGGAATTCTGGGTCGCCTTAGACTCAGAGAGATCTGCCCTCCTCTGCCTCCTGAGTACTTGGGATTAAAGGTGTGGTCCGCCTTTCCCAGCTATACGGAAATGTTTAAATAGTAAAACAACGGACTATGAAGGTTAAGTAGATAAGTCACTATACTACCCTAAAGAAAATCTTAAGATGATGTGGTGAGGCAGCATAGAGGTATACTGTCTGTAATCCCGGCATTGGGGAAGCTAATGCAGGAGGGTTGAGTGTGGGCCAGCCTGGGCTACATAGTACAACTCTCAAAAACCAAACAAAAACCAAACCCAAAGAACAAGACACTATTATGCTGGGGGCTGGAGAGATGACTCAGAGGTTAAGAGCACTGTCTGCTCTTCCAGAGGTCCTGAGTTTAATTCCCAGAACCCACATGGTGTGATCTGATGCCCTCTTCTGACATGCAGGTTTACATGCAGGTAGAGCACTTATATGCATAAAATAAATAAATAAAAACGTTTTTAAAAAGCTACCTCCAAAATAAGCTAAAAGCCAAACAAAACACCAAAAACCAAATCAAGCCCCTAAAGACTATGCACACGAGATTGCACGCAACAAATGCTTTAAGCCATGACAAAGGAAGAATAGAACAAAATAAATCCCGTCCTCCAACTCCCCCAAATGTGCAGCTAAATGAGGCTGCCACCTTCAACCAGCAGTTAGTTATTAATGAGCAGCCTTGGCAGAATAGGGGTGTGTTGGCCCAGGTGCTTTGGAAGGAAGTCATGAGCCAGCTCTTTATACCTTGTTAGTAAACACTTGCATGCCGGCTAGAAGACTGAGGGTAAGGCCAAGTTTAAGGCTGCCCTCGCTGCAGTGCTGGCGTATTACCCACCTGGATATGTGGATGGAGGGCAAGCGCTTTCTTGCAACATGGGAAGGGTTATTTTAGGCATTCCAAAAACTAGTCCATATTTGTTGTAAGAAAAAAAAGTTTGAGTATTTTTGTGCAAGACTTTGTACTTATATTTGTCATAAGAAGTTTATTTTACCCATGAATCTTAGCATCAGTTAATTTACTTCAGCATTGATGATCCAGCTATAATGAGCTCCACCTGTACAAACTGTCAGTACACTATAGATTAAGATCTGTCCTCACTATAAATGTGTCTTCTTTTTTTTTTTAATGTCTTTTTATAAAGGTTACAGTGGATGTTTGAATGAGAATGGCTCTTATGGGCTAATATGTTTAAAGACTTTGTCCCCAGTTGGTGGAAGTGTTTGTGAAGGATTCTGGCCTTGCTGGGGGAAGTGTGTCATTGGTGGTGGGCTTCGGAGGCTTAAAATTCCACACCATCCTCAGATACCCCTTCCCCTGTCTCTGCCTCATGTTTGTGGATCAGGATATAAACTCAGGTGCTGCTCCAGGGCTGCCCTGCCCGCCCATCAGCCTGTCTACCTGCCTGCCCGCCCACCCATCTGCTTCCACACTCCCCTCTTCATGAGGGATCATGAACTCTAGGTTCTTATTCATGCCTTCTCCACTGTCATTTCTTGTTTGTTTGTTTGTTTGTTTTTGATTTTTCAAGACAAAGTTTCTCTGTGTAGCCCTGGCTGTCCTGAAACTCACTCTGTAGACCAGGCTAGCCTCATACTCAGAGATCCACCTGCCTCTGCCTCCTGAG
The DNA here is from genome assembly GCF_903995435.1 of Acomys russatus. Classification (NCBI taxonomy): domain Eukaryota; kingdom Metazoa; phylum Chordata; class Mammalia; order Rodentia; family Muridae; genus Acomys; species Acomys russatus. The sequence goes on from NC_067152.1 coordinate 7,715,909, forward strand.
TGCTGGGATTAAAGGCGTGCGCCACTACTGCTTGGCTCCCATTGTCCTTCCTTAGTCCCCTTATCCCTTCTTGCTGGTCCCTTCCTCTTCTAGATGACTCTTCCTCTGCTTTCATGTCCACGCATCCCTTGCCTTCTTTAAGATCTGGTCTTTCCCAAAGCCTCTCTTCTACTGTATAAGTAGAAATACATTTTCAAGTAAAAAATAGATCTGGAAAAGTTAAGAATTTGGCAAACTTTTGCAAAACATCTCCCTCCCCTGCAAAGACTCTTCTCCTCAGCTTGGATAGGATCCTTTCCTGAGCCCCTCTGGTAGTCAGTACTGACCCTGGGCCCCACATTTCTTTTGTGTTGAGCTTCTTGTGGGTGGAAGCTGGCCTTACTAATTTTCATACCCCTAGTCAGAAATAATGAACAAATCCACATTTGTTACCCATTAAAAAAAAATACTACAGCCATACAGTTAGAAGCTACTATCCTATCAAAGCTGCATGGCACGTTCAACACTCAGGCAAGGTCAGGCAGCGTATTGGTGAGGATGCACTTCCTTGTGAACACAGCAGAGGACACAGGCAACAGAACTGTACAGTGATGCACAGCCTTCCTGTAATTCAGCCCATGCTCTGTCAGCTGGGATCCACATCCTTTCCATCCCAGCCATGGCTCACAGGTCAGTTTAGTGAGCACAGCTCTCTTTCCGAGAATCCCAGCTCAGAGTACAGCACTCATGACCATGCTTCATACTGTTCGTGCCAGGGGCTGACTCGTGCTCCCAGCACCAGCATTTTCCTCCACGTGTGTTTAAGACACATCTCAGGCCATGTCCAGTGGACGCCTCAGACATTGCTGGATGTCTACTAAGGTTATTTGACAAAGGAATTCTGCCGACTTCATTGGCTTCCTCGTCATGACCTTTGTAAAGGTGGCTGGCTTTACCAACTTTCCTGTTTCCCCTCACAGCAGGGCATTCTGAATGATACCCACTACTGAGCAGGGACAGCACACACGTGAGTGTGTGTGTGTGTGTGTATGTGTGTGTGCAAGTGTATGTGTGTATATGTGAGTGTATGTGTTTGTGTGTGAGCGTATGTGTGTGACTGTGCGTGTTTGTGTGTGTGTGTGTGAGCATGTGCGTGTGTTAGTGTGTGTGTGTGTGAGCATGTGTGTGTGTTAGTGTGTGTGTGTGTGTGAGCATGTGCGTGTGTTAGTGTGTGTATGTGTGTATATGTGAGTGTATGTGTGTGAGCGTATGTGTGTGACTGTGCGTGTGTTAGTGTGTGTATGTGTTTGTGTGTGAGCGTATGTGTGTGACTGTGCGTGTGTTAGTGTGTGTGTGAGCATGTGCGTGTGTTAGTGTGTGTGTGTGTGTGAGCATGTGCGTGTGTTAGTGTGTGTATGTGTGTGTATGTGAGTGTATGTGTTTGTATGTGAGTGTATGTGTGTGACTGTGCGTGTGTTAGTGTGTGTGTGTATGTGTTTGTGTGTGAGCGTATGTGTGTGACTGTGCGTGTGTTAGTGTGTGTGTGAGCATGTGCGTGTGTTAGTGTGTGTGTGCGTGTGTGTGTGTGACTGTGCGTGTGTTAGTGTGTGTGCGCGTGTGTGTGTGACTGTGCATGTGTTAGTGTGTGTGTGAGCATGTGTGTGTGTGAGCATGTGCGTGTGTGAGCATGTGCGTGTGTGTGTGACTGTGCGTGTGTTTGTGTGTGTGTGTGTGAGTATGTGCGTGTGTGTGAGTGTGAGCTTACTGCATTCAGCACTCATCATTACTTAACCATTCTGTAGCTTTAGTTCCCTTAGTTTCCAAACAGACTTGTTCACAGGTTCTGAAAAGAGCAAGTGGTATATAAAGGAACAGGAAGTGCATGCATTAGCCAGATACCATTTTAAGAAGCTTTTTGGTTTGTTTCTTTAAGAATAAAAGTAATTTTCCCCCCAGAAATAATGATTTTGCTTTTAGTCTGAGAAACAACGAATGTGGTTGGTTTCCCACAGATGAGAGGGAGCCCTCATGGCCTCCTGCCTCACTTGACAAAGCTTCACAGTAAAAAAAAAAAACAAAAAACAAAAAACAAAAAACAAAAAACAAAAAACCTGAAGGGAAGGGCCAAATGGGCTGCACAACCAACAAGTCCCAGTTGGGGATGATTCTGTTCACAGTCTGTCTTGTGCTTAGTTTACTCAGTTCTGTATACAAATCTCAGAGGCCCCTTGTAATTAACAGCTATATTCTTCTCAGCTTCAGAATTCACAGTCTTCATTATAAACCCCTATTGTTAATGAGTCACCTTTAATTCTTCACAAGATCATTCTTGTGATGGGGGCTTTATTATAACCTAGCAATAAGAATGCAAAACACAACATGCAATTGACAAATAAATGCTAGAACATACAGGTAAAGTTTAACCATTAACCAAGACAAGCCGACAAGGGCAAGCCTTGTGATAGACACACTGGCCACCTTTGAGACGTGATTTTAAAATACAAAAAGCTGTTCTGTAAAAACACTTATAACTAATGTGCTATAGCAAGTTTAAAAATATATACTTAAACAAAATTCTAAACTGACAGCAGAGTATGTGCCAGGCTGCAAGGAGCCATGGCCCACAGCATGTGGACTGTGCTTTGATGTACAGTGCTACCCTCTACTCTCAGCAAGCCCAGGCTGACCCTGGCCATCTGTAAAGACATGGGCTTCAGCCAACTGGAGATGGTGAAAGACCAGGTATCAGATGATGGCAATGTTATTAATTTAATATGGTATGATAAGAGCCAGTAAATCCTTAATGTGATCTTGAGCAATAGTAAAAGTAAAAATCATAAAACTAGAAAGTGAAATAACATACATATAAAACATACATTGCCTGGAAATAATCTTAAAAATAAAAAATGATTTAAAAATTTTAAATTACTTATTTTGTTGTACTTGTATGCATATGTATGTGGATGCACGTACCATGGCATGTGAGTGGAGGTCAGAGGACTGACTACCCATGGGAGTTCTCTTCCTCTACCCCCGGGTTGAACTCAGGTGGTCATACTTGAGCCATAAGCCATCTCACTGGCCCCCAATGTTTTTGTGTGCACGTTGGAGGTTGAAAAAAGAGCCTTGTACAGATTAGGTAAGCACTGAGCTACATTTTTTTGGACACAGGGTCTTCCTGTACAGCTCAGGTTTGCCTGAAACTCATTATGTAGCCCAGGCTTGCCTCAAATTTGTGATCCTTCTACCTCTGTCTTCCAAGTGCTGAGATTACAGATATGTGCTTCCAAAACAAACAAACAAACAAACAAACAAACAAAAAACCCAAACAAACAGAAAAACAAAGCTAACTACTAGGAACAAAAGGAAACACACACACACACACACACACACACACACTAAGAGTAGCTAGTCCTGTATACAGGAAAAGCAAATCCCAGAACAAATTCCATAGTTCCTCATTAACACATGTGAAAAAAAAAATAGGGAAAGATACTCTCACTTCTGCTCTTGATGTTAAAAAAAGATTTGACAACATAAAATATACAATTAGTAAATTAAAAGTAAGAAAATTACAGAATAAGTAAATTGGAGATATGGTCTTTTGGGAAAACATAATAAAATGCATCACTAAAGCTGACAAGAAAAACAAAGTGAGCATAAGAGGGAATGGCTACAGACAAAAAAAAAAAATGAGATTATTCTTAAGAAGAATTTGTTCAAGTCTTAAAAACTTGAATGATTTCCTAGGGAAAAAAATGACCAAAACGGATCTACAACAGATAAAAGACAAAAACAAAAACAACAACCAAACAAACAAAAACAACAACCCCCCCAAACTCAAAAAACATCATAAAGAACAAGAGAAAGTGAACTGTCAAGGTGGCATATGCCTATAACACCAATATTCTGCAAAACTGAGTATGAAGTTAGCTTGGCCTACATACTAAACCCATGTCAAGCAAAACACAAAAACAAACAAAAGAAAACACAAAATCTCAAGGAAATCGTTGAGCTATGCTCGTATAAACGTCCCTTCCGGATGGCTTTTAAGGAGGTGAACTGCAGCAGACTAGCCTCAATATCAATGAGACTCTTCTAACAGACAGATCAAATACAGTATCAGATCTAAAAGATGACAACAAAATTAACAACAGAAATCATAACAGATAATTGGGACTGGGAAGGCTGAAGCAGGTGGCCATGATAAACTCTCAAGCCCGAGCTACGTAGTCGGATCCTGCTTCAAAGATACTAAACCAAAAAACCAACTAACCAACCAACCAGTCCAACCAACCAACTAACCAAGCAACCAAGCAACCAACCAACCAGTCCAACCAGTGCCACCACAAAGCCCTCAAAGAGGAGCACTGAGGATCAAGAGGAGGGACTTGAAGATCTGTGAGTGGCATGAAGACAACTCAGTGTTTTGAAGATTAAAGATCCAAGTTCACAACCGTTCATAAGAAGGGAGGCGGGGGAACAGAAGTCGCAAAGGCAATGTTCAAAATGTACAAATAAATTAAGGATTAAACAGAATCTCATAGTCTAGTTTAAAAGTAATTTTGCATTCCAGGCAAAGTGAATGGAGACCAACACTTAGAAATGCCCTGGCAACTGTAAGGGAAGAGATAATTTTTAAGATGCAATCATTTACCCAGGAAAACTAGTCACAAATATGAATTAAGAAAGGTTTCTTCTTTTCTTTTCTTTCTTTCTTCCTTCCTTCCTTTCCTCCTCCTCCTCCTTCTTCTTTAGATAGGGTTTCTCTGTGTAGCCTTGGCTGTCCTAGACTTGCTTTGTAGACCAGGTTGGCCTCAAACCACACAGATCCACCTGCCTCTGCCTCCTGAGTGTTGGGATTAAAGGCAAACGCCACCCCACCCTGTTCTTTTTTACCCACCTCCTATAAGCTACCTCCTCTTATGATCATTTTAGGACTAGAGTTCAGAACTGTCTTAATCCATTTATAAAGAGTGTCTTGTGTATACACATGTGTGTAGGGGGAGGCAAGAGAGCAGAAGATCCCTTTTCATGTTCTCTCCTTTCCTTTACTCTAGCTCCTACATACTGATTATGAATCAAATGCTGGGTATGCTACTAAGTGCTTTGTTTAATCATGTGGATCACATGTATTTAGTCTTCACAAAAGTTTTAAAGTAAAGCTTAGGACACAGCAAAGGGCAATTTAGTGGTGGGAGGGAATGGGTCCCCCAACTCCCACCTCCACTGGAAGGTACAGTTCCTTGCTGTGACTGGAGCTCCTTTGTCGCTGTCGCAGATAAAGGCAGAGCTGTTGAACCATCCAGACACACTGTGACAATGCTTGCCCTTTGCTCTTAGTCTTGTGGGTGATGACAAATTCCCTTCTCAGCTCCTCTAGGCCTTTGGTTAGAAACCAAATGGTTCTTGATGCAGAAAAACCAACATAAGCCAATATTATTCTCTGCACCAACATTACTATGTAGAAAATACAATATATTCATACTAGCAACAAAAATAGTAAGGTATCTATGGATTAATCGAAAACCCTAAGTCCTCTTTTGGTCTAAAGGCCAGTGAAGAGTTAAACCTATTTTGCACTCATAATAAGATAACTTAATACTGCACAAATGTTAATTCTTCTAAGAGATTCTGTAAATTCAATGTAATCCTAGTAAAAGTTGCTGTTGTATTTAATGAACTTATTACACACATTAAGATTTGTATTGTGGCAAAGGGCCTATATGTGGTCCAATGCATCTCAGTTAAAAAGCACACAAGGTGGGCTTATCATGTAGGACATCAAGACAGGTTCTCTTCAACCTTTCCTACTGTGAAACATGAGAGTTTTAGGTACCTACTAAGTATATATGCAAAACAAGTTTACAGATCAAACATTGGGAATAATAATAAACAATAAGGAATTTTATTTTAAAACAATCCACATATTGTTTAAAACATATAATTTTATCATTATTAAAGATGAAAGGAAATTTGCATACTAATGAAATGCACTTAGGGGCCAAAGTTCATTTATAAATTTTTGTTGTTGTTTTCCAAGACAAGGTTTCTCTGTGTAGCCCTGGCTATCCTGAAACTTAAGAGTTCCTCCATATTCTGCCTCCCAAGGGCTGGGATTAAAAGCATTGCCATCACACCCAGCATTAACATTTAAAAAAAAGAAAAGAAAACTCAAGTCAGCCATTCAAACAGCAAATTTTAAGACCAAACATCCTAATAGAGTACAATCTAAGGGATACACTAATTTTGAAAAGGTGAAAAGTGACAGTATGAGAACATTATCTTTGTTTTCTGTAATTTAACTGTGTTTCTGTAAGAGCAGCAAACTTGCATGCACTGTAACATGGACTGCAATTTAAAGTTTCAGGCAGCATTTGTTGGTGCTGGCTTACATATTGCAAAGTGGGCATGTCGTATGTTCAGAATCAAGGCTGCAGTAAATTTCACAATGTACCATGGGTGAGCCCTGCCTCAAACACCTCCGATTCATTATGTGTTTGATTCTGAAGTAATTTCTGGTCACTGCATTTTCAAAAGCCTTTTACTGTTACCAAAGTTTTTGCACCCTTCACATTTAGTTACTTAATCATATATGGGTTATAATTTGCAATTTAAGGAGCTGGGTTCTAAGACGTACTGCAGTAAAAGCTGTATGCAAATTAATACAAAAGCAGACAAATAGAAAAACTGGAACAGAACAGAGGCACCAGGGAAAACACTATACTCACCATGAGTTATAAGTAGCTCCAAATATCAAAGGAAAAGGAATGTACCACGCAGGAAGTGGTACAAGGATGTAATGGGCCCTCAAGACCTTAGCACAACTGACACCATGTTAGAGGCAACATTCTGACCTTAAAACCCAGCATGATGGCCACAACTGGGCAAGTCTCTAAATGTACGAAGCTTGTCTTTTAGCTTCTGTAGTTCTGCTTCTTACTAACTGAAGTGTGACAAGCAGGATGCAGTTTTAATGCATAAAAGACAATATGCTGTAAATCTTGGGGCTGCATGATTTGAGCAAGTCACAGGCCAGCAATAAAGCCTTTCCTTTTGGCTTTCAGAGTGTCCATGTGGTGGTCCATAGTGGGCTTATCTCACAATGAGAAGGCTGGCTAGCCATATGAAAGAAAACCAAACTGGATTGCTACGTGAAACCATTTAATTGATGGAGTCCAAAAGAATTAAAGACCTAAATATAAGACAGAAATCCATCTAATTCTTGGGGGAAAAATGTAACACTTTTGCAACCTATAAACAAGGAATTCTTTTCAAATGAAATTCAAAAGCCAAAAAGCAAAATTGAGGCATCTGCGTCAAAACTGATTTGGTTCAACAAAGCACATATGGATACATTTCATTTGAATGTCGATAAAATAGGAGGATATATTTATCATGTCTAAAGTGCATGCAAGGTAATGTTAAGAATATTCAAGGAATTCTTACGCATTATCAAGAAGACACCAACTTGAAGAAAAACGAACAAGAGACCTACAACATACAAGCTTCATGAAACGAATAATTATACACCTATAAAGAGGTTTATTGGGATTACATTACAATAGAAGGAATAATGCCCTAAATAGACACTTCATTCTAGCAAATAAAACCCTCAGTACTAGGAGTATGTTAACTATTTTTGAGTTGGCCATTGGGGTCACATAGATTCCCAAGCATTACAAGCTAGTGCCAGCTCCCTGGCTATCCCCCAGAACTTAACAGTACGACCCTATTGCTGAGGACACTATGTGCTTGACTCACAGAATATGGAGACATCAAGCAGGTGCTAGCTTTCTACAGGCTGGAAGTGCTAAGCATGATGCCAGAGGAAAGGGTAGGCATCAAGCTTATCAAGTTGTGAACCATGCAAACTATAATAATGCCTGGCCTGACAAGACAAGACAAGACCATTTATGAATAGTTATGAATGTTATGGGAATAATCAACAACCGACTGTTTGATCAAAGGCCTGCTCTATGAGATGGAACCCATAGCTGGCACTAATTAAGGAACCAAGAACCTCTGGATAGATAGGTCGCAGGACCTAGGGGAAAGCCCAGTACTATTATTCTTCTAAACAGACACAGTATTGAATTGATACCTAATGACTTACTGCTATGCCCTTAGGTAGAGTATCTTTCAGTCCTCACTAAAAAAAAAAAAAAGTCCTTACAGTAGATGAAAATTAGCACGGAGACTCCCGACTGGTCAATATATAGAAAACAAAAGACTGTGGAATGCTTATCCCTAAATCAGACATTCATATCACACCACTCCCACCAAGGGTCAGGAATCTTTGTAGAAGAGGTGGCCCAAAGATTGTGAGAACCAGAAGCTGTTGATAATCTCAAGGAAACAGTGTTTTCCACACCTAATAAGATAGATGTACATATGAACTTAACATGTGACATCATGTAGAAGACCTTTGCAAACTCTACCCAAGCAAAATTTCAGTACTGAGGAAAGTGGGTATGTAATCCCACCACTAGCTGAGGAGCTGTTAGCGTCTGATAACTACCAGGAGAAGGGGAGTCAGTTTCCTTCAGTGATGTGGCCTGATAAACTGACCACACATCAGTGTAGGCTAAGACTAGGCAACGCAAACTGGACTAGATAGGGTAAGAAAAAAGAATCTCAAAGTTCAAAGGCAAGGTTGGTGGGGATGGGGGTAGAAAGGGTGGTAAGGAGAGACGTTAATGATGGTGTGTGTGTGTGTGTGTGTGTGTGTGTGTGTGTGTGTGTGTGTGAACTGAAAATGCATTGTATGGAATTCTCAAAGAATAAAAATATCACAAAAATATAAGTAGGCAATTCATAGGAAACCCCCAACTTCCCCCCCACAAATCACAAAAACCCCCAAAAAACCAACTATTGACATGCTCAAGTTCAACAGTAATCAGGTAAGTTGAACATAAAATAATAATGAAATGCCACTGTACTGATTAGTCTGGTAAGATTTAGGGGCAATATCACACTGGTGTGGACATGGGCACAGTCACTCTCATATAGATAACCAATTGGCAGTGCTTGTGCAAACTGGTAGCTGCTCTGAATAGGAACCTGGCAGTGCTTATACCAATTACATATAGAGATATGCTCTGACCCTGAACTTCTTCACAGAAGTGTGTGATGCCTAAACACACACACACACACACACACACATACACGTGTATGTGTGCACACATGCACACATTTAACAAAGTTTTGAGTGTATAGAGACCTTCTTGTCTATAAGACATGAAGTTACCTTTTGTAGAAAGAGGACAACCCTGACAAGCATCTGGGCACGGTGCTCTTCCAAGGTGAACAGTGTACGGGGTGTTCGAATGAAAATTTTGGTTTTCCCATAAGCTACGTCATCCTGAAAGCCACATCGTTCTATGAGTTTCTTGACAGCCTCTTTGTCTGAAGGAAGGTCATGGTTAGGCCAGGTGAACTCAGAGATCATCTTGTACCTGGGTAAAGGAAGAAAAGGGCACGAATCAAAGGATGGAGAAAATGGTATCATCGTCTTAATGGAGAAACTTCCCAACAACATTTCAGCCAACTGCTACAAGATGTGAATTTCATTAGTCTGATGGATGAAAAAGAAAATCTCTTCACTAAAACACTTCTTCATGATGACAATTCTTACTAAACTGGGAGTGAAAAAAAGACTTCCTTAATCTTTGGAAGGCTACTCACTGTAATTTTATAGCAATTATCATTTGCAAGTAGATGGCCTTGGAAGCATTCTCATTAAAGACACAAGGCAAGGATGCTTCCAGCATGGGTTCTCAACACTGCGCAGGGGGCCTTCGTGGCACAGTGAGGAAGAACAAAACTGACAGCTCTTATGACTACTAGGACTCTCTTCAAAGGACATCAAATGGATCTTTGGATAAACTCTTTTTTTTATTTTTTATTTTTTTTGAGACAGGGTTTCTCTGTGTAGTCTTGGCTGTCCTGGACGCTCTGTGTAGACCAGGCTGACCTCGAACTCACAGTAATCCACCTGCCTCTGCCTCCCGAGTGCTGGGATTAAAGGCGTGCGCCACCACGCCAGGCTTTGGATAAATTTTAAAAACTAGGAAAAACTAAGCAGTGTTAGGTCATCACATGAGGATGGATTGGATTTCAACAGCTAAACAGCTCCTTGCCACTTGAGTCTGTCACAAATCACTTACACCATAGGTTATGTCACAAGTATAAGTCACATGTCACAACCTCAAAGAGACATTCCTCCATGTCTACCATAGTCTGCTTTGTTGGAAGCAGTCATGAGCCTCAGCAGACATTTAAGGGAGTCACACATGGCATGACTACACGGCAGGAGGAGGAGCATCTAAACATCTGCCTGCACCGTGCGTTCCCCCATACCCTATGCAACACTAACATGTAGCTAAAAGTCATTTTTCTTGGGTACTGAATCTGAATTTTACTGAAATATTATTCATTCTCAGTCAGGTTACAGAGTAATTTACTGGTGCTTCCTAATTTATAACATTTTAATTAACATGTGTTAGTCATATGGAATAACTGGTTTCACTGCGACACTTCCATGTGGAATACAGCGTATGCTGATGAGTTCGCCTTCCCACTGCCTTCCCTCAGCCCCCTCCCTCATCTCCTTTTTCTTCTTCTAGTTTTCTTACTACTTTCATATTTTTTTTCTCACCCCAGGATTCCACAGATGTGAGAAAACAGAAACACTTCTCTGATTGTGGGTTATTTCACTCAACACAATCATCTACAGTTCCATCTAATTTCCCGAAAATGACATGTGATGTTGTGTGTTAAATACTAACCCACTGTATATCTTTACGTGTTCTGAATGTATCCACCTGTTGATGGGCACCTAGGCTGATTTCCTATCATGTTTACGGTCAATATTGCTGATTCCTCAGCATATACACCTAGGTGTGTGTAGCTAAATGATATGTGTCTTGAGAAAACTCCATGCTGACTCCCCTGAAAGTCGGTACTAATTTCTACTCTCATCAATGTGTGAGTGTTCCTCCTCCACCTGCATCCTCACTGTTTTAGTTTGTTTGCTTGAAATCAGCTATGAGACTGGGGTGGGATGACATGATTTTATTTGGCATTTTTGATGGTTTGGTTTAAAAATATATTCTGGATATTGATCTGTCTGACGGATAGTTAGCAAAGACATAGGTTCTCTCAGGCTATCTCTTCTCTATAGTTTCCTTTGCTGCATATAACCTTTTAAATTCTATGTCTTACTATTTGTCAATTTTTGCTATTATTTTCTAAGGCTTGTTTAGATTTCTGTTTAGAATGTCATTGTCTATACTTATGTCTTAAGTATTTTCCTTTTTTGATGTGTGTGCACACACAAGTGCGTGTATGCACGGAAGTCAGAGGTTGAACTCAGGTAGCTTCCTCTATTGCTTTCTCTAATATTTTTATTTTTAAAATTAAAGTCTCTTAAGTACTAGAGAGAGGGCTTATTACCTAAGAGCACTGGCTGCTCTTTTACATGGTCCAGGTTCAATTCTCAGCACCCACATGAAGGATTACAGCCTTTTTTTTTTTTTTTTTCCCTAGACAAGGTTTCTCTGTGTAGTCTTGATTATCCTGGACTCACTTTGTAGACCAGGCTGGTCTTGAACTCACAGCGATCCACCTGCCTCTGCCTCCAAAGTGCTGGGATTAAAGGCGTGCGCCACCACTGTCTGGCTAGGATTACAACCATTTTTAACTCCAGTTCTAGATGATTCGGTGCCTGCATCTGCCCTTCATGGGTACCAGGCATGCAAACGGTGTACAGATATACAAGCAGACCAAACACTCATACACATAAAATAAAATCACTATCAAAGGCTGGAGAGATGGCCCAGCAGTTAAAAGCATGCACTGTTCTTCCAGAGAACCAGAGTTCAATTCCCAGCACCCACATGGTTGCTCACAAATGTCTGAAACTCCAGTTCTAAAGGTTCCACTGCCTCTGGCTTTCTCATGCATCTGCACTTGGGTGCACAGATTCATACACAAAAAATGCATAGACAGAAACACACACACACACACACACACACACACACACACACACACAATTAAGAATAATAGAAAAACTAAAAATGTTAAAAGAGTAATGGAATGAAGTTTGTGAACCCGGAGCTTGAGGCGTTATCCAGAATGGCTCTCTAGCACACTTCCTGTCCAGTGCCCTGACCAGCAACACTGGGTTACAGATGTGCACAATCAGCTTTACATTGGTGCTGAGGATCAGATTCAGTTTTCACTTTGTCTATGAGCCATCTCCTTAGGTCTTGTAGTATTTTGCCTACTTTCAAGGATTTGGCTCTTCTATGGAGGTCTTTGAGTTACTTTGAATTGATTTGCTATAGGACGGGGGACAGTCTCCTACACATGGATATATCCAGTTTTCCCAGCACAATTTGCTAAAGACAGTGTTTGTAGCACCTTTGTCTCCCCATCTACACAGAATGAGGTAAGATAATGTTTCTCATGTCTGCCAGTTTCAGTAACTTAAAACAAACATATGGAATGCCTTTAAAATGTACCTAGTACACAAAACAAGCATTTTTAAAAGCCATTGACTACTGCTATAATTCTCTTGAAAAATTTAAATATCCTAAAATCTCTTTAATATTTGGGCATTTCTTCAGTCTGTTTGAATAGTGCTTCTTCCCTATTCTGTCTTTTCTTCTTGCACCCACCTTAGGTGGGCCTTGCTTTCCTTACAAGAACTGGAGATATGGCTACTTGCATTGGCTGCATGTGTTATGCCAATCTCCTAGTCATGTGACTACACTGAAACAGAATTCATTCGTTCTCGTTCTCCACCACCCCACCCCCTGTCTCTCTCTACCCCCCTCCTTATGTAGCTCAGGCCAGTCTCTAATTCACTATGTAGGCCAGGTCTGAACAATCCTGATGCCTCAGCCTCCCAATTCCAGACTAACAAATATACATCTCCATGCCTATGTTTGGATGGCTTTTTTAAAAGTCAGCTTAAGCTTCTCTAGATTGTCTTTGCTTATAACCAAGACATGGGTTGCCTCTGCATCTTCATGTAATATTTAGGAGTACGACAACACATCTTTAAGGTTCACTGAGAATCCCTCTTTTTGATTGCCTATCTTGGTTGTGCATTTGCTGTTTTAACACTGTTTAGTTTGCTTTCTGTCACTGTGATAAACGCTGTGGACAAAAGCAATTTAGCAGAGGAAAGGGTTTATTTCAGTTTACACTTACTGGCCACAGTCCCTCTTTGAGGGAAGTTAGAGCAAAGACTGAGGGCAGAAACCTGGAAGTAAGAACCATGAAGGAATAGACATGGGACCAGACCAATTTGACCTGATAATTCTTCAACTGAGGTTCCTTCCTACCAGGTGACTCTAGATTGTATCAAGTTGACAATAAAAAATCAACCAGCACATACATGTACATGTTTTGCATTATTTGAGGATGTTTGGGTAGGAATGGGGCATTTAATCTTGAGCCATTAAGACTATCATATTGGAAATTTATACGTTTGTGGTAATGGGGTGGGAAAGTGTGTGTGTGTGTGTGTGTGTGTGTGTGTGTGTGTGTGTGTGTGTGTAAGCAAAAGGGCAACACTGGGTGCTACTCTCTATCCCTCTCTAATTTTTTGAGACAAGATCTCTCTTACTGAGCCCATGGTTTGACGTTTTCATCTAGACTATCTGGCTATTGAGCCCCTGGGATCTGCCTTTCTTTGACCTTTCTCAGCACTGGGGTTAAAGATGTGTGCGCTGTGCCCACTTTTATATGTGTGCAGGGGACCTGAACTCAGGACCTCACATTTTCATGGCAAATACTTTACCCCTCATCCATCTTCTCAGCCTCCCATATGTTCTTTTTTATCTTGTTTTTATATGAGTACTAGAAAACGTATTCTAGTGACTAGTATTTTTTTTTTCCATGCTCAAATGAACATACAAATACATTCTGAGTTGAAAGTTTAAAAGTCTGAAAGGAGACAAGGGGTAGGTGAATGTCCCTACTTGCAGAATGCCCTTTCTTTCCCAGCCACGTTTGCTTACTGGTTACTTCAACCACTCTCACAGCGTCCACTGTCTCTCAAGGCAATACACTCCCAGCACAGCCCGTCTGATGGCCACCATCCTGATGATGTGCATTCTATTAACTTCTGCTGACTTTCTGTACACGATGACACTGTAACTGATAACTGCCAAGTTTCTGTGTAATAAGGATGGACTGCAACTCTAATGAGAGAACTGGACACTGAAATCAAAACTCAAGTGAACACACCTTCACTAATGAAAACACTTCTTCCATATAGCCTATAGATCTGTGTGGTCTCAACAGGAGCAATGGATTAGTTTCAAGCATAACTTTTTGATTACTATAAAATTGAGCTCCAGGTTTCCAGGCTTTTATTCTATGAAGTGTTATTCATTTCAGCCAAGAACACATCTTTGGTGTGATCTCCCTTATACACACACAGCTGAATACTAGTGCTGTGGGGAAAACTTGTCAATACTAGGTGGTTTCTCATGTTTCTAGCCTCATATGCCCAAGAGGCCCTCTTCTGTTTCTGACCGCAAGCCTATGGAACAAGCTCGCTTGTTTCCACTCTCTAAAACAGCGGTTTTCAACCTGTGGGTCGAGACCCCTCAGGGTGTTGAAAAGTCCTTTCACAGACATGGTATATCAGATATCCTGTACACCAGATATTTATATTATGAACAGTAGCAAAATTATAGTTAGGAGTAGCAACAAAATAATTTTGTGGTGAGGTCACGCAAACATGAGGCACGGCATTAAAGGGTTGCAGCGTTAGAAAGGTTGTGAAGCACTGCTCTAAAGAAGTGCCCATTCTCACTTCCCTCCTCCACATCTCCTGATGCTCACTCTTACTCAGGATCGGGCCTCACATGCCACAGAGAAAGCAGAAATAGGAACAACTGCACCTTTGCTACAGTGAAGCTTCAGACTTCCTCCACCTGACATGCTCATCTTCTGACGGCGGCCCACTGTCACATACAAAATGCCTTTGCTCCCGTCTCAGGCTGACACACATTCCACTGGAGTTTGGGATTCTACCCTGTCTTGACACCTTAGGGATGCTTTAACTGCTTTTATACCCCTCTCTCACGTGCCGAGGGAATTCCCATTTTTAGTTGTCCCCATCTGTGCACACTTTGCGTCTCTCCTGACCACACATCCTCTTGCAGCTGCTGTGCCCATTTTTCTCTGTTCCTAAGGTTCAGCTAACTCTCCTCAACTGTTACAGTAATGTATCTGACTCCACTTCCTTTCCTATCCTGCTCAGGTCAGGCCTTGCCCACTTTTTTGACTCTTGTGTTGATAAATCTCATTGCCAAGCCTCTGGTTCTCTGAGCGGTTGTGGAACAATATTTTATATGATGGCCCAAGTTTCTTTCTGAAATGCCATCGCCCGTGGGCTTCTGTGACACAATCCCTGACTGTTCCTTTCCTTCTCTGTGCTGGTTCCTTACTGTTAGACCTGTATAGATCTAAACACCACTGCAGACCTCCTTTTCTCTAGTCACTCCTGGCTTGAATATAATCTGACTCTAAAGACTCCAATCTCTCTTATCTGCAGCCCAGCTTCCTCCAAGAACTCCAAGTATGCATGTGTAAAAACTTAATGTTTCCACTTAGCTAACAGAGCAAGAGAATAAGACCTGTGTGTGTTTGTGTGTATGCATATGGAGATGTGAGGGCACATATGTGAGGACAATCTGGGTACCATTCCTCACCAGTGTTGTCTACTTTGTTTTGACATAGTTTTCTCTCTTGCTTGGGACTTGCCACATGGACTAGGCTGGCAGACCAGTGAGCCCCAGGAGCCTGCTCGCGTGTGGCTCTCCAGCACTAGGATCCCGGGGCATTCTGCAAAGCATGGCTTTTTGATGTGCTTCTGGAAAACAAACTCAGGCCCTCCTGCAAGCACTTTACCAACTTTCCCCAGCCCAAGCAGATAATCTCAACTTCTATCACTGTCTTGTTCTATGCGTTCCTCTTGAAACTTGTCTCCCTGTAGTTATGTGTGTATACATGCTCACGTATGTGTCTGTGCAGGTGCACGTGTATGTGCTGTGCAGGTAGGAGTGGAGATTGCCATTGTCTTCTTCAACCACTCTCTCCCTTTTGGGTTTTTGTTTCTGGCTGTTTCTTCTTCCCACCTTATTTTTTTGAGAAACAGTCTCCAACTCCCATCTTCACAGCACTAGGATTATAGGCACATACCTGGCTGGCATTTTATGTGGATGGCTAGGAATCCATACTCAGCCATGCATGCTTCTCTGGCAAGTTACTAACTGACCCATCTCTCCAGCAGACTTCCCATTTTTTATTTAGTTTAATATTTACTCAGATGCTCAAATAAAAAATCTCCTTGTCATTTTTCATTTTGTTCTATTCCTGACGCGTATTCATGTACAAGCCAGCCTTGTCATCTAGCTCCAAATGCATCCCGACTGCGTCCACTACCCTTATGTCTACAGTGACACACTGTGGAAGACATTTTTGGCAAGTTGTCTTTTCTAGATCCCTGAAGTAGCAGAATCTCTGAAAATCTACTTGCTTTTTGGTTGTGTGGTCACATGGTGACTCCTTGAAGGCAACTATAGGACATACTATATACTTAAAACTAATTTCCATGTTTAAATATATCCATAAAACACACTAATTTCAACATCTCAATGCTTGGTCTAACTACAAAGCTCAACACAAGTCAGGCCCTGTCTGTTTTCTGCTACCTCACACCATGCCCGATACTTAGCATCTTTACACTATGCTGATCATGCGATTCTTAATGTGCCACACTCGTTATGCTAACTTTTCTGCTGGCTATTCCCTCTGTCTGATCTCCTCTTTTGTATACTTAGTCCTCTCTGGAATGACTATCTTCTTAAGAGGCTCCTCTGACTTGAAACATTAGAATTTTCTGGTTGGAGTTTTAAGTTTTATTTTTATTTGTTACTTGATTTATGTGTGCCTGTGTGTAGGCTATGTGTGCTCAGGTGCCCGAGGCCTGACAAGGGTGTTAGATCCTTGGAGCTGAAGTTACAGGAGGTTGTGAGTTGCTACAAGCTCTTTGCCAATATTCAATGATTACCTCATAATTAAGTAATCTCAGCATTAGTACAAGGCACTGTGATTTTTTGCTGGGTCTATTCCTGGCAATTGATGTAGTCTTATTTTTTCCTTTTATAATTAGATCAGAAACCTTTTCTACATGTCTGTGTTGACTTTGTTTGCGTGCTAAGAAGATCCATTGTAAAATACTACCCTCCCTTTCCAAGATGAGCCCAGTAGGAGGATGAGTTGAAGGGAAAATAACCAAAATATAGTCCAGTTTGGGATCTATGCGACCCACACATGCATCTTGCAGTCTCTTTCTACTGAAGCTAACTCTTTCTCTGCTTCCTTTGTTAGATGTCTTGGACTGTCTAAATCTGAATCTCCTTGTAACGTCTGAAACAAAATACTTTACTGTTGAGTAGTTAATCCAATGATGGGCTGTAGCCGCTTACTATTTCCTATTAATTTTTGAAAGTCATTGAGTTTGTAGCTGATTTCTCCTGAGCTGTACCTTCTCTGGTTGAATTCTTTTGTTGACTTATTTTATAACTTAGATAATGAACAGAATCTCCTCTCTCTATTTTTTTCAGAAGCAAAATATTTTTGTTTCACCAAATATTTTCTCTAAAGTATGTGCATCAGAATCAGCCATCAAAATATCATCCATGTAATGGTAAATTAAATAGTAAATAAGGCAATTGGTTATGGATTATTTCTAGCAGTTAATCAACAAAATATTGACATAGTCTTGGACTATTTAACATTCTTGTTAAATGTTTTTTTAAATTTTTTTATAGATTGAACATTATTATATGGTGGCACTGTGAGGGCAACTTTTTCCTTATCCTGCTCTTGCAATGGCTTAGGTAATAAAGAAGGTAAAGGAATTCCAGGCTGGCATGAATTCATTGGTTGGATTACTCTATCCCCAGCTCTCAAATGTTAACATTTTCCATTTCCCCAATTTCTTTTTTGTAACAAGTACAGGGAAATTCCATAGGCTGGTAAACTCTTCTGTGTGCTGAGCCTCTAGCTGCTCTTGTACCAACTGCTCAAGTGCCTGTAATTTTTCCTTGTTTAAGGACCACAGATCTACCCACACAGGCTTATAGTCAACCATTTTAAGCATAGGGCCATTGGTATAATTTCAGCAGTGCCCCCTTATACATTTGGAAACTCCATCCCCACTGTGCCCTGTTTTTAGACAACCTGCACAGTTTGTGGTTGTTCTGGATGACATTTTTCAATACCTTCTTCAGAAACATCTGAGTTCACCATGGATGTAATAAATCTCATCCTCATAAATTCATGCCATAAAAGCCACATAAGGCCTTAACATTCCTATTTGACATCCTGGTCCCAACATTTAATCCATCACATGCTTTGTTTTATCTGAGACAATTTTCCTATTCTTAGAAACTAGGTATAAATCTTTTGAAGTGTCCATTTTGAATTTCAAGATCTTTTGGAAATGAAAGTGACATCAGCTCCTGTGTTGACCAAATCTTCTATTTCAATGTTTTTCACCTGCAACTTTAATTTTGGCCTCTGATCATGAACAACTATTTGCCAAAATACACATTTTCCTGTATTTCCAAATCCTCCTCCTCAATTTATTGGAACAGCTTTGCTTTTGGTATAGGGAAACAGTAACAGCTGAGCAACCCTATCACCTCTGTTAAATTGTATATCTCTTTTTTTTTTTTTACCTAAGCCATTAATTTAATTTTTCCTTTGAAATCTTAATCTATAATTCTTACATATACAACGAATCCTTGGGAAGTCAAAACTGCTCCTTAATAAGATCATTCCTATTGTCCCTCAGGGCAAAGGACTATAAACCCAGCAGATTTTATAACATAGAACTGTTGGGGATAGTGTAAGATATTTATCTGTGGCTAAGGCTAGAGCAGCACTCCGTGCAGCAGCATGTATTAGATCTGCAATACTTAGTTGAGGTTTTTCTGCCCACTCATCCAGCATCCTTCAAAGTAGTTACTCTACCCTTACCTGTGAAGGAACTTCTCATAGGTCTGGCGGAAGGCAAACCCTGCCCGGCGCACTCTCACGTTCTCCAGTAGTCCAAGATATTCCACTTGATGGCGGCATCGCTCGTCATCAAATATCTGTGGGGACTTCTTGTCATTGGGTTTGATGCAACGTACATAGTATGGCTCCTAAAGAAATAAATAAGCAATGACAGAACTCACTTAGGCCCAGACGAGGGATGCTAATGTCATTAGTGTCATTTGTGTCAAATTAAGCTCAGTGCTTCTGAACACCTGACTGTATACCTGCAAATGATGCATCTTCCTTTCTGCCTCAATCTGCACTAGTTCTCATGTAATCACTGGCTTATAGTTTACTCTTTATGACTCATCAGAAATAGTGGAAAGGGATTAAAGCTTAAGGAACAAATCATTAAGATGTGTAAACACTGAGTTTTGTATATTTACAAATAACTGAAGGAATAACTCAAAAGAGAAGAAAACAGCAGTTGTGGTAAAGATCAAGTGTGATGGAGAACATGAGAGATTAATGTCAGGTCTGGTAGTACAGCGGCTCCCCAAGTGCCAGCCATTGCCCTTCTATTCTTCTTATCATTGCTCTTGTTGCATTAGTTGTGCTTATGAAAGATATTAAACTTTATGGGTAACAGAAATGTTATAAAGCCAAGTATAGGCATGAGTGATTCTATGAAAAAGCCCCATTAAAATTCTCTCCTCTGTACCAATAACATTTTGTACCAGGCATTAGATCTCAACTCTTGTTAAATATAAAGCCATGCATGGCATAGATCCTGGTACACTGAGGATAATGAATAAATTATCACTGGATGAATCAAAGAGGTCAAATATATCCAACTTGTAAGAATAGCAAGTGTCTTTCTCTTCTCTGAATCCATTATCCATCAGACACACAGACGCACCCTAATTAAGATAGAGACCTATAGTTTTGAGCACTGTGGAGGGCTTGAGATGGCAAGGGATGGCAAATGATTGATAGTTTTGAAGAATATGAATTGATTTGCACTTAAAAGAATATATTTTTAAAACCTAAAAAGGAAGCTATAAAAATACGTTATCATGCTCCCTACACCATTACGATAAAACTGTGTTCTTCCTTTCTGCAAATCATGCTGCATTAGTTTCCAGTTGTTGTTACAGAAGATGAGACAAATTTAGTGGCTTAAAAAAATAACAGCTTTATTATCTCACAGCCATGGCGTTTAGAAGTCTGAAATGGGTTTCGATGGTCGAAGTCAGGGTGTTATAGAATTATTACTTCTAGGGGACCATGGAGATAGCTTGTTTATCTTTCCTGGGAGGATAGTAAATCTCGGTGTTAACTTGCTTGGCCTGAACTGTATCTAGGAGATTAGTGAAATGCACTTCCTCACTGTCCGTGAGGGTGCTCAGAGAGAGGATTAACAAGGGCAGAGGGGGGCAGCAGGGCCTTAGAGGCTGGGGCTTGACTGGAATGAAGGGAACGGAGATTGCCCATAGCACTCTACCTCCTGGATGCCGTGACAGGAGCTGCTCTGCTCCACCATGCTCTTCTTGTCATAATGGACTGAAAACCAAGAGTCGAAACAAAACTCGCCGCTATTCAAGTTGTTATGTCAATTACTCTGTGTCACGACAGTGAGGGCTGACTCCATCTCGTAGCAATGGCTAGCTGGATCTCCGCTTGTCAGCGCTCTGTTTCTGATTCTTTGGCCTCCCTTTCCCTACCAAAGGGCTCATTGATTATGTACTGAGCCCACCCAGATGTCCTTGGATAATCCCTAACGCTAAGGACTGCTAATAAGATCTTAATTTCACCTTTCTGTGCAACACAGTTATATGGGTTTCTAACAACAACAACAACAACAACAACAACAACAACAACAGAGCAAATATGGCACAATAAAAGGCACAGAGAGTCACCGGAACTCGGGGAAGGCAGAGGCAGGTGGATCTCTGTGAGCTCTAGGACAGCCAAGGCTACATAGAAAAACCCTGTCTTAAAAAAAAAAAAAAAAAAAAAAAAAAAAAACACAGAGTAAACTACGCACTCAATGATTTAATCAGTCATGCCTATACAATGAAACTCTGATTAAAAACTCACAGCACTTGGGCTTGGAGGATGTAACTGACGCATTGGTGAGTGGTAGAGCCTTACTCCTTGGGGACAGAAAGCCACTGTGATTAGACCTTACTTCCAGCCTTTCAGGCCCATTTTCTTTTCATTTGGCTGCTCGTATCTTTCACAATAAAACTGTTACCATAGGCAAAACATTTCTACAGCTCTGTAAATCATTCTAACAAATTATCAAGTATAAAGAAAGGCCAAGGGAACTTCAAAAATTGTATCCAAGTCACACAGAAGTGGGTCCCAGAGACCTCACTTGAAGACGGCATTTTAAATCAACCTAAATCTTTTTTAAAAGTACTTATTTATTTGTTACATATACAGTGTTCTGCCTCCAGATGCACCTGCACATCAGAAGAGGACACCAGATCTCATTATAGATGGCTGTGAGCCACTATGTGGTTGCTGGGAATTGAACTCAGGACCCCTGGAAGAGCAGTCAGTGCTCTTAACCTCTGAGCCATCTCTCCAGCCCTCAACATCAATCTTATTAGTAACTTTGTCCTTTAACTTGTTGGACCTGATGACAACTTTGGCTGGTGGTGTCAGAAGGGAATTAAATTATAAGACACCTAGTAGGTAGCAGGCTTGGTGCCACCAGGTAGGGCCACTATTTGTCAAGCACATCTGTCTTTATTTCAGCCTTGACATCTATGGGAGAATGAAAGACATGACCGTGACATTTGTAGCATGAACCATTAAGAGTAGGCATCTCTGAACCTGGGCTGGCTTTATGACTTGCTTTACCAATATGAAACAGCAGTGACACTAAGGAACATCTGGAGAGGTCTCCACAAGAGACATTTACTAGCATGTAAAGAAGCCAAACACAGCACGAATAAGATGCCCAATCATCTAGCCACGCCATTCGAGTGAGATCATCTTGGACTGCCCAACACTGGTTTCCTGATCTCTGCTTGTTGAGCCCAGCAGAATTGCCCAGCCAACTCACTGAATCATGAGGAATAATAAGCCATGGTTCTCCTAAGCACTGCATTTCAGAGTCATTTGTTATGCATCAAGAGATCACTGATGACAGCCTTGGTGGCCCATGCTTTTAATCCCAGCACTTAGGAGGCAGAAGTTGGAAGATCTCTATGAGTTTTGAGGTCAGCCTGATCTTCACAGTGAGTTCTAGGCCAGCCAAAACTAGATAGTGAAACCCTGTCTCAAATAAGAGACAAACAAACAAACACTGGGAATGCTGTTGAACCCTGGAATACCAATACTTATATTTTAAATATTTTTTGTATATTTAAGCAGAGGATTTTAAAGCAGAACCCTGTTTTTAAAAGCACCCACAGTTAGTAAAGTTTGTAATAGTTTTCAAATGGAGTATTTATACATAGCTGACTCTTGAAAGGGCTCATGATAAACTTTAAAAATACTTAGAGTGATGGGGAAGAAGGGGAGGTCACTACTAAGTGAAGATCTTGTGTGGGTCTTTTGGCATAGAAGATCTTACTGCTTGGTGAATAAATCAAGACAAGTAGCCACACACACAGTACATGTCAAAGTGTCTTTCCATCTGTCTGTATGACCTGGTGCTGATGCAACACTAGATAGAGTTGGCATACCTATATCTTAGTTATCTTGGCTATTAACTAGTGTGATTGCTTCCTCTTTACTGTCAGCTCAATTACATTTACAATCACCTAGGACACTGATGTAGTACACTTCTGTGTGTCTGTAGGGACAGTTCTGCAAAGAATTAACGGTAAGGGTTACAGGCTGCAAAGGATGGTAAGAACTGGCTGGAATGTCGGCGGTACCATCCTATTTGCTGGGGATCTGGATGGAATAAAGGGGAAAAGGAGAAAGACATCTGAGTGTCAGCATTCATCTTCCCTCCCTTCCTCTGGCTCTCCATGATGAGAACTGTTGTGCAGTAGCAAGCCTTCTCCACCAAGAGGGACTGAATCTTCAAAAGCAATGAGCCCAAATAAATCACTTTGCTTATGTAGGGCATTCTGCAGGCATGTGGTGCATGCATGCATGCATGCATACATACATATATACATATTCAAGTATACACAGAGACAGTGAAATAAAGAAATAAATCTCCAAGAGCTAAAAAGAAATGATACAATACTAGTCAAACCAGAAGTTTGCACAAAGCCGACTTAAAGATAAAGACAATGAGGAAAGAGAGGGAGGTTTCAAATGGACAAGTGGATCAATCAGCAGAAAGATGTGATAGTTCTAACTTGAAGAAACACAAAATATTTAGCGCAAAGACTGAATGTACATGGGGTACCTAAGGAGAGGTAGATAGAGTTAGATTAGTCTCGCTTTTAACTCATCTTTCAACTCAACAAAGAAATTAGTAAGGATGCTATGAAGTTGAAATCAGTATGACAAACCTGACCTATTGGGACTTGCACAGAATACTGAATATAACTATAAACAAATCATATAGTAAATTTAACAGATTTCTTAAAAAAAAAAAAAGTATTTACTTAAGTATACAGTGTTTTGCCTGAATGTACATCTGCAGGCCAGAAGAGGGCACCAGATCACATTATAGATGGTTACGAGCCTCTATGTGGTTGCTGGGAATTGAACTCACGGCCTTTGAAAGAGCAGGCAGTACTCTTAACCTCTGAGCCATCCCTCTAGTCCAAATTTAACAGATTTCTAAGGGTAGGAATCATACTGAGGATGTCCTCAGGTGGAATGCTGAAGTTAGTCATCAGGAGCAACAGAGATAATTAGGAAACCTTCATGCGTGAAAATTTAAAAAAACATACTTCTGAATGACTCAGAGGTCAAAATTATGAGGTGAGGGCTGGAGAGATGGCTCAGAGGTTAAGAGCACTCGCTGCTCTTCTGAAGGTCCTGAGTTCAATTCCCAGCAACCACAAGGTGGCTCACAACCATCTATAATGAGATCTGGTGCCCTCCTCTGGTAGGCAAGCACACATGCAGGCAGAACATTGTATACATAATAAATAAATAAATCTTTAAAAAAATTATGAGGTGAATTAGAAAACACTTTGAACTAAATATACATGCAGTGCAATGACATGGACACTGCAGTCAGTGCAAGGCATTACCTGAGGCAATATCTGAGACTTTACTGAACAGGTAAGAAATTACACAACAGGAAGCAGAAATACCACGCGACATTAACAACCATTCAACAAGTGGGGAAGCCCTTGCAGCCCGTTTAGTGATGTAAGCCATTGAATAAGGAATCTAGTGGAAATACTTTTTCTATATTTAATCAGCATTCTGTCTCAGTTTATAATGCCACCTCCTCTCTCACTTATAAATACCAAGACTGACTCAGCCTAAGCAATCCTAAATTTGACAAATTCGGTGTTGTATAAAGGCTAAACTGCCAGAGTTCATAGTGATCTCATTCTCTTAACCTGTCTCCCTAGGTTTATGTGAAAAGTATAATTTGTAAAAATAAACCAAAAGGTGGATGCATTTTAGCTAGAAGACAATGCACTTAAATATGCATCTATTTGATGTTCTTTGCACACTGTCAAACAGTCAAGGCATGTCCAAGTTCATTTAATAACTTATTGACCATCTGTTGGTAGCATTTTACAGAGCTAGCAAAACGTACATAAAGCAGGACCTATTGTCTGTATTTAAAAGATAATCTAGGACCTGGATTCCAGGCGAGGAGAGAAGATACTGCATTTGGAACACTGAGGAGAGAAGTCCCATGGAGTCCCACTTCTTGGAAGCAGACTAGGTAGTACTCATCAGTCTTCCGCGAAACCCTAACAGAAGCAGAACAAACACCCAGGAAAGGCCTCTTTCACTATAAACCAGAACGGGAATCTCTGGCCCAGCTCAGGAGCCAGCAAGCCTCTGGAATGACTGCAGCCGCAAGGCTGTTTCTGGATCCTGGCATGGCTCTTCACTGTTGTTACTGAACTTCTAATGCTGGTAAGCTGGTAAGCACTCAGCTTCCCGTTTTCAGAAGGATTCCTTATTACATCTTTGTTCGTGGAAAATGCATTCTCTGGGTATTGAATTTTGTCTAAGTCTCTTTCACTCTGTCTGAGTATTAGTCTTTTGAAGCTAATCTATCTTTTCTCTGGCTGATTTTAAGAGACTTGATTTTTGAACCAGGTATGGTGGTACTCACATGTAACCCCTGCACTTGGGGAGCTGGAGATGAGAAGAACAGGAGTTCCAGATTATTCTCAGCGGCGGAGGGGTACAGGACACACAGCAAGACCCTGACACCCACAACAAAAGCAAACTGCAAGATGCATTGTCTCTGATGCTCTGCATTTTCACTAGCTGTCACATCGGATTGCCTTTAACTGTCCCCAGCTCGGGGTCTGCTTAGCGTCGTGGCTTGCCTGGCCTGTGGTGGCTTACGGCACTCTTAGACTTCCTGGACAAATGTTTCCAAGAGTTGCTCTGTGTTCCTCCCTTCTGTGTGTCTGAGTACATGCATGCTACGTGTTTATATTGTCTCTATGCATCTTAACCTTTTATAGTTCTAAGTATAATTCTAGATATTTAAAAATTTTTAAATTTTCACTAGTATTTTTTGTTCAGTTTTATTTCTGTAACTTGTCTTGTTACTTGCTCTTTCTCATATTTCCAGGCCAAGGTTCACTTGAGGTATATTAAACATTTTGGGTTTTGGTGTGTATATGTGTGTACACATGCCAAGTAGGCATAGGAAGGCCAGAAGTTGATGTAGGGCATCTTCGTCAAAAAACTTCCTCATGTTATTTTGTGAGGCAGTCTTTCACGGAACCAGGGTCTTACTGTTTCAGTAAGGATGGCTGGCAGTGAGCCCTGAGATCTGTCTGTCTCTGCTCCCCAGACTGTGGTTACAGAGATGTACCACGATTCAGCTTTACATGGGGGTTAGGGTCATGCTTGAACCCAGCTCCCCAGCTGTGGATTCTATTTGTGATTGTTCTAGTATCAGGTGTTTTCATCTGGGCCTGCTGTTTAATCTCTCTTTAGCACATAGCATCTTAAAGTCACTTAAAAAAAAAACTTCATTATTTTTAAGATTTATTTATTTTATGTATTGTGAGGTATTTTGACTGAATGTATGTATGTGCACCACATGTGTGCCCGGTTCCCACAGGGCCAGAACAATGTGTCAGTTTCTCTGGAACTGAATTACCCATTGCTGTGAGTCACCAGATGGGTACTGAGAATTGAACCTGGGTCCTCTGGAAGAGCAACAACTGCTCTAACTTGCTGAGCCAGCTCTCCAGAGGGCACCACCCATCCCACTCCCTGCAGTCACTCTTTAGCTCCTATTTCCCTTGTGGAAAGTCTTTAAGGTCTGATATGAGGGTGATATCCCTAAGAAAATTATTATGTTTGCTTCTTTCAGAGGCTTGGGGCAATACAAGATCTGGGCTACCTTAAACTAAACTGATGTGCGGAAGCTTTTAAAGCCCACTCAGGTAGTGTGAATGCGGGCGGCATCAAAACTGCCTTATAATTACATATTCTCAAGAAAGACTCACTGCCTTCCAACACCTGACACCTTTTGGCTAAGTATCAAAGACTAAGATAGGCAGTTTCCTTGCCGACAATGAAGGATTATTTCTAGTTCATTCTAGATGTGGGATTTGGGGATACAAGTCTTTGTAGTGCGTTCTCTCTCTCTCTCTCTCTCTCTCTCTCTCTCTCTCTCTCTCTCTCTCTCTCTCACATGTTTAATTTGGGCAAGCCCAAGATTTCAGTTCAAGGACATAGTTCACCCACCCTTACAGATGAAAAGGCAGCTTTAAGGCTTCTGCTCAGTTGATTTCTATATTTACACAGCCCCTGGCTTACATATTCCTTCATTTTTACCAGTTTCTGGTTGTAATCAGAAAGTTGATTTTTTGAAAAATTTACTTAATACTTGTGTTGCTTGGACACTGTATTTACTATGCTACCAGAAAAAGCAACTTTTAGGATCTTTTGTCTGTGTTCTTACATTCAACTAACCTTTTATCTTCTCATATTAGCCTTGTATTGTATAATAAAACTCTTATAAATGAGTTGGGTGGCAGCCTCTCCTCTCTCCGCCCATACAGTTGACAGGTGCTGTGGACTGCAGTTTTATAGACTGTACCTGTGCTGCTCTTGATGGAGCTGGAGGGCAGTGGACCTCTGATCAGTGATTCAGAATCCTTCTGGTCACTGTTTTATCCTGACTTTCTATTTTATCTTGAGTCAGTTTTAACAACATGTTTCTAGCAAACTAAATTTTAAAATGTGTTAGCAGCCAGTTATTCATAACGCTCTGACTCCTAGTGTCAGAGGTTATGGAGGCCTTTCATTCATCATCCTGTTTTGTTTTTGTTTTTTAAATCAGTTTTATTACAGGTTTTGTCTAGTTTTTTTTTTTTAATTTCTCCATTATGGTTAATTTCTGCTATTAAAATTATTTTCTTCTCTTTTTAGGTTTTCTTTTCAGTTTCTCTTCTGGTTCTTTGAGTTGTACTTACCTACTTTCAGTCATTTTGTTGCTTTATAAAGCTGTAACAAATGGCTTACTTTAATAACATCCTATAAATATTGACAAATTGTTTGTCAAGCAGTCCCAAATACTTTATAATTTCATTATAATATCCTCTTAAATGTGTGAATTACTTAGGAAAGCATTTTATTTTTAGAGTTTTCAAGCACACTTAAATAACCTGCTTTGAGGATGAAGAATGTATCAAAATACTTGCATAACTGATCCAACTTGTGGCCAATTCTTACAAAGTACCCCATGTATACTCGAAAGGAATACATATCTCCTACTCTTTGGGCACGGGGTTGTTTTGATTATTAGAAAAGGTTGGAATTTAGTTTTCATAGTTTCCTGTGTTTGAGACCGGGTTTCACTATACAGCCAAGTCTGGCCTGGAACTTGCTGTGCAGCATAAACAGGTCTTATGGCCGCAATCTTCCTGAAACCACGATATATATTTATCTATTTCTAAAAGCAATGATTATTTCCCTAGTTAACTGAGTAAATATCCTCCACAAAGCAGGTAGCTCTTTCCTGTGCTGCATGCTTTGCTTCTAGGTTCATCGTCTTCTTACTGGATGCAATCAAAGATAGCATAGTGAGATGCAGAGATGGGAGGGGCAGGCCTGTGGCTGCCATTCTAGCCTTTAGACCGTGAGCTTCTGTCTTTCTGGACATTTACTTATACATGACGATGGACTGTGCTTATTTGCTATGAGTTGAGGCTAAGGAAAAAATAGAAAGCTACTGAATAGATGTGTGCTTGCGGCATTTGCTTAATATAACCATAGTGAAGCATAGATGCAAATTAATTCTTTTAAAAGGAAAGTAGATTTTTTAAAAGAAGATAACAAAGAAGAAAACATACAATAAAATTACCAGAAGAGGAAGATACAAAGGAGCTAAAAATAACGAGTCCCAGAATGCTGCTAATTTATCAAACCTGTCAACAGCAGCATTCAGGAGCAGAAATCTATTCTTTAAGGGAGAGAAAAATAAAACTCCTATTTACAAATAAAATGGAAAAATACCCAGACTCAAGTTATCAGACAACATTGCATTAAAAGAAACAGCAAAAATTAGGAATAGTTGTCATTAATCATTTGTGAGACCAATCATTTAAAGCAATGTGAGGATAGTTACAGTCAACTATTTCCACCTTGATTCCCTCCCCTCCCTGGCCATGCCCCGCTTCCCAGCACAGATTCAATTTGGCCAGGCAGAGTATATCATACACACAGTTGAAACCACAATGGCAATTTCCCCTTGACCTTAATAGTAGAATAAAAAGTTCGAATTTAAGAAAGGAAGTCGTCTGAGATACAAACAAGTATTTTAGTCAAGTTTTTTTAAAAGTAGGAATAAAATTCTATTGTTCATTTTGAATATATACTGTTCAACTTAATTAACGATAATTACCTAAAAAGTAAACCACACATATGTTCTCCACAATGTATGTTAATGTATATTAAAAATTGAATCCATGTATTTTCAAGCACACTAGAAAATAATTACCTTTGAAGCAAGGTTGTCTACTAAAGCAATCATAGAATTCTTAAACAAGGTGGCAGCAGTCAGTGGCCTCTTGGTCACCTCTGTAATGCTCAGTTTGCCTTCAGGCCACATGTTCTTCAGCACAGGATTTGAACTGAGAAACACAAGGAAAAAAAATGATTAAAATGATGCATTTAAATAAGGTGACTAAAAAGGGGCAATTGGTCTTGTTAATCTGTGTCCTAGGAATGCATCCAGAAAACCATGATTATACAATGACCAATACTGCACCACAGAAAATCTCCAAACTGTAGCACTTAAGAAATGCTTTATACTTCTTTAAAGTGACATCCATTAAGTTCCTATGCAGATCTCTTGCACAGATAATGTGGCTCTGGGAATATACACACACATATGAAATCTCTTGCACAGATAATGTGGCTCTTAGAACCCACACACACATATGTATCTTATTTTATATAAATAAACACACATATCTGTAAAATACAGATTTTGTAATGGCTAAAAAAATGAAGACAAGTCTCTGGCAGGAAAATGGTTCTCACGTCATGGCAGACAATAGGAAAGTGAAAACATCTTCTGACAGGTAACAAATGCACAGCTAGGGACAGAAACATAACTGTTTCTAGCAAAGCCGTCTGCCCGAGCTGGGTTTATGAACACACTCACAGGTGGAGCTAGTGCCCCAGCACTATTTTACCATCACACCAGGGCTACTATGATCCAAATCTAAAAATGCACTGCAGGTCAATTCCATGTTGGAGCCAAAGATTTGTCACTTGACTCTGTGGACGTATTTTCTCATAAAATGTGTGCAGCACCTCGGCTGCAGTTTTCTTCCATTTTACGTTGGGTGCTTTGCACTTGAAAGCAGCTGGAACTGGAAGTGCTGCTTCATTGGGGGAATTTTTTTCTTGTCAGAATCTTTTTTTTTTTTTTTCTTACAAACTTGAGGTTAGGAAACGATGATAATTAACACAGGCATTTACTGCTAAGTGTTCCTCCGTTATGACGTCCAGTTTTCTTCCCTTGTGGGAAACTGAGTTGGTTCCCCAAAGCACACTGCGAATTTCTGTTTCATACATGCTCAAAATAATCACTGTAAGATGGAGGAATGGATGGTGCCAGAAGGAAGAAGTGGTGATGTGAGGGTTGGCTGGGTCTGCAAGTGCGGAGAGGGCAACACTTCTAGCCACCACTGTGTAGGACCAACTACCATCAACAGAGCCAGGAAGACAATGTGGAACTCTGGTTTGTAAATAGTTTGATCTCTATACAGCTCTAGTCCATGGTTTCCAGTCACACTCGTATAAAAATGAACATATAAAAGCACGCTGTTTTTCCTTTCTTTCCTTTAAGCAGAGAAGTAATTCAAGTGATGGCCCTTTACTTCTGGTGTACAGGGCTCCTGTAACACCTTCCAAACACCCACTGAGCAGGGTTTCCAGATGGTAGAAAACTGCTGTGTATACTTGGGGAATTCTTACGTGTGTCAGGAGACTGAGGATCACTCTTGTTTGGATCTAGGCAGTTTCTAACCTAAATTCTTCCTCCACTTTATTCACCGTTGGCCGTGACTGGACACTAATTCTTATATAATGGTGTAAGTGGATGGAAGGGGGGAGACTTAAAATATGATTGTGTATCATCACATTAGAATTGATATAAAAAAATCCAAACAGACAGAGTCATTTTTAGAGAGAATTTTGAGGTTGCAAAGTCATGTATACAAAATTATCAAAACAGTTGTTTGTTTGCTTTAGGTATCTTAAATACTTAGATTTACTCTGTGCGTGCGTGTGTGCATGCATGTGTGTATGTGTGTGTTACATGTGTGCAGAAGCCAGTAGAGGCCAGAAGAGGGTGCCAGATCCTCTGGAACTGAAGTTCCAGGCAGTGTGTGCTACCTGATTTGGGTGCTGGGAAGTGGACTCAGGTCCTCTGGAAGAATACAAGTTCTCCAGCCCCTAGAACTTTTTTTTTTTTTTTTTTTTTAAAAGAATCAAAATCAGAAACCCAACATGTATATAAGTTAAGACAGAAGTGAGCAACAGGAGGATGAGTAAAAGTTCATATACTTGGCAGGCCACCCACCTGCTCCACTCTTCATTTACAGACACATGTGCACATAAGTGAACGTATACATCATTCCTGTGTGCATGTGCAGTTTTTGGGCTCTAAGGACTAGAGATCCAAGAGTCACATTGACATATACCAAAAAGGATGCATTCATAGTTTGGGAGGTTGGTCGGCCACAGAAACACCAAGAAGTGTTCACAGGTAAAGATGTCTCATTTAAGTGTCACCTCCCCATTACAAAGACACATGAGGTAAGCAGTGGTGAGCAGACATTTAATCTTTTCACTACTGTGGAAGATGATAAAATGGATTCCTCTTGCCCCCGCCCAGCACCACTACCTGTCAGTTTTATCTAAGTTCCTTTGTTCTAAGTCCTTGCTTACCAAGCACACAACCACGCTGCCTTCTATGGGTAATATTTTTCACTGTCAATTAGTAAGCAAGTTTTCACTGCTGTTTAGCTTCCTGAGCAGGTTTTTCCAATATAGAAAAAAGCCTGTAATACCGATGCAAGTGTTGCACTCTATGTGACTGTTCGATATTTTGGGAAGTACATCTGTGTATTACTTCATTTCCACCCCAGGCTTGTGATCCTGGGCTATGCTAGTCCACCTCCGAGAGGTGCTGCTCTGTCAGCTGCTTCTCTGGGCCATGATAAATGGGCGAATGTAACAAATACCAATTTGTGTTCCTTTTTGAACACAAGCCTGACAACACACTGTGATATCACCATTGATCAAATGTTATTTTTCAAGTTTAACATTTTCTACATAGAGAAATGCTAGACTGCCATTCGTTCCTTAAATGGGTGCACATTACCTGATACACTGAACACTAAATTTCTTTTCTGAAAGTCACTGTCTCCCGTGTCCAGCTCTTGCATGGACTTGCTTTCCTACTTTGATATCTTTGTAAGTTTCTACTGCTGACAGCTTTGTCCTCATTCTTGGTGGCTTCAGCATCCACCGACAAACCACTTTAGAGCAAAAAGTCTTGAGAGAATTATTTAAACATCTTGTGCCCATCTTTTTATTTTCTAATCTCTCTCAAGCCCATGTAAGTCATATGTTTGTCTTGACTACTGCACAGAAATTAGTCTTTTCAAGAGTTCCATGAGCAAACAGGGTTGGTTAATCTTGGCATTTACCTGTTTCCCTGATATAGTTTATTACTGTTTTCTTCTGTTTTAAAGGGATTTATTTATTTCACGTGTATGTGCCTGAAGGTATGCACATCGAATGTATGCAGTACTTGTGTAGGTCCGGAGTGGGCATCAGATCCTTGGAATTGGAGTCATGGACAATTGTGATGTCTGATGTGGGTCCTTTGGAAGAGCAGCAAGTGCTCTTGGCTGCTGAGTCATCTCTTGAGCCACATTATTGTGCTTTTGTTGTTGTTTTGTTTTGGTTTTTGCTTTTAATTTTTTAATTAATTTATTTTTTAAGCACTCCCATTCCCCTGTGGACCACTGTGACACTGGATTTCTTGCTTTCCTTTTATCTTTTAGAGTGCCCTCACTTTTTCTTTGTTGGGTTTTGGTTTGACTAAATGCTGGACCATTTAGGGATCAATTACTTTTACCCTCTTCTCTCCATTACTGGTTTTCTGTGTTTGTTTTGTTTTGTTTTTAAATCTACTCACTCCGTGGATAACTCTTCCAGTCTCATGATCTTAAATACCATCAACATAGTGACATTGTGATGCAGATGCAATTCTACATTATTAGCCTATTTGGCATTTTCACTTCAGCCTACCACATTCAAAACATGCCTTGTCTTCCCACATGAGACTTCAGCATCATATCTGGGCTCTAGCCATCCACCAGCTCACAGCTCAGCTCTCCTTTCTGGATATTACCCAGTCTGGTCCCTTTTCACCTTGTCACTGCTAAGCCAGCCTCTATTGGTCTCCTTAGTTGCACTCTTGTTCATGACTGTTTTTTACACAGTGGTACTAGTGATCTCTTCAGTACAAACCACACCAGATTATGCTTTCCAATTGTTTCCTCTCTTCATACTTTGGTCCTTATGTTGGCTCACAGACTAGGATTCCGGTCCTGCCCACATCTCTAAGTTCACTCCTTACTATTCCCCCTGTGTCCCACTCTGTTTTTAGCACACAGCCTTCTTGCTGTCAATACTCTCAAGTTGGTTCTTCCCTTGGGGCCTTGGACCAGCTGTTCTCTCTGCCTGAAATACTCTTCCGCCAGATAACAGTGTGGTTCCCTCCTTCACTTCACATAGGTGTCTGATGGATGCTGCCTCTAGTAAGGGCTGTTTCCTGGACACACTATTTTTAGTGCCTCCCCTGAACCTCTACTTATAATAGAGCAGTTTCTAAACTGTTTTCCCAGGTGTATCTCAGAGCACACAGAGATATGCAGCTTAAAGTTATACAATTTGACTTTGTAGTCTACTGAAGAACTACTTAGACTTACATGAGTGAGCAGTTCTCGCTCATCTATAGAATGATGGCCAAGAAGCCTCTTCCATCTTCCTGAACCTTCTCTCCATACTGGGTGTAAAGTTCTATCCCTTGCCTGGTTTTGTTCTGTATAGCCTTTTGTCTTTAAGTAGTTTGTGAGGAAATTCTCTTGCTCAGTCAGGACCAAGGCTCAATGATGCCAGATGTCAGCCTGACAGCAGAGCAGCTTATACCTGGCACAAAGACCCTGTGGTAGGAATGTAACAGCTTTAGGTGGACCAGACGCTACTTGACACTTGTCACCTCTGGCCTGGCTTGGGGACTACTGACTATGTTGGTGTAGAGTGCCAGAAGCCTGGTAAGAGACAACTCAAGGATAATCAAGGCAAATCTTATTGGAAGTAGCCCCCGCCCCTAGTCTACAGATTTTATAATCTTGAGCTCATAGACCTTTTCATTCATTAAGCATAACAAAGCAGAACAGCCTGCTAAAAACCCTTAGAACTGTCACATAAAAGTAATCATGTGCACACACATTTACTATGCAATGTATGTCAAAAAATTTAAGGCAAAGGTAATGAACAATCATACCTGTTATACATGAGACGCTTGAAATCTTGAAATAAAGTATCTTTATTTTTGTCAATAAAACCAATGACAGAGTATCTGGAGAAAGAACAGAATATATGCATCATCACCACATAAGAGCCAAGCGTCAGCCTCTCTAGGCATTCACGGGCCTTTCTGTTTAGTTTTGCAATCCAACTTCAAAATGTCCCGCTCACTTAGCTCTCAGGTAAAGGACGGACTTTGCACACTAAATAAAACGACTCTGCTCCTCTCCTTCAGAAGGAAAGTGAACACCAGTCCCATCACTCTGAGAAAGAACATCATTTTCTGCTGGCTAGTGCTTACCTCAAGATGATAGCTGTATTTATCATCCAGCATTCCTAAGATAAAAGCAAACCAGCCACATACAGGAACTAATTGTCTCATCCGTGGGGAGGTCAAGTGACTTGCCTAAGTACCACTCAGTGTGCACGGTATAAAAGAGTCCAAGGAGAACTGCAAAGGATGGTAAGAAGTGGATAAGCAGAGGAGAAAAGGACCGGCAGATCACGCGGGGTAACGGGCAGAATGAAGGGCTGGAAGCAGGCACATGCAGGAGCATTACAGAGAGATGAGCTCACTATTCGGAGTTTGGAGGCAGGCAGGAAAAAAGGCTTTGAAAGGCCGCTAAGATGGCAGTTGGTGAGAAGAGCGCAAGGCAGAGGAACTGTACTGCTGTAGTGACCAGAGAAGCCTGTATGGGAGCCACTCCATGCTGGGGTAGAAGAGTAACTGGGGTTCTGGGTGGTCAGGCACGAGCTAAGTGACCTTGCAAACAGTAGCTCTAAGCCCCTTCTTAGCAGTTCTGCTCTCTCGTCTGTCTCCATTTACTACTTGACAATCACATCAACATTTCTCAGGTCTTGAACCCTGATCTTTTACCTTATGTATTTAATTCTAAAAAGAAAGAAATTATTCAAGGTGTGCCATCCACAGGGATTTTAAGGTCACCACATCCAAAATTACTTTGTTGCCTGCCTAACCTAGATCTCCCTCCTAATACTATCCTGTCACTCTTACCTGAACATATGAACTCCCCCTACACTTAATCTACTGTTACACCCACACAGAGTGAATTTCAAAGACCATAGTAGAATGGTCAAGTTTCACTGTGATCTGATCTCAGTCTACTTTTCCAGGCATTTCCAATCTGTACTATGGAAAGGATGGACACACTCCTGCTACTTCCTGAATATTTTTCACCACCCTTCCCACTTCTTCCTATAAAAATAATTCCTAGCACCCAGAGCCCGGCAGCATCAGCCTCCCCAGCTTACCATAGCACCTAAAAATATTATAGTGTTTTCTTACTCAGAGTTTGTCACAACACTTGCTATGACTCATATGGTAATCATAATCTATCTTTTCTCATGCACACATGTGTATGTGCATGTGTGTATTTATGCTGAAATATATCTAACCACATACATAGGTACATATCTTGTATGAAAAGCCCCTTCTGGTCAGATACCATACACTATAAAGTATTGTGCAGATGGAAGATAAGCCATAAAAACCCAGAAGAGGACTGAAAGGCTAAAGAAGCCCGAGGCAGTGAACGCCCGTTGGAGCTCAGGACCAGGAGCCTGGAAACCTAGTTACTGCCTCAGTTCTCCCATAAACATGCCACGAGACTTTGGGTCAGATGTCCACTCATTCTTTAGAAGTTGATTGGTCTGTAAACCAGGTGGACTTGGGGACAGAGGCCTCTGCCCGCTTTGCATTTATACCACCCTGATCATTAGACAGCAGCGTAATGAGGTTTGGGCTTATTTTCGTGGTACTTGTCTAAAGCCTGGGTACAGGGCCAAGACAGCGAAACACGGTGACACCTTGCAGTGATTGCTAGTTTGACAGGGAATGATAATTTTGAGCCATATTATTTTACGACTCTGGAGCTTTAATTTAGTCAGAAATAGCGATTAAAGTTTCTTAAATGTCTTTTCAGCATTTATAAAGATAATTATTTGCTTTTGTCTTGATTAATCTCTTCTTGTAATGGGTTATGTGGGAAGAATCCGTAACGTAACCAATTAGGAAAAGGTAGAGCTCTTTGAACAATAAGATGAAGAACAGGGCTCAATGAAGAGTGAATGCATAACAAACACAGCAGTGAACGATGACCCCACAGCAAGTGACAACCATATCAGCCTCCCTGAAACTTGGGACTGCATCTTCTGTGGTAAAGAGATGTGATTTTATTAAGGATCTTGAAAGAAGGAACTAATCCAATAGCAGACTGGGGGGGCCATAATTGCCACCAAACTCTGTTACCAGGGAGGGGAGAGCTAACACTTAGGAGGAAGCAATGTAGCAAGGAGGCAGCCATAGGAGGCACACCCACAAGCCATGTACTGCCCAGAGCATCAAAAGGTGGAAAGAGGGCAGAGTCTCCCTGAGAGAAGCCTCCAGGAAAGGTGTCACCTGCCATCACTCAAGTTTGAACTTCCTGCTTCTTGAACTATGAGACTGTGAAAGCTCACACTCCTGTTTCTGTGCTTGTTTTTGTGGTGCTGGGAGCCTCCCTTGTGCCAGGCAAACGTTTCACCCCTAAGCTACACTCCCAGGCCACGTGGCTGCTGTTATAAGTCACTGGTTTGTGATAGTTTGTTACAGGAGCACCTGGAGCCTATCATACTCAGGTCATCTTCACACCGATCGGCATTTTCATGTCAATGGTTATTTTTATTCTAAGTCAATAAAAAAAATTTTTGAAACACTATCTGACA
Organism: Acomys russatus; assembly: GCF_903995435.1. Taxonomy (NCBI): domain Eukaryota; kingdom Metazoa; phylum Chordata; class Mammalia; order Rodentia; family Muridae; genus Acomys; species Acomys russatus. The sequence continues at coordinate 7,752,893 of NC_067152.1, forward strand.
ATAATATAGTAGACCTGCTTTGCTGGTGCAGCTACTTGCGGTCCTGCACACTCTGAGTGCCTTGCAGTCCCCTCCCTTACGTTCTCCAGGCTTCTCTTACGGTGCTGGATTTGAACACTGATTCCTCCAGCAAGACTTCTCCAGACTCTTCATGGCTTCCATAATGCCATGTGTCCCTTCCCTCCGCCCCCAGTTTAGTCCTTTCCTACATTCCTGTGACTTGGGCGTATCTACTTGCATTCATGAACCTGCTGGCTTCTTGTGGGCTGAACCCACCTTATCTGTGTGTCTGCCCTGAGCCCTTAACCTGTTTCCAAGGTCTCTTGATACACTGGTTCACGTTTACTGAGTCCCAGCCACACCAGGAAGTACACATGGTCACACAACATATGCTCAAACCAAATGTCTGAGAGACAAAAAAGAAATGAAGCAACGCCATTTTCTTCAAATGTGCTGACCTACAAAAGGACTCCCCACAAAAAAATCCCGCCCCAACACAAGACAAGAAAAACAGTTTCCCAGTCCCGTTTTCTGAGGAGAGGGTGCATGCAAATCATCATGCTGGGCACCAGGGTAAGATACTCACATCACATCACCTGCGTAATGCCGGATTCGAAAGTCCCGGTCAAACTCTAGGGTTTTGTCTGAGGCACAGGTCTGAGAGATTAAAAAGGACATCAATGTGAAAAAAAGGCATTTTCAACTTCTAAAAGTACATTCCAATTTAACATGACCAAACAACACAAATCATGATATCTAAATGAAATCACATTCCATGGGGTTTGTTTAAATACATACATGGCTGACAAGGTAAAGGCTTCTGACAGAAATTCACACAGCACACAGCTGGCTTTCATTTGCTGGCTGCTCTAACAGTTGATATGGCCAAGTGGCCAGGTCTGGACAATGAATATGAACTATGGCTATTCCATACCCAATGTAGCCAGACGTTTACAAATGATGCCCTTTATTTAGTTGGATGTAAAGGATGGTCCCTAGCAGGTGGGACAGCCAGACAATGGGAGAAGTACGGCTTTCTGAGAAACGGACACTTATATCTTTCTCTTCCATGCTCCAGTTGGGAGGATCACACCGAAGGCTTACTGTCTGTGAGGCACACACCTATCACTGTCCTCATAATCTACTCTTAAGAGTATAACACTGTCCCTCTCACACACGTGGAGACTGAGGCTCAGCGAGGTAGACAGCGGGCACTACATCACATTACTAGTAAGTAGTAGCCCTGGAAAGGCTCCAAGAAATAGAAAGGACCATGCCTTTAAGTACACAGTGGCTTGGCTCATCTGCTTGCTGAGCTGGACTCCAGTTTAGGCGCTCTTTATAAAAGATCAACCTTGCATCCTCTATCATCGAAGGGGAATGCTTTATGAAATGGTAGGTTTTGTATGACCCTGGATTTGCTCATGACTTCCTCCCATTTTCTTTGCTGCAGTAGCACCAGGCAGGCAGACAAGTAAAATTCTACACAGTACCTCTTAGGACTGTAATAGCAGTGCCACTTAGATGCCAGTGCCATACAGCACACAATCCTACTGAGGACAATAGGCTTCAGATGCTAAAGGAAGCTATCTGAGAGTTTCACAAATGAAGAATTACAGGAAGTTGGAGGCTTACTCTGTCTCTTTAAATAATTACTTATCTGAGAAAGGGGAGAGTTAAATGAATTATGAGACCAAAGCATCTAACATAAAGGAGTCTCCAAAATATATCCCGCCCCCTGCTCTCTCAAAGATGCACTTTAGTTTTAATGGTGTGTGTGAGGGCTTGCACATTGTGAGCGTGGGGGTTTTGGAAGTCCTGGATTTGGAGTTAAGGCAGTTGTAAGCTGCCTGACATGGGCTGGGAACTGAATTCTGGTCCTCTGTGAGATCAGTATGCACTCTTAATTTTCAAGCACTCTCTTTAGCCTGCCTCCCCCAACATCTACCATTTTGAAGAATCCTTTAATTTGTAAAATTCCTGAAGGAATAAGACTCAAATTATGGGCCATTCATATTTTTGGATAAAATGAAAAGCTGTGATTGTCCTCAACACACAAAAATTCCAGTTTTTTTTTCTTGTACTGTTATATACTTATTATTTAGTTTGTTTTAAATTTTAAAATATTTTATGGTTGTTTGGATCATGTGACTGCTTCTTCATGGTACCTCTAATGCAAAAGGAAGATTTTAGTCCCCAAATAAAAGTCATCAGTCTTTTATTTAGTAAGCCAGCAAGTCTATCTGACCAGTTAGCAGGAGCAAATGATGCCTGGCTCAACATACAGCCCAAAGGTATAAAGGTGTGTGGTGATTTAAGTACCCTGATAGCCTGGCTGTTTCATTTCATTCCTTTACTAGGCAAAACTTCCTCAAAAAATAGGGCTGGGGAGATGGCTCGGTTGTGAAGTGCTTGCTGTGCCATCAAGAGGACTTGATTTGGACCCTCAGCAACTGCACAGAAGTTGGGTACAGTGATATTTGTAATCCTGGTGCTGGCAAAGCAGAGACAGGAGGATGAAGCTTGCTGGCCAGCCAGTATAGCTCATTCAGTGGGGTCCAGGTTCAGTGAGAGACCTTGTCTCATAAAATAAACTAGAAGCCCCAGTGGGATGGCTCTGTGTTTAAAGGTGCTTGCCACCAGCCTGAGTTGGATCTTTGGAAGTCACATGGTGGAGAGAACCAACTCCTGAAAGTTGTCCCCTGACTTCCGCATGTGTGCCAAGGCATGCATGTGCATGTACATATCAAAATAAATAAATAAACAAATAAGTGCGTAAATAAATAAATGTATTTTTTAAGTTAGGGAGTAATAGAGAATATATGGGACATTGACCTTTGACCTCCTATATATTGCTTACACACAAGCACATATGCATAGTAATACATATACACAAATTTCCAAACATATACAATTTAAATATCCTCCTCTCAGTACTTGTCCAAGGATACTGAGGGAGGAGGAAAAAGAAGTAGCCCCTCCTACCACATCAGCAGCAAGTGCTTACACACAAGACGTTCAGGTGCTGTTAGGAACAACATGACAGCTTAGTGTGTTGGCATGCACTGCTAGGACTAGTTACTTTAGTGGCTGAAGATCACCAGAACCCAGGAGTCTGAGGCCAGTCTGGGCAACATAGAGCTGGAGTCCATCTCAAAAATAAATAAATAAATAAATAAAATGAGATTACATTTCAAGAATATCTGCTTGAGGGGCTCGAAGGATGACTCTGTGGTTAAGAGCACCAGTTACTCTTCCAGAGGACCTGGGTTCAAATCCTAGTTCCCACAAGGCAGCTCATAACTGGCTTTAACTCTAGCCCGGGAGTATGTGATACTCTCTCCTGGCCGTTGAGGGCATTTGTATATACATGGTGCACATACACGCAGACAAAATACTTATACATGTAAAATAAAATGAAAAAATTAATTTTTTTTTGCCTGATCAACTTATTTAACTCCGTTGTATAAATAACCAGGTTGAAAGATAGAATAAGAATTTGGGGTGTCAGTTTTGAGACTTGCATATATCTATTTATTATAAAAACAACTTAAGATTTATTTGGTATGCTGGTGATCAGTTTGATGTAATTTCCCCAACACTGACTGTGCAGGATGTGGAGGGGACGGCAGCAGACGAAGCCCCACACACTGTAGACAATGGCGTCTCTAAGCTCCCTCACAGTCAGGACTTTGCCTGGGTAAAGGTGCCCCTCGGTGTCTCACTGTGATTATGGTTACTTTTCTCTCTGGGTAGTTTTAAGGCCAGCATTGAGGACTGGACCTATTAATAAGAGCCACTTGATTAGACCTTTGGGGTACAAGTGAGAACTGACTGAGGGGACCTCGGTTCTTAATGCTGAAGCTCAGTCTATGTTGGCTGAAGATCAACTTGTACCAACAAACAACTGGCCTGAAGAAAGTGTCAGTCAACAATCAATTTAAAAACGAGTCACCTCTTCTCTAGTTAATTGTGGAATTTCTTGGTTCAGATTACATAATTCTGAAGAGGATGTAGTTAGGAGGTAGATTTATTCGTGCAGCGGTGGCAATGTGCCACTGATTTACAGAGGAGCAGAACTGCTGCCGTTTCATTCTGGATGGGAAGGAATGGGGCCTGTTTTCCTGGCAGCGTCCCACCACTGGACAAGCTTTCGTCTGTGAGGGAGCCTGGGGTGATGATAAGGTGTCCCCCTCCCCAACACAGACACCTAAACAAACACAAATGACATGTAAGGTCTAGCATGAGAGAGTCTGACAACCACAGCTCCCACCAATTATTACACAAATGTGCTTTATTTGTGACCTTTTCTGATTGTAAAAAATGGGGCGTTGGAAAGCTACCCAGTACACTGAAAGAATGCATTTCGCTGCAGCAACCATGACTGCAGCTAAAATTTCCCACTTTTCTGCAGGTCACAGGGTCTGAAGAGTACAGACAGAGCATGCCCCATATTTTGTGAGGACTATGGTGCTAATCAAGGACAAAAGCAATTTCTTATGCCAGAATTATCAGATGCAGGCGCAAAATTCTAGCAAACGAACAAGGACTCAGCACCTATTGGCTATAAATGACATCATGCTTTCTAAAGAATCCTGTTCATTTTCCCAGCATCTAGCAAATTCCTCAGTCTGTAGCTCCCTCTCCTGGATACAGTAATCTTGTCAACTTAGTCACTGTATCGGAGAAGCAGAATTCACCCACAGAGATACATCCTTTACCAGACCGTCAGGCCTTTCCCCTGTATTTGACTGTAGATTCTTTTAACCTAATGTAGAGCGATGTTGCCTTGCGAAACAACAAGCAAAAATCTTACAGCTCAAGAAGAGTGGACGGCCTCATGATTACCTTTCGGCTGGAAAAATGACCATGTTTGCCCAGTTTACTGTTCAGGGCCTCAAGGAACATTCCATCAGTGACTTTGCCAACGTTCATGCAAGCGTCATCCAGGATGGCAATGATGCCTTTGTGCTGCTGCTCCACGAGGTCCACGATGATCTGGTTGTTGAAGTAATCGATCTGCAGGACAAGCACGAGAGCAATGCCAAAGAGAACAGGAACCCCACGGGCAAGGCACGCAGGTGTGTCACAAACTTAGGTAACACCCCATGTCAACTGGGTAGACGGCATTGGTGAAGCCGAGCACTGAAACGAGCATGCGTGTTAACACGTGTGTTAACCTGATGTCTTCACTCTCTTTATGCCACGAAGGAAACATCAGGGATGACTGTGGATTAAGGCAGAAGTGACTAGCTTTTGTTTCAGTCCTCCCTGTCTCCCAGCCCCACACCCAATCCCACTCCTTCATTCTGCGAGTCCCCAATCTGCTTGCTGTTAGCCATGAAACAGTTTCCACGAAGAGCCACCAGATAGCCCCAAAGTATCATTTGATGTTTTTCTGAAAATTAAGTATGCCACAGAATCTGCAGTTCTACTCATGTGACATGCAATGACAAAAATCCAAAGGAGAATTTGGGGGATAAATTTTTCTGGGAATAATAATTTTGAAAAACTAATTGCGACATAACTGCATATAAAAGATAAGAATAAGCTTTCTACTTGCTTGCGCAGGTCTCTCTCAGGCAAGCTGTGTGTCCCACCTCATGTCAAAGGCCTGTAAACTAAGCACTGTCTCCCTTACCACTTGTAAGCCCTACAGACTCACAGCAGAACACAAAGGTGTGTGGTAGGCTACAGGCCTAGGCTAGCTATGTGCTGTGGTGGCCTTCAGCACCATTTCTAGTCTTTTGTGTTCTTTCCTGAATTTCCTTTCTTTTCATCGAAAGCCTGAAAACTGGATGTCATCCCACCTCTACTCCCCAGAACCCTAATCTTTTTTTTTTATACATGCTTTTCTAGTGTTTCTGAATCATTGATTCTCAACTGAGATGAATTGTGTCAGTGGGGACATTTAGCAGTGGCAGTAGACAGTTTTGATTGTCATGCAAGGGGCAGGGTTTCCAAAGCCCTCTTCTGGTCTCCATGGAACCTGTAGGCATGTGGCGCACATACAGACATGCATGCACACATGCATATATAAAAATAGAAATTAAAAACAAAAATATTACTTATAAACTTTTAGAAGCAAATGAATCAAAGGGATACTCAGCTTTTTGAACTCCCGATAGGCATTCACACACAGGCCATGAAACAGGCTGTGGAGAAAACTAACTCCAAACCTAGTCAAGACCCTAGTCACCAATACACAGAACACACAGGTACACAGAAGTGTGCTATTGACACTTCAGGAATTGGGCTCAGAACCTTACAGGGAAAAAAATGCTCATTACATAAAAAAATACTCTTTTCAATAAAAGATTACAAAGTAGAAAAAAAAAGGGGGGGGGGCCCAGGGAGCAGGGAGAGGAGGGAGGGAGGGAGGAAGGGAGGGAGCACATGAGCCCAGACCTATGTAAGAAACCTATCAATCATAATGCAGAACTCTTATTTGGATCCAATCAAGCAAACTGTCCCCACCAGCAACAATAAACAACTGATGAAGCAGGAAACGATATTAAAGGAATTGTTATTAATTTTTGGGATAGGATCATTGAACTGTGGTTAGAGGTTTTTTTTGTAGGAGTATTTGTCTCTTAGAGAAATGTGAGGGAAAAATCACAGATGAAGAAATGTGATGTCTGAATAACTCCAGGGTAACCTGGAACATGTGATAAAGAAAGGGTGATGGATTTGACCATGTCCCCTGGAGGGGGAGACCTGGTGGCACTCAGAGGAAGGACAGCAGGTTGCCAAGAAGAGACTTGATACCCTATGAGAATATACAGGGGGAGGTAATCCCCCTCAGGAACAGTCATAGGGGAGGAGAATAATGGGAAAATGGGGGGGAGGGAGGAATGGGAGGATACAAGGGATGGGATAAACATTGAGATGTAACAAGAATAAATTAATAAAAAAAAAAAAAGAAAGAAAGAAAGAAAGGGTGATGGGACACACAGCTGGTGTTTCCTTCTTACCCCATAGAACTCTCGAAATGTTCTACAGTGATAAAAGAAATCCTAATGCTTAGAAGCTTAGGGTTCCAAAGGAAACAGAGGTTATAATGCTGGCACACACTACCATGCTGTTCTGTCACCTGGGAGTTGGGTGCTGTTCCCTTCATGGTCTGTTTCAGTTCCTCAAGACTCCTTCATCTGTAGGGCTCCTGAGCTTCTCTGAGGCATCTGGAGTAGCCACACTGTGGCGGTTACTCTTCCCTCTAATGGACTAAGCCCGTGGGACTTGATATTCTGATTGCTAAAGGAGGTTTTTATTTTTCATTTTTTTTGAGACAGGGTCTTATTATGTAGCCTTGGCTGGCCTCAAACTTGCAATCCTTCTGCCTCGGCCCCTGGAACACTGAGATTACAGGTGTGTGCCACCACAACCAGTTTCAGTGGATATTTTAGATCAGTGCTTGCAAATCCTGTCTGAGTAACAGGTTTTATGGTAAGATTTATGCTAAAAAGCCCTCAACTTTTATAGTAGGATTTATGATAAAAAGCCCTCAACTTCAGTTATATTATATATTAAACAAAAGATTAATTTTTAGGAAACTTCACATAAACTTAATTGAGTTAGATTTTAAATAGCTACGAGAGGCCACTGTTTAAATCAAACAACAGGCAGCTCTTTTACAATAACACTAACAACTCAGGATTATCTTAAATATGTAAATTTATGCTCATATACTTCAATGAAATTTTATGGCACTATATTTGACACATAATGGAAGGCGAAGATGTAATTGAGGCAGAAATGCTATTTATTATACCTCTCTCTCTCTTTTTTAAAATGAATAAGTAGAAATAGAAAATAGGAAGGTATGGATATAAAAATAATTTAAATATAATATTTCAAAAAGCTTTTGAATTGAAATGTCAATACTATGTTTGATATCAGAGAACTAGCTTGATTTTTATTGTGTGGTGAGAGTGCAAACAGCTTTATAAACTCAGCCACCAGGCCCAGCCGTGTAGGTCTATGATCCCAGCACTCGGAAGGCGAAGGTAGAATCAGGAGCGCAAGGCCATCATCCTTGGTTTCCCAGCAAGTTCAAAGCCAGCCAGGGAAACATCAGACTACGCCACAGACCAAACAAACAAACAGCGGCAAAACCTAAAAACAAAATAAAATCTCGCAGAAACAGAAACAAATAACTACAAGAAAACATGAGCAAGTTGTAGAAGACCAATTTTTAAAAGTCTACTCTGAAAATTGCTTTAAATATACAAATGTACAAGAGGATAGACTAAGTCTGCTGGTAGAGACAGGAAGGTCTGTGAGCTGTGAACCCGGGCCAGTGTCACTCTCTCACTACATCTCATTGGCAGAGTTCACAAAGAGACACAAGGAGAGAGGTGACAGGAAAAGCATGTGGAACTGGTCAGGATTACAAGCGTCCTAGCATTCCAATGCCCAGTCTTCAGAGAATGGGATCATCAATGGCTGAGAGCAGTTCGCTGCCACTTAGTCACAGAGTAGAGGAAAAGACGGTAGGAGGAACGAGATCAACTGGGTCAGAAGTATGTCCATCCAATTTAAGCCCAGTGAGTGACCTTTGAGTAATGCTAGCTTCTAATAGGCAAAACAACCAGGAAGCCGTGTGGCATCAGCTTAGTGGAGCTGTGAGGCTTCCAGCTGAACTGAGCACATCCTGGGCACCAACAAGGCAGGCTATCGGATTAGAAGAGTTGAACTGGTTCCCTCAAAATGGACTAGACTTGCATACCCCAAGGAGGAAGGCTAGGGTTCAAGAACCCAAAAAGAGTCGGGAGGCATGAGTGGGTGGAGCCAGGAGACGCCCCGCCCACACGAGGGCACTCACGTGTCTCCAAGGGATGCCTTCCCGCTGGTACTCCTCTTGCTCCTGCTTCAGAACCAGCTGAATAAATAGCTGCTGCAGTTTCTCGTTGCAGTAGTTAATGCAGAACTGTTCGAAGCTACGCGAGATGGGAGATGTTAGGCCCAAGCAAAGGAAGAATAAGCAACAGGGTTTTAAGCATCTCACCCAGTTTACCTGTTGTTGTCAAAGATTTCAAACCCATAGATATCCAAGACACCGATAACCGTGTTCTTCCCGTGGATTGTGGTGTCGTAGTTCTTGACCTCAATGATGTCATTGATGCGAGTAACAATCCAACAAAAAAGACGCTCATATATCGCCTGTGAGAGGAAAAACACCATAAATTCTTGCCTGTTTGGGAACGAGTCTCTCTGTTTGTACTTGGGATGTCTTCAGTCCCATCCACCTCCTGACTGTTGAGCACACGCGTTATCGCCTGAGTAGAACAATTAGAAGTGCGCATCACCTATTACAGAAACAGCTACATGACATGTGCTAAACTGAAGCAGGCGACCTGGATGATTAAATAGGTGGTCCAGCTACTGTTTGTATTTGAAGACTGTTCTCTGGCATGTGTCTGGGCCTTGCTGCATCTGTGACACATCTGCTCTCTCACCTCTGAAAACGCTTCCCACTTTGAGCTACGAGTCAATGGACTTGGATACTTAGAATTTACTCGTTCACTCTCTAAATATTTGCTGAGCACTTAGACATAGAGTTTGTTAGAAATACAGCACTAAGTACAAAGAAAGACACAGTCTCCAAGGAGTGCAGGAATAGGGCGAAGGAACACATACACACAGTGTTTGAGGAGACATTTTAAAATTATTTGTTATGTGTGTCTGTATGTGGGTGAATGTGGGTGCCCTTGGAGGTGCTGGTTTTCCTGGTGCTGGAAGTACAGGTGGTGGGAAATGAACTTGGGTCCAGTGCACGAGCAGTATGTATGCTTAACTGCTGAGCCATCCTCCCAACCCCTCCTGAAGTAACTTTAATTTATTCTGTGTTCAGGCAACACTTAGACCGAGTCAGCAGGGCACATGGGAGAGAGGAACAGCCTAAGCAGAGAAATGGCCTGTGCAGAGGCCCTGTGGCTGGAACCGGAAAGGACTGAAGAACTTATGGTGTCTTGGGTATCTATGGCTTTGAAATATGGCTGGAGAGATGGCTCAGAGGTTAGGAGCACTGGATGCTCTTCCAGAGGGCATGGGTTCCATTCCCAGCACCCGCATGGCGGCTCAAAACTGTCTGTAACTCCAAGATCTGTCACCTTCACATAGGCATACATGTAGGCAAAACAACAACGCACATAAAATTTTATAAAGTTAAAAATATTTTAAAAAGAAAAGATGAATATGTCGGAGTAAGTTGGAAGATAGCGGAAGATGAAGCAGGGGAGGTAAACGGTGCTGCACTCCGCTGAGGTAGGGGTTTCATTGCCACAGTTGGTCTAGTTTGCTTTTCTAGCAGTGATACAGCCAGGAACGCCACTGGGATAGCGATGGCCACAAGGTCCCATGGTTTCTAGAAGCCCTTAACCCACTGTCAGCGGTGTCCGAGCACATCCTCACATGACTTCACTTACGCTGCAACCCGCGGATCAAGTTCAGTCTCACCTTGGCAAAGGCGTCTCTGCCGTAGCTAGCTTCCTGTTCCGTGTGCTGTTTGTCGATGATGTCACGGCCTGTGGCCACCGTCCGGTAAAGAAGGGCTTTCTCCACCATGTCTGTCTTAGTAGAGAGCAATTCTGCTATGACAGACACAACCTTGCCATTCTCAATAAGTGGCGTGTCACCATCTACTATAAATTTTAAATTTCCCTATATCAAAAATGAAAACAAAAGACACCATTTCCAATGAGCTTCTGACATACCATGAGTTCAAGTGACCTTGCCCGTACCTGCCTTCCTAAATATGCATGCTTATATGTGAAAGCCTTGCATGTCTCTTTCCCTCTTTTCCATATACCCATCCTTTCATCTTAGCATACATTTTTGGTAGAGGTCCTATATTTTTATGTAGTCAAACTTATGAATGTCCTTGCCATCCTGGTCTACAGTGCTGGCCTCAGATGGGCTGGCTGTGCCTGGGAGGCACTTGCAATCATCGGTCAGATGCCATCACCATTAGGCTCGGCGCTGAGTTCAAGGTCTGGGAAATCACAATACAATGAACTGAGCAGTCTCCAAACCTATAGTGGTTTGGCAAACCCTTCATAACATAAAACAATAAAGAAAATCAGAGTACACTTTTCAAAAACACAAGCAAGAATTTCACAAAAAATAAATTACTTTCAAGAGGGAACAAAATCTGAAAAGAGTACCCCGTTTCCACAGGGAGTCAGTATACTTTTCCCTACTCACCAAGTGAAGAATTGCAGCCAAAATTTTATACACGGTTTGAATCTCCTCAGGTTTGAATCCAATTATTTTCATGGCATCAGCTACGACTTTGAACTCTGCAGCGTCATTGATGGAAGACTAGATATGAACATGAGAAACTTAAGTCACAAACATTTCGCACGAGCGTTAATTATGAAACTGAAGTGTTTAGCCAAAGTCTTGGTGCCTTTCAGTAAGTCACTTTAAAAATTCATGCTGGGAATATGGTTTAGATCTATGAGGCCTGTTTGTGTGAGAGCTGTCACTTAAAATAAGCAGCATGCACTTTTCTGAAAGCTTCTGCCCTGAGCTGAATCACTGACGACCCCGGCTCTATGCTCCAGGGACGCAATGGCATGGGGTGCAGGTCACACGTGAGACTGTTGTACATGGGAGCTCTACAGTCCGTGGCTGGCTACTGCGCTTGCAGCTCTCTCCCACAGGCCCGCTCACGCAGGCTGGCAACAGCTCTCACACTGTATAACCGGGCTTGTTTCCCAGGTGAGGAAGAGTGGCACCTGGAGCGAAGCCACCAGCTGCAGTCACTTTGCTGGCTGTTGAGTAGTCCAGGGCTATGCTCCATTATTTTTCTCATGTGGTAAGTGTCTGGTAAGTTGTAGCCCCTAACTGGAGCACAGGAACCCAACGGTGAATCCGCAGCCCTTGGAGACATGGGCACCAGGGTGCATATACCACGGTGCCAACAGCCTCCACAGCAGAGAATGGCAACTGCTTATAGGGCGAGTTTTTCCTGAAGCAGCACTGGATTAACCCTTTTCTCGACAAGCTGCTCATTTTGCCTGGATGGTGCCCTGGCCTGAAGCTTCCTCACACAAAGCAAACCTCCTCTGCTCGGGGAACACTTGCTCCTTTGTGTTCTAGGCACAAGCAGGCAAGCCCCTGCATCTGTCAGCGGTCCCTCACTGCGGGATCGATGTGCAGCCTTATGGAGCCTCAATTTCCTCATGAATTTTGTGGACAGAGTAATATATTTCTTACAGGTTGCTGTCTAGTCCTTACCACACCGAAATACACTCAAATATCAGACAGTACTATTATAACTATATGGGGAGATTGCAGTTCTGTCCCATACAAGGAAATTTCTTCGTAACAGCCATCCCTCTCCTATTTCATCATTGCTGACAGACCAAGATCTACTTAGTCCTCTTGAAGATCATCTCTCACTGGCTTGCCCCTAAGCTCGGGAGGCTTCATGGTTCTAAAGGGACCGTGGCCATTATCCTGGCTTATTTATGGCCAGTTTGACACAGGCTAGAGTCATCTGAGAAAAGGGAACCACAATTGAGAAAATGCCTCCCAGAATAACGGCCTGCAGGTGAGCCTATGGGGCACTGTCTTAATTAGTGAATGATTGGGAGGCACGGCCTATTGTGGGTGGGGCCACCTCTGGGCAGGTGACCCTGAGGGGTGTAAGAAAGCAGGCTGAGCAAGCATGGAGAGCAAGTCTGTAAGCAGTAGCCCTGGACCCCAGTCCATGGGGTCCAGGGCTGCCTTGACTTCCCCAGATGATGGGCCACAGCTGGGAGATGAAATAAACCCCCTCTGTCCTTAAGTTGCGTTTGGTCATAGTATTTACCACAGCAACAGAAACCCTAACTAAGACACCCGTTTCTTCCCCTTACCGAGTGAGTGCTCAGCCACAGGCATGTGATATCAGTGTGATCTAGCAGACATGTGGGAAAGCACATGACGGGCCGTGGAAAGAGAGGGGCTCCAGGGAGGCATATGTGTATAATGTGGCATTTCCTTTGCCTGTGAATTCTGGGACTCGGCTGATGGCATTTTGAGACCACAACAAAAACCAAACCAAGAGGGCAAGTCCGTTTCCTAAGTGTAGCAGAGCTGTAAGTTAAAACACCACCACCTCACAAACCCCACCTGCGTGGCTGAGACGCTGGATCTGACCATCCCACACTTGCTGTCACACAGAATCAGCAAATTCCTTACTGTTTTGGGAAACTTTACCCGGATTTTCTCTTACCCGTGACTCAAGGTACCTTAATTGCACATGAGTCCTACATTCTAAGACTAATTAAAATACACATAATCCTTTATGGATATTAAAATTATTTATATTTGTATGGGGAAATGATTATATTGTAACATAATAAATTTAGTTTTAAGCAGGATTTGTTGTATGATTTTATTAATGAATATTCACACAAATCATTACTAGTTATCATCTCTGCCTAATAGGACTTAGGCATATGTCTTAGGATTTTTCTTTTCTTATTTTGCAATTAAGTATATGAGTGTGCCTGACACCCACGAAGGCCAGAAGAGAATATCAGAGCCTCTGGAGCTGAAGTTACAGACAGTTGTGAGCCACCATGTGGGTGCTGGCAGTCAAATGAGAGTCTTCTACAGGAGCAGCCAATGCTCTCTAGTGCTGAGCCACCTCTCTTAGGTTTTACTATGTGCATATATTCTTTGTTTTTGTCAGAAAGGCGGGGGGGGGGTGTGGGAGTCCAAATAGAAAACCAGTAAAAACAGTACAAAAGATTAATTTTATTTATAAAAGTTATATTAACTTTGTACTTAGTATTAACTTAATACTTAGCATTAAGCTACAAGACTTGCTACAAAATAATTTTGTTAATAAGATGGTCTTAGAGCAAAGGAACAGCCCAGCCACTAGCTGTTAAGTGTTGATTTCTCAATCCTCTATACATATTTAAGTATTTCCAGCAATGCTGAGAAAGCTGAACCATTGTCTTTCTACTGTTTTATTTTCAACTCATTTTCAGCCCAACATTTCTGCTCTTAGAAAAGTGTAAAAGGGTGGCACAATCTAAATGCCAACTAATAGAAAATTAACTACAAAACCTAATTATCCTGTACTTCCATGAATAGCAATAAAAAATTGCTATGCCAGTAATGAGGGTATAACTAGCTTAAGTGGAATAATAATTTAAATATAAAACATTTCCCACATCCTTTGCTGTCAGAGATCCTTTTCTTCTTCACCCAACTAAAGCCACGGGTGCTTTCTCTTGTTTGAGCTGGGTCTGGCTGTGTGGCCCTGGCAGACTCAGCATCTTCCTGTCTCGCCCTCTTCAGTACTGAGGTTACATGCATGTGCCCAAATCTGCATACTCTTACCCCTCTGGAAACATCCGTGACCCATGCCTCTCAGCACTTTTTGCACTTTTATACCTCCCCTCCAGCGAACAAGGACAGCACCACATTTATTTCCTTATACATTCTCCTGAACCACCACATTTAAAACTGGCTATGAGATGGCTAGAGGAAAACTAATTTAAATAAAGATCAAAATGAGCCTGCAGATGCCTATGCAAGTGACTGCACACAAGGGAAGGGAAAACATGAGTCCTTTTGAGAGATGAATACAAAGAAACAACTTAAGGGCCACGAAACTGTTTCTAGAATAATCACAATTAATATTTAAAAGTAGTAGGAAGCTAGGTAGTGGTGGCACATGCCTTTAATACCGCCACTTGGGAGGCAGAGGCAGGCAACCTCTGAGTTCAAGGGCCAGCCTGGTCTACAGGGCTACGCAGAGAAACCCCATCTTGGAAAACCAAAACAAACCAAAATAAAAAATGGGGAGAAAAATCAAAGTGCTTTTTAATCTCATTTTATCATAATAACATGGCGTTGGCCAAATCACACATAGTCTTATGAGGAAGGCTTGCTAGTCCTCAGTGTTTTTATGGTTTTGGATAAATGGAGTCAGATCAAATATTAAGAGATACTAAGAGAAAATCCTGAACACAGAGAGAGGAGCTTTAGCCAGGTTTTCAGTTCCGAGGTAGAGTAAGTTTTGGACCAAGAGTTTTCAAAGCAGAACAGAGGAGACACTCATTCGCATGAGGGCGGCAGAGGGGCTGGGTGGACCTCTTGTGTCCCTTCTGCCTCCTCTTGGAACTCACCTTCAGTTGTGCCCCCACACGGATGTAGTTGTAGGATGAGAGTGATTTCTGCAGGCGTAGAGAGTGTAGCATCTGCTCAGAACCTCCCTGGAGTAGCTGAAAAATATGTAGTTTAATTTAAATCGCTGCGATGGACAGCCTTGGTTGTCAACTTGACTGCCTTTGGAATCAATTAAAGGATAAGCCGCTGGGTACTCCTGTGAGAGATTTTCTTGATCGGGCTGTTTGAATGGAGAAGACCCTCCCCAAATGTGGGCAGGGCCCTTGAGTGGCAGCCGAAATAAAAAGGAGGTCCAAGGGAAGAGCTTTGCTTTTTGTCTTTGTATCTACTCTGTTGCTGCTGCAGCCACAACCACTGCTACTACAATTCTTTTGCCGATAGAAGAACTCAATTTCTCCAAGGTTCCAAGGAAGATCAGCAGTTCCAGGAATTTTCAGGCCCTCAGCACCAGACAGGAACTGCTGAGGCGCTCAGTGGCCCACAGGCTGAGCAGCTACTGGGTTCTCAGACTCTCCAGCACAAAGACAGTTATTGCTGGACAACCTACCTGGCGTTGTGTATGCCAATCTAATAAATGCTGATTTAGTAAATATCAATTCATTTGGTTCTGCCTCTCTAGGGTTCTTGCTAGCTAATACAACTGTCAAAGCAGATGTGGATTCCCCAAATGTCAAACACTCTAACTTAGTAGTGATGTAGTGCTTATTCGTTTTCTGGGCTTTATACTTTTAGGTCCTCCTGTTTCATGCTTTGAGGAAAGCTTTAGATTTAGTTTTATCTTCTTCTTCTTCTTTTTTTTTTTTTTTAAGATTTATTTTATTATTATGTATACAGTGTTGTCTGCTTGTTTACCTGCAGGCCAGAAGAGGGTACCAGGTTACATTATAGATGGTTGTGAGGCACCATGTGGTTGCTGGGAATTGAACTCAGGACCTTTGGAAGAGCAGGTGGTGCTCTTAACCACTGAGCCATCTCTCCAGCCCCCTTATTTTTACTTATAGATGAATGGCTTCTATATATTAAGAGAGGCGGTATGTTATACAGTCACGAAGAAGAGCACTTAAAATGTCTCATTCACAGCAAAATTGGTCTAAGAGGCTCTTGCTTGGAATGTCATCATCTGTGAGACAAGATCCCTGCCCCGAGGGGCTTGCTGCTTAGCAGTGTCATTCTGTTGAATTTAGATACGTCAACATTGTGGGGAAGTGGCATCAACTGACAGTCACATGGAGTCCTCAACTGTCACAGCCAGAAAGGAGTGTGACTGACTGATGGCTGTGACTCTCAGAGTGAGGTTACTTCTCAGTGACTTCATCTAACTCAAAAAGACACTGGCGAAAAGCTGTAAGTCCTTAAAATAAACAATTCTTATATTTTAAGGAGAAATCGTTTATCTAAACTCTAGCAAACTGCCAACAGAAACACGAAATTGTTGCCCTACTGTTCAGTATAAAGCAAGCCTTCAAGAGGCCTTGATGTAAAGGTTCTGTACTCAACAGGAAGCTCTGGTTTACTTAAAATACACAGTTATCAGACCTTAACGAATTATATTTTAGCCAGACACGCCAGAACCTGAATGGCACTGACTAAGGCAGTTCTCTAAGCAACTGATGCTGTATTCAGTATACTGTCACCACTAATCTCCTTCAAAGACAGTTACGCAGAAATCCATCTTTTAACTCACAGCTTTAAAGGTGTGTCAGCATGTGTGCTCCTGTGGGTGTGTGCAGGGAGGTGATCTTTGGGTGCCACCTGCCATTCCTCAGGTTCCATTCACTTTGTTTTTTCACCTGGCCTGGAGCAGACATCCCCAGGACTGTCCCTGCCTAACCAGCACTAGGACTGCACATGGACTCCACCAAGCCTCTTTTTTTTTTTTAAAAACACAGATTCCGGGGACTGAACTCAGGTGTTCATGTTTCCGCAGCAAGCCTTTTACCAACTGAAATATCTACCCTACCCTATAGTTTTAATTCTTTAAATTATGGTTTATATCATTTTCAGATTCAAACATCATGTTAATATCACACTTGCTCTTTGAATGCAGATGCGCCAAAGAAGCGTTATTTAAAAGTTTGTTTCACACTCTAATAACATTCCCCAAAGATGTGCTTATTTTTTTCTGAGTGTTGACAGCATACAGGGTAATTTCTTCCTTGAATTTATAACTCCTTGGTTTTGTTTTTAAAGTAATCATATTACAACTATCAAGAACAATGCAAACCAAATTTACATTCCCATCTCTGGAGATGTCAAGTACAGGAACAGCAACTCAATTCAAGAGAAAAAAATGAAATCAACACATCTAGAAGGCACCATAGTAAGAGCTTCCATGGCCATTACCCTGCCTCCTCTTTAAGGACATGTAAATCATGTTCAGCCTGGGAGCATCTTGGTGGCTGGCCACCTACTAGCTCTCTCAGTGCTCCTGCTCATAGGCTCTTAGGTAGGGTAGGACTGTGCAAGCCTGTACATACATGTAATATGTTGTGGAGACAAGGAAAGCCAGAATGGTGTAGGATGAGAGTCACTAGAAAGATTTCTTTGCACAACCAGGCAAATGACTAATTCTCTGCATAAGGAAGTGATTACTAACCTGATAGAAGGAATGGAAGCTTCGTTCTCCCGGCTGCTGCACAATCACACGAGACTAAGAAAAAGATAATTTTTTTTAAAAATGGTTAAATCCAAAATAGAATAGACATTGGGAATGGATGGATAGAGGGAACTGGGTGGGGGATGAGGTGGGGAGGGGAGCCAGAGGAATCCGAGGGGTAGAGGTGGAAGGAGAGGGTACTGGAATCAGTGGAGATATGTCTGGGACCAGGAATCTATGGAGGTGACTCTAGCTAAGACTCTAGCAATGAGGGAGATGGAACCTAAAACAGCCATCTCCAGTAACCAGAAAAAGACTTCCAATGAAGGGACTAGGACACCAACCCAGCCACAAAACCTTTAACCCACCTGCTTACAAAGAGGTGCAGGGGTAAAGATGGAGCAGAAATTGAGGGAAAGGAAAGGCTAAGCAATGACTGGCCCATCCTGAGACCCACGCCATGACAGAGTCTGCACTCTGACACAATGATACTCTGCTATACTTGCAGACAGGTGCCTAGAAAAACTGTCATCTGAGAGGTTTCACTCAGCAACTGATGGAAACAGATCCAGAGTCCCATAGCCAAACAACAGACAGAACCTGGGGGGTCCTATGGCAGAGTGGGAAGAAGGATTGAAGAGGCCAGAGAGGTCAAGGACACCACAAGAAAACCTATGGAATCAACTAATCTGGGGCCATTGGGGTCCAGAGACCCAGCTGTCAACCAGAGAGCACACATGGGAGAGACCTCGGTCCTCTGCACAGATGTGACAGTTGTGCAGCTGGGTCTTCATGTGGGACTCGTAAAGCAGGAGCAGGGCTGTCTCTGACTCTGTTGCCCACCTTTGGATCCCTTTTCCTTGACTAAGTGAGATGCCTTGTTAAATGCAACTTGATATGCCAAGATAGGCTGATACCCAAGGAGAGACTGAAGGACGGGGGGCTGGGAGGAAAGAGAGAAAGACTAGGAGGAGAGGAGGGAAGAAAAGCTGTGATTGGCATGTAAAGGAGATTAATTAATTAATTAATTAATTAATTAAAAGGATAAATCTGAAATTATAGTTTTAAATGAAACAGAAGCAACTCTCTTAGAGAATCATATGTTTTCTTCAAGGTTGCCAAATACACTATGAATGAATATTAATATAATTCCTGATTGTTCTGTGGTTTCTTCTTGCTGTATGTAGTTTATTTTATATAAGTGTAAATAATATAAATGTATATGTAAAAAAATTTAAAAAAAGAAATTCATCTAGACACTAAAAAAACAAAACAACAACAAAATCCCCAAAACCTCTGTAGCCAGTGGTTGGGGATTTACTGAGTGGTAGAGCCTTGCTTAGCAAGGCCCTGGGTTTGGTCCTCAACTCAGAGGGTGGGGGTGGGGGTAAAAACAAAAACATACCACAAACAAACCTGTGGCCAAAGCTTATCAGAGATGGGTGGTCCCTATGGTTTTCCTGAAAATATTTTGGTAATTCTTTATATTGCCTAAAATGGATGCCTTAACATTCATGAGAAGTGAAGCCATATTTTGTTTTTTTTTTAAACCTGGAGTCTAAAAATAGTATGTACAAGTGGTAGGGATCTGAGTGGGGGAGAACGGAAGGGAATGCTAGGGAGGAGCATTCTCAACATTCCCTTGTCCAGAGTCCGCGGGCATTTCAAGGAAGCAATGCCTCACATCCTACAGAAAAATCAGACAACATAATCAGGCTGCGGATTCTGCTTAGACCTCCAAAGAGACAGCTCTCCATGCATGTTCATTCAAAGTGTTCTTTTTGACTGAATATGTATGCATAGGGGAATCATGAAACACTGTGGAAGAGAGATGGGTAATGCTTAGTGTTTCCTGTTTCTTTCCAACTGACCCTGACAAAGCAATTACTTCCTTAATAGTCAGCCTCGATGTGACAGATAAAAATAGAAATTAGAGTGTCATAGGCTGTGGGGTTACTGGGGTGGGAAACCGTTGAATGAGAAGCATCAGAGCACAATTCAAGGCGGAGGTAACTGCACAGCATGGCTTAACTGGATGGGGAGAACGAATGTGTGTCCTGCTGCAGCCAGTTTTAAATACATACTATTTTTAGTAAGCAAACAGAAACTAGAGGAAAGAAAATTTCAGTTTAGTTAAAAGTAAACTGGATGGAGGATGGCAACATAAAAAAGCCTAGGTCGGCAAACTGGGCATGATGGTACATTCCTGTAGCTCAACTCACAGAAAGCTGAGGCATGGGGGCTGGAGAGCCGGCTTAGTGGTGCTCTTCCAGAGTCATGAGTTCAGTTCCCAGCAACCACATGGTGGCTCACAACCATCTATGATGTGATCTGATGCCCTCTTCTGTCATGCAGGTAAACAGAAAGATAGAACACCTATATAAATACATACATACATACATACATACATACATACATACATCTTAAAAAAAATCTGAGGCATGAGGATGGTGAGTTACAGGCCAGCCTTGACCACACAGGAGAAGGGAGGGAGGGAGGGAGAGAGGGAAGGAGGGATGGAGAGAGGGAAGGAGGGATGGAGGGAACGGAGATTTGTCTGGACTAAATCTTACCCAGAAGTGGTCACATGTTCTTCCTGTCCCATGTACCCTGCCCCCCAAATCTGCACTGACAAATCCTAATGTTTTCTAAGTCGATGCTCTGAGTGCCCACGTGAGAATGCAGAAAGAGAGTATCTCACTATGGAAGGCAGACTTGAAGACAAATAATAGGATTAAACACTACGTCAAAGCAATAAATGAAAATTTTTCAGCTCTCACAAGCAGCATCCTAGAAATCTAGCACATTTACCTTTTCCAGCAAGTAGTTATTAATATGTCCCCCAATGGGGTCTCCCTTGAAGTCAAAGTTGATATCCATGTATTTCCCAAACCTGCTCGAATTGTCATTACGATTGGTTTTGGCATTTCCAAAAGCTTCCAAAACACAGTTTGACTTCAGCAACATATTCTTCACTCTTTAAGGAAATATATCAAGGTTACAACAAAATTCAGAGGCGAAGACGCTTAAAAAACCGGATGATCTTAACTTCGTTCCAGTCCTCATCTCCTTGTTTCTGTTTCACCGACAGCCACGCCCACAGAAATAACCTGGCCTCTGACACAAGCAGATTGGTGGACCATCGCCCGCCCTGCCCCCCACAGCCACCACCACCCGCCCTGCCCCCCCCCCCCCCCCCCCCCGCAGCCCTTCAAACTGCTGCCCATGCTTTACAGAGGCATGTGTGTAGGAACTGCGTGCTCACAAAGGGCACCATAAGAGGACAGAGCCCGATGTGCTGGAGGATGACAGTTAATTTACATAAACCTTATTTGCTATATAGGAGTGAAAGTAATTTAGTCCTCAGCCGGCTATCCTCCCGAGATCCAAAAGAAATTATAAAAATTTGATCAAATGCTCACTCTCAAATTAGACTGCAAAGTGAAAAGCCAGATGTGGGAACGTTCATGTCACATTTTTTAAAAGGCCTCTTTTGCCTGGGTAATCCAGTTACGATGAAATTGCAAACTCCACACGTATCATCAAACCTAAAGTCTTCTCCTTTACATCACCCTTTACAACACCCTGGGCTCTGCCCGTCGAGCTGCCCGTGATGGACAGATGAATTGTGATTCTTCAGTAAACTAATGTTCAACTTCAGAGAGATCTACCAGGAAAGCACCCTTTCCCTCTTGGAAAAGGTTGTACCACATAAGAAAGCCAGTCATGTTGCTTCATTAAAAAACAAGTGATCATCAATTCACTCCTTACATACTATTAAGCAAACTCTGTGTGCCAGGCACTGTACTCATCTTACTGTGAGGCCAGCACAGCACAGTAGGAGACCCTTTCACACATGAACCTTACTTGGACTCCCAGCAATCAGTGGGTTACAGTTGTCAGTGCTGGGAAGGAAGCTGCGGGTCTACCTTCCTGGGCCTGTTTCTCCCAGAGCTCGAGTCTTTAAAACACAGAGCAAGGACCCAGCAGTGGCTTGAACACTAAGACCGTGCAAACCATAAAAGCTCTGCTGCTGAGTTTGGAAACTGGCTGGAACCAAGACACTTTCAACTATTTCAAAGTATTTTAATTTTTTTTTAACTTGATAAAGCTGGAAATTGATATAGTAATAGAAGGAAAAGCAGAAAGACAATACGCAATGTGAGAATCAAAGCAATTTACATATTAAAAATGCTGGCTGGCTGTCAGTACAGGTCTAGCCCAGCCTGCACACTAAGTGAGGCCCAACCCAGCCCACCGTGTCCCTGAGGTGCCCTTACCTCTCTATCTCTGCTCTCTGGCTGGGGTTGGTGATGGCAGCAATATACTGCATGATGTACTTGCTGGCCTCCGTCTTACCGGCTCCACTCTCCCCTGGAGGGAAGAATTGTGCAGGCCTTAACACCAGGTAAGCCAGCAGCAGGCTCATTGCTGACAGCTAGTCATTTAAAATTCTATGTTACTTTCTCCTTTATGCTTCCCCTCCTCCCTCCTTCCTTCCCTCCCTCCCTCCCTCCCTCCCTCCTTCTCTCTCTTCCCCCTCCCCCCTTTCTCATTGAATTATCTTGTCCTGGGGTGCATCTAATAGATATAAACATGTCTTTAAAAATGACAGAAATGGCTGGAGAGATGGCTCAGAGGTTAAGAGCACTGGCTGCTCTTCCAAAGGTCCTGAGTTCAATTCCCAGCACCCACACCTTGGTTCACAAACACCTGTAATAAGATCTGGTGCCCTCTTCTGGTGTCCAGGAAACACATGCAGGCAGAACATTGTATAGAGAATAAATAAAGAAATGTCTCCGAAAACCAAAAAGAAAAAAAAAAAAATACCAGAAATAAAATTATAAGTTACAAATCAATATTTAGTAACTTAGAGTTACTAAATATTTAGCTCCTTAGGGTATAAGTAATCACTCCTAAGTATAGCAGACACAAACTCAAGTGGTGATTCAAACAGTAGCCACAGCTATATACATATGACTTTATTATCTATTTTTAAATTTGTTGGGAATAAAGTAATTAGTCATAAATTTAAAGTCAGGTGTTCCTAGGCCCAGCTACTCTGAAGCCTGAGAAAGATAGTGTGACCACCACAGGAATTTCTGAAAGCAACTCGATCCCATACACACACACACACACACACCATACACACACACACACACACTCACACACACACACACACATACACATATATACACACACACACATACATACAAGAGTCTTAAACCAAAAATTACAGTAATTTTAGTGAAAAAAGAAAAAAACACTAAGCTTGAGACACAATGGCTTCTTGAGGGGAAAGGCATCAGTTTTTTTCAGAGGTGTTGTTTTTAGAGGTAGGTTGACCATGCTGTAGGGAGCATCCCTACACCCACGTGGATAAAGGCAGCACCAATTAGATTCAGGTGGGTTATAAACAAAAAAAGAAGAAATGGAGTTGGGAGGAGGAAGTAGTGATAACAGTTGGAAGGGAGGAAACTGAGGGCAATGACTGATAAAATACATTGACAAACTACTATTAAAAATACACTGTCTATATAAAATTCTCAGAGAATAAAAATATATGTAAAGGACTTTTTATTTTCATTCACAAATTTGTATAACTGGTCAACTTTTTAAATGTTTTAAACTGTTTTGGTTATTTTCTAAAAAGCCACAGTATAGTCCTAGTCTATCAATTCTCTAATTCCAACACTAAGTTATTTAATCTTCTGACCCTTAACATTCTTATCTGGAAAGTAGAAAAATAACTCTGCTACATACCACTTAAAGCTGTTTTGATAACCAAAATAAAATAATGATCATAAAAATATTTTGAAAAGCACAAAACCACTGAAGTAAATGAGAGGTATTATTAGCATCAGCAGAGATTCCCACAGTTTGAGAGGACGTCCTGGGCCAGGGAAAAGACATTTCCCTTGTCCTCGTTTTACAAGGCGAGATGCTGCAAGGGCTGAGTACCACCGTGTGAGGCTAGGCTCCTACTCTGTGCGTGTGGGCTGCAGCTCGCCCTCTCCTCAAAGTTCAGGGCCCAAGCTCAGGAAGCCCATTCCCACCTGGTCTGTACCACAGCACCGGCTTCCAAACACCAGTCTGACTTTGAGTTCACCCTTCACGTTCATTCTGTTAACATCTGAACCATTTTTTGCTATGTTTCATTTGATATTTTTCTGTGTGCTTCAGATAGGAAGAATCATATTCCATGCTGGCTCAGTCTACAAGTGACCAAAAGGCACGTCAAATATAACATACACTCTTTAAACGACGAGGTCTTGTTATGTTGCTTGGGCTGGTCTTGAACTCCTAAGAGTTCAAGCAATTCTCCTGTCTCAGCCTCCAAAACCAAGACTAGAGGATGATCAAACATGGTAGAAATAATTTGGTATTTAGTCTTTATCACTTTTCTGGGCCCTATAAAATCTCTTGGGTTTCTAAGCATAAATAAAAAACAAAAACAAACAAAAAAGGATCTCATTAATTGTGGAATTCTTGAGTAAAAAAAAAAAAAAAAATATATATATATATATAAAATATCTTTTGACCTTGGAACCAGGGCCCCCTCCAAATACCTGATATCATAATACAGGTGTCTTTTGATCGCCTCTTCATAGCCTTGTAAGCAGCATCAGCAATAGCGAAAAGATGAGGCGGCCTCTCATACAGCTCACGACCTTTATACTGCTCAATTGTGTCCCTCCCATAGATGTTCAGAGCCTTGTATGGGTTCACAGAAACGACCACTTCTCCAATGAATGTGTAGATGCGTCCTTTCTCAAATCTGCACAGAAGCAAGGACAAAAGGAAGCTGTGGTTACAAAGATGTGGGGATTCTTTCCTTTTAGTTTATTACCAAACTGGTTCAAATGCTCCAGGAACTGTTCCTGAACTGACAATTCATCAGTTCCTGGTCTACTTTTAAAGACGACGTTACAGCTTAGTGTGGTGGCGGCTTGTGTCTACAATCCCATCTCTTAAGAGACTGAGGCAGAGCAGGGCATGGGGAGGAAGAGGAGGCCAGCCTGATCTACAAAGCGAGTCTAGGACAACCACGGCTAACACAGAAAAACCCTGCCTCGAAAAACGAGAGAGAGAGAGACTGAGGCAGGAGAATTGCTGTGAGTTCCAGGCCAGCTTGAACTACAGAGTGAGACTCTGTCTTAAAAATAAACACACAAACAAAAACCCAAAGACTATGCTTGAGTCAGTAATGGTAGGTTACACTTATACTCAGCTCTAGTAAGTCTGAGGCAGGAGAATTACTGTGAGTTGGGGGGCCAGCCTGGCCTACATAGTGAAACTCAGAAAAAAAACAACTAATAGCTGAGACCGTAACTGATGCCACTTCAGATGCCACTAGTGAAAAAGGCCAGTCGGGTTTAAAAGCCAGACAAGTGGAACCAAACACTTCGAAGGTCATGCATACAAGAGAAGGAAAAAATTGGAGAAACCCTCACAGCTCTAGTCGGGGGGCGGCGGGGGAATAGAAGTTAAATCAGGTCTTAAAACTTACTTCACTGGATTTTCAATTACAAAAAGGCCCGTTCACATTTCTTTCTTCTCCCTCTAAAAGCCTCATTAAATTGTCAGTAAAGAAATAAACACAGTAAAATCCACAACAGAGGAGACATTTCTGATATAAATCATATAGGTTTTGTAGTGGCTGCCTGGAATCCTGTGGTATAGATACAACATGATTTATTCAGTGATCTCCCTTTTTTTTTTTTTTTTTTAATTTCCCTTTTCTCCTGCTACTATGAGCAACACTGCAGAAAACACTGTGGACACACAGCTAGAGATGGCTCAGTGGTTAAGAGTGCCGCCTGCTCTTTCAAAGGTCCTGAGTTCAATTCCCAGCAACCACATGGTGGCTCACAACCATCTGTATTGTCATCTGATGCCCTCTTCTGGCCTGCAGGTGTACATGCAGGCAGAACACTGTATAATAAATAAATAAATAAATAAATAAGGGAAGGTGAACACTTGGGGAGGCAGAGCCAGGTGAATCTCTATGAGTTCGAGGCCAGCCTGGTCTACAAAGCCAGTTCCAGGATGGCCAAGGCTAGACAGAGAAACTCTGCTTCAAAAAAACCCAAAAAGTGGGAAAGACTCTCAGGAATGGGACAAACAACTAAAAGTGTCTATATTTTTAAGGTATATAATACAATCCTATTTTTGTATGGGATCACATTTATGTATGTGTGTCTATCCATATATACATTTAATAAAGGAGCATATGTATGTATGGCAAGATATTATAGAACACTGGCATATCCGTCCTTATATACACACAGCGGGGTGGTATGGAAGGGGGTGAGGAGGCTGCTCAGAAGAAGCCATAGAAGCAAAGTGAAAAATAGCAAAAGCTCCAAGACTGAAATTGTATATAGGGATGATAAATGTGCACAAAAATTTAACATTACAAATTTAGAAAACCCACACATACTATTTAAATAGCAACATATGTGTAAGCATGTACAAGCCAGAGCTTATCTGTTTCTGCCCAAGTGATTGTCACCAATACACTCGACCTGCTGTGAGGGACAGGCAAATACAGTCATCTTTCAGCATCCACTAGAGATTGGTTCCATGAGCCCTCACAAGTGACAAAATCCATGGATGCTTAAATACCTTAAGTAAAATGTCCTAGGTTTGTGAAAAGCCTATGTACATACTCCTCCATACCTTTTTTCTTTTTCTTTTCTTTCTTTCTTTCTTTCTTTCTTTCTTTTTTTTTTTTTTTTTTTTTTTTTGAGACAAGGTTTCTCTGTGTAGCCTTGGCTGTCCTGGACTTGCTTTGTAGACCAGGCTGGCCTCGAACTGGCAGAGATCCACCTGCCTCTGCCTCCAAGTGCTGGGATTAAAAGCGTGTGCCACCATGCCCTGCCACTCCTCCATATCTTAATCTGTAGGCTATAATTATTCTTCACACAATTTATATACTACCTAAATAGCTTTATGTTTTTAATCTGCAGTTGGCTGGATGTGAGGATAGTGCATCTGTGGATATGGAGGGAAAATTGTATCCCACTTCAAGAGCTGAAAGATGCTGGTCCACAGGTGGCTTGTCTCTAAATACCCTGCTGCTTATAACCAACGGACAAGGAGAAATAATTAAGCATTTGGGACTAATAGGCAAATTTTAAAAATTTCCTTTAAGATGAAAAGTTGTCAGTTATCATTAAGAGTGGAAACAAACAAATACAGACAGTGTGAACAATAAATTAAAACCAACACTTTTATCAAATAGTTGGTGTGTATTTTAATAAGAGTTATCAACCAGTTTCCTGTGTACTTTTCTACTGTGGTTTTCCCACAGACAGCAACAGAAGCACTAACTTTGGGGTCCATCACATCTGGGCCTGAGTGCTCACATTACTGATGGCAGTGAGACTTTGTCAAAGTTACTGAACCTCCTTCTGTCTCAGCCTCTCCAGTTGTACAATGGTAATAATTACACCCCTCTATCCCCCTGGCATTGAACAAGCGTTCCCCCTTTCCCAAAATTGGCAATTAATTTTATTCTTCCATTATGCTATGCATAAAACTGATGGGTTATTTGCTTGTTTTGAAAAAGGGTCTCTGGCAGGCCAGGATGGACTACATAGCCAAGGCTGGCCTTCAATTCCTGATATGCCTGCCTCTATTAGAGGAGTGCTGGGATTGTAGGTAGGCATAGATTCTTTACCAAATGTTTTTATTTTTATCAGCACTGCCCCTACTCAATAGCCCCTATCGATGAAGAATGGACTAAAACATCAAAATGTCAATCCTTGTCGCAGCTGTCAGTCAATGGCGGCCCACCAACAAGCTATCTATGTATATAGCTTACATCTAAGGACCCAGAAATGTGGCACTGGAAAGATGGCTCAGTGGTTACGATTGTGTACAGCTCTTGTAAAGAACCACAGTTCAGTTTTCTAGCACCCATGCCAAGCAGCTCACAACCAACTATAACTCTCAACCCATGGGTTCGAATACCCTCCTTTGGCTTCCAAGAACAACTGCATAAACCTTCCCCTTAAGAACAGACACATTCTTTTTAATCCACAAAGAAATAAAAAGTAAGATTCATCACTCAAATCTCTCTTTGGATCTGCAAATACACAACATGGGCTCAGCAGGCATCACCAAGGAGCTGAGAAGGACAGGGTTGTTTGGTTTTCAAAACTGCCCAAATAGGAAAAGATTAAAATGAGCAACAGGCTGCTAGGAAAAAAAAAAGTTACCCCATGAGCTTGATGCTCTGACTTAGTGGTATAGTAACGCACTTTCTCACTGGAGAGTTCTTTTTTTTTTCTTTTTTAAAAATATATTTTATTAATTTATTCATATTACATCTCAGTTGTTATCCTATCCCTTGTGTCCTCCCATTCCTCCCATTTTCCCCTTATTCTCCTCCCCTATGACTGTGACTGAGGGGGATTTCCTCCCCCTGTATATGCTCATAGGGTATCAAGTCTCCTCTTGGTAGCCTGCTGTCCTTCCTCTGAGTGCCACCAGGCCTCCCCATCCAGGCAACGTCTCACTGCAGAGTTCTTACAGCCACAAGTGGGGTAGTCTCTGAAATTCTGTATTAGTTCAAATTAAATAATTGTTTAAATCTCTGAGCATCATATTTTCAAAATATAATCAAAATACATGTAAAGTAGCAGGGTGTGGTGGCTTATACCAACAATCCCTAATCCTGGAAGGCGGAGGCAGGAGATCAAGAAATCAAGGATAGCCTGAGCTCCACAGGGAGACTTCGTCTCAACAAGGTATACAATATATGTCATGTTTATAAGCCATGTTGCTTACAAATCCTAACAGTCAAATTATCTGTTGACTTGAGGCTATTTCGGAGGCTGAACAAAATAGGACATTAAATAAATGCTTCAGCAATTAAAAAAAAAAAAAACAAAAAACGATAGGAAGTTATTTCTGAAACTCTAAACTGGTTTATCAAATGTCTTTCAATTTGGTTAGGCCTCAAAATCACCACTAGATGGCGCCACGATACACTCTAACATCATTTGCAGTTTCAGAAGGCTTTTGCTGCCGGAAGGCGGAGGGAAACAGACAAGGAGTGCTGTAGGGAGGTCCTCTCAGGCCTTCCTTGGGGAGGACCTGCAGCAATTACTCTAGAAGATCAAGAAGAGACACCATGTTCCAAAGGGACAATGGAAGCCTTTCTGTGGCCTCTGTGTGTAAACCTGTCATGACAGACTGTCTATGTATCACAAGGAGTCTAAGAGGGAAAGAGGAAATTAAGAGGAAAGAACAAGAAAGTCCTGTCCTAGTCCAGTCCTAGTCCTAGTCCAGAGACTAGGAAAGACAATAGTAGCAAAGATAATCACCAAAAAACAAAAAGCAAAACAACAACAACAACAGAAACCCTTCCAGTGAGGGACCCTAAAGTCACAGACAAACTCTATGCCCAGGCACACAAGGCCTCTTCACCTGACTCCCAACAACCACCACCACTTCCCTCCACGAGCCCCGTGCTCTCCTGTCCCCTCTCTAGGTCTCTGCCTTCACGATTTTTTCCTGGGCCTCACTGCTTGGAATCCCTTCATCCTGGTCCCTTTGCCGCCCCATATTGGGCACATTCCCCTTTTGGGGGTTAGTCTGGTTAGTGTCCAAATGAGCAGGCTCATGTACCCCAAAAATGTTTGTAACTTTGCCTAAGAACTTATTCCTGTTTGGCCAATAAAAAGCCAACACACCTGGGCAAGGCGAATGGGATGGGTGTGGCTAAGGCGCCTGGGCTTTTGGGAGAGAGCATGGAAGAGAAGAGAGAATGAGCCAGCGAGAGGAGAGAGGAAGAGGGGAAGGAAGGCCATGCCGCAGCTTAGGTGGAGAAGCGCCCGGCTGCGGCTGCGTGCATGGAGTCTTAGACCCAGATAAAGATCATTGGCAAGTGTTTGGGATTATGGATGGGAGGTAGGTCGACAGAAATTATTAGAAGCAGACAGCATGGGGTTGGGGCAGGGAGATGTTGGAAGTAGTTTAGAGGATTAATATCTGCTCTGCCCCAGGTGAAGCAAGGCTATTTTAAAATACAACAGGTGTCTGTGTTTATTGAGTGCTAGCAGGTTAGAAAATACCACTGTAATAATAATTATAGGGCTAATAATAAACATTTATTAGGCTATATTTCTTTCTTTCTTTCTTTCTTTTTTTTTTAGGCTATATTTCTAAATTAACCACAACATTCCCCTTCATTCTTCAAAAGTCTGAGAACCAGTATCGAGTAGAGTCCTACTCAATACTCAATCTTCAACAGCAGTGTTATAATCTTTCCTCACATTTTTTCTTTTTTAGAACTCTCCCAATCATTAAAATAGATTAGTAAGACAGGGTATAGTGTCATATGCCCTGAGTGCTGGGACTAGAATTAGATAGATAGATAGATAGATAGATAGATAGATAGATAGATAGATATAATGTCTTTAAATTAAATTAAAATTAGCTGGGCCTGGCACCCTCCTGTAATTTCAGGTCTTGAGAAGTAGAGGCAGAAGGATCAGGAGTTGCTGGTCATAATGAGTTTGAGGACATCCTGGGTTACATGAAACCGTATGTCAAAAAATAAAATAAAAAAACAAAACCAGTGAACCCCAAATAGCTTAACTGTCACAGTCTTTAAAACTTAAATGAAAAGTATTTATTGAAACGAGATGTTTTCATTGGCGTCTAAATGAAACAAAAGTTGTAAAATGTTTTTAATTAACATGTAGCAATGGAGAAGCTAGTAAAGGCAATGCTGTTGGAAGGACATATTGTACAATAGCCCTGAGCGCTGCAACATTCGGCTGTTAAAAGTCTTCTAGCTCAACTCACTCGCATCACTTGTATGTAGGAGCATCTGTAGCAGTCAGTCAAGATGCAACAGCTCCTTTAGACCAGCCACAGCAGCCCACATACACAGCCTACAGACAAGGCGTGCAGAGGCGTGTGTGCAGAGGAGGAAGGTGGCTGGCTAAACAGAGCAGACAGCCATGTTACTGGGTTCACAGAGCAGGTGATGTGACATGCTAGTCTCTGCAAGCCTGGTGGAGTAAGGGTTAAATCTGATGTGTCTGCACACCAGGAATGAGCAACAAGTTTTATAGTTAGAGACCAATAAGACGCTCAGTGAAGGGTGTGACAACAGAAATTAAGGATAGAGAAATCCCAATTATTTTAAGGGGAAACTTAACAGAACATGAAAACTTCCAAATATAAGAGATAAAAACTTATTCTTTAAACCGAGTATAAGACAAAAAGGAGTTATTTCCATCATGCCCCGCCCCCTCAGCAGCCTTTCTTGACTTTTCACGGATTTACTCTGTAGCTCCAGCTAGCCTAGAACTCACTAGTAACCCAGGCAGGCCTCAACCTGTGGCAACCTCCTGCCACAGCTCTCCTGAGAGCTGCCTGTACAAATGTGAGCCTCTACAGCTGGCTTCAGACTGTATTTCACACGTTCTCTTGAGGTTTCTAAGTCAGAGTCACTCACTAACCACTCACTGGTGTCCTTGCTTGATGTCATCAAGTCCATGGAATCAGTTATAATCAGAAAGAAAATTCTCTGAGTGTGTACTGAATACAAATCTTTATTAGTGGGCATGATTCATTTGTTTTACGCGAAATATACCATTTTCTGAAAGGATGGTGCTTAATCATAACTGATCTGGCGTGCCTTCTTCCCTCTCCAATGCCTTCTCTCCTATAATCAGGTGCCTGAGCAGTGAATTGTGTTAACAAGAACTTGAAGTCCTAGCCATGGCCTGTCCTCACCATGGCCTGTCCTCACCATGGCCTGTCCTCAGCACAGGCACTGTTATGGCTGCCCTCGCTCCTTCTGATCTCTCCTCCACATTCCACCAAGTGTGACCTGAAAATATCCAGTGACTAGCAATGCCTGGTCTTCACTCATTTCAGTGGAAAGCCACACCCATTGAACGTGACACCCAGATAGTGCTCCATGTCACACCAGTACCCAATCAGTGTACGGTCTGTCCTAGAACACATATTCTTTCCCCATCCCAAAGCTCACACCTATTGGTTTCCTTCACGGTGGGTGTGGCAAACAGGTACCAGGGGAACAGAACTCATATCCATGCTGTCCATTGTTTCACCTTCAGCGTGTGAGACAGTCTGTGTGTGTTAGCAAGGAACGGTTAGATATTTAACGAATAAAACCAATAATGAATGGATGGTCTCTCTAGACCATCTCTTTCTTTCGGGAATTGTTATGTACCTGCTTATAGACAAAATTCAGGTTATCAGGTATGATATGAAAAGCCTTAAGTTATCTAGCATTATTTTTTTCCTATTTATATAAAGTTAATCCTAGCTTTTTGGTAGCTATTAGCTTATGCCTTTCAAAAGTGAAGGGTAGGGATAAAACATAACAAAATGCTATCTAATTTTTTTAAAAGATGGGCTATATGTACATGTCCCCCACAGAAAACAATCAGTTACTCTCTTTATGTGAGCAACTCATAGCCAGAAAAAAAATTTAAAAAGGTATCTACTCCAACTCGAATCTGAGACACTGTTTTCACTGCTGCAGAACACTGTTGCAAACAAGTGGAATTGCATAATCAATTAGGGGGCTTGTCCCTGAGGGAGACTAACTCTCCCACTCTCCTCCCACTCCCCTCTTCCCCAGTAGCATGTCTATTCATAGTGTCATTGTCCAGACAGCCATTTCTAGTCTTCCTGGTTTCTGGATCTTACAGTCTTTCCACCAGCTCTTCCAGGACGTTCCCTGAGCTTTAGGGTGGAGGAGTTGCTATGAAATTATAGACACACAAACAACAAAAATAGATTCAGCAGACTATGTGTATATATTTGTGCATCTATCTATCTATCTATCTATCTATCTATCTATCTATCATCTATTTTCTATTATCTATCTATCTTCTATCATCTATCCTCTCTACCTATTATCTATCTATCTATCACAATAGTAAAGAGAGGTTATTAATTTGAGAGGAAGGTGGGGATAGGGAGGGGCTGGGACAGGATTCTCCAGAAGGCAGAATATGCTTTAAATCAGAGTCCAACGTAAGGTACTCTTTCTCTTATAACCAGGATTCACAGACCCAGGAATCAAGGAGTAAAAATGAAAATGGTACCACACACTTGTCACCCCTAGCGACTCACTAGGAACATTTTTGCTTCCTGTTTCTGCAATCTTGTGTTCTACAGGCCTAGAAGTTTTGGTTCCAAAGGGAAGGATTTGTCTGTCAGGAGGCACAACAAATGCTCTATTAAATTGGAAGTCAGCACGTCCGACAATTTGAGCTCCTAATGCCTTTGAGTCAGCTGACTAGGAAAGAATGAACAGGGATAGGTGGAGGTGCCAGTGATGCAGACTAACACAGGGAAACCGGACCGTCTGAAGTGCGGGGCTTCCTGCGCATCTGTAAGTGTTACCATGCCTGTGACTAAACTCAATAAGAAACTACAAGCCAATCCAGTCAGGATGATAAACAGCCCAGACCCTTCATGTGTGAAAAGTAAAGGTCACTTCTCCAGACAAAGAACCAAGACTCACTGAAGTGCTTAATGAGAGTAGAGCAAACGCGGAACGGGCAGAAGAAAGTAGTTATAAATACCAGCTTACGATCATGTGATCAGTGACAGAAATAACAGACATGAATGCTTTTGTCTTATTGTTAATAACACTCTTGTTCACACTTTAAATAAAAATGTGGCCTTCTTCTTTCTATTTCTAATAGAATGCTTCTTTATGAAACACTGATTGAGATTATCTTAGAGGTTAAGTGTTGGTAAACCTGTATCATGATATGTAAGCTAAGAGACTGTAAAAGACTAAAGATTCCTGAAAGGACTGTGCTGCCTAAGCCTTAGGAACCCGGAGAACGCAAGTCAAGTCTTAGACACCAGCCACTGGAGCTGCAAGACTGGCTGTTGTCCTTGCTGGGCTTGACTTTGCTTTGGTGTGACTGCTCATTGCTAGGGCCTTGTCTTTTCTCTTTTGGAATAAAAATCTCTATTTGACCATAATACATTGAACAGATGCTACTTGGTTTTAATATTTATATGAACTTACAGTTAAGAGACTTTCAACTTTTATGGTAACTCTCAAGAACCTATGAGGGTGACCCTTAGCTAAGGCTCTTAGCAATAGGAGATACAGAGCCTAAATGGCCATGTCCTGTAAGCAGGCAAGACTTCCAATGAAGGGATTGAGACACCAACCCAGCCATAAAACCTCTACCCTACAATTTGTTCTGCCTACAGGTTTTGCTGGGGTACAGGTGGTGCAGAAATTGTAGGGGCAGCCAACCAATGACTGGTCCAGCTTGAGACCCACGCCATGAGAAGGAGCTCACAGGGCCAGGCCCCAGAGGCTGGATAGCACAGAGACCTAGGACAGAAAATGATTCCTGACGATATTCTGTTATACTCATAGACTGCTGGCTAGCCCAACTGTCATCAGAGAGGCTTCACCTAGCAACTGATGGAAACACATGTGGAGACCCACCACCAAACATTAAGAAGAGCTTAGGGAATCCTGCAGAAGAAGGGAGGAAGGATTTTAGGAGCCAGAGAGGCCAAGGAAACACACACACACACACACACACACACACACACACACACACACACACAATCAACTAACCTGGGATCATAGAGGCTCACAGAGACTAAACTGACAACCAGGGAGCCTGCATAAAACTGACCTAAGCCACGTGCATATATGTTACAGTTGTGTATTCTTGTGGGACCACTAACAGTGGGAGCAGACGCTCTCTCGGATTCCTATTTCTACTTTAGGGACCCTTTCTGCTTACTGGGTTGTCTTGCCCAGCCTAAATATGAAGGGAGGTGCCTCATCCTGCGATTTGATATGCCATGGTTGATTGATATTCATGGGAGATCTGCCCCTTTCTGAAGAGAAATGGAGGATGACTGTATAGGAGTTGGTATGTGTGGAGGACTGAGAGGAGAGGGGGAGGGGAAACTGTGAGTGGGTGATGAGGATGTAAAAGAGGGAGGGAGAGAGGGGAGAGAGAGAGAGAGAGAGAGAGAGAGAGAGAGAGAGAGAGAGAGAGAGAGAGAGAGAGAAGGAAGAAGGAAAGAAAGAAAAAGTTTATATTTAAAAAGAGAGAGACTTGTAACTTTAAAAACATTGGAATTTTTAAAGATTTGGGGAATTTTTAAAGTGGATTATATTTGAATTATGAAATAAACATAAGATACAGAGAGAAAACAAGTAGGTCTGAACTGAAACTGGGAGGACCACGGACTATGGAGCAGAGAGAGGAGGGGAGAGGAGGTAACAGCATGCACCTGCATTTCCTAACTGTCCATACACGGTACCAACAAGGAATAACACCCAGATGTAGGTGTGCAAATACCATTCTTACCTAATAGGATCCAAGGCTCCATGGAAATGAGCTGAAGTCTTCACAGACTAAAAGAACCACAAGATTAGCCCTGAGTATCTTGTAGAACCAAATAGAAAAGTGCTCAAAGACCGACAGTGTAAGTGGACCCGCTTCCTGGGACCACCTGAGAAACCGGCATGAAAAGAAATGATGCCAGTGACAGATTTTAATTCACTGAACACAGTAAACACCAGACAAGACAGAAGGAGTTTCTCCTTATGGGACAATGTCAGGGCATGCACATAGAAGGGACAATGTAAGACTGTTATCCGTGGATGCTGAAACCAGTAGGTACAATATGACAAGGGACAGGGTATTTACATAGCCTCAGAGCACCTCTTCACAAACTACATCTTAATTACAAAGGGAACGCTAATTTTATAGCAGAAGAAGTTTATGAACACTTAAGTCGTTAAAAATTAGAATCACCAACACTAGAGCAAAATGGTATATGCTTGTGATAGTTAACTTCATAGCAACTTGTGACTGGGCCACAGGGTGCCCAAAGGCTTAACTAAAATGGCACTTTGGGTATGTCTATGTGGGTGTTTCCAAGTGAAATCAACCTTCTAATTAGTGGGCTCCTTAAAGCATTTTCCCTCCCCAGCCTTTTGAGGACTTGAAGAGAATAAAACACTGTTCAAAATAACAGTAAAACCAGTTTTTCCCTTGTCTGTGTCTGAGCTGGGATACCAGATTTCTGCCTTTGGGTTTAGACTGGACTTGGTCCTCAGCCCTTCAGACTTGGGCTGAAAACTGTGCCACTGTGTTTCCTAGGTCTCCTGTCTGCTGCCTGCAGACCACAGACTTCCAAGCCTCTAACTGCACAAGTCACTGTGAGGATACCTTATGGTGAATCTCTCTCAATCTCCATTTCTCTCATAGCTTTCACATCTGATTGGTTCTCTTTCACCAGAGAACCCAGGTTAATCCGTATTTTGGGAAATGAGCAATTCTGGAGAAAATTTTAAAATGTGAGAGTTTTTGAAACTGTTGCAAAGTTTCTAGAACAGGTCCTCTAATCTGATTGAAGGCTCTGCTTCGAATAGTAGAGACAGTTCATAGTCTATTGAGGTGATGCAATAGGCAAAACAGTGCCATTGCATGCTCTGTGACAGCCATTTCTAAGAAGCAAGCAGCGGGGAGCCTCCGTGTGCAACATCCCTGAACATTTCTAAAAATCCAGAAGACATGCCATATGTCGCTGGGCAAGGCAGCCAGCGAGAGGAAAAGAGTGAGCACAGGGATCTCAGCTGGGCTGAAGAGCAGCACACATGGCCTGAAGGAGACGACCACTGAGTAGCTCCAGTGCTGACACTCAGAGGTCAGCAGCGCCTCCTGCTAAGACTCAGGGAGGAAGATACAGCACTGAGAGAGCAGCAGCCCCAGAACAGGACCTGGACCTCAGCCAGAGCAACGAGGACTGAAACCAGAAGACATCTCCAAAATAACTAACTGCAAAGGGCCTGCTCAAGAAAAGAGAGCAAGGCTGGGTAGCACTCCAGATGGCAGGGCCTGAAGGAGATGTGACACATAAACGCACGGCACACTCCTAGTTTGAATCAAGAGTAAAGGGGAAATAGCATTTAGGACATTACTGTAACAACGGATAACATATGAACATCAACTAAGAGTTAGACACTGAATTGTGACAAAATTACATTTCCTGATTTTGATTACCGCACTGTGGTGAAGAGAACATTCTTGTTTTTAGAAAAGTCTTGAATTGTTCAGTGGATCATGATGTCTCCAATATACTCAACAGGAATATATATATATATACTATATATATTATATATAAAAAGAAGCTTAGAAATTGAGTAAAATAAAAAAAACTGGAGAGGAATAAAAGGTATTTGTTTTTATACTATTCTTTCCATATATCTGAAGTTCAATGATGAAAATTAAAAATCTAAATTCCAAGCCTCTTTATACAGTAAGTTTAAATATCTATTAATGTATAGCTGTTACAAGGTAATATAAACTAGTAAAAGACTCAAGTGATACAATAGACTGACAGTGGAAAGTATTTCAAAATTCTCACATCTTTCCTACAACTTTGCTTCTCGGAGGTAGCCACTGCTGCAGCTTTCCCGTGAACCCCTCTGGAATAGTTTATGCACATACAAATGTGTATATGAAGGTCTTAAGGCATTATCAATGTGTGTGCAGATGTATGATCTGTGTGGGTGAAGGCAAGCCACAGCACACACGTCATCAGTTCTTTCCTGCTACCTGTCCATAGGTCCTGAGGGCTGAACTCGGGTGCCAGGCTTGAGTTACAGTCTCCAAATGCTTTTATCTGTTGAACCAGATCACTGCTTGGTAATATTTTTGGGGTTGTTGGTTGTCGTTGTTGTTTTTAACATAAATACTTTTTTTTCCCTAATTAAAACATTGATCTTGTCAAAGTCTCATATAAGCAGATAGGTAGAAGTCCCATTTTAAAGGACCAAACAGTACTGAGTTTATCCCACTGGATATTCGCATTGTTACGCATTACTTGTCACTGTGCACAAAGCAAATGTAAACATGTGGTGTGTATCTTCCTTGGGGCATATATGCTTGTGTGCCTGTAAAAGACACTTCTACAATGAAAACTGCTCGTTTAAATGCTACTTGCAGGGGTTGGAGAGATGGCTTGCTGTTCTTGCAAAGGACATGGATTTAGTCCCCAGCACTCACTCACATGTTGGCTCACAACTGTTTGTAACTCCAGTTCCAGGTGATCGGATGCCTTCTTCTGACCTCCATGGGCACTGGACATTGTGCATGGTATATATATATATATATATGTATATATATATATATATTCATGCAGGCAAAATGTTCATGCACATAAAACAAAATAAATGCAACTAAAAAATTTTTGTTGTCAAATTCTTCTCCAATGAGATAATATAATTTATAATTATATTTACAATATGTGACAGTTTCTGGTCTGGGTATGAGCATTTTAACCACTGATCCTAGATTATTTTGAAAGGAGAGCCTAGACTGTCAAGCTCTATTTCCAAAGTACACAAAACTCTGACCCCTTTGTTTGCCTGTTCATGCAGAGTTCTCTGGGGTGACTGGAAATTTTAGTGAGGTTCAGATCACCTTCCCAGTTCTTCCATGAGTACATTTTCTAAAGGCAAAAGCATCTTTTTTTTTTTTTCTACTTCCTTTGTCAAAGTTATGGTTTCCATGCAACAGAGTTACTTAGTTTATCCACTTTGTGGGACTATGGGTGATGACTACGTGTTGGAAAGAGAACGGGTTTTCAGTCACACAGCCCTGGGGCCCTGGGCTTGAATCCTAATTACTGACTGTGTACATTCATAGATATCTGAGTGGTCAGTAAGTGCTCAGGAGCCCAGCACTCAAAGCAGAGAGAAAACTAAGACCTATGTTACATTGTTGTATACTTTGTGTAGGCTGACAATGCCACATAGTAAGCACAATAATTGGGTTTTGAAATTAGTTATTTTTAAAACCACTCTTTTGTTCCCACTCTCCCTTCCACACATCCTCAATTGCATAGTTTCAGAAATTATTTGAGGCAATAACAAAGCAAAAATGCCCCAGCTTAGAGAAGGAAACCTAGCCCAGATTTAAAAGTGGGAGTTCAAAGAAGTTCCTAATAATGCTGTTGTCTGACATTTGAGTTATTTGTAATACAGTTGGCGACACAGGCAGGTCCAGGCACTACTTGATTTCAATTGTCTTAAAATCACTTTCAACTGGATGGCTCATTTTTATCTTCTAATGACACAGAAGCCTGCAATTCAGATGTATAAGAACCCTTGTTAAGTGCAGGGTACCTGCGTAGCACGTGAGTGTTCCTGGGCCACAGATAGCACAGAACAGCAGCACTGACAAAGTGCCCTCTGCAGTGTGGCTGCTGGTTAGCACTAACTAGCACAGTGTTATGGTCAGGGCGCCTCTGCATCTTATATTTTTCACCTGAGTAGCAGGGCAGTATTAGAACTGGCTAGTCAGGTCTCTATTGTTGTAACAAATGTATGGATGATTCATAAATAAAAGAAAAAGGTTAATTTGGCTTTACACTTGGGAGCTTTCAGCCTGTGGCTGGGCAGCCCTTATTGCTTCAGGCCCTTGGTAGGCAGCACACAATGGTGGAAATGTGTGGCAGAGCAAAAACCTCTCATCTACGGGGCCAGGGAGCAAAAGATGGTAAGAAGGTTGGGGGCTCCATAATGTCAAGGGCATAATCTCAATAACCTAAAGATCACCCGTTACATCCCAGCTCTTAAAGCTTCTACAACTTTCCAATAAGGGAGGGACCCTAGTTTTACCACAAGAGCCTTGGTGTACATTTTACAGCCAAACTAGCTGGGCATGGTAGTGCATTACCTATAATCCCAGAACACAGGAAGCTGAAACAGGAGGATCAAGAATTTGAGCTATACATAGCAAGGACCAGTCCTGCTGGCCCAGTGAGGCCGCTGTCTCAAAAAGCAATAAGAAACCACCGTCCTAACTACAGCATATAATCACCTTACAAGATTGTTAGAAGAAATGAGATGTTCCACCTGTCCTCAACACACTACAGGTGCAAAGTAAGAGCATAATTACACTAATTGCTATTTTTATCAGCAGCATTCCTGTAGGTCTTTTAAATATTCTTATTGCTGTCTTTGCTTTCATTTGTATCCATGTTTGCTCATCCAATTGCTATTGGTCAGCACTCATGTTCCAAGCGTTCTGGGCCATGAGTAAAAAACAGCTGGCCCATTTTTGCCTTACTAAAAGTAGGAAGGAGAGCAGACACTAAACAGGGGCTTCAGAAGAGGCCACCAAATGTGCACTACCCTAGAGGAGGGAAGGACCAAGTTTCTGAGGAATCCACAACAGAACAGGTGATGACCATGTCCCAGAAGAGAGAATAGGGGAGCATGCTGAGAAAGGAGGGCTGGGCAGGAAGAGAATGCTGGGAAAGGGGCACCTTGAAGCCATCTGAGGGGTCTAGGACAGGTCTAGAGCAGAAGTTTGTGATGGATCATATCCACTTTGGTACAAGGGACCTACTGCCTATAGGTCTCTTATAATCTCAGAACTAGGGACAGAGGAGAGGCGTCACTGGCCAGCTGGCCAGCCAGCCTAGCCAATCAGTGAGAACTGTTTTAAAAAACAAAGCAGAACTGGTTAAATGTTCAGAGAATAAGCAACTGTGGAACACTCCACCTTAAATGGGACATGGTCATCACCCACCACCCACGGCTCAGAGAGTACTGCAATGGAGAGTTAAGAATGGAGAGCAGAGGCTGGGGAGGAATGGCGTGAAGCAGTGTCTTCTGGGTATGCCACAGCTGACACATGCATGACCTCACCGCAGCTGTAGTTACCCACACGAGGTCTACCCAGAAGCAGTCTTTTCAACATCTTTTCGTGGAATAAAGAAGAGCCCCTAGGGGGGCTCTACCTCTAACCAAGTGACTATTGACAGTTAATGGTGGCTGGGGAATGGGGGCCCCTTTCTAGCGGTGTAGTCATTGATAAGCTGCCCACACTCCAGTGAACGACCTCTCACCCCTGCTTGTGCAGACAACCCTAATGAAACTTAGTGGGTCACATGCACACAAAAACATGAATGGAGGAGGGGACTTGTTGGGAAGAAAGGTTCCAGCAGGGGAGAACGAGACAGGGTAATGGGTTGAAAGGGACTAAAATTCACTATATGTATGCAAAGAATAAAAACAAATTAATGACAGAGCTCAAGGTCATCCTCAGTGCTGGGCTGGTTGTCATTTAAGACATGCTTGCTTTTGGGCTGTGGATGTAAGCTTCAGTTAAAGGAAGGAGTCAGGCTGAGCACACACTGCTCCCATGCTGGGAGTGTCCATGGAGTACGCAGAACCTCGCAGTGCTCACTGGATGCCAATGCAACTCCCCTCATGCCAGCAGCCCCTGGAGAAACCGAGTGTCAGGTAGTGCGCCCAAGTAAAGTAGTAACAGCTGTTTCTTGGGGCCTCTGCATAATGGCTGGGCATTTGGGAACAAGGTTTTGCAAGTAAAGAGGAGGGAGCTAAATTTACAGAAGATTAAAGAATATATAAAGGATAAAAGACATCGCCATTGCCACTGTGCTAAGAGTTTTCATCTTTAGATGATATTTGAGTAGATCACACAGGTTTGCTACTATGTCAGAACTAAGTTTCCTTAGAGCAGGGGAGAGCTGGCTAGGTGGCTGTTCTGACTTTTCCCAGTGCGTTGCACTGGGAGCCAAGGGAGTTTTCAGAGGCAGAGACCTGGAGCCACAGAAAGGCCCATGATTACCTTCTCCGCATATTAGATGGGCCAGCACTCAGACCACCAAAACCAACACAGAGACAAGCATGAGTCAGACCATCCAGTCCTTTGCTTTACTAACGGGTCCATCTCCACTTGTGAAAATAAACCAAGAGTTGTCTACACTCAGAACCAGCAGACACCAGGAAGCAAACTAAGAGAGCAGGAATGCGGCGGCAGTGAAAAGAGTCAAACTAAAAACAGATCAAATATACCAGGAAATGGAAAAAACAAATAATTTCTCCCACTTTTTCCTTAGTTCCTCTAGAAGAAATAAAATCCTTTTTATTGTTAAATCAAATTGAGAAAAGAATTTATGTAGGTGAATCAGCTGCCAACTGATGACAAATCCTATATAACATTCGCTTTTTGTTGACGTGCCACTGCACAGGAGCTTGCTGGACTGAGAGGCAAGTTCAACCGTGCTCATCAAAGCCAGTTCCTTTAAATTCCTAGTAACATGACATTACACAAAGGAAAAGTTAGGACTACTTATAAATAACATTAGTTCAAATCTTTATGTAAGCAGTCTTACCAGCCCCTGTGACTAATAACTGAAACTAGACGCTGACTGAATAACTCAAAGTTTCAGCATCCTTATTTTTAAAGTTCAGGAAATAGTTTGTCTTAAGTTTTTTGCTTATATAATTCCTCTAAGTTTAAAAAGTCAAGAGCTTGGCCAGTGTATCTGGCAGAGCCAGGCTGAGAATTCAGCTGGCTCACTGAGCGTGTAGTGGAGCCAGAGAAAGGGTTTAGTCAGTGTGCTGTGTCCAGCAGGGCCGGGGTCTCGGCTCTGGTCTGTACGCATCCTGGGGAAATTAGTTACATAGAAGAGGACTGAGTAAAGAGCATGCTGAGGATGATGGAAGCCAGGCTTCATTTCTCCATACTGCAAGAGGAAATTATAGATATGGAAGAGGCGAGAATTCATATGATACTGGATGAACTATGAGACACTAATATGAGCTCATGTTTAATGTATTCAAAGAAACATCTCATGATATTCAGAGGAGCCCCAAAGAAATTGTGAATATCCAAATTCAAAGACGCTCACATCCCTCATGCAAGATGATGCATATATACATAACCAATGCATATTTTCCATACACTTTAACTCATCTCTGTATGACTCATAAAACCTAATAAAATGCCCACTACCACTTTATTTATGTAGATTCAGTATGACACACTACAAATTCAAGTTTTGCTTTTTGGAGCTTTCTGAACCATCTTGTTTTCCAAATATTTTCCATTTGTTGCTGGTTAAATCTGTGGGTGTGGAATCCACAGACACAGAGAGCTGACCATGCACGAATGCACCCTGCCCATTCTCCAGCTCTGTTTGCTGAGGAGCCTGAGGGAAGTCACATGCCAGGAACAATCACACCTACCACTCAGATCCTTATTTCCACTGAGCTACACCCGTCCATAGCCCTATTAACTTTTGTTCTCACTCTTGGCAGTGTGGTGTACAGCCTTTATCCTGACTGGCTTACAAGGACACACATAACCATTGAT
Source organism: Acomys russatus (assembly GCF_903995435.1). Classification (NCBI taxonomy): domain Eukaryota; kingdom Metazoa; phylum Chordata; class Mammalia; order Rodentia; family Muridae; genus Acomys; species Acomys russatus. The sequence continues at coordinate 7,795,826 of NC_067152.1, forward strand.
TACAAGGGAGACAGAGTAAATGGGAGTGAGCTGGCAACACTGGTCAGCACACGTGAAGAAATGGCTTGTGTCCTGTGGATATTGTGGTTACTTGTTAAAATACCTAAATGTGGCTGCCTCTGCATCAGCCTCACATGGATTCTGCTAGGGAGGTCCATCTTTGGCTGTATGCTTTCAGTGCCTCCCTACACAGTACACTAGTAACTAGAGGCAGATACAAATGGTTTCAGTTGTTAACACATACAAAGATATTTCTCCAAAAAAAAAAAAAAAAAAAAAAGTTTTTGGCTGAGAAAGGCAAATTTATTCTTCTAGTACTGGGGGGTCAAAAGTCTAGAATCAAGGTGTGAGCAGGCCTGTGCTGCTCGCTGAGGCTTCAGAAGAACACCCTGTCTGCCCTAGCTCCTGAAGGCTGCCTGCAGGCATTCCTGGGCTTGTGCTCCCTCCTTCCACCCTCTGCTCTGTCCTCTGCAGTTCCTGAATGTCCCTAAATTTGATTCTTAGTATAAGCTATAGGAAAATATTTTTCCCGGGGGAAAAAACATGGTAACAAGTAGTCTGGCATTAAGTTTTTCCTTTCCTCAAATTCTGTTTAAAATATAAAAAGATCATTTAGAGAAGAAAAAAATCTTCTTCATTGTTCAAAATCCGTGTTAGGAGTTAGCTTTGAGTTTAAAAAAAAACAAAACAAAACAACTTTCCCATTTATAAAATTGCAGACCTAAAGCCTGTAAGAAAAACATTAAGAGGTAAACTCCCAAGTAGTCTTCATTCAGATGAGCTCTCACATATTTGTGTACACACTCGTCTAAGTGTGTCTAAGCACACATAAGATCATTATCACAATATATTGCTAACATTGACCTGCTGACTTCAAACATAGCATTTATATATCATGATATTCTTCAGATGATGCACAGTGCAAATTATAAACGATAGCACATATTGCAAAATCCGAGTGTTTTGTTTTTGCTTGCTTTCCAGTTGTTGAGTATGTCATATCATTGCATGTTACTCTGTCAAGCAGAGATACTAAGAAGAATCAGAGCTCTAAGGAAGAAACCACAGAGCCAGACAGGGAAGTGGGAGACAGGAAGTGTCAGGTGGGGGAATGGTGGAGACCTGGACCGGAAAAAAGCAGCAGGGTTTACTGGCAGATAGATGGCTCTCTTTCTGAAGACGTAGATGAGGTGTGCCAGAACTTCTGATTTTTCAGGAGGAGCTGCATACACGGATTTTTAAACAAAGGGTATTACTCTGTCTGAAATTGAAGCGAAGTTTAGAGGATATAAAACTGGCTTTAAAAAAAAAAAAAAAGGTCAGCTTACACAAAGCCCACCACGCCACCAGCTAACAGGTGTATTAATTTGTAGCTGTGACTCATCGGAGTTCTAACGTAAATAGGTGATACACAGTGTGCAAAACAATGAGAAAATGGCCCTGCCCAAGGATCCTGGAGTCAATTCTTCTGCAAAGGAAGTGATGCAACATCAACTACACTCTGCTGGCAGGGATTGAGTCCACACTACAAAACAACATCTGTGAAACAGAGCCCTTAAAGGAACCTTCCAGAGTATTCCCACTTATACAGAATCTGCCTCAAAGCAAGGACTGAGAAGTTTGTGATGGTTCAAAAGAACAAAGACTTTTAGTTCTGATTTTTTTTTTTTTTAAGATAAGAATGTAAATAAGGAAGTGGAGAGGTGGCTCGGCAGTTACGAGCACTTTGTGCTTTTGCAGAGGACCTGAGTTTAGTTCCTAGCACCTACTCCAGGTCTCACAACCTCCTATAAACACGGCCCTAGGGGAGCCAATGCCCCCTTCTGGGCTCTGAAGGCACCTGCACTCGCATGTGCACATTCCCATCACCCAGCCCAACCCAACACACAGATAAATTAAGATTAAAATAAATCTTTAAGAAAAGAAGACAAGGCAGTTAGTTCCCTTTGCACTTAAGGCTGACTGTAACATTTATGTAATAATTCCCACATTTATACATTGCATACTAACTACTATGACTATTGTTTAGTTTATTAAAAAGTACAGTTACTAATACAATTGATTCAATTTCTATTTTTATTTATTTTTATGATTTACTAATTTATTGTGTATTCAATGTTCTGCCTGCATGTATGCCTACATGCCAGAAGAGGGCACAAGATCTCATTATAGATGGTTGTGAGCCATCGTGTGGTTGCTGGGAATTGAACTCAGGACCTCTGGAAGAGCAGCCAGTGCTCTTAACCTCTGAGCCATCTCTCCAGGCCCAATTTCTATTTTAAAACATTTTATACTGTAACACTTTAAAGTCTTTTCCCTGAGGCTTTTCTTGGTTCTGCTAGCCTTCAGTCACTTCCTTCCTCCCACTGGAGTTTGTTTCGGGACAATTACTGCCTCTAATTCACCTACCAATTAATTGACATTGTCTCAGAGAACTCTTCTATTGCTCTTTTAAGCTAGTGTTTCTACCTTTGCTTACAGAATGTTCTAGATTCATTATTAAAACACCACTGCTTCAGGAGTTTTGTCTGACTCTGTTGCTTGGTCTGTGTTATGGAAGAACAACATTTATAGAATTTCCAGCAGTTTGATATTACAATGAGAGTCAAGAGTGAGATTCGGTGAGCTTACATTGTTCAGCAAAGCACAGATCCACCTAGTTTCTCTCAAACCCATGCTGAGGTCACAGGAGGACGTAGCATAGACCTAGCAATTAGCCGTGTACAGTAGCACCAGGTCACAGAGAATACTACTTAAGGACACTGTAGCAACTCTAGCTCAAAACCATATACATATCAGACAAAAGACAAGCATCCATTTTTTTGTTGTGTTTTTTTTTTTTTCAAGCATCCATTTGTAATGTGTGGCTTGTCATGTTTATAGTCATTCCGTTAGTCAGGCTGTTTCTGCAGTTTAGTGTAATATTACTAGCTAAATTAGATGCCCTGTGCTGAATGTATACCTCTAAATTCAGATGGGAAAACATAATCTGCAGTGCAGAGACACTCACCGCGGGAGGGGACAGGTTATGAATGTTCCACCTGTAAATGGAAAAGAGCCCTGAGGAAGTGAGGCCCACACAAAGACACAGCAAAAAGGCGGTTACTGTGAGGGACAGGTTTTTACAGGATACTGAGCCTGCTGGGATCTCGATCTTAGACTTCCCAGCCTCCAGAATCCGGCAGGGTAAATTTTAGTTGTTTATAAAATACCCAACTTAGGGTATTATGTTGTAGTAGCCCAAACAGATTAAAGATACTAGGGAAGTTAAAAAGTATTATTTATTTTTAATGTTAATGTTATGCTTAACCGTTTGGAAAACAGGTTTCCTAGACTATCCCGTCCTGGAAAAGGATCTGTTTCAAATTTATAGTCACAATGAAATACATTATAATAATGGAAGCAGGTCTAAAGAAATGATGTGCCTAGCTGAATGTTGACACTCGTGGCAGCAACGCGTTTACTGTCTTTATAACCAGCTTTGCAATGGTTCTTCGTGTTTTTAGCAGTCTGTGCAGCTGTCGTCCTTTCAGAGAGAGACTGTTCACGTGTATGGGGCTTTCTTGTTTTTAGGGTGGTAAAATGTCTTTTCCCTTGACGTCGATGCCGGTGAGGGTGGGTGGTTTAGCAGTGTTTAACTAGCATGTTACATGTAGTTGTGGGTGGGAGGGTTGTTTGTTCGGTTTTGTTTTAATGGCTCTTGTTTAATACTATCCATTACCTCTCATGCCTGATCAGCCAAAAAAAAAAAAAAAAAAAGAAATAAGGAAAGAAAAAGCTTTAATTTTTATGCAACTATATAATACACGACACAACTGGGTCTCTTTTTTTTTTTTTTTTTTAAGAAAAGTGAATATATTTCTGGGTGGAACCCACAGAGGCATGTTGCCTGATGTTAGAATGACTAAGTTAAGTCTCTTTCACCAAGCTGATTAAAGGAACACGCCTCCTTGCCAGCCACCCTGGGATTCCAGCTGCCTCTACCGCTTTTGGAATTGTGGCATTTCAGAGCTCATCGAGGCAGTGGGTGGCTAGGGGAATTTCCCCAAAACCTAAAAAGCAAAAGTGTATTTCTATTAATATTTTTTTTTTTTTTTGCAAGCCTCCTTTCTCCCTTTTTGGGTTTTCCCCTTTAAAACCTTAAATGTTCCTATTGCCAGCCGATGGCATGACAGGCGATGATGATCAGATGAAGAGCCAGTGGAGAAGTGGTCCAAACCTCCTGTGAGCTAGCAGGCTTCGAATGTATCTCTGTGCCCCACAGAGAAGGCTGGGCAGTAGCAAGGAGATGCCGTGTCAGCTACTGCAGCCTTAAAACAAAGCCGGTGTCTCTTTGGACTTTAAAATTGTTCCTATGCAGCTTATTTTATTTTTGTTTAATCAAATAAACAGAGGGTTTTCCTGTGGGTGGGGGGGGGGGGAGGGAAGAAAAAAGAAATGATTGCAAGTATAAGTTACAGTTCTCTCATATGTTGGGTCTGTTTTCGGAACCAAAACTGACAACAAGTAGATAGTCAACTGAGGAAGCAATTTGAACAAAATTAAAATTAGACAGTATTGGCATATAAAATGAAGAAATAATCCCCAGAGATAACTCTTGATTACTAACTTTAAAAAAAGCAGATATGTGCAGGGCAGCTTGACAACCATGGCCTAACTTGCAAGGACATTAAGCTTGGAGAGTGGCTGGTAGCAGCAGCCAGGGACACATTTCTAGAAGAGATGCTACAAGGGTCTGTGCTCTTTGCAGGTATTTCAGAAACTGGCTGATGGGCATAGGAGCTCAAACCACATTCCTAGGGACTTCATGATCGCTACAAAGCTATACAGAACATCAGGGTTAAAACTATAATGCATTTCCTTAATATGTGTACGAGCCTAGGTTCAATATTGTGGGTGTGCCTGCCTCTGCACACACGTGTGGAAGCTATAGGCTAGCATCAGGAGTCTTCCCCTACTGCTCTTCATCTACTTATTATTTGTTTTCTCTGTGTGTGTGTGCACATGTGTACACACATGTACCAACGTGTGCATGAGGACACCAGAGGACAACTTGCTAGAGCTGGCTCCTGCCCTTCCATATGGTGGAGATGGGGTCTTTCTTGTTTCTGCTTCTGTGTTGCATCTTCCCTGGGATTCTGAGAAATTCTCCTGTCTCCACCTCTCACCTCACTGTAGCTGTGCTAAGAGTTGAGATGCATGCCAGTGTGTCCCATTTTTAATGTGGGTTCTGAGAATCCAACCAAGTTGCCAGGTTTGTGGAGCTAGTGCCTTTATCCTCTAAGTGGTTTCCCCAGCTCTCCTGCCTTATTTTTGAGACTGGAGTTCCCTGTTTCAGCTAGCCTAGCTAGCCAGTAAGCCTCTGGGATCTACCTGTCTCTGTCCATTCTGCCAAATGCTGCCACAACTAGCTTTTACACGGGTGCTAGGCTCTGAACTTTGGTTCTTATGTTTGCATAGCGAGCACTTTACCTCTAAGCCATCTCTCCAGCCCCAAGAAATTAATTTATTTTAAAAATATTTCTCTTGGGAGCAAAGATTCTGTTACTGTATATTCACAGTGCCAAGGGTGTCTGGCTTTCCATGGCGACACTAGTCAGCCCCTTACTTGTTCACTATGAATGGATTACTTATTTCTTTGCCTGCCCTTTGCTTTCAGTGTATTCAGGAAAAAGGTGGTGCAGGGTAAATGGTGATTGGCATTTCCTATTTTGTAAAACTGGCAGCATACAAATGTTAGTTAACATGGGGAGGATGTGGATTTTATAGTTTTCCCTGTTCTGTATGTTACATACATATTCACATAGCAAGATTATAGATTAATTTTATTTGAGGAAAATTAATCATCATAAAACTTATGATTTATCAACGTTGAATTTACTTTCAGGGAAGATTTCAAATCAGATGGGGGAAAGATCCATAAAATTAATATAGTTCTACTATTAGGATTAACATTATCAGAATTGATTAGTTAATGAAAAGAATTAATACCATTTGATTGGTTAAGAATGCCTTGTATATCATTCCAGAAACTTCATATGCCTATAACTTGTATATTTAGTCTTAAAAGGTACGTTATATAATACATATCATATAATATGTTTCACTGTATAAATAGGGGCGCATGATATATACCATACAAGTGCATTTATATGTTGTTCTTTTCGATTACTATGTCTTACACACTATAACGAAGATGGCTGTATTTTCCCTTTCTTCTCACCTCCTGCAGTTGGGTAGGGCTATGAGTCACTTCTGGCTAATAGGCCACTGTGGAACACAGAGACCTAGGCCACGGCACAGAGAGGCTGGTGTGCACATGCTTTGGTGATTGAGATGCAGTCAGCCACAAGATTGAAGCTACAGTGTGCATGCTCAGTCAGAGTCCCAGATCTACAGAAGATCACAGGTGAGTGAGAAAACGGCCTTCGCTACATAAAGGCCTGGGCCTTTGGAGCAGTGGGTAGCTAAAGCCGTCCTGTCCATAGTCGCATATTCACATAGTCTCTTTCCACAACAGCACAGATAACCGATGTGTTGGCCCCTTCTGATGTACTTTTAGATAGTTCTGTTATTATTTCTACAAACAATGTCATTATTAATATCCTTTGGTTTACAATTTTGCTAACACATATAAATATTTCTGTGTTATAAATTCCTTGAAGTAAAATTGATGGGTTATAGAACAGTAAACTAAAAAGAAAATTAAGGTAGGTGGGTGGCACATACCTATAATCCCAGCACTTGAAAGGAAGAGGCAAGAGGATCAGGAGTTCAAGTCCATGTTCAGATACGTAGCGAGTTTGAGGGCAGCCTGAGCTACTTGCAATCCTGTCCCCAAAAACACCAAATGAGAAAAAAATTACAACAATCACCAAAATTCAAAAGTATGAAAGGAATGTAGCGGGTGGGGAAGAGGTGTCTTCGTCATGTCTTACTCCACAACTTTTAGTATTTATATTCACCAAAACTACAACCACAAGACAATTGTGCATATTAACTCTCACTCAATTTGAACTTTACAACTATGAGAAACCAGCCAGTGTGTCTTGATGGGGGACCTCCAACATCGGCAACCCTCTTCAGACTGACTTCAAGGTCTCTCTTAGAAATCTGTGAATCTGTCCTCCTGCCAACTGCTTCCCACCCTTCCTTCCTCCCTCAGTGTTCTGTCTGTCTGGGCACTCTTCTCCATAGCTTTGTCCACAACCCATTGTCACAGGTTCCTGGGCCAGGTCACCTCTCACCCTTCCACACTTCTCAGAGCTGACTACACTTCCAGCTGTGTTACTCTGCCAGCTGCTTCCTGCTGGCGCCTCTTGTGCCCTCCTGCTCTGCCCTGGTGTTTGCTCTTGCTATTTATGTAGTCCACTCCTTTAGGTAAAGATGACTAAAAGAGAAATCTGTGACATTCAACATGTCTTTAAATAATTCTGCCTACTTACCACTATTCCTTGGGCTTCCTGGTGGAACTACTTTGGTTCAGAAGTTGTTTTTGTAGTTTAATGATTTGTAGGCCTTTTTCAAAATAGATCAGCTAAATAACTTAAGTTTTCAATGTTAACTCCACCAAAGGGACGTTTATTCCTTGAGAAGAGAAGGGAGAGGCTATGGTCACCAAAAAGCAGTGAAGAAGCGGGAAGGTTAGCGGGGAGACTGGAGGCAGCAAGAACATGGGAAAGGGGATGAAGCCGAACCTCTCAACTCCGGGAAACAGCAATCAGAAACTGACACTTCCAGTTCAGACCCTTCAGCCTTCTGCGGAACATTCCCACTGGGGTGCCTTGCAAGGCTCCTCACATGCCATGGGTTAGATCAACTAACCCCTACAGACTGAAATAGCTCATTCCACCTAGTGTCTGCTCTTCTTAGTGCCATGACTGTCCACTTGGCCAAACGGGACGGAAACACCACAGGACACTCTTCTTTCCCATGCCTGCCTCACCCTATGACACCAGCTGGGCCTCCCATTCCTTCCCCTCTGCCTCACACTCAGTCTGACTTGACTTCTGACAATGGCAGCAGCTTTCCTGACTCAATTTTATTGTTTCTCTCCAATTATGAAATGTTTTAAACAGTGTAGCAGACACTCTTGACCTCTACCCACACTCTTGTCAGCCTTCTTCCTGTGTGTAGGGCTTTGACTCTGTTCAGGTGTCCCTAGGGCTTTGGTTCTGTTCAGGTGTCCCGCTTTGCCTAGTGATAGAATACTGTCATCAACTATGGAAGCTACAAGTTGAAATTCCAGTCTCTTTGCCAGTGATTCTATTCGAAGATCTGAGTTAAGACAAAGGAAAATTCTTTTTCAATGTTCTCAAAGGCACATATTAAGAATTATATACACATGTACACACATATATATATTGTAAGGTGTGAGAGGAAGACTACAAAAATAAGGAAAACACTGAGGACATGGCAAAGACCAAGGTCATGAGGACATGAAGCCAAGAAGCCATAGCTGTTGGATCCATCCCATGACTGGATTTATAGTTATAGAGGCTTGACTATCAGGGAAGTTGATAAACTTGGATTTGAATTTTGAGATTGAGCTTCCTGTGGGAAGGGTTGGTGAAAGGACTTAAAAATTGGTACACAAGTGATGGAGATCCAGAAAAATGGTTGCGGTCATCAGGTATGACAGTGACTCATGATAGCTGAGCACTAGGAAGTGCTTGCAATTTTAGGAGTCTCCACTCCCATTTCATATGTGAGGAAAATGGGAGCAAGCAAGGTCTTAAAAGGTGGCCCCATTTTTCCTGCACTTAAGGCTTTACATTATACTAGTCACAGCAAGGGGGAAAAAAGCAGAGTCACACACAGCAGCCAAGAAGCAAGACAGCACAAGAAAAGCAGCTTCAACTAGTGCCAGCCTAAAATAAAGATGTGTCTAGGTGAGGAAGCTGGAGAGCCACCTACAGCACTAGCTCAAGGGAGAAGCTGCCAGAGACAGCCTAAGAAGCTGTTGCGTTAAAGTTCTGCTTATGGGTAATGCCATGTGCAATGTTTTCTGCTTTCTAGCCTCAGCTCATTGTAACTAAGTTATGAATGAAGAGAAATAGTATTGATCAAGTATCTACAAAATGTCAAATACTAGGTTGGGTAGAAACTTCATATATATATATATTAAATTCTCATAGTCATAAGTCATTAAATTCTCACAGTAACCTTAGCCATTACTGAAATATTATCTCTATATGAACAGTGTCATCAAGCAAATGGCACACATGCGAGGTCATTCAAACCCACCATCCACCCCCGAAGCACATCCTTACCAGTTCAACTTTCAAAACACATTCAGCATTCAACGGCTCCTCCTGCAAATGGTCATTAGCACTGGGGATTTCCCAATCCCTGGATATTCAGGCGCTGGCTCTCCTTCAGTGTGTCTTCTAATATCACCCATAGCTAAGTCTGCACAAGCCTGGGGTCCCACAGAGCCTATTAACTCATTTGTGTAACAAAGTGTCAGGGAGTGTGCCAACTGCTGGATACAGTAGAGATCAATATAATCACGGCTGTCACCAGCCTAGGACAGGAGAGAAATCAGTACAAAGAAAACAAAAGGAAAGAAGGGTGGTAATAGAGAAAACGCAAAGTGATGTCAGGCCACAGAGAAGGGGGTGTGGTACCTAGACATTAAGGCTCTGAAAAGGCAATTCCAGAAATAACATCTAAGCAGAGGAGGAGGAAGGACTGGAATTACTAAAGGGGACGGGGAGGTGTGGCAGGAAGAGCAGAGCTCAACACTGATCACAGCAGGGCAGTGGCAGGAGGCACTGACAAAGGCTAAGCCGTGTTTAAAGAATAGACAGAAGTCCAGCAAGGCTGGAACACAGTGTGAATGTGGTAGAGAAAAAGAGACGGAGGGCAGCAAGGGACCAGATAGGAGAATGGACAGGTGGGGACACAGGTCTTCTAAATTCCATTTGAAAGCATAGGTCAGAGTTCGATGGAAGGAAGATCAGGAGTTCAAGGTCATCCTCAGCTATAGGCAGAGTTCAAGTCTAGCTAGTAAGGTGCAGGGTGGGGGTTGGGGTAAGCACAGCTTTGGGATGAGGGCTGAGATCAAAGGCAGGGTGGTGGCCTAGCATGTTCAAGGCCCTGGAATTAATCTCTGCACTGCTAAAGAAGTAAGTTTTATCCCAAGAGCAAGGTCCAGACAGGAAGGATTCTGAGGTGCTGGGTTCAGCACTTTGGAAAGCTAATTCAGGCGTCAGCATGAAAGTATTAAGTCTGCAGCCGGTGAGACTCGTTGAGAGATGGCTGTACCCAGGGAACTTCACTGATGCTAAAACTGTAGCCCCATGTGATCAGATTTAGAGCTATTTTAGTTTAAGCTGAAATGTGTTCACCTGGGACTGACCGATGCTGTGGAGAGCGAGGCAAAGAATGCCTGCATCTCTGGCTTGGATTAGGTACCTTGGTAAAGTTCTTGAAACAACAATACCTTTTAGTAAGTGATTGCCACAATCCAGGTCAGCTGTATAAACAATACTCTGGGGATGACATTTCATTTTAATTAATTAATTAATCTTTGGCTTTTCAATACAGGGTTTCTCTGTGTAGCTTTGGCTGGGGGATGACATTTTAAATTTATTTCTCCCTTTATTCCTTCTGCATTTATAAACAACAGTAAATACTCTCTGGATTTGTAAACATAGAAATGTGATCTTAAAATAGTGTGGGAGGAAGGAGGATAAACACAGGACCTACTTAACCAAACTATTAGTTGGCTGTTAAAAAAGCCAAGTAATTTGGAGTAATGAAAGCAAGGCTAAGAAATAGCAGACTAGTTTAATTGAAGGCATGCTTCTTTCAAGTGGGGTGCATTACAAATTAAGACATAATGAATCACTCTTAAAAATTAAATACTTTGGGGTTGCTGTATTATCTTTTAAAAGTTGCCTCGGTGTAATGCTAATTGTTATTAACAAATAAAACCCAAGCTTTACATTGGCTTAACATAGGAAGTTTATTCACAACCCCAAAGTATTCCAATACAAATGCTTCTGGGATGAAAGATTGGGTCTTTGCCTCATGTAACCATTTAGTGACCCGTCTGACAAAAACTCTGCCACGTCCAACACATGCCTTCAAGCTCCTCTACGGTACCAATGTCCAGTCAGCGAAGAGGTCAGGGAATGGGGAAATGGGCCGTAGGCCATCAGTATCCTATACCTACAGCTGCAGGAGGGTGTGTCTCTGAAGAACAGGAAGCATGCTTTGATAATTTAGTTAGCAGCCTCTTGGTACAGACAGTAAAACTCTGAGGAGAAGATATAGGTCAGAGCAGAGTGCTAACAATATTAAACATGACACCTAAACAGGGACCAGAAAGCCAAGGTAGGATTAGACCGAGAAGCAGGAAGCTCCTGACCAAGAAGACAACACAGGTTTCCATGTTAAGAACTGGGAACTTAGGTGTTAATAAATATTTTTGCTCTTGAACTTTGAAGTCGTTTAAATAATTCTTTCAGTTTCTTCTTACCTGATTGCTATTCTATTAAAAGCAAATTTGAACAAACTGCAACAGACTGCAATTCTTACGCATTACCTTTGACTATTTTGAATACAGTACCTTTGGTACTGTGCTATGTCCACCGTAATCCCATGTTGGTGTTTACTCTGCATTGTGAGGTACTGAGAGGATGGAAACTTAATGCGGGTATGGTGTTTAGGGGTTTTGATTAGGTCATCAAGGTAGATGCCTATGGCTGAAGCCTGGTGGTTTTATAAAAGGGATGAGGCAGATGACTCAGTAAGTAAAGTCTTTGATGTACAAACTTGAAGACCTGAGTTCTGGTCCCTAGAAACCACACAAAGCCAGACATGTCTGTAATCCCAGTACTCCTACAATGAGACGGAAGGTGGAGGCGGAAGAATTTTCCACGCTCACCAGCCAGTTAGCTTGCTGTATAGAGCAATAAACAAGAGACTCTTGTCTCAGACAAGATGGAAGCCGAGGCCTGACACCTGAGGTTGACCTCTGACTTCCATACACGTACCATGGCATGCACACGAACAAGCACACACATGCATACAGAGATTTAGAAAATTATTCAAGGGTGCCTAGCATGCTCAAAACCCTGGGTTCAATCCCAGTCCTGAAAAGGCAAGCAAACAAAGCAAGAAACAAAGCCGAGAGGGCCAGATGTATAGACACAGCATGCTCGCTGAGCCACTTCAGGACTCTGCCAGCAAGAAGCTCATCAGCAACCTTGAACCAAAACAAGGAACAAAATAAAACAAAATAAATCTCTTTTATAAGCCAAATAATCTGTGGTGTTATTAACAACAGAAAATGCTTTTAAAATGCTTGTGTGTGTATGTGAAAAACATTAGTAATTGTTTTTCAAAACACTAAACTATGAATTTGTAACTAGTGAATAAGAATTAGATGATATTTATTGTGAAGTGGACAAGATACAGCAATGAAAGCTTTCATCGTAGTTAATTCCTGGCCATCACATCAAGTAGCAGTTTACATTTTTAAATCCTAATTCATTTTCATCACAAAACATTCTTGTCTTTTTTCCTTCAAGTATAATAAAATTCCTTTAAAGACTTTTAACCCAGCACTCAGGGAGGCAGAGGCAGGTATGTATATCTCTGTAAGTTTGAGGCCAGCCTGGTCTGAGAAGTGAGTCCAGGACAGCCAAGGCTACCCAGAGAAATCTTGTCTTTTAAAAAAAAAAAGTAACAACTAAAGATAGACAACTGAAAAATAGAAAGAACAGACATACATATCATAAAATTTTGGGGTTAGATAAAAATTTCACAATTCATCTGTACACCATACACAAGTAACTATAACTTAATTTTCTACTTAATGAGGTTCTAAGGTTTACTATGGTCAGCAAAACCAGGACTTTAACTGCTAGGTATTTTGCAATAAAAGATTACTTTTTTTAAAAAATGGTTTTCCAAAACCTGGTTTTTCCATGTAACAGCTCTGGCATAAGCTTACTGTGACCACTAAGTGAGACTGAGTGGGCAACCCAACCCTAGAGCCCAGCTCTCTATCTATGTCTGAGAAGAGTGCACTAAAAAAACAAAAACAAAAACAAAAAACTTTAAAATTCTTTCCAGCTAAAATCTTAGGAAGTTCTGTCACATTTTCAGTTCCAAAAAATTTTTTTAAAGTAACCCAACCAAATTTGTACCAGAGAAGTTGATGTCACCCTTCTTCCTTGTTTTTTCCTTAAGCTGGACTGTTTTATTTTGCTTTTTAAAGATATGCCTGGAGAATAGTCAACCTACATTAAGAAAGAAAAAACAACAACAACAACAACAAAAAACCAGTAGGAGCTGAACAGTAATAGCAGCTGGTTATTCACTTCATTCTTAAAATGTTTGCCGCAATGTTGGCTAAAAGGGATTTGAAATGACACAGCAATAAATCTTCATCACACAGAAGTCATTCCTTTTTTTTTTTTTTCCAGGCTAGTTTGCTTATAAAACAGGAGGCTATCTGACTTAGAACGTTTGCTGTGAAGAGACTCACAGGATCTCTCAGGAGTACTGGGGAGAAATTGACAGACTTAGAGGTGACAGGTTATGTCACTGTTTCTTTCTATTTCTTTCTTCTAATTCTAATATTCCCTTATAAAAAGTTCCCTCTGCTTTGATGACAATTTCCACTTCTTTATATACTGGAATGGCAGGTGGATTTGAGTTAGCGTAGCCCTGTCATTGCCCTCTAAACAAAGCACAATCAACCTTGATTGCATGTGTGTTTGTGTGAACATGTGGGCTTTTCATACATGCAGAGAATGGCCATGCCCTCTTTAGATTTGTCAAGGACCCAATGACCCCCAAAAGGAAGAGATATACTGTTTTTTATTACGTTATTTATTTTGAATCCTGGAGCATATGCTGGACCATATTACCTGGACATGGAAGTTGAAGCAGTCTATTAACTGAGTATTTTAAATATTTATTTTACTTCTTAAGATTTTAGAAAAAGAAAAATAGAATATTTTCTTTAAAACAACAAAAATCTGCCAGGCAGTAGTGGCACACACCTTTAATCCCAGCACTCAGGAGGCAGAGGCAGGTGGATTGCTGTGAGTTCAAGGCCAGCCTGGTCTACAAAGCGAGTCCAGGACAGCCAAGGCTACACAGAGAAACCCTGTCTCGAAAAACCAAAAACAAAACCAAAAAACAACAAAAATCCTTCCTCACCAAATTGCCTTTGACCTTTCTCAGAAGCCACCTGCCTATATCCATGTGCAGACTCACTGTGGGAACTTGGTGTTCTGTTGTTAACTTTGACTAGCAAGTTGTCCAATTCAAGTCCAGATTTCTAGTAGAACGACAACAGTAATGCACCAATGGGGTTTGACTGTAAGTCAGACACTGCTCTGAGGACTTCATAGGGACTAAGTGTACTATTTCTAATGTTTAAAACAACATTATGTAGAATATAATAATTTACAAAGAAAGCAATTGAGGTACAGTGGCTCCTGAGTAATCTGCTCATAATGAAAAACTAAGGGGCTCAACCTAGACATACACTTAGTGCTTCAGAGGACCAAGCTGAGCTTCTGCATCCGTCACTGGCAGCTGCTGTGCACCGCGGCTGGCTATCCCAGAACCAAGCCCTCTTCCAGCTTGCAGAGGGGAGGCTGGGAGGTCAGGGGAACAGGTGAATCAAACTACACCGACTGCTGAGCAGGCTAGCAGTCTCTCTGTAAAAGGTGCAGGCAAAGATGCAGAAGAGAGAGCTCTTGCACATACTGTTTGTGAGAATTGTAAATGCGTACGGCCATTATGGAAAATAGTCTGCGGTTTCCTCAAAATTCTAAGAATTGCTCTATTGTATTATCTGGCGGTCCTATATCCTTTGGAAATTAAATCACTATTCAGAAAAAAAAACATTTGCACTCCTGTGTTCATTATGCCAATAACCAACTATGAAAACAACCCAGGTGCCTGTGTAGATTAAAAATAATTCCTGTCACACACACACACACACACACACACACACACACACACACACACAGGGCCCTACACAAAAATAAAAGAAACCCTTAGTTGCAACGATGTGGTTGAGTTGGGAGGACAATAGCTAAGTGAAATAAGCCACAGATATCAAATTCTGCATGTTCTCCCTTACAAAACGGAGTCTTTAAGTCTGGCTCACAGACACAGGATGATGGTGGCCATAAGGGCTCAGGGATGGGGGAAGGAAAGGTTCTTATCAAAGGGTACTGACTTTCAGTTTTAGATACCTAATGTATTATATATTTGAAATTTGCTAAGAGAAAATCTTAAGAATTCTTACCATACACAATGGTAAGTGAAGTAGTTAATATGCTAATTAGTTTGACAATGGAGATCATTTCATGGTCTATGAATATCAAAGCACACCATGTATAATTTTGAAAATTTTATATATATTGGTTTTTCGAGACAGGGTGTCTTTGTGTATCCTTGGCTATTCTGGACTTCCTTTGTAGACCAGGCTGATCTTGAACTCACAGAGATCTGCCTGCCTCTCCCTCCCGAGTGCTGGGATTAAAGGCCTGCGCCACCACGCCTGGCTCAAAAAATGATATTTTTGTTAATCACTGTGCCTCCATAAAACTGGAAGGAAATGCCAGTGGGAAAAAACAATCACATGTCTAGTATGGCCAATACTATGGGTTCTAGAACTTTTTCAAATATGAGCAAGTTAAATTCATAAATGGATGCATATACTCACACTTAAAACTTGTTTTTTAAAAAATAGATAAAACAGTTTAAAGAATTACAAGAAAAGCAGGTGGTAGAGAAACAAGATGGTAGAGAAATATTTTTTTTTTAATTGAAATTTGTTTTTACAAGGAGCTATAAGAGTGCCACTTTCAGGGCTGGAGAGATGGCTCAGTGGTTAAGAGCACCGCCTGCTCTTCCAAAGGACCAGGGTTCAATTCCCAGCAACCACATGGCAGCTCACAACTGTCTGCAACTCCAAGATCTTACACCCTCACACGAACACACACAAATTAAAATTAAATAAAATATTTTAAAAAAGAGTGCCACTTTCTGCTGAAAATGAGCAAGGCTAAGTCACCCCCATGCTTCACTCATATGCAGGTACACATGCACAGGCATGTGTACACACAGACTCCTGCCTGGGCTCCTTTATGACTCCCAGAAGATTTAATTTTGGCCCAGAACTAAATCATCACAGGCAGATCTAACTTCAAACACCAGATGGGGACCTTGTTTCCCCAACCCAAAACCCACAATAATAGCCCATTAGGAAAAACTCTTTTTTCTTGTGAGAATAGGAATTTTATTCAAAACTAAAGAAAGGAGGCAGGAAAAGGAGAGAGGGAAAAAGAAAGGAGAGAGAAAAGAGAAGAAGGGAGGGGAGTTAGTGAGAACGAGGAAGGATGGACATGTCAAAAATAGCACAATGCATACAATAAGATAGGTGAAAATCATGCCCAAGCCACTAACGGAAACACTCCTTATGGTAGGAGAAGTGTGTCTCCTGTGCAAGGATGGCCACACCCCAACCCCTGGAGTCTGTGTGCTCTTTACCTGGCAAAGGGACAGTCAGGCTGCTGAGGGAACTAGCTAATCAACTCATTCTCAAAGATGAAGATGATCCTGGGTTGCCTGGGTGGATCCAATATAACCACAAAGGTTGTTAAAACTGGAAGTGGAGGCACAAGAGAGATCATGATTCCAGGAAGATAGGATTAGTACGGTCAGCATTGCACAAAGTGACAAAGACTTGACCAGCAAGGTGTCTTTGGAGGTGATCAAGGAGGCTTGAGCCGAAGACTGTCAGCAAACTCTAGACCTCAGAAAGGGTGAGAAAGAGAGTCTGCCTTAGAACCCTCAGAAAGGAGCCAGCCCCGCCAACATCCTGCTTAGTCCTTCTCAGCTGCTCAAGGACCTCTTTACTGTTACAGGGCAAATCTGATTTAAGTCTCTAAACTTATAGTAATCTATCACAACAGCAACAGAAAAGCAATGATAGGAGGAGGATACAATCACACTTTAACAAGAGGTCCCCTCAGAAGGTCAAAAGAAACAGAGCCTGCTGAAACATATCTAGGGCTCTGATGAGCTTGAAAAAAAAAAAAAAAAACAGCAAGAGAAGAAAATACAAAATAGAGGAATTAGGGAGAAAATAATACATACAAGGAATAGAGAATCAATATATCTCTGATTGACATTTCTGGGGCGAGGGAAAGAAAGCACATAGGCAAAACATTACAAGACACAATCGAAGGCATATAAGAAGTCATCATAAATGTTCTGTTCAAAGAGGTTCTCAGGTAAACCAACAGACACAAATTCAACAGCAAGCCCTGTGCTAGTAAGGTAACTGAGCTTTGAGGGTAAAGACAAAACGCCAAATGATTTCTTGAAAAACTAACATAAAAATATAAATAGCCCAGGACACCTATTAAATCAGGCCTCATGGAAACTCAGCGGCAGAACACAGCACAGCAATGCTACCAAGAAAGCAAGTACAGTGGAGAATTTTGTACCCAAACTATCATTTCGGGATGAAGACATCAGACAGTGATTTGACACCATGCCTAGATTGGAAATGATATACTTCACGTGAGGCCATCCTGAAAAGCTTAGGGATGGCTGCAGAAAATGAGGCACAAAGATTGGAGGCAAACATTGAGCCCACTGGAGGGGGTCCGCAGGGAAGGGGAAATCTGTGTTCAAAATAACAAAATAAGAGAAATCAGCAAGAGAAGGAAGAACAGGTAAAAGGCCACTTAAGTGTTCTGACTTTTTCCAAACAGGGTCACAGGGTACAGTTAAAGCTCATGGTCTAAGGTCTTAAGAAGCTCGTGATACCATCCAAAGGCACAAAAGCAGTGTGTGCCTCACATTGGTGACTGCCTGGCCAATGCCACTTTATTTTCTTGTCTCACTAACAGGAGTTGCCAGCAAAGGGAGTCTTGTGACAGTTCTGCTCAATGATCCCTGAATTTGGGTTTCTAATAAAGTCTCACTTCTCCAACAAAGGCACCTGTTTTCCTTCTCCTCTTTTTTCCCCTTCCTGTCTAGAAGGCAGATGAGTAGTTGGGTATGAGGCAACCACCCCATGATCATGAGATAAGCAGGAACACAAAAGTCACAAACCGAGAATAGCTTATGAGCAGGCACCTTAAGTCAGGGACACTAAAGACACTGCACTGCGTAGCTAGAGAACCAGCCCAACTCTTGATCATTTTGTGGGACAAATACATCTCCATTTGGTTAAGCCACTGACACCGCTTCTATTCCACAAATACCAAACACAATATTACTGAGACATAACTAGGTAGACTAGTAATAGTAACCTAGTTACCAACGCCTGGGTGAGCAAGGAAGAGAAGGGATGTAAAGCTGTAACTATAAAGGTAACTTCCTAGAGGGGAGTACTTCAAACTAACTGCACACCTTCAAATAATAAGTAAAATACAAAACAGAGAACTAATGAGTATGAAATTACTTCAGAGGCAGTAAGGTGAAAAACTTCACATAAACTAAGACAGAACTAAGAGGAAATGTATCTGTCAAGTCAATAAACTATCATAGAAACCTGTTGAAAGCACATCAAACTTTTAGCAGAGTAAAATGAGATTATTCACTGGACAGGAGAGATTACTTTAGAACAGAGCAACTCTGCAAGTGGACATCAATTTTCCCCAAAAGTAGACTTAGAAATGTAAAGGTATTATACTCAAAATACTAACAAACTTCCATTGGGAACTGGAAAAGTGTTTAAAGCTCAATTCTTGAAGACAAGAGTAGGCTTCGGGTGGGGACTTCCGTGGAAAGCGTGGCTCCGTGGGTCAACACGCATAGCTGCCTGACAATGCTAACACTTGCTCCCTGCAGCTAACTGCGGAGCTGCTCCCTGCCAGGTAACGGCACGTGCACACTGCTCCATTTGATGCCCGTGGCCCTGTGAAGCAGTGTGTCAACTCCTGTTCTACACACGAGAACTGGGGCTCAAAACTACTCCACTGTCTGACGCCACACAGCCAGCAAAGGTGGCTCAGGCTGGACCCAGGACCTCTCTCCAGAGCCAGCACCACACCAAATAGCTTCTTGTCACACAAATTACAATGAAGCAAGACAGAAGCAAGTTCAGGGACTCTCATTCACATGGGAAGCAGGTGATGAAAACCACACTTCCAAACAATGCCCAAAGGGTGGACTGTTCTACTAAAGTTAAATCTTTATCATCACCGGCTAATAAATCCCAAGTGCATTATCAAATTAAGGTGACAAACAAGCCCATGGAATAATAGAAGAAAAATATTTTTAGTTGAATATTTTCATAACCTTGAACGTAGAAGGCTCTTTTATAATCATGGTACCAAACTGAAAACCCATAAAGAGGGAGCTAACAGATTTGCTTATTTAAAATTTTTAAATTTAGATTTGGTAAAAATCACCATACACAAAACTGGAAGAGAAAATGGGAAAATATTTCCTACATACAGCAAGAGCTTGCTTATAAAAAGCTATTAGAAATCAATAAAAATGTAACAAGTCCTCTAATAAAATGGCTAAGAGGAGGAAATTCTGAGACTCTACATAGCTAATGTATCTTGGAAAAGAGGAAAACCCCAGGAAGCGTACAATAAGATAATAGCATTGGATCCTGTAACTACTAGTCTAGGATAATGCTTACAATAGCCTGCTCCAGGACTGAGGGGATACGAGTTAGTAGGTGAGGCAGTGAGGCTATGCCTCTAAATAGTGATTAAGAGATAGACTATCCAACACAAGCCCTTCAGAGAACAATCTGCTACACAGTGCCAAAGAGCCACAACATGATGAGACTACACTACCACATTGTAGGCCGCTAGTGTCCTATAGGAAAACTGACCACATGTGCAAAGGCACACGTGTAAGGCCATTTACTGTAGCACATAACAACACGTTATCATAAACAATTACAATCAAACTGAAAAGACACAGGCACTGGAAAGACGAAGCAGAATTCAGTGTACAGACACAGAAGAAAGGGCTATATTGTATTATATGGAAAAAGAAGCCATAGTATACAACATTATTTGGCATGATCTCTATCTTCTCTCCCTTTGGCTCTTCCCCTTCCACCTTGTTTTCATTCCTATGTATACATGCGACACTTGGTGGGTCAAATGGCTGTGTGCTCTGGGAAGAAAGACACCACCTTTTCAGTGTTTATTCTAGAAAATGGAGGAAACATATTTCCTCTTTCACATTGCTCCTGATTGTTTGTAACTCGCACGTTTTTCTTTATAATTATGAAAATAAAGGTTTAAAAAGTACATCAAAATTTAAAGTAAAGGAAAAAGTTTTAACTAAAATGTTTTATTTAGAGAATAGCAGCCAGAGCCAGGAGTGGTGGCACATGCCTGTGATCCTAGCATTCAGGGAGGCAGAGGCAGGTAGGTCTCTATGAATTCAAGGCCAGCCTGGTCTACAAAGTGAGTCCAGGACAGCCAAGACTACACAAGAGAAGCCCTGTCTTGAAAGAAAGAAAGAAAAAAGAAGAAAGGCCAGCTGGTGGTGGTGCATGCCTTTAATCCCAGTCTCTGGGAGGCCGAGACAGGCTAGCCTGATCAACAGAGTGAGTTTCAGGACAGCCAGGGTTACAAAGAGAAACCCTATCTTAGTAAACAAACAAACACATAAATAAATAAATAAATAATAAAATCTTTGTTGTCTCTGCTGTGGCTTGTGTAGAAGTCATGGGGCTGAAGAGATAGCTGAGCAGTTAAGAGCTCTCCCAGAGGACCTGAGTTTGGCTCCCAGCACACACCTCAGATGGCTCACAACAACCTGTAACTCCAGCCCCAAGAAATCTGACTTCCCCTTCTGGCTTCTGCAGACACCTTCACTCACATGCACGAACCACACACTCTCTCTCACACACACACATACAATCTTTAATAAAGAAAATGAAAACAGTGTATCAAAACAAGGTGTTGAACTTGTTCATCTTTGTATAGAACATTTTCAGAACCAAATTCATTACTGTTCAAGAAAAAAAAAATTCCTCTAATATAGTAATAACTCTGGGTATTTCTTGTTTCAGGATGAAGCTTCTTAAATTAAGATCACATGATCCTATGCACAGAGTTTTAAAATCATTGGCATTGTTAATTGCCTAGGCATGATAAAAGTTAACTGCTGCTTCCTCAACACAGCACTCATTTCACAGGTGAGAGATGGTACTCTAGTGCTATGGGAGTGCCTGTCATTATTTTAGTCCTGGAGCTGGCTACTTAGGGAGAAATCTGAGATACTTTAGGCTCTTCCCAGTGTATTCTTATTCTCTGATACACTGTCTTTCCAAGAAACCTGGTTTGGCTTGCCCCCTCCCAGCTCCTCCAAGCTCTCTGGACTTCTGCTTTCACAGAACTTAGCCAGACTTAACGGGGCGTGCCCATCTCACTTACCTGCAGCCACCATCCCCATCTCTCATCCTCACAGAGCCAGGCCAGGAAGCCAACGGAAATTTGTTGGCATAAATGAATAAATGCTTTAAACACACGTGGAAACGTGTATAGGAACACATGACTTACAGCAGCAGCCAGCTACTCCCCGAGGAAGAGCAGGTGCTTGAAGACTGGGCCTCAATTCAGTATCTCTTAGCTTTGTAAATCCTATTGTTAAGAACATGTATCCCTTCGGTGGTTTGTTATTTAGTAAAACTGAACACCAAGTAAACGACACAGCACACACGACATTGCCCACATTTTCATGACAGTATAATCATAATAATTTTTTTTCTTCTGTGAGACAGGGTCTCACTGTGTAGCTCTTGTTGGCCTTGAACTAGTAACTCTCCTGCCTCAGAGAGTGCAGGGATAAAAGAAGACTTCTACTTAAAGCAGAAGTCAATGAGCACCAATTATAAACTAGTCTGACAAATATCAAATGATCTTGGGATAGCATGGTAAAGTACAGTGTTTCCTTATGCATTTCTCATGATTCTTCATAATTTTTTAAAAAATTCTGATGTAACCTTAGTTGAACAGGTACATATATTTTAACTGCTTTCACCTCCTGCAAGTTTCTTAGGAACCTTGGGATTATAAGGTAGTGTGGTCTGCTGTGGAAGACAGCATGGTAGTGCCTCAAAATTATAAATATAAAATTACCATATGAGCCAGTAGGTGGCAACTGTAGCTACATAACAAAGAACTGAAAGCAGGAATGTAGACAGATATTTGCATATCAATATCCACAGCAGCATTATGTGCAGCACCCAATGATAGGGACAACTCACACAGTCAAAGAGAGATGAATGGAGAAACAGCGGTCTATGCATATCCCTTAGCCATCGTGAACGTAATCCTGAAACCTGCTATAACATGAATGAACCCTGAAAACATTATGCTAAGTGAAACAAGGCAGACACAATGCACATAAAATGTATTAGTCCATTTATATGAAGTACCTAGAATGTCAAATTTATAGGGACAGAAAGAAGGGTGGTTACCAGGGGCTGGAGGAGAGGAGGGAGGAGGTGGAGAGCTGCAGACAGGCATGCAGCTTGTGATGGTGAACGTGTGTGGGAGATGGATGGTGGTTATGGCTGCACAAAAACGTGAAAGTACTGCTAAGTACTAAACCATACTATGCCTTGTACATGTTACATTTGTTATGTGTAATTTACAACAATGTGAATGCTAGTAGGAGGCATTTCATTTTTAAAAACAGACTCAGAAGACTCATATTTATATACATAAATAAGCATATATTTATGTTTTTTTTATTTGTATGTAACAATAATAATAAAAGAAAAAGGGGTCAGGAATTTGAAAGGGAGTTGAGGACATGACAGGAGTTGACAGGAATAAAGGGAAAGGGGAAATTATGTAATTATATTTTAATTTTTGAAATAATCCTCCCCCCTGCAGAAGCCAAAATTCTTTCTCTTAAAATTTAAAAGGGATTCACTGCCCTGGGAATGTGCAAAGAGATATCTTGTTGGTGGTGGTGGTGATGGTGTTCTTATTATGTCAATCAGGGGCAGAGGAGGTAGCAGTCCTTTGTTCACCTGCGCTTGATGCCTGGCTTGGTGCCCAAAGCTGTCTTATGTCTAGGACTCATAAAATCAAAGCCAGGCAGTACAGAGTAATAAGAGGAAAACAGACAGAGGCCTGTGGACCACCATGTCACTCACAGACCTGCCCTCCAGTGCATGACAGACAGGACACAGACACCCCCTTGCTGCCATGCCGAGCAGCATGGATGGAGGATGTCGTCCAGGGGCCTGCGTGGCCAGCCTGCAGCGGGGGCCACCACAATGTGTGAATATGTGGTGGTCAGATGGGAGAGAAAGACAAGTGGAGCAGCTTGAGCACTGTGAAGAGAGATGGAACTGGCACAAGGGTGGGGACCACGGTGAGGTCCCAGCCTGAGCTGCCACTGAGGGCCATGTCCGAGTCTGCGGCTATATAGCGGCAGGGGTCAGTGTTGACGTTGGTGGCTCATATCATCACTAGAGAACATGGGGATGCTTCTGGCTGGGGCGGTCAACTACTTGGATGTCCCAGGGCTGTGCATAACTGGACCCAACGCTCACTGCAGACTGGACTTTGGAAGGCTGGTCCCGTCTCTCACAGAAGGCAGAACTCTGGAGAGTGGCACTGCGTCTGCTCAGGCAGCACAGTGGAGCCGGCCCTGGGGGCAGGGGTGCCAGAGAGCCAGCCCTGAGGGTGTGAATGTGGGGTCATGAGCTTGGGAGAACTGGCCAGCCCCTCACAAGCTGCAGCACTTGTGACTGGGCAGCACAGTGAAGCTGGCTCTGGAGGTGTGGGTGCAAATGATCCAGTCCCAGCACTGAGGGCATGAGAGCAGGGGAGCTGATCCTGCTTCTTGCCAATGGTGGCATTGGGTGGCCTAGCCAGAGCAGTGCTGAAGAGCTTGGCCTGGTGGCTCAGATAAGGGAGAGCTGGCAGGCTGAGTGGCTCAGCTAACACCCAGGCCCACCCCAAAATCTGTATCATCTGTGAACAGCTGGGATGCATGAAAGGGCCAGTCCCGCTGTTCCGAAGCTGCAATATCTCCACTGACACAGGGCAACAACAGGATAACCAGGAGTCCCAATGAGGATCCAATATTGATGGTGGCACAGATGTCAAAGATCTCAAACCAGACCAATGGCTCATTACAAGTGAAGGCATGTGGAGAGGGGGATATACCGTGATAGATACCCTACAGCTTCCACGACGTTCCCTACACGTTGTGGTGGTGGTGTTGTTGTTTGTGTTTTATTTTGGGGAACAATAGCAAGGGCAAAGGGCTGATATGAGGGGAGGGGAGATGAAGGGACTAGGGTGCATGATGCGAAACTCACAAAGAATCAATAAAAACCTCCAATCCATGCAATCGCCATAGGAAGGAAAGGGAGGGTGGAGACGTGGCTCACTTGGAAGTTACCTGCCTGGCAAGCATGGCACCCGATTCTTAGTACCACTAACTCAGTGTGATGGCTCAATAAACATGTAACACTGGCATTCAGGATGCAGAAACAAGAGAACCAGAAATTCAAGATCATCCTTGTCCACACGGTAAGCTTCAGGCCAGCCGAGGCTGCGTGAGACCATGGAGGGAGGGGAAGAAGGAGGGGAGAAACTTACTAAATTTGAAGACAAAGTCGAATTGACAGTTCATAAGACAGATCACCTGTGACTTTGTGTAGGAGGAATAATCTTTTATGCCAAATTGATATGGGAAGGAACTTAAGAAAAGTACTTTTGGGGCTAGAAAGATGGCTTAGTGGTTAATAGCACTGGATGCTCTTGAAGAGGACCCAGGTTCAATTGCCAGCACCCACCTCACAGCCCACAACTGTCGGTAACTCCAGTTCCCCGGGATCTTGCCCCTACAGACCTTACACACACATGGCCTTTAGACATACACTCAGGAAATCGCTCACATACACCAAATAAAATCTCAAAAAAGACATTTAAAAGAAAATAACTTTCTTTTAAACAAACAAATCTTTTTGGAAAACTGACTTACAGATAAAATGTCTGCCCTTACTTATCTATTGTATTTTTAATAAAGATAAAAGGATAACATTGTGATGCAACCAACTTTCAAACAAGCAGCTCCAATTCCTATAGAAGAGCCCAGAAGGCACAGGCAGTGGAGACAGCTGTCCTGAGCACAGTGGTCTTGGCTGGCAGCATCAGCAAGGACTGTACCATGACTGCTTTCCTTCTAGGCCATGGCCAGTCTTTTATCAGTGTGCAGAGATGCTGTGTCTTGTGTTTCTGTCTTGTCTTCTTGTTCTCTAGTTCACCTGCATGGCAGCACTTTGCTGTGTTCAGTTTTTTTCTTCTTAGTAGGGCTGGGATGTCTTCTGAATGATAGGTAGGAGGTATTACCAGCATTGTGGCCTCTGTATCTAACTTCTATGTGAAATTAAAAAAAAAAAAAAAAAGGCACTGTCTGACAAAAGAACAAACAAAAAAACCAAAATCAAAAGCGTGGGGTCACAAAGCACTAACTACTGGGAAAAGAACAGGATATTGAGTATGGGAGTGGCTCTAAGTAAGATGGAAAACACGTGGTGTCTGAGTCAGAGTAAGAGTGGACAGACAGCGTGGGAGTCAGCAGACTATGGCAGGCATGATTTTCCAGCAAGGTCCTGGGTAAGCAGGCAGTAGTTGTCTGAGTAAGTAAACTGCATTTTCCTTATTCTCTGGAGTTAACAGAGCCACACCAAGCAGTGACCGAGGGGCACATGGCGTGCTGAGCCATGTTCCAGTCTCTTTAATTCTGAGTTCACATAAAGGTTGGGGAAGATGACATGTGAGAGAGAGAAAGGGACAGCAGTCACGATCAACTTTATTTTCTGAAGGGAGTCCTAAGAGGTGGAAAAGCTAAGTGGCTCTGAGTCTTGCTTTGTGCTAGGAGGCACAGTGACTCTGTGCATCTTCTTACTCGCTCTGCTCTACAAGTGAATGAAAATACGAAGCAGAAGGCGGACACTGCTAACTTAGAGTATGGAGACGTCTATTGTGAACGCAGAGGGTGAACTGACCCTAACCCTGAGAGAGCAGGTGAAAGGAAAGACTCTAGGCTGAACACGGACCGTGAGCAGAGATGGGGAGAGAGCGAGCAAGACAGGCACTGCTCACCAAGAGACGGCATAGCCAAAATGGCTGAGGTACATAGGGATCAGGCTGGGGGAAGAGAAACAGAAGGCCAGCCTGTGGGAGGGAGAGGTTTAGGGTAGAAGGTGGGGTGAGAAGTGCTGGGGGGCAGGAGGGCTGGCCAGTGTGTCCACTTTGACATGTTAATAGGCACCCCAGTTAGCCATCTGTCCCGGGTTTCTGAGACCTAATAGGTTTTTCTAGTTCTGTATTGGTGCATTCCTATTTTGCTGCCATGGAAACTGAGGCACACACAAGTTGGGTCAATTTCCCTAAAAGCCACACCATTGGTAATGATAGTCCGGTGGCAAAACTTGGGTTTGATTCCTATGCTGAAGACTTAGTCACTGGGCTGCGCCACCACAAACGCACACAGACAGGAGAAAATAAGTTGGGAATAAAAATGGAAGTGATGGAAAGAAAATATGCTACAGTGTGCCAAAGTAAACTACAAAACATTGACTTTCTCGATGAGATCTTGAAATAGTAGCAAGAAAACAGTGGCCTGACAGGGAGGGGCCGCACAGGCATGGAGCAGGGATCTAGATAGCAAAGGGCCATTTCCGTCCAAGACTGCTGTTTTCACTGCTCCTCCCTCACCTTTTTTTTTTTTTTGACAGATTTTGGGTAGAACAACAAATATTTGATTTACAAATGGATGTAAAAAACTGTGGGTTCAACTCAAAAGCCATTTCTTCCACTCTGAGTTACACACTCTGAGGTTTGTGAGACTCCTAGAACTGGGCTATGTGGTCACAGGCTAAGCCTCAGTGTTGTTACCATCTGGAACGTGGGGTCAGACTCTCCTGTTCTCCCATGAGAAGCTGGGAGGGGCCCTGAGAACGCAGCGCATACCTGGTGGGGTGTCTCTACAGCAAAATCAACCTTCCAGCCAGTTACAGGGCGGGTCCTTCCATGAATCTAGCACTTGGCAGACGGAGGTAAGAGCATTAAGTTCAAAGCCAGCTTGGGGTATACATTGAGGCTTTGTCTCAAAACAAAAACAAACAACATTGATAAAAATAATCTCAAAAGGAAAAAAAGAAAAGTGTTGATTCCATGAGTTTAGAGTTATTTTAATTAGTATATCACAAAAAATAAGTTAGGAAAATTTAAGGCCCAAGGCAGTCTCTTGTGAATAAAGAAAATTATTAATATTTATTTTAGCTTTCCTGAAACAAATTTTACTTTATTTAACACAACTGTGCTCTGAATAATGGAGATACGTGGAGAAAGAGTTGAAATTAAGCTGAGATATTCATCATGAAAGCAATCTTCTCTATACAATGAGAATATGCAGAATTCAGGAAATTGACACTGACCAAACTGTGATTAAGTACAAGAAAATACTTAAACTGTATGCACATATGGTGCCCCAGCTGCTGTCACTGGGTTAACTGGAGGGTGGCTGCAAGCAGGGTCAGCAGAACTATGTCTCAGAGATACAGGAGGGCATGATGCTGACAGAAATGACGCTGAGACACAGTAAGGGTCACACAATCTCAGCTACTTGGGCAACTAAGGCAGGAAGATTTAAAAAAAAACTCAAGACCTACCTGGCCTTAGAGCAAGTTCAAGGTCAGCTCGGGCGCTTATTGAGACTCTGTCTCAAAATAAAAAGAGAGTAAGGGATGTAGCTCAGTGATAGAGCACTTGCCTAGTAAGACTTGTGAGGCCCAGGTTCAAATCCTAGTACCAAAAAAGAAAATGAAAAAAAAAAAAAAATGCTGGGATTAAAGGTTTGTGTCACCACACCTAGCCTATTTGTTTGTTGTTTTGTTTTTAAGACACAGGTGTATCTATTTCAAATATGAACTATTTAGAAAAGCATATGAGAATTTAACTAGCCTAAATATCTCTAAGAAGATCCTGGGGTGTGTGTTTGTTTGTTTGTTGTGTTTTGGGGTTTTTTTGTTGTTGTTGTTGTTGTTTGGTTTGATTTTTTGTTTTGTTGTTTTTTTTGGTTTGGTTTTTCAAGACAGGGTTTCTCTTGTAGCCTTGGCTGTCCTAGCTTCAAAGTGTAGACTAGGCTGGCCTCAAATTCACAGTGATCTGCCTGCCTCTGCCTCTGCCTCTGCCTCTGCCTCTGCCTCCAGAGTGCTAGGATTAAAGGCATGCACCACCATGTCCAGAGATCCTGAGTTTTAAAAGGGCTAGTCGGTTGGTTGGTCTGTCTGTCTGTCCATCCATTCATCCAATCTACCCATCATCTGTTACCACTAAATGAAAGAATTACTTTTTTTTTTCTTTTTGATACTAATTTTCTGGTTATTTTTCCTATAAGTTTTAAAGGATATTGATACAAATAGGGTAGGGGTCTGGGGAAGGAGTGATGGTTGATGGTGACTGGGATTTGATAACATTTAGAATCACTGTGGGAATAATTTCTGCGCTGTCTGTGAGGAATTGTCTGGATTTGACTAGCTGAGGTGGGAAGACCCATCCTAAATGTGGGCTGTATTAATTCATGGGCTAGGGCCTTGGACTGAAGAAAGAAAGAAAGAAAGAAAGAAAGAAAGAAAGAAAGAAAGAAAGAAAGAAAGGAAGAAAGGAAGAAAGGAAGATAAGGACCTTTGACCTCTGGCCTTAACATCTGCACACATGGACACCTGCATGCACATGCATGTGTGCTCACGTGTACACAAATAAAACAAAAATAAAAAGGAGAGTCAAAAGTAGGCTGAGCACAGCATTCATCACTCTTGGCTTCTTTTTTAAACGGTCTCATTATTTTGTGTGTATGAGTATTTTGCCTACATGTGTGCCTGGTGCCTGCAGAAGCCAGGAGAGGGTATCAGATCCTCTGGAACAAAGAGCTACAGACAGTTATGAGCTGCCACGTGGATGCTGGGAATTGAACCCGAGTCCTCTGGAAGAGCAGCCAGTGCTTTAACCACTGAGCCATCTCTCCAGCCCATACTCTCTGCTTCTTAATTATAGATGCAGTGTGAGCAGCTACCTCAAGCTCCTGCCACTGTGGCTTCTCAATCATGATGGACCATACCTTGAACTATGTGAAAGAAGAAAATAAACCTTTCCTTCCTGAACAATTTGATGAGAGCACTAATCAGAAAGCACTTTTTAAATTCTGCTGAGGAAAAGAATAACATTTTGAAGCATATTGTATTTACTTGAAAGAAACATTCATTTGTTTTGGTTTTTTTCAACAGCATGCTGAATTCTTCCTGAGGGGAAGCTCTGAGCAGCTCCCTCTCTCTCTCCTGTCACCTAGGCTGGTCCTCCCAGACAGCATTCACTCAGTTTGCTCTTAGCTGCCGAACCCTGGTTAGCACTGAAGCTGCTAAAGCAGCAGGTAGCAGCAAGGACTTCCTAATCCAATTCAAGGATCTGTTCAAAAAGAAGTGTGACTGTGTGACTGTCACTAATTTGGCTCTAGAATAACTGTTTGGGATTGTTGTCAAGAGTAATATATGCTCAAGTTAGATAGACGAGGTTAAAACAACTATGTAAGTATGATGTGCCATAAATAGAAGGAAAACAACAGTGGAAATGCTGTGTTTATTAACCCTCATTTCCTCACAGAATTGGACTGCTTTTCTATGTACCTCAAAGTAATTTATCTGGGTTATTTGTACCTGGGCTTACATACTACTTTTAAGCAAATATTTAAAGTTCACCAGGGACCTGCTGTTTTCTCTTCCTGGAATCTGAATGGCCTCCTCAGGTAACCAGGATGCCACTGTTACTATACGTAGGGGTAGTCGCCGTTCACCAAGTAGGTGATAGCATTGGCACTGGAATCACACACGCGTGGCCCGCACCTGGCTCAGCCATGACTGCCTGCATCCCCGCAATCGCCTCACTGGGCTTAGCCTTGGGTTGCCTGTGCCGTGAGAAGGTTCTCTGAAGGAGCACAGCCAGGCATGAAGCTCGGCCTGGCAGAAAGCGTTTCTACCAGTTCAACAGCAGCTACCCCAATGGTGCAGCCATGGTCAAAATGCAGACTTAGTAATTTGTAATGAAACTAGTACATGAGGCTAAATATTAAAAGGACAAAAGAAAGACTTAGTAGCTAGCAAACAAATCCTCACTGCATAACACTATAATCAAAATGGGCATTTTACTATACTTTAAAAAAAAAAAAAGTCAATAATATTCCGAGTTTTCAAAGTAATAGCCTATTAAACAGAAGACAATCGGAAGCTATGTGTTTTGAAGTGTTTAGCAATAAAAAGTGGCAATATGACTTATGACTCCCAATATTCTTGTAACTATTAAGTCAAAACTGTCTGACATATTCTGCATTACTTGCTAACCATACAGTTTGTATTTGTTAAAGCTCAAGTCTGCATTGGTTAATCTTTTTATTTGTTTTATTTTTTGCACTGATTAATCCTGATTGCCACTTTATTGAACTGAGAGATACCTAGGGTTAGGAAAAGCACGCTTCTGGGTGCGTCTGTAGGAGCAGTTCTAGAAATGATGGGCACCTAGAACCCAACTTAGTTGATCTGTGTTGAGTACATCTGGCACCACCCAGCACAAGTAAAACAAAGGCAGGAGGAGAAAAATCCCCACCCGTGAGGACGCATTTCAGCTCCCTGCTTCCTGAACAGATGTGCTCCACCACACTCCTACAGGCAAGCTCCTTAAGCACTGAAACCTCTGAAGCTGCAAACTAAATGCACCTTTCCCTCTCAGCTAAGCTATTTGCCATAGTGACTAAAATTCCAACATACAGTCTGAGTATACAGTAAGGTGGGAGAAAAACAAGCTAAGCAAGAATGCGGGACATTCTGAGTAAAGGTAAGCTGCATTTAAAAAGTCAATTCACCATTTTTACTGAGTTGAGAAACATGCTTTATTTTAAAACTAGAAGTAAAACCTAAATGAGAAGAACTTATACTGTGCACAATTTAGGAATCCTTTAAAATGCACGTAACTCTTGGTTTCAGGTTAGCCGCTTAATTTATATAATCCATAAAGTGTTTCTGTGCCTGCAAAACACAATCTGCAATTTCCCCCTTGGGATCCTTTCATGAGTGTAAAATGGTGTATTTTATGACAGTCCCCTGAGTCTTGGGTGTTTAAATCATAAACCATATAAAACTAACACATTCAATCAGAATTAAATTTGTTTTTCCAGCATGGACTTTCAGCTTGAACCTCACAGTCATAAATCCAACTACCTCCTTAGCATTCAAAAGGAGTGCCCAATCTTGCCCCAAAACTATTCGCTGAGTTTCTCTGTGTAGCCTGCTGCCCTGGAACTCACTCTGTAGACAAGGCGAGATCTGCCTGCTTCTGCCTCCAGAGTACTAAGATTAAAAGTGTGTGCTGCCACTTCCTAGCTGCCTACTCTCCAGCTCTGATTCTGCCAACAATAACTCTCTTCAAAACATATGCAGAATAGGATTTCTCACCACCTACGCTACCATTACATCATCTGGATTATTTTGTGTATATATGTTTGTGGTAAGTACATGTTCCTATTGGGGTATGTATGCGTGTGGGTACATGTACCTGTGTGTGCAAATATGTGTGGAGGCCTAATGTTGCTGTTGAGTGTTTCTCTCAATCATCACTCCATTTTACGTTTTGAGATAGAGTCTCCTATTGAACCTGGAGCTTAGTCATTAACCAGGCTAGATGGCCAGTGAGGTCCAGGAACCTCCTGGTCTCTGTCTTCCCAGTGCTAGGATTACAGGAATAGGTCACTGCATCCAGTCTTTTCTTTTTTATTAATAATAACATTGTTGTTGGTGGTATTATTATTATTATTTTGTTTTGTTTCTCGGCAGGATTTCTCTGGGTAACCTTGGCTATCCTGGTCTCACTTTGTAGGCCAGACAAGCCTCAAACTCACAGAGATTCGCCTGCCTCTGCCCCCCTGAGTGCTGGGGTTACAGGCATGTACCACTGAGCCAGGCACATCCAATTTTTCTTATGTGGGCATTGGGATCTAAACTCAGGTCCTCATGCTTGCATGACAAGCACTTTAAAGAGCCATCTCGCAGTCCTTCACTTTGATGATGGCGGTTATATTATTGTATAGCTTTCTACAGCTTCCCTGCATCCCTTTCAGTTTACTGTAAAAAACAGAAGTCAGAGGGATTCCATTTACATATAAGCCACACCATGTTACTCCTGTGCTCAAAATCTCCAGCATGGAAAACATTAAACCTTCCTTTCAGCTCTCCTGATGCCAATAAACTGCCCTTCCTTACTCCGGATGTTCCAGCATGGCACAGGGGGTGAAACCGGATACATATCATTGTAAACAAATGAATGAATGTCTCAAATTTTTAAATATTTGATATTACGCTGAATTTGACCAATAATAATCACAACAGACAGGAGTCTAAGAATTGCCATTAAATTAACAGGGCACTTTAGGAGAGATGACAGATTGTCCAATCATACATTATCCCTGTCACTAGGAAAATAGTTCTGGGCAAGAAGACACAGTGTTCATCAAATGAAGGTGTCCTACTTCTTGACCCCCGCCCCCAAGATCACATGGTGGCCACAGGTAAGGTCAAGATCAGCAGAGCCTGTTCTTCAAGGCAGCATCCTGTGAATTCCCGCCAATTAATTTTCCTCAACCGAGCAGCTGATCTGACAGCTTCTTGGGTCCAGCTCTAACTGCGGCACAACTGCAGTCTGCAGCCTTCATCAACGGCTACCTAACAAGTCCACTGTTGTAGCTTCACCCTCTCACAGCTGTCCTTCTTTCATTTCTCTTAGCACACCGGGGCTGGACTTACCTTCTCCAAAGCAGGCGCTATAATTTCCCTTTAATTTTGTCAATAGTATAGGCTGCTCCCAAACACACTCTGACAGGTACATCAAATATAGCTCTATTCTCCCTTCACACCACCCCCTGCCCAGCTGCTTGGAGAGTATACACTAATCTATCTTTCAATACTCCACTAAAATGTTACCTCGTCTGTGCTGCTCTCCAGCTCCCCACAGAAACGCATACTTCCCCCTCTGCGCTCCCATGACATTTTGCTGTTTCTATCATCGAACTGAAAATGTTATTTTACTGTTCATATAGATTGCTTTATCACTATACAAGAGACATGTGGGCTTTCTTCTGCTAATAGATTACTTGCTTACCTTTGTTTCTGAGTGCTTGAAAAAAAAATATTAATGCTGTGTTTGTTTGATGATGATTTTTGTATGTTCTGGCTATGAGTCTTTGTCAATACACACACACTTTTTTGAGACTATAGTTCATCACTTAGGTATATCCCACTGCTGAGTCACTTTCCTGTCATTACACACACAGACAGGTTCTTTTCCTATAACAAGATTTTGATGACCAAAATCTAAAGCTCTTCCTATAATGTTATTTTTTTAATCTAGAGTCACAGATGGGAAGAGTCATAGGAGTATGTGAGTACTTGGAACTGAAACAGACCAAGCGAGGCTACCTCATAAAGAACCTTGTCAGTTGACACTGGTGCCCAGCAAGGCCTGAGAAAGTATTCCTCGCCTGCTTGCCATGTCCTTACAACCACAGCTTAAAAAACAAAATAAAACAAAAACAAACAAACAAACAAACAAACAAAAAACCAGAATTCTTTACCGGGCTAATAAGGAAAACAACAATAACAACAGAAACCCCTGCTGCTTCACTGCTTTACTACTAGCTCTCTGGATCTAGGAAAAGTGAAACCTGGCATTTATATGTTTGCCATGATAAATATTCTGTTCATTACATATGTGCATTTATCACAGGGCTAAGTGGTGAAAGAGGCATTCCCTGCTTCTGTTCTTATGGTGATGACATGAAAGCATGGAGAGAAAGCAGCTAGACGAAATACCACAGCATGACAAAAGTGTGGGAGACGGAGGCAGGGAATGAGGGGTGCCCTAGTGGACTTGGCTAATGAGGGAAAAGATTTCTGGGGTGTGATGCCTGGCCTACCAGAAGAAACAGCATGTTGAAAGATCTACAGATGAAAGAAAGAGGGTACCAGGAGAGTTTGAGAACTGGCATCCTGGCTGCAGCAGGAGGAATGGGAAACTGAGTGTGGCAAGAGCTCAGGCCATGGAAGGGTGGGGCTGGATAGATCTTAGAGACCTTAAAAGTGGCTCTGTACTTTATCCTAAGGGCAGGGCAAGGCAGAACACAATGTAATCAGCGAGCAAAGTGTTCAGATCTGCATTTTAGAAGGACCATAAGATGAAGAATAATTTACTAAAGGAAGTCAAGCACAGCCAAGGAGCCTGTTCAAAGGCGCATGTGTAGGATTAAGGCCTGACTGATACTCTTTGGCAGTTTCCCAGGAAGTTACTGCAGCTATCACCACTTGCGTCCACAGATTAACTCTGGTATTATTTATACAAGCCCCCCCACATACACACCTAATTTCACCTCAATCTAATTTATTTGGAACTGCTTTAAATATTTAACCTATGAACAACTACAACTTGATTATGTATCATTTCCCCTCAGGTTTTTGAAGAAATGACACATCTTGCATCCTATGTTTTTATAAAGATAATATACAATTAGTAGTGGGAAAACAACAACAACAAAACCAGAAAGGAGCAAAAGGGCGGGCAGGGGAGCTCTGATAGGCTGCCTAACAGTCTAGGAGATATCAAAAGCTGAGAGAGACGGAGGCAAAGGGAATAAATGTAAGGTAAGGAAGTAGGCTGCTGAGCCCTTAGAGCAAGCCACCAATAGCTTTCAAACTAACCGGTAGGAGGAAGCTTACCTGTGTCCCAACAACAACAACAACAACAAAACCGTATATTTTTTAAAATCTGAGAGGGCAATTTAAAAAGCAGAACCAAACCACTTCAAGCAGAATTCCAAAAGGCTGTGGTGTCAGAAGAAAAGCGATAAGCCACAATGGCAAGGCCGGAGAGCCACGGGATCCAAAAGACACTTGCAGAGATTTTAAGGACTTAAAACTGGGCCAGAGGAAAGGGAGCAGTGATTTTGTGGCTTCGCCAAGTCACAGTGTTAAGTGTCTTTCCTAGGGAGGCTACAGTATGGAAGAAAACAGATCTCCAAGAGGAAGAGCATGAAGAGAAAGCTGCCTGGAGGAGCCTCACGCGGTAAGGAAGTCATTAACCCTTTCCCTCCTCTCAAGTTCTGGATAGAGCAAAGGTGAAAACCTGTACGTTCTGTTAGGGCAATATTGATCCTCGGCAATTTCACTGCATCTGTTTCCATAGGAAATCTGCTACTGTGGAAATGAGACCGGTCTTATCTTCTAACAGGAGTACTGAGCCATCTCCTTCAAGCCTGGATGATGTGATGGTCTGACCACATCACGAGGTAGGTGACGCCAAGAAGACATAGCTCTGCACTTTCTTATCCAGGGCGCCGTTTCAAAGCTGTCTTCTTTAGAAAGAACACTCACACAAGATCTTGTTTCAATTACAGTTTTCTTGTTACTCTTTTCATGTGGGCAGAGAGAGCATAATTCCTCTTTCAGGAGATGTTTATCCCACTGGAGGCAACGGAGCTACAGAGATGAAAAGACAGATGTACTTTCTATCCTCCTGGGGCTCTTGAGTGCAGCAAAGTGCACAGGCAGATAATTAGATAATTGCAGAATAGGGGCTGGGTATTAGTGGAGCACATAGGAGCAGCAGCTGGGGAGTTCACGAAGGCAGCTAGAGGAACTGACATCTACGGTGAAGTTATGACGGACAGCTCATGGGACCTACATGGGGACCAGGAGAGGAACTGGAGCCAGGCCTGCGCTACAATGTGTCCCCCCAGAGCACTGTGGAGCAGTTTCTCAACCTGTGCTCTGATTGCATGTGCCTCCACCCAGCAAAAGCACAGATTCACCCCATTCCCTCAGGGGTAGAAATAAACTACTTTGTGTGGGTCACGACTTGAAAGGGTGGGAATCATTACTCGGAAAGAAATTAGGAAATGTTACTGTGTCCTTTCAGCAATAATTCATTTATATTGTTTCTCTCTCTTTCTCCACCCTTTACTCCACCGCTGCCCCCACCCCAATCTTTAATTCTTATGTAGAACTTGGTCACCTGCAATTACTAAATATATGTATTCTTAGAAAACACGATGATTTCATTTTAGATATAAAATTCTGATGAACTTTTGAGTGAGTGGTCTATCTTGGGTTAGGTGCTTGCTTCAGGACCAACCAAAGCCAAAAGGTAAGATTATTTTGCATTTTAAATCATGTACCCTGTTATAGAAAGGAAAGAAGAAAGAGTTGGCAAAGATGTGTCCCAAACAGACCAAGTCAGGGTGGACACAGAAGGGCTCCCTGGCATTTTGAGTGCTGACTAAGGTAAGCAACTACACATGCATTGATAGCAGCAGCATTTTTGCCAGGAAATCCCAGGAGACCAAACATCGGAATCCTGATGGCAATCTTAAAAGAGCAGCTTGGTAGTTTCAGGGCTGGAAGTTGGCCAGAAAGACAAGCCCTGCCCCCCTCTCCCCCCCTCCCCCCCGCCACAAAAGGACAGTGGGGCAGTGCAGTGTAAGCGTGAGAATGGACACAAAGAGACTGAGGTGGCAGACAGTCCAGTCAGAAGGAAGACACTGGAAGCAATATAAGACCTGGATAGCTGCCATCTGAGAGGAAATGAGAGGACTAGGAAGTACAAGTGTAGCCATTGCAAGGTTTCTGAGGCAGCAGATCCCAGCAATACCCAATGGGCAAGGGCTCTCTTAGGAGATGGCTGCACAGTGGCTTAATGGGTTTCTGCTATTTTTCTTAACGAGAACTTTCTGTTATTCTTCGTGATCTTAAAGCATGTATATGCTTTCAGTGGCCTCCATATCCTCTTCCCTTTTCTCCTTCAGGAACTACCTGCCTAGGTGACCTGTCTCCACCACAGAAAGCTGCACGCCACTTCTGAGAGGCAGCTGGCACCCCGATTCCCATTCCTAGTGTCTTACATGCCCCCCTCCTCACATTCACCCATAATGGTCTTGCCTGTTCTGTGTACCCAGGCTCCAGAAGCTCATTTCAAAATTCAAGTGAGAATCTACGGTCTCTGGGTAGCTCTCCAAGAACCTTCAAATCACTATATCTGCAGATACAGAGATGTGTTGCTGACTTGTCGTGAACTGGACACAAAGCTGGATCTAGCTGGGAAGAGGGAATCTCAACTAAGGAGCTGCCTCCACCAGACTGGCCTGTGGCCAAGTTTTTGAGTCATTTTCTTAGTCGTGAATTGATTTAGGAGGACCCAGCCCAGTACGGGCAGAGCCATCCTTAGGCAGATATGCCTGAGCTGTGTAAGAAAGATAGCCGAGATAGGCAGAGGAAGCAAGCTAATAAGCATCTTCCTCCACGGTGGCGTCTGGTTCACTTCCTACCTCGGCCTCCCTCAATGATATAATGGAAACTTTAAGATGAGATAAACCATTGCATCTCCAAGCTGGTTTTGGTCAGTGTTCTATCACAGCAACAAAAAGCAAACTATAACAATAGGTCTTTAATCCCAGGTCACTATGCTGTCAAGTATCTCATTTCTGTTTTTCTTTCAAGTTCTGTGGGACGGCTCACATCTACATCCTCAGCACTTGGATGGCTGAGTCAGGAAGACTGCCCCAGGTTCTAAGCCAGCTGGGCTCTAAAGCAAGGTCCATTTTTATTTAAAAAAAAAAAAAAAAGTGGAGTGGGGTGGGGTGGGGGAGAGGAAAGAAAAGGGCAGGGTGTGGGGGAAGAGGAAAGAAAAGGAAATTTTTAAATGCAACTTTTCAGCCAGGGGCAGGGGTGGGGGGTGGGTAGGCTAACCCCCTAACACTGAAGCTCACGGGACACACTGCATGTCAGCACAGAGCCCACCCTTATGGCTAATAAGCACACAGAGAATGCATCTATACAGAACGAGTCCAAAGCTGCAGTAACAGAGCGCTGAATGAGTCACATGGAACGCTAAGTACTGACCACCAACCGGCTTTAGCTTTTCTAGTCATTAAATCATGTTTTTCTCTGTGGTATGCAAAGAAAATTCAAAGTCACCAAGTTTTTACTCTTCTAGAATTTAAAGGAATGCAAAAGATAGGAGAGAGTGATAATCCAGAATCAGGGTCAAAGGGAAAGCAATGGATCTTGGTAAGGCAGTAAAGGTAAAAGGCCAGGTCTATAATTTCCTATGAACACAAACAAATTCATCTAGTCAAATTTCAATTTAAGATTAGTATAAAGAATCGGGTGTGGTGGCGCACGCCTTTAATCCCAGCACTCGGGAGGCAGAGGCAGGTGGATCTCTGTGAGTTTGAGGCCAGCCTGTCTACAGAGTGAGTCTAGGACAGCCAAGGCTACCCAGAGAAACCCTGTCTCAAAAAAAAAAAAAAAAAAAATTAGCACGAAGAAAAACCTGATAATGACAATGAAATACTATCTCTCTTCAAGTACATAGATACTCATTTTGGAAGTATTCTTGCTCTGTCCTTGGCTGAATTAATATCATTTGTCTCTGAGGGCAATCCAGTGAAAAATAAAAAGTTTATTTTCCAGACATTTTGGTCCTGTATTTAACATCTGAGAATCTATATTAAATAGAAAGAGCAAAGGTATTTATGAAGATGCTTACAAAAACATTTTATATTTATTTATAAGTATGCATCTGTCTAAGTATACACGACATGTTAGTGCAGTGCCCACAAAGGCCAGAAGAGTACCAGATTCCCCTGGGACTGAAATTACAGGCAGATATGAGCTGTCTGATTCGGGTGCTGAGAAACAAATTCAGGCCAGCAGGTATTCTTTTAAGAAGAATATTTACTATTTTATGTATATGTAAGTGTGCTGAGTATATGACTGTGCATTGGATCCCTACTGGAATTATATGTGGTCTGTGAGCTATCATGTAGGTGATGGGAAATGATCTCCAGTGTTTTCCAAAACCAGTAAATGCTCCTAACCACTGAGCTATCTCTCTAGCCCCAACAGAAAGCAATCATAACTGCTGAGCTGTCTCTCCAGCCCCTCAAAACAACTTTATTAGTAAGACAGCTACAAGCACCTCACCAGCCAATTGACTAAATATTCTAGCATATGAAATAAGAATGTGAGATAAATATGTAAGATAAATAAAAAAACATATGCCAAGTAAAAATAATGAAAATTTAGGAGCAGTATTTATAGTGTGATCTTTAAAATTATATATATATATATATATATATATATATATATATATATATATATATATATACACACACACACACACACACACACACACACACACATACACACATATATATACATATACATACATATGGAAGGTTTTGTTTGTATATTCTATATTTATGTCTAAACTTTGTACAAGTTTATGTTATATTTGTATGCTGGTTAGTTTTATGTCCAGCTTGACACAAGCAAGAGTCATGTCGGAAGAGAAAGCCTCAGCTGACAAAATGCCTTCATCATATTAGCCTGTTGGCAAGTCTGGGGCAATGTTTTCCATTAACGATTGATGCGAGAGGACTTAGCCCTCTGTGGGTGATGGAGGTCCTGAGGTGTATATAAAAGCAAGCTGACGGTGCCATAAGAAGCAAGCAGTAAATGGTGCTCCTCCATGGTCTCTGCTCCACTTCCTGCTTCCAAGTTCCTGCCTTGAGTTCCTACCCTGGCTTCCTTTGGTGATGGAATTATATAAAATGTAAACTGAAGTAAATCCCCAAGTTTTGTTTGTTTGTTTGTTTATCACAGCAATAGAAAACAAACTAGAACAGTTGTAATTAGAAATCTACAGATATTTAAAGTAAATATTAAAGATTTATTTATTATGTATACAGCATTCTGCCTGCATGTATACCCACAGGCCAGAAGAGCACATCAGATCACATTACAGATGGTTGTGAGCCACCATGTGGATGCTGGGAATTGAACTCAGAACCTCTGGAAGAGCAGTCAGTACCCTTAACCTCTGAGCCATCTCTCCAGCCCCTAAAGTAAATATTAACTACTGACATGTAACTATAAACAAAGCTGCATATCTCTGTATTTGTAGGCATGTGAGGCTGCTTAAGACAGAAATCTTGCCGGGCGTGGTGGCAAACACCTTTAATCCCAGCACTCGGGAGGCAGAGGCAAGCAGATCGCTGTGAGTCGAGGCCAGCCTGGTCTACAAAGTGAGTCCAGGACAGCCAGGGATACACAGAGAAACCCCGTTTCAAAAAAACAACAAAACAAAACAAAACAAAAAGACAGAAATCTTGTTACAATCCAAAGTGGCCTTAGACTCTCAATCCTCCTGCCTCTGCCTCTATCCCTAAGCACTCAGATTACAGATGTGTGCTACCATACCTGGCTTATAATTGTATACAGAGAAAAATGAAAAGCAAAACACAAAACAAAAACCCTGGAAGGCTACACCAAACACTGACAACAACCATTCTGAGTAGTAAGATTTTGAGTGTCCCTTGTCACTTTCTGTCTTGCTCCATTTTTAAAAATTGTGTGTGTGGGGGGGGGGGATACTGAGATATGGTCTCATTATGAAATTCAAGCTGGCTGCTGGCCTCTTGCCTTAGCCACCTCAGAGCTGACATTAAGGCTTAAGCTACCACTCCCATCCTGACATTTTCCGAAAACCACAAAATCCATATATTCTTTTATAAGGTCCTTATTTTTAAATGCCATTTCAATTTCTACCTTTTTTGAGAACATTTTAAGGTTGGACAATACCTCCATAGTGATGATCAAGTTTGCCTCCTTTACCTGCTCAATAGATTCTAGGTTTACATCAGCTTAAAAGGATGCTCAGCATTAGCCGGGCGTGGTGGCGCACGCCTTTAATCCCAGCACTCCAGAGGCAGAGGCAGGCAGATCGCTGTGAGTTCGAGGCCAGCCTGATCAACAAAGAGAATCTAGGACAGTCAGGGCTACACAGAGAAACCCTGTCTCAGAAAACAAACAAACAAACAAAAAGTCAGCATTTGAACAAAAGAGATAGCAGAGTGGACACTATCAGCAAAATATGAGTGTTTCCAGTTTTGTTATGATAAACACAGGGATGTCATAATTTTGATAAAGTCACTTTATTTTTTTTTTAAGATTTCTTTATTTATTATGTATACAATATCCTGCCTGCAAGCCAGAAGAGGACACCAGATCTCATTATAGATGGTTGTGAGCCACCATGTGGTTGCTGGGAATTGAACTCATGACCTTTGGAAGAGCAGTCGATGCTCTTAAGCACTGAGCCATCTCTCCAGCCCCTAAAGTCACTTTATATTTCAATGAATAGGGTTTTTTTTTAATATTTTATTTATTTATTTTATGTATATGAGTGCTCTATCTGCATGTACACCTGTCCACCAGAAGAAGGCTTTAGAGGGTATAGATGGTTGTGAGCCACCATGTGGTTGCTGGGAATTGAACTCAGGTCCTCTGGAAGAGCAGACAGTGTTCTTAACCGCTGAGCCATCTCTCCAGCCCCATTCAATGTATAGTTTTTAAAAAGATTTTGCATGCATATCATATTTGTGCTAAAAGCTGTGAAGTTGGACAGGGGGGGATCCTCACTTTAAAGAGAAGTTGCTTGATGCAGAAGAGGTGGGAGGAGCATGTCCAGTACTAGCCTGCACAGTCCAATGTGGCAGCCACTAGCCACATGGAACTATTCAAATTTAAATTACTTGAAAACCAGTTGTGTTCTGTAATTGCACCAGTCACATTTCAAGGACTCAATGACCACATGTGGCCAACAGTGAATACTCTGGGTAGTCCAGACAAGGAAAGTTTCCGTCATAACAGAAGCAGTGTGATTCCCACTCCAGTAGCATTTTCCGCTCATGCGGTGGCTTTGCACACCCTTGCTTTGCCTTCCTCAAAGCAAGGAAAATATTATATAGTCAACATATTCCACATAGCATGACTTCTGAAATACTGCAGGGGAAACTAAAGGTGGCTGGAGTAGAAAACACTGAGCAGTGGGTGAGAGGCACATTAAGACCCTGGAGCAGGGGGTAGTGTACTCTGTAGGTGGCCTGCCTAGAATCTGCTTAATCCTCTTCTTCAGTCTAAATGAACTAGAATTTTCACATAACTCAGAGTTCAGAAAGGCCTACAATGCAATTTGGGCTTGGGAAAACAAGGTCGGAAGTCAGCTGCTGGAGATGCAGCCTTGTGTGGCTTTGGTCTTAGCCTCTGAAAAGGCAGATTGCAGAATACAGCACCTAATGAGCGTCATCCTGGGGAATGCCCAGAGGTGAGGGCACACTGTGAGCTCATGCAGATCTATCAGCCCAACAGCAAACAGCATAAACAGAATGCACGGTGAGATTTACTGATAGCGTGCACACCTGGCTGCCCCGTGTCTCCTGGGAGGAAAACAAAACTTCGTGCTTTATGTGTTACATCAACCATGTGAAACAGAAAAGAGTCAGTCTTTCACAGTAAACAGTATTGTGAAAACTACCTATTTTATGTATTACACCTATCACAAACTTTCAAATCATTAAACATTAAGGAGGCACACTGACGATGTAAATATTAAGGAAGCACAGTAGCTAATTCCACTTAGAGTCAAGCATTCAAGAAAACCATAACGAATCCAGACAGAGGGGCTGGAGAGACGGCTCAGTGGGTAAGAGCACTCACTACTCTTCCAAAGGTCCTGAGTTCAATTCCCGGCACCCATATGGCAGTTCACAACTGTCTGATGACGTTTTCTGGTGTGTAGACGTAATATAGACAAAGTGTCCATATACATTAAATAAATAAATCTTTTAGAAAATAATTTGGACAGAATAATGATATTAAGGACAGTATAATTCTCATTTTTGTAGAGTTTTAGAGCATTGCAACATTGAACAATATAGCTCCCTAACAACTGTACCGGTTTCATTTATATGATGCCAGTTAGGCCTCAGGCTTCTAAAGGAAAGTCTAAGTTTATGATCTCTTTCTACCTTGGGGATGGTTCAGAAGTGTAATGACAACTCTGCCAAACTTTTAGAAAGAAACATCAGTACCAAGAACTGTTGTTCACTCTTCACTAGAACAAACACAGTCTAACTAGAAGTGACTACACTCACAGCATTTATTGCTCTGTTAGCACGCACCTGAGAGGGGAACTACAGCCCAGTGAAAGAAAACTGCAATGCGGACTTTCAGCAGAAAGATGGTGGCCACTGTCATTTTTCTTTCTTTCTTTCTTTCTTTCTTTCTTTCTTTCTTTTTTTTAATTAAAGAACACCCTGTTTTGAAACTCTGGAACTGTTTCATCAAGAACTTGTAAGAACATCCAAATGGAATGAAAAAGGAGCTATTATATATCCAAAATCTGGCTTATTATTTATTGCACTCAGCACAAAATGGCAAGACTTAGTAAGAACTAACGATCGTTTGCACAGAAAGTAATTCATCGGCAAGAATGTCCTAACTGATGGGCCAGAGCACAAGCACCTGCTGCAAAAATACTTCTGTCCATGATGTCTCAGAGGCAATGCTGTCACGGCTACATGTGCAATGAAAGCATCCAATGACTGCTCTGAAAACTAGGCCCTCTCCATCCCACTTAAGACTTAATTCATCTAAGACTAAAAAGGTAAAGAGGTAGCAAATGGAACTTGGAATAAAAAAGTACACTATTAAAGTTAACGTTGAAAAAACCCTGATAAGGACTTTGATACGATGCTGTCACACAATGCAGCGCAGAATGGTCTGCTTTCCACAAGCAGGCTGAGGGCACGCTAGGATGCTGCTTGTTCTCAGGGAACACCCTCTGAGGTATGTGGGCTGCGGAGGCACAATGTCTGTACTTTCTCTTAAACAGTAGGTGGGGGTTACAGGGCAAATGTCAAACAAAGTGTGGCGGTTGAATGAATAACGTCTCATAGCTTCCATGAGATTTTTCGACTACATCAAAATAAAGAGTCGCCCCAAAAGCTAAGTTCTGTGGTCACCTGAGCATGACCTAGAGAGATCCAAACAGCGTTCGGACGTTACTGAGGGAGCACAGTATTGTCATCAGCTCTCCAGTGCTACAGGCGCTCTAGAGCTGACCCACGCCTCATAGTAGCACACATAAGGGATCAGGCGGTGACTTGAGCTAGAACCACTGACTGTGTCACCATCTCACCATAGTCCATGCTGTGTCATGTCCTTATTGTCATGACGAGGAGCTGACTCATTTCACACAACAATCCTGTGTCTCATATTTCTTCTTAAAACCATATGACTTATAAGAAAAGACCCCCACACACACAATAAAGAGGCTCGTGGACGACCAGGCCAGGCCTCCTAAGAGCCTGTTGTACCATGCGAAGTACATAAACATACTCTGTAAGAGAACACACAAACTGTCAGAAATCGATATGCAAGACTTGGAACAGAAAAGTCCCTTAAAAAATTAAGCACACTCATCTTACAGCTGTGAAAATGTATTGGAAGCCTGGATTGTTGGGTTTCATGTGCCCCTACCATTTCAAACAAAGCACAGAAGGAGACACACTTTGTGTCATGAGTTGTCATCCACAAATTATATGTCTAACCCTGGAGCTTATTTTAGAAACACTCCTCACTAATTTGCCTGTGTTTTTGAATAGCAAGTAGTATGTTTTCAATCATGAAAGGTTACAGGGAAATTTTTGTGGTTAAAAACTGGCCCTTCGTTGGCATAAAAAGCATCAGTCTTTGAGCAGTCCTTTGGGAAACAACTCCTTTTTTTTTCCATCATTGTTAAG
The DNA here is from genome assembly GCF_903995435.1 of Acomys russatus. Taxonomy (NCBI): domain Eukaryota; kingdom Metazoa; phylum Chordata; class Mammalia; order Rodentia; family Muridae; genus Acomys; species Acomys russatus. The sequence continues at coordinate 7,840,571 of NC_067152.1, forward strand.
AGGTCTTCAAATCAACTTAATAGTCACTGCTCTTGGGGATGCTGGTGTGTTCACTGAAACACTGACGTCACCTAAGGCCCCATAAGAGGCAAAATGAGAGCAACTGATAAAGAAAAGACGACTTCTTTGCCACACAGTGAGGGAACCAAAACATGTGAACCTTTTAAAACAAATTCACTGACGGCTAAGTGCACATTGTCCTTCCTCCAACAATAACAAACCAGGCCTATGGCACCATGGGGCTTTTCCAGGTTACACATATCAAAGAGCACAGACATTTTACTTTGATACAAGATTGTATTTTGCTGGGTGGTGGTGTCGCACACCTTTAATCCCAGCACTAGGTAGACAGAGGCAAGTGGATTTCTGTGAGTCTGGGGCCAGCTTTGTCTACAGAGGGAATTCTAGGACAGCCTAGGCTACATAGTGAATCCCTGTCTTGAAAAACAAAAAAAACAAAAACAAAAAAAAATGTATTTCATATCGTTTTCCACAAGTATTCTTCACATAAAAAATATCTGAGGGTATAAAAATGAGATGGCTTTGTGAGTGCACCATTTGCCGCCTCCTCCAACGGGCTGGTTCTCCATCCCTTCCACTGACCAAACATTTATGCTTCTTGCAACACATAGTCATTTTATATAGAAATAACTAGGGACCACTGCTTTTATTCTTCCCGACTCAACATTATACATATCCTGGCCTTTTCTCTGCTTGCTTAAGCTTTGTTGTAACAAGAATACACAAGTGCTTCTAAAGCTTAACTACAGCGGAGCGGGTGTGAGGGGAGGAGTCCTGCAAGAGCTTGGTAACAGCTCGCTGCTTAAATTGCAGTCCACCTAGCAGGTCTCAGGGGCCCACACCTGTGATCCCAGCACTCAGGAGGATCTCCCAGCAGGCAGGAAGATCTCTGTGAGTTTGAGGCCAGCCTGGTCTACAGAGTGAGTCCAGAACAGCCAGGGATACACAGAGAAACCCTGTCTTTAAAAAAAAAAAAAAAAAAAATTGCAGTCGACTTGACTGAATTTGGGATCTACTAAGAAATGCATCTCAGGTTTTCTAGAGAGGTTTAAATGGGCAGGTAAGACGGCATCCCTGGGCTGGGGTCCCAGACTGAATAAAAAGGGTAAAAGGAGAAAGCCTAGATTCTTTCTCCTCTCTGCTTGCTGAGTGTGGACAGTGTGACCAGCTGCCAAGAGGCTACTTTTTGTCAGGTATTGCAGGGATGAGAAAAGTAACTATATATCATGTCAATCAATCTGTTTATCTAGTTTACTAGACCATCAGACCTCCCTTTACTCACTATGGTACATAAGTTAATGTGTAAAAGCAAGCAACCAACCAACCCACCCTACTGTTTTAAGATGTGCACTGGCTGGTTGCTTTGCTTCGCCCCTGAGTGCTGGGTCGGGGGAGACTACCTCCTGGATTAGCATGTTGGAAGCTCCACAGTCAGCCTGTGGTTTTCTTTCTTTCTTTCTTTCTTTCTTTCTTTTCTTCTCTGTTCTTTCTTTCTTCTTTCTCTTTTTTCTCTTCTTTCTTCTTTCGTTTCTTTCTTTTCTTTCTGTTTCGTTGTGTTTGTGTGGTGTTTTGGTTTTTTGGTTTGTTTGTTTGTTTGTTTGTTTGTTTTTCGAGACTGAGTCTCTATGTGTTAGCCTCGGCTGTCCTGGACTCGCTTTGTAGACCAGGCTGGCCTCGAACTCATAACAATCTGCCTGCCTCTGCCTCCCAAGTGCTGGGATTAAAGGCATGCGCCACTATGCCCAGTTCAGCCTGTGGTTTTTGACGGCAGGAAGAAAGGCCTTTGACAAAGCTTGGTGAGGCATGTGCTTGACTGCTACCCACATCACAAGGTAAACCCACCATCGGCTCTTACTGCAAAAGTTGATGCTTCTGCCATTCTTCACTGGGAGCCAATATCTTGTCTTTTGTCACAGAACAAAAATGAGACCTAGTAGCAACTCCTCCAGTCCCCTCCACCCACTTACGACCTCACCCACTTGCACATTAAACACCATTTACCCTTCCCAAGGGAAAGAGAGGACTCAGAGCTCTGGACCCCACATTGACTCACTTCCCCCATCTGATTCTGTTATCAACTCCTAGTCTCACAAATGTGCTTAAAACTACTTACTCATGTTAAAACAATACCCTCCATCGAGTCTGTGGCCCCTCTGCCTATGAACTTTCTCCCCCTTGCCCTTTATAACTAAAAATCTGGACTAAACTGTTCACATCAAGTGCTCCTCAGCTCACTGAAACCTAGCTAACACTCTACCCCTGTACTGACATCTCCCATCACCACAGCCAGTGAGTGCATCCACTTTGTTTAATGTGACCTCTCTTCAGCATCTACTGATGCCTCATGCCAGAAATCCTCACAGACACACTGCTTTCTTTCTGTACCATGATTTTCTGGTTCAGCTACTTCTTGTATGGACTCTTCCTTCCATAAAACCACGAAATGTTAGGACTGTCTATCGCTGGTAGTAGGTTTTGATACAACTACATGGAAAAGTGATTGGATAGGTATAATATTTCCCAGTGGCTCACGCCTTCAACCAAAGTATGTTACTTCTAGAAATCCATATAAGATAAGATTGTTGGGACTAGAGAGAGGGCTTAGTGCTTAAGAGCACTGGCTGTTCTTCCAGAGGATCTAGGTGCAATTCCCAGGATCTACATGAAAGCTTACAAGTGTCCAGTTCCCGAGGATCTGACTCCTTCACACAGACATACATGCAGGCAAAATACCTATACACATGAAATAAATTAAAATTTAAAAAGTCAGGCATGATGGGGTATGCCTTTAATCCCAGCATGCAGGGAGGTAGAGGCAGGCTGATCACTGTGAGTTCAAGGCCAGCCTGGTCTACAGAGGGAATTCAAGGACAGCCAGGGCTGTGAGTTTGAGGCCAGACTGGTCTATAGAAGGAGTTCGAGGACAGCCAGAGCGACACAGAGAAACCCTGTCTCGAAAATCCAATAATAATAATAATAACAATAAAATTTTTAAAAAGATTGTGGACCTGGATAGGTCTATATCAACTTGACACATAAGGTACAACAACTCATCAGAGAAAAGGAAGCCTCAATTAAGAAAATGCCTCCATAAGCAAGCCTGTGAGGCATTCTTTTTTTTTTTTTTTTTTTTTTGGGGGGTGTGTGTTTTGAAACAGGGTTTCGCTGCACAGCCTTAGCTGTCCTAGATTCACTTTGCAGACCAGGCTGGCCTCAAACTCACAATGATCCACCTGCCTCTGTCTCCCGAGTACTGAGATTAAATTTTTGTTTTGTTTTTGAGACAGGGTTTCTCCATGTAGCCCTGGCTGTCCTGGAACTCACTCTACAGATTAGGCTGGCCTCAAACTAAGACATCTTCCTGCCTTTTGCCTCCCAAGTGCTAGGATTAAAGGTTTGCACCAATATCATCTAGCCCCGGGTATTCTCTTAATTAGTGATTGATATGGGTGGACTCAGCCTGTTGGGCAGGTGGTTCTGGGTCTATAACAAGCCATGAGAAGTAAGGCAGTAAGCAACATTCCGCCATGGCCTCTGCATCAGCTCCTCCCCTCCAGGTTCCTGCTATTTTGAGTTCCTGTTCTACCTTTCTTCACTGAGATACAGTGTGGAAGTGCAACCGAAATAAACCCTTTCCTCCCAACTTTTTAGTCATGGCGCTTCATCACCACAGAACCCTAACTAAGACAACTGCGATCATCAGCAATGAAAGAGGTAATCCTGGCACAGAAACATTAAATATTAGGTTATTTGTGATAAGAGATGAAGTTATGTTTAAACGTATAGCAATGTTACATAGCAAAAATATGATGCTGTCGAGTTTTAGTAAAGGTGTAAGGGAAATACACAGATGGGGGAAAGGTCTGAGAGAAAACATTCCAAATACCAGAAGTGATTTTCTTGTGGATTTCCAAGCGTTCCGTGAGGATCGTGTATATCATTATCAGGGGGGAAACAAACTTTTTTTTTTTTTTTTAAAGAAATCAAGGGTCAAACTCTTGTTTGAAAAGGTGGTATCCACTTTCACGTCTCACTCCTAAGAGGCATCTCACATGTTTTGGAAGCCCCAGTTATCAAATACAAACAATGTCACTGGCACACTCCACCCTCCACTGCCACCTGGCCACCAGACAACTCCATTGAAGACCAATAACAATTTCAACTGCTGTCCTGCCTTTCAGCTAACATTCAAACCTCCATTCTTTTGACACTGATAGCTCTTGGGAATAGCTCTACCTTCCTGAAAGTCCTACTTTGGGTAAGGTAAGTGATGCATACAAGACTCCATCAATATCCAACCAAATACCAATTGAAAACCCAATTCAGTCTATCCCTGGAATACAAAACTCTGTTTCCCTTTTCTCTTCCCACTTCCTCACAGGTCTCATGTGCACTTTGCTTTTGGATGGAAGGTGGTGCTCAGTATCAAACCTAGAGTTTAGTATATACTAACCAATCATTAACTATAGCCACTGAACTATATCCTCACACTTCCCCTAAACTGTTTAAACAGTAATTCCGTAAATAGTGTCTTTACCTCTAGCCTTAGGCACACAATTATCCTCTTCATTATCAATACAGTTATTTTTCTAATGTGCAAGTTTTGGGTCAAGTTATTCCCCTGTTTAAAAATCCCATCACCATGTAAAATACAAAGTTCTTAGCATGGGACTTAGTGAACTGGTTTTTTGAGTGTCTATTGCGAACCTCCTACTCGCCCCTTAGTTCAAATATCTCCTCTGGAAAACTCCACTTTATCTTCCCAAAACATGAGTGTCCTCCTCTGTGTTCCTGCAGCACGTCATCCTTACTCCTACCGCAATATGGCTAGAATGACTTTTTTGTCTGTCTTTTCCTCTATAAAAAGAGTCTGTTCGTCTTTATGCCTCTACCTCATAGCATACAGCTGACAGATAAGTAAATGTACAAATACTTCTATGAATGGCTACATCAGTGGTTCTCAGCCTGTGGGTTGTGTGACCTCTGTGAGGGTAGAACAACCCTTTCACAGGGGTCACCTAAGACCATCAGAAAATGCAGATATTTACATTGTGGTTCATAACAGTAGCAAAATTATAGTCATAAAATAGCAACCATAATTTTATGTTTGGGGGTCGCCACAACATGAGAACTGTATTAAAGGATTGCAGCGTTAGGAGCATTGGGACCCTCTATGCTAACAGCATGCAAGTTTTTAAGTTAGTTTTTGAAAACCTTTCCACAGGGTTCTTTCTCTTCTTCTAAAGCAAAAGCCTGAAAGACACCTTTCATAGCTACTGGTTTCAAAGTAGGCAAAAATTACCTTAGTTTTCTAAAAACAGAAAAATAACCAATATTCTCTTTACTAGCATTTTCAACAACTTCACCATACTGGAATCAGTACAAGTCAAAGAAAAATAAAATATCTTTTCATCTTGGGGAGAGTTACTTTTCATCCCAAACAAGTACTTTGGGAGGCCTTATTAATTTATTAACCCAAATTATCAGGAAGCTCTAACTTACAAGAGGCTATAAAGGAGGAAAATGTACCTTGGCAAAGTAGTGACTAGTTGAAAGTTATGAAACTCTGAAAAACACATCTCTTCCTTACTTAAGCATTCAAAATTCCCCACGAGTGAGTCACCTTTCGCCAAGAAAAGCTAAGCCCCACCTGAAATAAACCTGGATCTGAAGTCTGCACATCTATGGAAACCAGCCACAGTGTCTGCTGGGTAAAAGGAGGGATCAACAGTGAAGCCAATAGCAAACAAATAATCCAAAATGACTCTTGCTTCACCTTGGGGTACATGGTACACGCCATTCAAGGAAGGCAAATGACACTTTAGTTTACTGTGAGCTGTTCACAATCTCAGATAGTTTCCTCTTTCTGGTTTAGTGTTAAAGTTTTGGTTTGGACCAACTGATTGGGTTCAACATAGCCCATGAGGAAGAACACCCCAAAAATGTGCAATTCTTGAAAGGCATCTAATTCAAAACAAAGCTAGGAAGAAACTTGAGAAGTTATGAATGCAGGCCAAAAGCTAAACAGGTTATAACTATGGCAGTAGTACACATAGGAACTGGGGGTTAGAGCTGAGACACTCCCTCGGATGAGTGCACTGCCCGAATCCACATTCTAATCCAGAGGGTGTGCTACTGTGGTTCTAGGGAAACACCAATGTATGGTACACAAATATACATGCATTTCTGGGTGAGTGTGGACACACACACCACCGCCACCACCACTAACAACAACAACCAACCAAGACCCACCACCACCATCGTAGGCCGTTATTGTTCCAGCCAATGCAAATTCACTAAAGCCATGGCATACATCCAACACACATTAACAGATTAGAGGCAAATCCTTATTGGCTGGAGGGAGTGTTATATAAGGTCGAAGGCCTTCTACCAATTTTCAATCACTTCCTGAGTTTACAGTTTCCTCACCACTTCCTGGAAGGCTCCTTGTTGTTTGTCTTCATCTAAAGCACATTGGTACTGAAGTATAATATAACAAGAGAGGGCAAGATCCCCAAATGCACAACGTGATGAGCACACTCCACCCATGTGGGGAACAGTGATTTGCAGCACCCTGTAAGCCTCCCCTTAACTTCTGTCATTCCTGCTTTCTCTCCCCCTCAAAAGAGAGCCATCGCTGGGACTCCAACACCAGCAGTAGGTGCTGCTTGTTTCTAAACCGACACTGGGGTGTAGAGTAGGTATTGCGTGGTGCTCAGCATCCTTCGCTCAGTGTTATGAAGTGATTCGTGCTGCTGTGTGTAGCTCTAAGTCCATTCACTGTTGCTGCTATGTAGCATTTTATCAATAAAACTCACTTCCTCTTCCTATGCTGTGGGCACGTGTTCTTCCCAGGTTTTGATTTGCTTTTTATTACACTTTCACACTAAACCTAATACTTCTACTCCCCCACTACATCCCATTGTCTTGGCACACCTCTAAAGATTTGTCAGCTGTACAGATTAAAACAGTTCTCCAGAACCAAGGTAGATACGCCAGAATTTAGCTTTTCTAAATGGTAGGGAAAGTAGCCATGACAGAGTGAATACATGTTGTAAAACATACTCAGTCCTGAAAAACATGGCATAAAGTTCTTCAGATGAACTGGTCTGAAGCATCAGCTTTCTTTGGTCTGTGAGACAGTGGTTACAATGAATAAGCTGAGAGCTTATTCATTCTCAATGCCTTGTTCTCCTCTTCCTTGTAAGAAGGCATTTCTCACGAGTTCACACCAGGAAGACAGTACTGAATTGAGCAACTTTAAAGTGAATATATCTTAGCTGCCACCATTCAGGATATGCATACCAGACACTTGTTTTGGCTTTCCTGTCTTTGAGAATGGTCTAGCAGACCACACAGCATCAAGACTATGGTGAGTGGGCCGGGCGTGGTGGCGCACGCCTTTAATCCCAGCACTCGGGAGGCAGAGGCAGGCGGATCGCTGTGAGGCCAGCCTGGTCTACAAAATAACTCTGGGACAGCCAAGACTAACACAGAAAGACCCTGTCTCGAAAAACAAAAACCAACCAAACAAACAAACAAAGACTATGGTGAGTGAACACCCTGGCTCACAAAGCAAGGTTTCTGCTGTATGGTGGAGAAAATGGACAATTACAGGCAGAGAGCACAAGAGCTTTCATTTTAACGCATCTTGTTAATTTTTCTCTCCTCCCTCCATACTCTTTTCCTCCTTCTCTGTTATACTATTATATGCTTGTGCTCAACTCTTTTTGTTTATTTGTTTTGTTTTGTCTTTCAAGACAGGGTTTCTCTGTGTAGCCTTGGCTATCCTGGAACTTACTCTGTAGACCAGGTCGGCCTCAAACTCAGAGATCTGCCTCCCTCTGCCTCCCTGAATGCTGGGATTAAAGGCGTGTGCCACCAACACCCAGCTCAAGCTCAACTCTTCAGACTTAAAATATAACAACAACAGCAACAAAACCCATTTTCAACTTCTTGTGGCAACATCTTGCTCACCCTGCAAAACAAGCGTCTAGAAGGCCTTCTCACCGTTCCCTGTTTAAACACTACAAGCTACTTTCTGCCTCCACGCTCCACTGACACCATTCTCTGACGGCACCAATGCTCTCCTTGGGGCTGTGTCTAGTGGGTAGTCATTATGTATCTATCACTCCCTAGACATTTCTGGGGTAGCCGCCTTTGCCTACACTCTGTTCTCTTGACTCCTAAACCACCACACTTGCTGGCTTTCTTCCAGTCTCCTTGGACACTCCTCTCCTGGCTCTTCTTAAGGGCATTTACTATTGGACAGTCTTGTATAGGTTGTATTTTTCTTGAATCAAGGCATGTAAAAGCACTAGTTGCCCAAGCCTGATGACTTGAGTCCAACCCTCAGAACCCATGCACAAGCAAATAAATATATGTCTCTCAAGGTTCATCCATTGGCCATTTGCTCACACTTTATTGCTTGTTTTTTAACCTTCTTGGTCTCATATGTGTGTTCTGTGATCACACTCCTATCAACCCGAGTGCTCAGAAACACTTCAATATCTCACAGACATTATCAGCCTTCTGCAGCTCTTATCATGGTAGGAAGCAGTAGTGCTCAGCAGTTGATAGGTCATGGGCCTTGAACTCAAGTCAACTTGGTTTCAAATTCCAACTGCCTCTTAATTCACCACGAGTTTCATGTCTATATAAAGTCTATTGTGTAGCGCTCAGCAGATTAAAAGAGATAAAGAATGAAAAAACTTTAAATATAGTTCCAGATTCCTAGTAATTGTCCCAATAAATAATTTATTCCTATTTTCATTTTCATGGACACTGGTCCTTTTTCCCTAAGTAGAGTAGCTTTCCCCCTTATCTGTGGTTTCCTTTCCTGTGGTTTCAATTACTGGTGGTCAGCTTATAATCCAAAAACATTGAATGGAAAATTCCAGAAATAAACAATTTGTAAATCTTAAATCACACACCATGCTGAGAGCTCCTTGAATGTAAGCACTGTGACAGCATCAGTCTGAGAACCAAGCTAGCTGCTGTCGCCAAGACCCTGACTGCACAGATCCTCAGGCATGGAGCCCCTTCATTCAGCTTGGGCTCCAAACCCTAATCTGGGTCCCTGTGGCTCCCCTACCCTTGACAGAGACACCTTGCTCTGCTCTGACCTAATGGCTTTAGGATGGCATTCTTCAGGAAGAGGGGAAGCATTTTTACCCACTGGTACACATTGTCTTCTGGGACCTGTAGCACAACCAGTTCCTACTCAAATATTGTAGGGCTTTTTTATTATGATGATGATCTCTATCTTATTTTCTTCAGTCACTCCTTAATTTCAAATATCTCCTCACAGGTAGCATTCTTTTCTGAATGAACTCCATTCTATCCACATAGCTTATGAAAGAATAAAGAGGAGACACTCTTGGTCACTTCCCAACATTCTACTCCAGCCATGCAATTCTTTCCTTTCTAAAAGAACCTGGCTGTTCTTTACAGATGCCCTTCTATGTGGCCAGGTGTGGCGGAAGTAAACTGTCTCCTCAGTTCCCGGTGATTCCAGACTAACCTTGATAATCATGCACCTGTTGTCACTGGCAGGTCTTATAATGGGCATGCAACCAAACACTGACAAATTACAAAAGACAGAACACAGACAACAGGTAGTCCTGCTCCTTCCTTTGAAGGTGACTGTGCCCGGGTGGAATGCACACTATTACTGCAAGGCTTAGCACCAGGATCAAAATGGAAGCCGCACAAGAAGGAAAGGGCCCAGGGAGTCACAGGCTGGGCCTCAGGGCATGGCCAGAGCCTCTCCCGCTCAGACAGCTTGGTTTGGTTATTGCATTTCCTGCTGATTTAAGCCACTGAGGTCAGGGCTCCTTGGCAGCTGCAGCTGACAGCATTCAAATTGACTGAGAGGGGGTGGGGGGAGCCACTCATCCCTCCAGGAGAGGTGGGAGCAGGCAAAGTGGCCCCAGTTAGGAACAATGTTGAAACACAGTATAAACTACTAAGCCTCCATCTTGTCACCTCTACAATGTTACTTTTTTTTATATTAAGTTACTGTTCATGAAAGAAGTGGTAGTTACTTTTCACTCACATTGTTTCTTTTCCACTGTTCCAAGTATTCAGATCTTTAAAAGGAGCGTTTCTTTAAAAAAAAAAAAAAAAAAAAAAAGCCTGGCCTAGTGGCGCACACCTTTAATCCCAGCACTCGGGTGGCAGAGGCAGGCGGATCACTGTGAGTTTGAGGCCAGCCTGGTCTATAGAGTGAGTCCTGGACAACCACGGCTACACAGAGAAACCCTGTGGGAGGGAGGAGGGAGTTGAAGGAGTTCCTACTTGATTACAAATTGACATGGTGGGCAGGTGCTTGACACACCTGTAATCCCAGAACTCGGGGAGGCAGAGGCAGGCAGATCTCTGTGAGTTTGAAGTCAGCTTGGTGTATCTACAAAGCAAGTCCAGGACAGCCAAGGCCACACAGAAACCCTGTCTTGAAAAAAAGAAGGAAGAGGAAGAAGAGGAGAAAACTATGACATGGTGGTTATCATTCTTTCAAAGGCCCCTTAATGCCATGAAAAAAAATGGATGATACTGCGATACATAAGAAAACAGTTCACAAAACTACCCAGTAAGTAGAAAGAGTCCAAATGTTTAAATATTTTTATTAATTCTTTGAGAATTTCATATATGTATACAATGTATTTTGATTATATTCACCCCTATTTCTTCCCTAACTTTCCCCAGATCCACCTCACTCCTTCTCAATTATGTACCTTCCCTTTCCTTTAAAAGAAAATAACCTATGAGTGCAACCTATACTGCTAATATACTCATGGGTATGGGCTATCCACTGGAGCATGCTTGACCTGCCATACTCTTAAGGGAAACTGAAGATTCCAAATTTTTAAGTGTATACACTTATATATGTATAAAAATTACAAAGGAAATATATCAAAGTGTTAACAAGAATGGTATATATTTACATATATAATAAACATTTGTGTGTATGTGCGTACAGTGTGTGTGTGTGTGTGTACATTTGGAAACCAGAGGTCAATGTCAGACATCTCTTTTTATTATATTCTATCTTTTTTTTTTTTTAAATAGTTTCAATAAATCCAAACTCACCCGATTGGCTAGACTGGCTAGCCAGTGAGTTTCAGAGATCTGCCTGTCTCTGCATTCTTCTTTCCCTATCCTTCCAGGGAATCCCTGTCTCAAGAAAGCAAAAAACAAAAGAGAGAGAGAGAGAGAGAGAGAGAGAGAGAGAGAGAGAGAGAGAGAGAGAGAGAGAATGAACCTGGAGAGCTCACATTACAGTCATGCCCTAGTCGCTTCTTCAAAGCACAACCCTGGGCTGCAAACACACTTGGTTGGATAGTGGTTGCTGACCCGGCTGTACCCAAGAATCACTGGGGCATCATAAGACTCGGTAAATCAGTCTCCAGGAAATGGAGCTCAGGAAGCCTCTCTGAAGCTGGGCACTTCTGATACAATCCAGGCTAAGAGCTGCACCTGTCTAGGACAAATGAAGGCAACATTAAAGAAGCTCCGGCTCATCAAAGGTTTCAAATAAAACAGGAGCCTGAGTGGTAGGCGATGCAGATAGAAACATGGCAGCGGCTTGCCAAAAGTCAGCAAGCAAAATGCTCATGGCATGGAAAATTCCACTCATAAGCTCAGTTTGTTCAACCACACACATAATCCAAATGCCAAGGGCAGGAATAAGTTTCAGGTGGCACCGCACCTAGTAGGCCTAGCCTCCTGAATCAACAGACCAAAGCAATAAAAAGGGGTTCTCAGATGAGAAGACACGGGCTCCTAGAACCTCCTGACCCACAGCTCACACATGAGCTCTATCTCATCAGAGCACACACTCTTTTCTTTCTATGCGCTTTTAATGCGTCTATCTGGCTGCTGAATCCAGAGTGGATTAGATTTGTACATTAAGAAAGGAGAGAGGATTGGGAAGAGGGGGGGTGGGGTGGGGGAGGCAGACAAATCATGTAGACCTAACCAGATACTCTAAAGGTTAAATTATTTACATCAGTCGGGGGAGGAAGGAATTACATAAAACCATGGCTTGAAAACAATTGTTCAAAATTATGGCCATGACGATGATTTCACAAAGCAAAACATAAAATCCTATCCTCATATTTTCCTCAAGAAAACAAAACTGAGGGAGAATTCACACCTGATCACCCACCATGCGTCAAGGATCTATGCCATGTCGGTGCATAGCCTTAATCTCAGCACCCGGAAGGCAGAGGGAGGTGGCGCTACATAGGAGTTCTAAGGACAGCAAGAGCTCCATAGTGAGACTGTTTCAAAACAAAACAGTCCACACTTCACTTGGTGACAGCCTTGTAATGTGGGACCCATGCACGTTCGAAGGCTGGGCCGTATGAACTCTGGGAAGCAAAGCATTGAGCGATGCAGCCATGCATGGCCACAGAGCTCACTGGTCTCCTGGCTTGTTGTTTTATATGCACTACCACTTTTGCTTTTGGTTGGGAGTATCATCATCATCATTATCGAGTATACCTAAATTCTGGGTGCTCTAAATTGATAGCATTGGTTTATAAGCTGCTTTCTCAATGTTTGGTGCTCTTTCCAAATGAAGACTTCCCTAGAAGCCCAGCTGCTCTGCTGAAAGTCGTAGAAAGCAGGCGGCCCACAGCCCTATCCCTCAAGCAGTTCTATGGCTAGGAACACAGAATACTGATTATAAGAGGCACAACAGAAATAAGCAGAGTCACTGGACTTGCTGTATTAGAGTGTCTGCCTTGTGGACATTCAACAAACGGAAAAAAAAAAAAAGAAAAGAAAAGAAAAAAGAAAAAAAGAAAAAGCCGAATGAAGGCCTCGTGATGCTGTGAGAAGGTGGGGAGTGTGGTGAAAATGCAGTTAACTGGCTAAAGTGGGCAACCACGTCTGAGTGTTCAACACCAAGGACTTTTAGCCATGGTTTCCGCTGTGTCTTACGGTTCAGGTGTCACGTGCCCGAGTTAGTTCTACAACTCTTTTTCCCTAAGACTTACTGTGTGTATGTACGCAACACCTGTGTGTGGTACCTGCCGAGGTCAGAGGGGGATGCAGAATCCTCTCAGAGCTAGAGTTACAGGTGGTTGTAAAGCTGCCCAATGTGTGCTGGATCCAAACTCAGGCGCTTTGGGAGAGCAGCAAGTGCTTTTAATCCCTCGGGCCTCTTTACAAACTTTTGAAATTAAAAAAAAAAGAGGTAGTCACCATTTCGCAGAGATCCCCAAATGTATTATAGTGCACACCCTCCTCCCCTGACAGCAACGGCAATTTTATGTTCCCATGTTCTCAAAGACTGAAGTTACAACAGAAAAGTTGTTAGACACAGAACACAGTAAGTAAAGAGCGTACATTAAACACAGTACATGAAGCTGTGCACAGTGACATATGCCTGAAACCCCAGTGCTCTAGAGGCAGAGGGAGAAGGATCATTGTAAGTTCAAGGATGGCTCTGTCTATAACAGTAAGCTCCAGGCCAGCCACAGCTGAGATGCTATGTTTAAAAACAAACAAACAAACAACAACAACAACACATGGTTTAACAAGGAAACAAAGATGCTTAAATTATATGCATTTATTCATTCATTCATTACACATATATAAAATTATCTTTGCCCTTAATGCTTGGAAATAAGCCTTTGCATGGTCCTCAGCACATGGAGGCTAAGGAAAGACACAAATAAAAACTAACAGATAAACTAGTTGAATATGATTACAAATTCCCATAGTTGTAACTTATGGACATTGAAACTAGTCTAGTGATTGTTGTTTGTTTGGGGGTTTAGGGAAAGCATCTCGTGTAGCCCACCCTTGTCTCTGACCTCCCTTCTTTGTCTATTTATCGGTTTTAAAGGTTCTCTTATCAATCATAAGAATTTAAAGAATGATAACAGAATCAGTTACTCGACCTAATATTAAGGACCATTCCTATTAAAACTCAACCTAGATATCTATGTAAATCAGACCTGAACCCAGACCAATGGCAGGGTCATTCAAAAAAGCCTAAGTGAGTTTTTTATTTTTTGGTTTGTTTGTTTGTTTTACTTTTATTGAATGTCTATGATTTAGACATCATGCACCAAAATCCCTCTCCTCCCCCCAGTAAAATAAAACAAACAGACAAACAAAAAATCTTGTCACAGAAGCTGTAGTGTATCACCCGGTATAGCCTTTGTCCACATATGTTTACTTTCAAATGTTCATTGCTAGAGTCATGGGTCTGGTTGGAGGCCTACACTATTGTTAATGGATCCTGACTGGGACTGCTGTCGGATATCCCATTGTTTCTGTGTGTCAAGAAGATTCTTAATCTTTGAATCTGCAGGTCCGGCCCCTTCTTGTATTCCAGCAGGTCACATATGGGGTAGATGTTGGGATGAGGTTCAGAGCCCTGGATCAGGGCCCACTCGCTTGTCCTCAGGGCAGGGCCCACTCTCTCGATCCGATGTCACCATGGCAGGGCCTGCTCTCCCGCTCCCGTGTCCCCAGGGCAGGACCCGCTCTCCTGTTCCCACACCATCAGGGCAGGGCTGGCTCACATGCTCCCATGTCCTCAGGGCAGGGCCAGCTCACCAGTTCCTGTGTCCTCAAGGAAGGGCCAGCTCTCAGGCTCCCATGTCTCCAGGGCTGGCTCACCTGCTCCAGCATCCTAAGGGTCAGCTCTTCTGCTTCCATGTCCTTAGAGCCAGCTCTCCTGTTCCCGTTCAATTCGCCAGCTTGTTACTGGCCATCAAGGCCTGGATGGCCTCCTGCTCCTATGGGTACTGGATCTTGTGGGCCATCAAGCAGGTGGCAAGTGGAGGCCCCTCAAAGTCTTCATTGAGTAGCTTGCAGAAACCATTAACGTGGCCCAGCTCAGCTTCTTGTCCCAGGGAATTTGTGGCTCTGTTGATTCCTGCCTCCTGAGTCTCTGGTTCCATTCCGTGCTCCATCTGCCATGGTTGCCTGCCTCAGTGCTGCCCCTAGTATCCACCTCTGCACAGTCCAGCTCTCAGCACTGAGCATGGCCCCGGCCCATGAGAGGAGGTCTGTGAGGCCTGTGGTGGAGGCAGTGCAGTCCTCACTTGGGCTCAACTCAAACAGCACCCCCTCCTCGAATGCCATCTCCTTGGTCCACACTGTGCCAGGCCGCAACCCAAAAAGTGGTGGTGGTGGCAACCAGAGTCCCTGGGAGCTCACCTGAGTGCGGTCCCATGGTCCTGCGGTGGGAGGGCATGGATGATCCACATGACAGGATTTCTTTCTTCCTGGGAAACACCAGCACTGTGTTTTGGAGCTCTCAGTATGGTCCTTTGGTGGCTATGCAGTCACTGCTGTTCTGAGGATCAGACACAGTATGCGATTGACGCCCTCTTGGATGATCTCGGCCTGGGTATTTCTAATACATTGTGCTAAGTGGTTCTTCTCAATCAGGCCACTCTCAGGGGTGATCATTTCTATGTAGCTCTGGAATATAATCATCCTCCTCAGTTTGCACTGAGGTCCTCATCTTTCAAACCCCACAGACCCGAGCCCACCCAAGCCTAAGTGTTTTTAATGGTGTTTGACCTTTTAAAAAATTGACTATGGCATTTTTCCTGACTTGAGGCTACAGACAAAGCAGTGGTCTGAGATAGGGCAGCAGCCTCATTCAGCCGCTCTAGATGATCCTCCATTGTACAAGTCCTCAAAGACGACTTTGTGGTCACAGAAAGAAAAATTGTTTGAGATTCTCTTGGTGTTTGCTTCATTGTTTTGGGTGAACCTTTTTTTTTTTTTTTTTTTTTGACTAATTCAATTGCTTCTATTGCTTATGTGAACCTTCTGTGAAAATGGTAATTTTTAAAAAATCAAGACAATAATATACTCGTGGGAGAGGCATGGAAGGGAGAAATTAAAAGAAAGGTATGTTAGCTCCTCCATATACCTTTCCATCCATACCAGAAGGACATATTAGAACTTTGTACTAGCCCATGGCTCCTCTAGGAAAACTCTTGTTCAGCAGTAAAGCGATCTTTTTGGTAAAGCCAAACAGCCATGTTAGAGTTAATGCTTCAATCACACTACAGTAAGATCTGCAGCTATTTTGTGAGCTGAGTGGAATGTGGGGGAGATGAAGGGAGTCCTGGTTAGTCAGAATGGAAACATCCATGAAGCAGCTGTGTGGGGACTGTAAGCTAGGGCACCTTCAAAGGTAGAGCTAGGACATGGGGGGAAACCGGGAGAGGGCAAAGTATGGACCAGGAGCCTGATACCTCATGGCCTTGACACACGTTCCCAACTCTTCAAGCCTCTTACTGGAATCCTTTGCTTTGAAATGCCCCGCTTTCTACAAGTAGACTCTTCTACTTCATCGGGAAACGGTAGACGCCATAATCTAACTCACAGGCTGTCTCACAAACATCTCCCACCCACAGGGTCACGACCACAGTACACGGCAGTCTGCAATTGAGCATAAGATAAAGGGAAGAGAGATTTCCTGTTCCCTATCCTCTTCTAGACCCAAAGACGAGCCAGAAAATCGTAATTGTACAAACTTTTCCTTGGCCACTCTCCCTCATCCCAAGGACTTGCCTCCCCAAGAATAAACTGAACTACGATACCGCACACACATCCCTTCACAACAGCATTTAGCACTCCATCCCAGATCTGCCTCATCAGCACCACAAAGCAAACTCACTTCTCGGAAATGAAAACTCCAGTCCCTCATTCCTGTGGAGGGCCACAGGGAGGCATGAAGTAGAGAGTAACCAGACTTAGGCCAGTGTGCATTAATGTGCCTGGGATGCCTTAGAAGTATATAATTCTAGAAGAGAGGAAGAGGGAGGGAGGCCTGCAACGACATAGCTGTGTCGTCAGGGTATCCTTCTGCCTCAGACTCCCCAGGACTTGGATTTCAAGTATAAGACACGGTGCCTGGCAGTATGTGACTTTCTAAGAGAATTTTTATCAATCTCACTTCATCTCTAATTGAAAGGCAATGTAAGAGAAAACTGGAAGGGTGCAGACATTACCGGGGAAGGCGGCTTTATGCAATAGAAGCTGGCTAGCAGCATGGTCAGCCCAGCCACACCAAGAATAGGTAGACACAGAAGGACAGCCATCCTGGGAGGTTCAGGCAAGAAGGCATCAGGGCACAACAGTTTCGCAACAAGAGAGACAGCTCTTTTCCATCAAGGGTCTGCTCAGGTTGTGTAAGAGTACGCCCAAGCCACATCCAATCTTAGTTCTCAATCCTCTCTGGAGGGTAATATACATATGCACAGCTCTTAATTATGCTGTCATGAGTTCTTAAAAATGCGGTATGTTGATCCCTTCTGTCGAGGGAGTGCTTAAAATGGTGAATTATCTGCACTGTTTACTTGGGCTCCATATTTCATTTCACATTGATTCATTTAGTAATGCATCCTTTACGGCAATAAGCTATCTCCCAAAGAGTGACTTCTAAAAGAAAGGCCCAGCAAAGTACTCAGCACACTGCTCAGCAAGAATTCATGTCACTGCCAGCTTAAAGGTGCAAAGTATATGAAACCACAGAGAACTCACAGTTGAATAAGGGCATGGGTTTCAGGGTTGTTTTATTTTTTAAAGACTCTACTTAAAAGTTTATGTGCCGGGCGTGGTGGCGCACGCCTTTAATCCCAGCACTCGGGAGGCAGAGGCAGGCGGATCGCTGTGAGTTCGAGGCCAGCCTGGTCTACAAAGTGAGTCCAGGATGGCCAAGGCTACACAGAGAAACCCTGTCTCGAAAAAAAAAAAAAAAAAAAAAAAGTTTATCACATGGCTGATGGTGCCTAAATTTGAGAGGGTCAGTGCTACCAACTTGTACGAGAGCAGAGAATATGGCATGCAGAACAGAACACAGCAGAAGTGCTTGCTGTGGAGAGCCTAAGATGGTTTTCTGGAAGTAAACAGGAGTTTTCCTGTAGATGCCGTTGTATTTCAGGTGTTGGATACACAAAGAAGTGATCAATCCAAGGGGCTGGACCATGGAGTCCGGCACTCACTATAGACCTGCTATGTTCTGGCCACTTCTTAAGAGTTTTTCAGATGCTATCATTTAATTCCCACAAGGGAGGCTCAGGGGAGCCATGTAGAACATGGGAAACATCTTGCTTTCTCTACAAGGAAACCAGAATCCCTTCCAGGACCCTTTTCATCCTTCCCTCCCAGAAAACAAAAACAAAAACAAAAACAAGCAAAAAAACCACAAAAAAACAAAAAACAGATGGCTCCTCTATTTTACCAGGGGTAGGGGGGGGGGGGGAGGAGAACACAGCTACTTTAGCGCTCACAGGGGCAGGGCGGGGCAGGGCAGGGCAGGGAGGAAAGGCAATATGGGAAGGAGTAGGGAAGAGACTTTTTTCCACACTGACAGCTTAATCCCGGTAGCCCTAGAAGGTGACCACTGTCCATATACAATGACACAGAGGCCTAGGGAACCTAAACCACAATGCTGTAGAAGGCAAAGTGAGGCTGAGACTGGGAGTTGGGTCAGGCAGCTTCAAAGCCTGCATGCTTTCACTGCCCCTGTGGCAAGTATACTTTACCTCCTCTTCTTACCACACATGCCCCCAAACTAAAGTGCGGAAAACAGAGGTTCTTCAAGAGCTCTAACCAATAATTACAGAGCAGCTAGACGAAAGAAGCCTATTTCCCCTAGGAAATAAAACTGTCAAATCAATCAAGGGATTTAAAAGACAATTAGAAGAAGCCTTACCCTCTAGCCTTACCAACTATGAGTAGAGTTGACATCTTGAGTGATGTCCGTGGGTTGCATAAATGGGGGAAGCTACCATCGGGGCTGATGCCTGTGAGGACCACAGAGGCTCTCCTCTCAATGGACTCAACACTGGCTGGGCAACAACACAACCCCATCTTTATGGAATTGCAGGAAAATGGAGGCTAGTCTTTGAGTGAGGTTCTATTCGCTGGGCTGGCTCAGATGTCGGTGAGAACATTGGTGAGCAGCTAGCTCCCTACATAAGGCTAGCTCGGGGCAGAAGTGCGTGCAGATCATTAATTAAACGTGTTGTCCTTCCATATCAAATGCACCAGTCCTGTTCAAAGTCAAGCAAATCTTAGAGTCAATCCCGTCAAAAGTCTGTGATGAAAGAAAACAGTAGTGACTTGTGAGTGTTTGACTCCATCCACATCTGGCTCTATTTGGGAGCTAAACTCAGCAGAAGTCTACAGGGTCAAGAAGTGACCCTGAATAAAAATAGTCTTGGAAGTCTGTCACAGAGGAGAGGAAACAAGGCGGTGGGTGATTCACCCCAAATGGCAACTCCAAAACCCAAATTCCGTTTTTGTTCCAATCTGAAGCCAATGTGCAAAACAGGCACAGAGCAAGCTGTCCATTTCCAAAAGCAGTTGCCAAAGAATTTTTTATATGGAAGCCAAAAAGATTTAGTGTGCCATTCACCTCTCCTCTAAGGCTAAGGAAAAAGAGCCTGAAACGAAGCACTGAGCCTATGGTGGGTCCAAGGTGTATGATGACCACCCAGGGTCTGGTAAGGAAGGGAAAAGTTTGCTCGCCAAACTTTCCAATGACCAAATGCTTGCTGGGTGCGGGCGCAGGAGTCTATGAAGCATGTGAGTCCCCGGCTGCCGGCTGCCTGTTTGCTCCCTGACTCTGCCACTTGCCAGCACATAAATAAGTATGCCACTGAGAAGGGTATAAGCTCTTTGTGGGCTTTGCAAGTGCGGGTGGCATTAGCCTCTGCAAGCCCTCTACTCAACTTACATGCCCTAGCTTTCTCTTTTGGTTTTGGGTGTTTAGGTGTGTGTGTGTGTGTGTGTGTGTGTGTGTGTGTGTGTGTGTGTGTGTGTTGGTTTTGGGTTTTTTTGAGGCGGGGAGACCCCCACACAGGCTGGCATCAAACTCACTAGCCAACACTGGCTCTGAACTCTTGATCCTCCTGCCTCCACTTCCCAAATCCTGGGATTACAGACATATGTTGCTATGCCCAACCACGGCCCCACCCCCTTTCTCTTTGCAAGTCTACCCCTGACCTCACTCTGTAGCTCCCAGAACCCTGGCCAGCAGTCTCCTTGCTTCGGTCTCTCATGCAGCTGGGATTAGAGACCTGCAGCAGCAGGTGCTGTCATACACTCAGAACCAAGAGTTCTCCTAGCTCAAGACGGATTATCCAACGTTTAACCACCGAAGTTGTGCTGAGCACACCAGGTGCCAAGTCTTCCATAGGACAGGAAACAAAACTGGCTCCTCAGTCACTCATTCCCACCTTCCTGTCCAGAGCCCTCTACCAATCTTAGATCTGTAATTTGTATTCCTTTTCTTACAGACAGCGGTTCTCCTGCGTTGGGTTTCAAAGCACCAGAGAACCCAGGTCTACCTTTAGAAATGCTGTCCTTGACTAACTGTGCCACAGGCTAGCAAGGAAACAGTCATGAAAAAAAAAACACACACACACACACACACACACACACACAACAGAATGTGACAGAAGCTTTTAACTGTCATAAACAAGTGTGCCTGTAACCTAGGAGCACACAGTATAATTAACCCTGTCTTGTGGGATTGGGAAAGACTCCTCAGACTGGTCTCAAGATGAGTAAGAAAGAGTGTGTCAAGCAGGGAGGGAAGGAGGGCAGCGACGAGGGGAGGAGAACATTCCAGAGAGTAAGAACAGCCTAGGCCAGAGCTTCCCTACTGAAGGCCATTTTACCCACATACCAGTCTTGCCTCTAGTAGGTAGATGTTGCTAAATATCCCACCCCCGCCGCCTCAGGACATGAACGAGCCCTCACAACAAAGCCTTGTCCACCCAAAATGTCAACAGCCTCACTTAAAAAACTCTACTCTAAGCAAAAGTATAATATAGCAAAGGTCTAAAAGAAGAGGGAACTGGGGTGTAGCTCAGTGGTAGAGCATTTGTCTAGCATGCATGAGGCTGTGGGTTCAACTCCCTGTACTACAAAATAAACGAGGCTGAGTAAGATGCTTCATTCTCGAGGAACAACAGACGATGGTAGGAAGCCTACCACACTGCGCTGTCATATTAGCTGAGAAGCACATGTCTCAGGGACAGTGTCCTCAGCTCAAGTCCACTCCTGAACAGCAGCCCGCATCTTGCATTTCAGCAGATGTTATGTGAGGGGTGACAAGCAGAGAGAGGCCCAGCTAGGTTTTCCTGGCCGTTTGTTCACCTGGCAGGACTCACACTCAGAGGATTGGAAGCTGGTGGGGATGCTGGAAAGACTCAGGAATAGTAATAGGTTAGACTGGAAGGGGCGAAGAAGGGTTCCCAGCCCCAAACCAGTGGCTACAAGGAAAACAGAATGCAGCCGGTGCTGGGGGTGGGTCTCAAGTGGGTATCGAGGAGGCAGGCATGAACTGTGTCTGATCATAAAGCAAGGAAACACTTCAACAGGACTCTTAACTCCTGGGCACAGACTCTTTAGAAACAGAGTAAGGGCTTTGCCACTACCACAACCACTGAAAAATTAAAGAGAAGTAATAGAGCAAGCCTCTTCCTCTCACAGGAGACCTCTGGGAGGAAGAGAAGAGCGCCTCAAGACACTGGTAGGTTTTGTTACAAGAACAAGAAATACAAATGGAATCTTCTCAGATATGCTTGCTCACACCAACACGTGCCATCTCTTTCACATTACACACACACACACACACACACACACACACACACACACACACACACACAGGTGCATTGGAGTAAATGTTCAAAAATCAAGCTTTAGTTCCAACAGAGGAGAAGCAGAAAACAACAATCCAAATACTTTGTTGTTGTTTTTCCTTTGGATGATGCTAGGGATTAAACCCAGGACACGCTAGGCGGCGCATCCTCTGAATTACACTACAGCCCTCACCACTAGTCTGAAAAGACAAGTCCAAACTTATATAAAAGGTTTTAAATTACCCATTTACTTGATAGATTATTTTATTGTAATCCAGGCTGGCTTGAACTCACAGTTCTCCTGACTTGGCCTCCTAGGTGCTGAGATTGACAGGTGTGGACCGCCACACCCAACGCCGTAAAATTTTTTATTAAAAGTAACCGAAGCATTCCTTTCTTCTCTATCTATAATACAGAAACTCTTACCACAAAGGAATGCACTGGGTGCCCAGCATAGTGGTAGAAACTTTCCACTGTCTTGACGCACAGACCCCTTCAGTAACTGCAGCTTAGTTCTCCATCGTTTGTTACAGACCCCAAAGGAAGGAAATGGTCCATGCAGAAGAGCCAGGCAGAAATCAAGAGGACCAGACATTCCAGAACAAGGAGTACAAACTGGAGCCAGCATGGGGACAGACAGGAATAAAAATAATAATAATAATAAAAACACCTTCAGGAATTGCATTTGCATACCTGCACCCATCCCTCAACCAGACACCTCCCATTTCACCAGCAAATAAAAGAAAGTATGTGCTTGGTGTTGCCCAAGCCATCCATCTTGAAAACATTTTTCTTATCTCTTCTGGGCACATGCTCTGCAATGCTGACTCCCGGTCACCTGTAAATAAAGCGAAACGGAGAGCCAAGAGACACAGCAGCAAGTGTCCAGGAACTCACCGCCAGGGAGTGGGGAATGTTGAGATGGCAGGAAGCCTATGCTACCAGAGAAGGCTGTGGGGATTGGGAGCTAGAAGGGAAGCTCCAGAGGCACCCTTTGCTGGCCCCGTGCTTAAGGCTCCAGGGAATTAACAACTGAGCAATTGATGAGCCGTGTGATGAGAACCATAGCTGACTCTCAAAGCTAGGTACACAAATGTGGCCCGTGGTGTCACACACCTGCAATCCAGCACACAGAAGCAGAGGCAGGAGGATTATGAGTTTGAGGTCACCCTTGGCTATGTAGTGAGATGACAACCATGTCTGCCCCCACCCCCAAAATCAACAGCAGCAAACACATACAGGTATCTGACAATCTAGAATTCTGCTTGGCAGGGAAAAGGCAGACTGGTAATCTGAGCATTAGCCAGGAATCCTGCTCATGAGAGCCCATGATTCCTGCCCCCAGTTCCCAGCACCAGCTCCTCTGCAGACCACACAGCCCACTCACGATCACCTAAACACAGCCTGCTTTCATGCTGCCACCCCCTACTCATGCCACCGTACCCACCTGGAATGTTCTCCGCCCACATGTCCACCTAGGTGAGCAATACTCATCCTCTGGGACTTGGCTCAACTCTTCAGGGTGTTTGAGTCACACCCCATGGCATTTCTCCCTCTTCTGACCTTCCAGGACAATTAAGTTTGTAGAATTACTTGGCAAATAGCCATCTTAGCTTCTATGATCTAAGTGAATAGCAATTCCCACCCTTCTCCCTGTGTGAGCTGACAGGCCACCTCTTCGAGATAAGGAACAGATCTTACTCACTCCTTGCGTCCACCCGTCTCATCCTCTAGAGCACCTTCAACAGCCTTCAATTACGTCATTCTATTCTGTGCACACAGAAGCTAGGTTCTCCCTAAAGATCTAATAACCTTTCAAAGCCTGTGACCAACAAGTGTGAGAACCTTTAAAAAAAAAAAAAATCATTCTAAGTGTTGTCCTTCAGAGGGATGGGGAGGAGTCACTCTTTGCTTTACCTTTTTCTTTTCTGCTGGGGCTGGGGTGGGTTTGTAAAACAGAATCTCACTGTGCTCGAATCAAATGTGTAAGCTTCCTGCCCCAACCCTGCATTCTGGGATTACAGGAGTAAGCTACCATATCTGGCAAAAAGGAAGTTTTAAAAACAAATTTATTTATTTTTATTTTTATTTTATTTATTTATTTATTTATTTATTTTTTTGGTTTTTCAAGACAGGGTTTCTCTGTGTAGCCTTGGCCATCCTGGACTCACTTTGTAGACCAGGCTGGCCTCGAACTCACAGCGATCCGCCTGCCTCTGCCTCCCGAGTGCTGGGATTAAAGGCGTGTGCCACCACGCCCGGCTTTAAAAACGAATTTAACTCTGACTCTAAGCCTTTAACTTCAAACTCAGAAGATCTCTCATGCTTCTAGTTAGTATCATGTCATGTGTGTGGTACATATGATTAGTACCGTGATGCACTACACATGTGCAGTGCATATGGAAATTAAAATAAGACACCATATTTAAGTGCTACTGCTATGTGCGTGTAAGCACTATGATTAGTAATTGACAGCAGCTGAACTGTAAAGAGGCTTCTCAAAGCACATAGATCCATAGTGGGGCTAAGTATGGTAGAATCTCCAATAACTGTGAGCAAGTTTAATTTGTAAGATTATTATTTTCCATACTCTTTCTCTGCTTTATGTACACTTGAGAAAACTTTGAGTGGCGCTGCTAAGTATTTGCCAGGAATTTGTCTTTGGAATTACAGATATTAACTAAATTTAACCTCAAGACAACTCTAATTCTACTTTAAAAAAAAAAAAAAAAAAAAAACAATAAAGATACAGAAATATTTAAGCAAGCTATCCAGGCCACAGCAGGAAAGTGGTAAAACGAGAATGTGAACCTCAGCCATCGACTCTGAACCACCATAGTACTGCTTACAGTCGCAATTACATCATGTTGATTAGCATAGTATTTGAGGTCATTTATATTAAGTTGAGCATCTAAATTTGGTTTTAAATTAACATATAAACCACAATGTCAAGTGTTAGTAATACCAGAACTCAGGAGGCTGAAGAAGACTGCTTTACATCTGAGGCTACACATTGGGAGACTAACCATCAAACAAACAAACAAACAAATAAACAAAATCAACAACCAACTTAACAACAAAAAAAGTGCAACATGCTAATATAATGCTATGGATACAATCTGTATCCGCTTTCTGTAACCGCTGGTTCTATATTCGCAGATTAAAATTCAACCAACTGAGAACTGAAATGATTTGGAGAAAGCATTGTATCACTGTATCAGTGCTGACCGTGCTCTTCAGACTTTGTATTGTCATTATCCCTTAATAATGTAACAACTGTTTACACAGCATTGCATCGTATTAGGCATTATAAGTAGCCCAGTACAATGATTTAAAGGACACAAGAGGAGCTAAAGATGTAGTTCAGTGGTAGAGCACTTGACTAGCCCAGTCGCCAGGACTTCAAAGAAAAACAATACAAGAAGGTATGTGTGTGTATACAGACTATATGCAAAAAAAGACTCCCTTAATCCAAAACTTCATGTTCTGCATTTTCAGCTGTATGCTATCAATGAAGGTGAGTACGGTACAAAACTACCTTTTGAAAGAGAAGCCACAAGAAACCCCACCTAACTTCTATTTCAATATCTTGTTATAATAGTTCTGTTTAATAGTAGTCATTTTTCATCTCTTATTGTGTTGAATTTATAAAGCTAATCACAGGTTTGCAGTTGTAGGGAAGAACAGAGTACATAGGGTTTATCCACTAGGGGGTTTCTTAGAATATATGCCCCCACATAAATAAGGGGCTATTAGCCTACTATGTCAGTGTACACTGGTTCAGGCATCGTTTCATTGTAATTTTTTAAAAAGATGTATTATTTATTATTATGTATACATTGCTCTGCCTGCATGTACAACTGCAGGCCAGAGGAAGGTATCAGATCACATTATAGATGGTTGTGAGTCACCATGTGGTTGCTGGGAATTGAACTCATGACCTCTGGAAGAGCAGTCAGTGCTCTTAACCGCTGAGCCATCTTTCCAGCCCCTCATTGTAATTTTGAGTTTTGATAAACTTTTTTTTTTTTTTTTTTTTTTTTGGTTTTTCAAGACAGGGTTTCTCTGTTTAGCCTTGGCCATCCTGGACTCACTTTGTAGACCAGGCTGGCCTCGAACTCACAGCGATCCGCCTGCCTCTGCCTCCCAAGTGCTGGGATTATAGGCGTGCGCCACCACGCCTGGCTGAGTTTTGATAAACTTTCTAGACTGGCCTCAAACATATGTTCCAGCATCACCCCTGAAGTAGATGGGATTATAGGTGAGCACTCTCAGATTTTAGAATCCACAGGGACTCTTGGGATGGACATTCTGAGGACACCGAGGGACTGCGCATTACTATGCAACACTCTATTTAGCAATATACTCTGTACTGTTGAGACTGCTGCCCTGGGAAACTCAGGGAGTCCTAGAAGTATACGCCCTGGAAACTCCTAGAGAGCCTTGCTGCTTTATCACTACAAAACAGAGGTCCACAGACAAGACCTGTTTATGGCAGGCAGGTGTAGCACCAAGGCCAAGGCTCTTGCTCCACACTCTCCCTCCAGACATAAGGAAGCCTGATAGAGAACAGATGGGAGCTGGTGATGCAGCCCTGCCTGTCTCTTGATAACAGTGGTTGCCTGAGGCTCCAAGCCCCCTGGGTTTGATTCCTAGCGCTACACAAATCAGGTGTGGCAGTGCACACCTGTACTCCCAGCATGCAGGAAGTAGAGGTAGGAAACGCACAAGTTCAAGGTCACCCCGAGCTATATAGCAGAACAGAACATATGAAACTGTTTTGTTAGTTCAAAGATTAAACTAGGGGTTTTTTTTTTTTCATTATGAAAATAAGGTTGACAGTGAAAAATAAGGTTAGTTAAGTATCCAAACCCGATTATGACTTTCAGATTTTAAGTTTAAAGAAGTGATCTTTAGCTATAAAGTTTACAAGCAACAGACAGAGCAAAGCTGGGTTCACTTTTTTTTTAAAGTCAAACTTCTTTAGTACTCAGATTACATATTATTCTATCAAAAATGAAATAATCACATATAGAAGCCTTTCTAAAATAAGTGCCTCTTGGAAGCCCATTTTGAGGCATTGAGTTGTGACTAAATTCTCAAGGATGTCAGTAATACAAGGGCTCCATCCATAAAAACTCCTTGAAAAAACAGAAACCATGAGCGCCTTGTCAAATTCAGACAGTTTATCTTGGCACTGGCAAGTACAGCAGTCTCTTCGACGTCTGGAAACGTGTCTAATTACGTCGAACGAGTAACTAAAAAATACCCGTGTCCCGGAACAGGCAGACAGCTCAGGGTTCACTCCATAGCATCCTGAATGGCAGGATGGAACCACGCCAGGAAAAAGAATAAGAAAAGAAAAGTCAAGAATGAAAGCGGGAAGAGATGACAGCCTCTTTTAAAGGAGCCCTCCAGTTTTCCTAGGGCCGCCAGGGGACACCACACGGCTCCCAAAAGTTTCTTTTCCTTCTTTTCCTTTACTTTTGTTCCATTAAGTCACCCGATCCCGCCCACATCACTTACCTGACACTGGACAGGCTAGCACAGCCCCAAGCGACCTCAAGCTCACCATACCCCTATGGCTTCCAATCTGGACACCACACAGGGACGACCCCAGACCCCTAAAAGTTCAACCCTACACCTCACCACACCCTGGAATCCCAAGGCCGCACCACGGAGGAGTCCTCTCTCGAGGAGGCGTGACCACGCAGCGCCGCGGACCCCCTGTCACCCCGCAGCACTTCTCCTGCGCTGGAGCTGCTCGCCCCCGGGTCACCCCCGAAGCATCAGCAGCGCCCCCTCTCGGGAAACTCGAGCGTGGCTGCCGTGACCCGCTCACCTGAGCCTAAGGTTGGCCATGAACTCGGGCATGGAGACGGTGTCCATCAGCACGAAGTCCGCCTTGCCAAACTCAAGGCTCTCCTGCTCCGCCATGGCGCTGGCTCAGGTGGGCGCGGGGCCTCAGGTGGGCGCGCTCGGGCTAGGGCTGGGGCTGGGGCTGGGGAGGGGCGCTCGGGCGGGGTCGGGCCGGAGAGAGAGGCAGCCGCCAGTCCTCAGCGCTCGGGCCGGCGCGTCTCTGGAACGGGCGAGGCCGCCGGCTTCCGCTCCTCCCGCGGTGGCTGCGGGGTGTGTAGGGGCCGTGGTGGCGAGACGGAGACGGCGGCGGCTGGTCCCTCCTCTAGCCCGGGTCCGGCTGAGCCCCGCCCGCCCTGGCCATTCGGGCTCCGCCCCTCAAAGCAGCCCGCCCAGCCTCGGCCCGGCCGCCTCCTCACCTGGGCGGCGCGCACGCGCGGGGCGGGGACGCGCTCCTGGCCAGCCGCGGCGGCCGAGCGGCAGCGCCCCCTAGAGACAGGCACGGGCATCTCGCATGGCGGGGTGCTGTGTGGTCCTCTGACTATGGGGTAGAAGTAGGCCTTGCTGTCTAGTGAGTGCCAACAAACTTACAAACATAACTTGAGCAGGCTTGGCGCGAGTTATCCATTATGATTCCGTCAAGCTGTCCCGTGCTCGTGTGCTACCCACGAGCTGAGTAGAGATGGCTATAGTAGCGAACACTTCCAGGTCACCAAAACGTTGTTCAGAGCTGTTCTAAGTGTCTTAGCAAACTTAAGTAACTTTGTCACAATGCTAGGAAGTGGAGAAGCTGAGACTTCGTGGAGGTCATCTGATTTAAGAGCCCCAGCATTCAGCCACATGGCTTACTCTTCCTCCATTTCCAGTAGTGTCCCCCCCCCCCTTTTTTTCTTCCACTCATCTGAGCATGCCATCAGACATTACCGTGTACTAGTAAGTATTTAATACATGTATGAATCATCTCCTCAGGATGATATCCGACTTCTAGCATAGAAGACCGTGTCCTACACTTTTCGGTATCTCCCCCACTCCCCACACATCCCAAGTAGCTATTGTACTGGGTCGTATTATAAATAAGAAATCCACAAAATTAGTTGCGTGGATTATAATGAGTTGTATGTGCTCTCCAACTTAAAGGCACATGGGATGCTGTTAAAATGGTGGTTGGGGGTGGTGGGGTGCCTGGAGAGAGAGTTCTGTTCTTAAGAGCACTTCCTCTTCTTTCAGAGAACGGGAGATCAGTTCTCAGCACACACATGACAGTTTCACCTGTAATTCCAGTTCCAGGAGATGAGACACCCTCTTCCTATCTCTGAGGGCACCAAGCAGAAACATGGTGAATATATATATATATAGTGCAGGCACTCACATGTACACATAACATAGACTATATTTTCCTGATGGAAATCATTGTAAGGGCCATTGCCCAGTGCCTGCACCTGTCCAGGCCGGTATTTTTTATTAGGACCATCTTCTATGCAGAATCTGATAGGCTATCTAGAGGCCTCCAAGCCCTGGCTGGGCTTCGGCTCTGTGGCTGAACTTGAGATGAGCAGACTAGACTGAAAGGCCTTGGCATCTTTCAGCTGCCAACAACCCACACTTGCCAAGAGAGGGGACAGTGCCTTGATCATGTCCGTGGAGCACCTCTGCTGCCAGAAGGCCAGCCTGGTCCCTGGCACGGCGCAGCCAGCCGGGCTGTCGTTTGGCTCCTGTGTGTAGCTCTCCGTCTTCAGAAGATCCTTGCATTTCCTTGTGCTTGTGTGTAGAGGAAGAACTCGGCGATAAGACACTTCCAAGGGAGGTGGGACTGTCGTGTGCTTGGGTCGTGTGGGAGAGTGGACCGATGGGAGGTGGGACTGTCCTGTGCTTGGGTCGTGTGGGAGAGTGGACCGGTGGCTAAGAAGACACGTGTATAGAGTGATTCTGCATTTCGACAGCGTTCACAGCAGCATATTTCAATGTAAGAAGAACTGACTTTGTAGAGGGAAAGAAACAGATCTCAGAGTCTGTGGCCTAGGAAACAGACCTCAAGCCCTATTAGTAGGTAGGTATGTATGTAGGCCCTGTAGGGGTGTGTGTGTGTGTGTGTGTGTGTGTGTGTTTCCTGAGTCCTGGGGTTATTGAAGATCAGGGAAAAATTCTAGCCACTAGGAAAAGAGACATGAAAGCCTATAGAGAAAAAAAAAAAAACATGCAGAGAATGAGAGCTCTAGCTGGGTGATATGTGGTTTTCAAGTGGCTAAGTTTGAATAAATTTATTATAGTCATTGTCATGTACAGGAGCCTCAAATCTAAAATATATATACAATCTGTGCAAAGATATTCTGTAAGCTCCTGTATACGTCCAGGTTAGGACAGAGTCAGGCACTGAAGCCAATAAGTTTCTTTTAATGAACTCAGAGCTATCCAGTGAGATCCACTGTTAATTTAAATCGGCCCCAGGTTTCCAGTGTAAATTTCTTATGTGTTGGTTTGTGCGGTATAAAGAGAATTTGTGATCCACATGTTCAGGGGTAATTCATTACTTGTACCGTTTTTATATGCAGCCTTCTAGTGCCCAGCTACAGCCTTATTAATCACACAGAGCCCAGATATTTGCAGACACGGCAAGAAGACTAAGCATTGAGGACTATACTCAAGCAGGCTAAATTAGAGCAGTTTAGCTCGCTATGAATCTCTTTCATGATAAAATGAGAGGAGAAACGTATTTGGCTATGCATCCTTGGTTATGGTGTAAGGTACACTAACAAATAAAATGAGAGTTTACATCACCGGTAGTGAGATGTGCTGGCATTGTGAACTTTCTGATTTGACCGCCTGCAAAAGGCACTTATGTAACTGCCAGAGATACATAAGCTGAACGCATCTGTGAAGAAACGTGAAGCAAAGCCAAAGCAAGGAGGATCCTGCAAAAGAATTGATCGGTACCCATCGAAAATACCAATGGTGTGAAACACAAAGATGCCAAGACCCTGGTCCAGATTACAGGTGACCAAAGAGACATCACAGCCAAAGGCAATGTGTGATCCTCAAACCAGGAAAAGACAAAGGATGCTGTCGGGAAAACAGATGCAATGGACTA
This sequence comes from Acomys russatus, assembly GCF_903995435.1. Classification (NCBI taxonomy): domain Eukaryota; kingdom Metazoa; phylum Chordata; class Mammalia; order Rodentia; family Muridae; genus Acomys; species Acomys russatus. The sequence continues at coordinate 7,871,174 of NC_067152.1, forward strand.
TCTGTTAGACAGTAGCGTATAGTGTTAATGTTAGTATCCCTAAATTCAGTTATTATGCTGAGGCTTCCTAAGGGAGTATCTCGTGACGAGTAGATATTAAAGTCTTTCATAATAAAAGACATGGCATCTCAAACTGCTTGATAAAAAGCGTTTTCAGAACATCTGCTTTTGGTCAATGTGAACACAGTGTGCAGGCCTGCTCAGGCTTTCTGTAATGACTAGGCCACCACACGGGGGCTGCTGGCGTTGTCAGTGAAAATCAACTCTGGGTGATGTGCTTGGACCGTTTGCTCTCTTTCGGTTTCCCTACCCTCCTTTTATCTCCTTTTACCAGGGGTTCTTCACCCCAGCAAGACAATGTTTTTTTTTTTTTTCCCCAGCATGAACCTAACAAAACAGAAACAGGAAGGGAAAGAAAAAAAAATACAGCCATGAAAAATATTTAAAGGGCATTTTATAGTTATTTTATGAGCTTGAGTTGTTACAGAGCCGGAACAGTAAGGCAAATTTACATTGCAAAGTAACTTTATGATATATTTGTAGACATACAGAAATCATTTGGGTTCTGTCACAGAAAGTATTTCAAACATACTGCCTTCCTTTTCATGAATAAGCCTAGATTTGAACTAAAAGTGACACAACAAAAGTAGCATATATACTGCCTGTAGTTTTGCTTGTTTGTTTTGGTGTTTTGAAACAGAATGTCACTGTGTATCTTAGGCTAGCCTTTAACTAAAACGTGTAACAATTCTCCCAAGGCCTACGCCACTGTGCTGGTTAGTTTTTTTGTCAACTTGATACAAGCTAGGGTCATCTAGGAAAAGGAACCTCAGTTGAAAAAGAATGCCTCATCAAACCAGACTGTAGACAAGCCTGTAAGGCATTTTCTTGACTAATGATTAACATGGGAAGGCTCAGCTTACTGAGGGTGGTGCCACCCCTGGGCAGCTAGTCCTTGGTTGTTTAAGAAAGCAGGCTGAGTCAGGCGTGGTGGTGCACGCCTTTACTCCCAGCACTCAAAAAACTTTAAAAAATAAAATAAATAAATAAAAATGATAGGCTGAGCCAGGTGCACTTCTGTAATCCCAGCACTCAGGAAGGCAGAGGCAGACAGATCGCTGTGAGTTCGAGGCCAGGCTGATCTACAAACCACGTCAAGGACAGCCAAGACAATACAGAGAAACCCTGTCTTGAAAAAGAAAAAAAAAAAGAAAAAAAGAAAAAAATATATATAGAGAGAGAGAAGAAAAAGAAAAAGAAAAAGAAAAAGAAAAAAGAAAGCAGGCTGAGTAGGCCATGTGGAACAAGTTACTAAAAAACACTCCTCCGTGTGTCCCTGCTTTTAGTTCCTGCCTCCAGGTTTCTGCCTTGACTTCCTGTCCTGCCTTCCTTCTAGGTGAATTGTAAATTGTAAGGTGAAATAAGCTCTTTCCTCCCCAAGCTGTTTGTGATCATAGTGTTTTATCACAGCAATGGACAGCAGACTAAGACAGCTATCACATCCAGCTTTATCTGTACTTCCTGAAGCCTAAATTTTTAAAGTAAAAGCACACCCTGTACTGGCTATCTTTATGTCCGTTTGGCACAGGCTAGAGTTAACTGAAAAGAGGGACCCTCAAGAGAGGAAAATGCCGATATAAGATCTGGCTATAGGGTATTTTCTTAATTAGTGATGGATGGGGGGGCGGGGCCAGCCCATTGTGCACAGTGCCACCCTTGGACTGGTGGTCCTGGGTTCTATAAGAAAGGACGCTGAGGGCTGGAGAGATGGCTCAGAGGTTAAGAGCACTGACTGCTCTTCCAGAGATAATGAGTTCAATTCCCAGCAACCACATGGTGACTCACAACCATCTATAATGTGATCTGATACCCTTCTCTGGCCTGCAGGTGTACATGTAGGCAGAGCTCTGTATACATAATAATAAATAAATAAATCTTTAAAAAAAAAAAAAAAGGACGCTGCCGGACCCTTTCTTCGCCTGCAACCCCTACATCCTGGTACTCTATGGGAGCAAAGAAAAATGAACAGTGGGGGTCACCCCTAAAAATCAAAAAGAAGACTTTAAAATGAAACCAGCATGGTGATACACACCTTTATGTGTGGTGATTTGAATGAAAATGGCCCCCATGGGCGCACAGGGAGTAGCACTATTAGAAGGTGTGGCCTTGTTGGAGTGGGCGTGGCCTTGTTGGGGTGGGCGTGGCCTTGTTAGAGGAAGCGTGTTCCCAGGGGAGGGCTTTGAGGTTTGAGAAGCTCAAGCCAGGCTCAGCATTGCTCTCCCTTCCTGCTGCCTGCCGATCCTGATGTGGAACTTCTGGCTACCTGTCCAGCACCATGTCTGTCCACATACCTTCATACGCCCATCATGATAATGAACTAAACCTCTAAACTGTAATCCGGCTCCAATGAAATGTTTTCCTTTATACTAGTTGCTATCGTCATGGGGTCTCTTTACAGCAACAGAAACCCTAACTAGACATCATATTTTACTAAAAATATGTGGACTGGGCTGGAGAGATGGCTCAGAGGTTAAGGGTACTGACTGCTCTTCCAAAGGTCATGAGTTCAATTCCCAGCAACCACATATTAGCTCACAACCATAATGAGATCTGTATACATAATAAATAAATAAATCTTTAAAAAAACAAAAAAAGTGCGGACTTTGTCTCCTGAGCTACCTGTATTAAGTACATACACAAAACAGTGTTTGCATAAGGCTGGTTCCTTTCTTCTGCCCCCGTGGGTGATCTCTTTGTGGACTCCAAATTAGGAAGCCTTGAGCTGAGGGGAAGCTTACTTCACAAGTCCTCATCACTGGAGAAGGAAGAAGAATGTAGGGAAATTACCTTCATGATCCTGTGAGTCACCAAACAGGGACTGTCCCAACAACCCACCCACAGAGGAGCCGCAGATTTCAGGCCACAGGCAAGAAAGAATCACACAGAGGATGTGGACACAGCCTAGAACCTGCCTCTAGAACAGTTTCTGCTTGTGATGCAATCACAGAGGTATACATCCTCCCCTACCCTGACCTCCACCTCCCCATGCCGTGGACCGGATCTCTAGCCTTGCATAAGCTGGTAGAGTGTTGTACCACCAAGCCACACTCCCCAGCTCGTACCTTTCTTAGCTGCCAACATTTCTTATCACACTGGGTTGGAATTGGCTGTCTAAGCATGTCCCCTAAACAGCCTGAGAAGGGGACATGCTCCTCAAACCTTGTCTGGTGCTCAGTAGGCACATTAATTATCCAGTTAATTAATTAGAAAATAGATTTGTGTGCATGTAGTCCATCATGAGAGCTTCTCTCTAAGCCTCCGGCCAGACAATCACTAACTCTTCTGGCTTTTGGAACTATTCCTAGAACCCATAGATTTGACAGTATAAGAGGAAAAAGAATTTTACAATCCATTCATGAGGTAATGGTATCTTTGGGTGAGATGTCTCCAGCTTTAAAGCATGTAAGATCCATTTAGGAACCTGGACAAAATGCATATTTGTGAGGGAAAAATCTGGAATGAATTGCTTGCTTTCTTGGTTTCATCAGGACCTTGCTGTATTACCATGGTCATCCCAGGACACACACATGTATGAGGAGCTGCCCTTAGTGGCTCTTGGCTTAAAACATTGGGCAATTCCACCTTGTCTGTAGACTCCATTTTCTACACCTCTGCCTGGCATGTGGCAGGCTGGGGTCAGCCCAGGCCACTCTGCCCAGTCCTGCGGAGCCTCTGCCCGTGGGCCAGGGCACACATGGTAATTCTTTTGCCTCAGCCTCCTGAGTACTGGGATTACATGTATGGGCTACATGGGCAGTCTCTTCTACAGACCCAACATGTACATCCCATTAAAAGGTTCTGTCAGTGAGAAAAGAAATGTGAGAGGGAAGGTAAAGGCTGTCGAGGATAAGCAACATACTAGAGCTTCTCTTGGTGACCTCTGGTCTACACCACTCTGAAACTGTTTCCCTCCTTTTCTCTCTTCTTTAGAGTGCAAGCTGGAGGGAAGATTATTATTATTGTTGTTGTTGTTGTTGTTGTTATTATTATTTTATGAAGGAAGAAAATTATTCCAATTCCTTTTTTCCTTCTGACAACATAGCAAGCAGCTATTATTTGGTCATATGTATGTTTTTTTGTGATGTCCATGACTCCTAACTCCCAACTCCCTCCCAGAGGCATAGAAAATAGAATTCCTCTTCCCCGAGGTGAGTCAGAGAACCTCTAATCTTCAACTTGTCTCTCTTGGAGCAAGGAATAAATGTTCTGACTTCCTGTCTGATAGTATGTGTTAAGACACGTACCCCTTAGAAGGGTCCTACCCCAAGGTGCAGTGCACGGAAAGGCCAAGAAGAATGTGGCCACGTGGGCCTTGCTGAGTTTCTCCATCAGTCTATTAACATTTGGTGATGTCCTTTCTCTCCAATCATATTTCTACAAGATTGTCCGTGCTTCAATCATGTCTGCACAACAAACTCTCTATGAAAACCCAAAGAGGTTTCAGGGATCTTCTGGCTAGCTGAACACATGGCAGGTCCTGTAGGGTGGTACACATAGGCCTCTATGTTCCTTCCATATGCTTAGCCCTTTGGTCTCTGCATCCATACCCTTTTATTGTGTTCTCTCTCTCTCTCTCTCTCTCTCTCTCTCTCTGTCTCTCTGTCTCTCTGTGTCTGTCTGTCTCTCTCTGTTTGTGTGTGTGTGTGTGTGTCTGTCTGTCTCTGTTTCTGTCTCTCTGTTTCTGTGTGTATGTGTGTGTGTGTGCGCGCGCGCGCGCGCGAGTACGTGTCCCTGTCTCTCTCTCTCCCTCTCTCTCTCTCTCTCTCTCTCTCTCTCTCTCTCTCTCTCTCTCTCTCTCTGTGTGTCTCTCTCTGTGTCTGTCTGTCTGTCTCTCTCTGTTTGTGTGCGTGTCTGTCTGTCTGTCTCTGTTTCTGTCTCTCTGTTTCTGTGTGTGTGTGTGTATGTGTGTGTGTGTGTGTGTGTGTGTGTGTGTGCGCGCGCGCGAGCGAGTGCGTGTCCCTGTCTCTCTCTCTCTCTCTCCCTCTCTCTCTCTCTCTCTGTGTATGTGTGTGTCTCTCTCTGTGTCTGTCTGTCTGTCTCTCTCTGTTTGTGTGCGTGTGTGTCTGTCTGTCTCTGTTTCTGTGTGTATGTGTGTGTGTGTGTGTGTGTGTGTGTGCGCGTGCGCGCGAGTGCGTGTCCCTGTCTCTCTCTGTGTCTGTCTCTGCTTCTCTATGTGTGTTGTATGCATACCTGGCAAATGTGTTTCCATGAGTCCTCTGAGATAATCTAACAAATTAAACCCAAGACGGGCACTGAGGTAACTCTGGTTGGTCGCATTCACTTGGAAACATGGGTAAAGAAACTTAGGGCATCTGTTGGTATCTGGGTGGAGGCAATCTTATGGATACGTCTATCTTATCTACTGACAAGTAGGTAAATATTAGAATTGGACTAGGGAAATACCCATCTGGTGTCCATTGCTGCAGAATTGCCTGTGGCAGTGGGGGAAGCAGCATCTGCTGTCAAGAGTTATCCATGATGTGAATGTATAATAAGAGAAACTGAGTCTGGATTCTCTCATTATCATCAGAATTGTTTCAAAATCAATGTTTCAGGAGCACTGTGACCTCTAGTCTCCCCCAGATTCCTTTCTAACTTATTTTCATTTATAGTCCCTGTTTTTCAACGAGGGAGCTGAAATGGTACCCATCACCTAGAGTTAAGACCATGAAATGGGGCTGGGGAGATGGCTAAGTTGGTAAAGTGCTTGAATGCAAGCAAGAGGACCCAAGTTCAATTCCCTCTATCTATGTAAAAAGTTGGTGGAGTGGCATACACCTGCAATCCCTGCTCAGGGGAGGAATAGACAGGAGGATCTCTGTGGCTTGTTGGTTTGTTACTCTAGCTGAGTTGATGAGCTTAGGCTCAGTGAGAGATTCTTTCTCAAAAAAAAAAAAAAGAATATATATATATGAGAATGATTTAGGAAGACCCCTGATATCAACATCTGTCCTGAACACACACATGCACACAGGTGCATGTGCACCTGTATAAACACGTGCAACTGCACACATATGTGCGCGCACACACAAAATCATGAAATGAGATGGCATCCGAATGAAGTGTGACTCCCTGGCATTTTCCAGTTCCGTTCTTTACACTATCTGGAGGTAGAAACAATACAAACCATAGTTGTATCCAAATTCTGACAGCTGAACCCTAAAGAAATGAGACAAGGGGAAAGTTTCAATTATTTAAAAGCTGGATCAGCAAATCCTAGGAAACCTCAGAGGTCATGTAACCCAATATCCCCTCCAGGACCTGAATCCCTTGTAGAATCCACTACTGTCTAGGCCTAGCTTGGCCACTCAGGCTTCCCCTGTGCCCAGCAGGTGTCCCCACATTAAAATACCCTACCGCCACCAATATTCCATATGCTCACTGTGCCCCTAGGCCAACCAGCTCTCAACTGTCCAATCTTCTGATCTTGTTACTTATTGACCCCTGTTTATGAGCTGGGTTCGTTCTTTGGGTCTGATAGGCCATCAAGATAAAACCAGGGGGCAATGAGGAGTAATCAAGTTGGGGAGCCAAGGTCAAGGCCAGAGGAACCTACTTCTCTCAAGGGGACCTCCCTCTTGGAGCTTCTAGCCAAAGAATTCTGGCTCTGTCTCCACTGATTTTTTTCCTTTGTTTATTTGTTCATGGAGTCTAAAGTAGCCCAGGCTAGCCCCAAACTTGCTCTATAGCTGAATATGAGTTTGAACTTTTGCTCTTCCTGCCTTGACTTTCTAAGTGCTGGGTTTCCAGGTTAAGCATCACTCATCCATCCCTTTCCTCTAAGTCACCTTTTCAATGCCCCTGTCTGACCTTGCTTGTCTCTTAACAATGCCACGGACACTTTCTCTTAGTGTTGCCATCTGCTCTAATTCTCTACTATCGAGTCTTCCTAGTGTATCTAGTATTTCTATTGACCAGGACTTGGCCCAGAACAGCACTCTCTTCATCCTTACAAAGGTGGCACTCATGCATTAGGCACCTGTACCACAGGTGTAGGATGGGACTTTAATAGCATCCCAGGAGATCCTACTGCAGGTGACCAGAGACAGGCCATGGAAGAATGTTTATTTGGGAGAGTTCAAGTTCGAGCTTTGCCACCTACTAGTTATATGGCTCTGGGCTTATTAGCTCATTTCTATAAGCCGCAGTGCTTTCATTTTGAATAAACAGATGATAAAATTCATCTCAGTGTGTTAGAACCACAAAGCAAAGTGACATCTATAAGACGCTTCATATAATTCCAGGCAGGTGGCAAATGCTAGTTAAACACAAGCTACTGTGGCTGTTAGTGTATTTCTTTTTCAGAACAGGGGCATTCTTAGATGAAAATGATTTACTGCATGTCCTTTTAAACTAAGGGGGGGAAAGGCCTTTCTTTATGAGTATGAGAGTTTTGCCTACATTTATGTCTGTGTGAGCACTGTGTGAGTGCCTAGTGCCCATGGAGGCAGAAAAGGGCACTGAGGGCCCAGCTAGCGCTCTTAACTACTGAGCTGTCCTCTCCAGCCTCTGCATGTCCCTTTGAGCAGGCTGAGCTGTCTACTGCCTGCAAGTCTTCTTATTACCCTGTGATTTTCCTCTGTGTGATTCGTGATTCCTAGGGGTAGTTAATTATCATTCCCGTGCAAAGTTATGGACTTTGAAATTAGCAGGTAATAAAAACCTACTAAATAGTTTTATGGCTGAAGGCCATCTGTTACCCACCTCACAGCCCTATGACATCAAATCTGCCGTTCTTCCCCTCCCACAAGTTCTCCAGTGTCCTCTTGCCATACAATAGTACTCACTTAATTCCCTACCGGCCCAACCTCTCTCGGTTTCCCATTCATTGTGAAGATTGCCATCCCACAGAGCGTTAAAGCCTCACATTCAGCTTAGCTTAGAATACATGCTTCCATAGACTGGGAAGATGGCTCAGTGAGTAAAGTGCTTGTTACACAAGCAAGAGGACCTGAGTTCGGATCCCCAGCACTCATGTAAAAAGCTGGGCACAATAGTCTAAGCGACAGAGACTAGCAGATTCCAGAAGCTTACTGGCCAGTTCAGTTCAGCTGAATCAGCACCCTCCAGCTTTAGTGAGACCTTGTCTTAAAAAAAAAAAAAAAACAAGGTGAGGGGGGCTGGAGAGATGGGTCAGAGGTTAAGAGCATTGGCTGCTCTTCCAAAAGTCCTGAGTTCAGTTCCCAGTAAACACATGGTGGCTCACAACCATCTATAATGTGATCTGGTGCCCTCTTCCGGCGGGCAGGTGTACATGTAGGCAAAAATCTATACGTGACTAAACAAATCTTTAAACAACAACAACAAACAAAACCAAGGTGAGAAACCATAGAGGAAAATACCCCAAATCCACATCTGACCTACACACACACACACACACACACACACACACACACACACCACACAAATACATGCTTCATAACATTTTTAAAGAGATAATGAGAAATGAGGCTGATGACATGAAAGTAAGGATTGAGTGGTAAGTGGAAGCCATAGCTTTGTCAACCAGGCAATAAAGACTCATTTTCTTTTGCCTTGCATAAATGTGCTGAGTTTTTTGTTTTGTTTTGTTTTGTTTGTTTGTTTGTTTGTTTGTTTTGGTTGTCGTTGTTGGTGGTTGGTCTTTATTGTTGTTCATTTAGGTGCTCATGGGGACTTTTATTTCTCTTAATTCAGGACTCTTCAGAGAATATCAAAGCAGTAATTCAGAAGAACCGAACCTATACTGTGGACAAGTAACATTTGAGAGTCTCATCAATGGCTAAGTACATGTAATAACTACATAGAGCAACCATGGGTGGTGATTACAATCGACACCCCCCCAATCTCTCTCTCTCTCTTTCTCTCTCTCTCCCCCCCCCCCCCATCCCTCTCTCTTTTTGAGACAGGGTTTCTCTGTGTAGTGCTGGCTGTCTTGGACTCACTCTATAGACCAGGCTGGCCTTGAACTCAGAGGTCTGCCTGCTTCTGCCTCCCAAGTTCTGGGACTAAAGGTGTACGCCACTACCGCCTAGCTGTCTTTCTCTTAAGAAGGGGTCTCATGTGTCTCAGCTTGGTCTTGACGTTTCTCAGTAGCTGAGGAACTTCCTGAGTGTTGAGATTACAAGACTGTGCTGGGAGTCTGTAACCTGGGGCTCTGGTGCTAAACAAGCATATACCAGCTAACTACACCCCCAGCCCTACGTCTTCTATATGTGTGGGATTTGTATTAGATAGTAACTCTATGGACACTAAAACCCCCTTAACACAACACAACATGGTTTGCTGCTTGTATATGATCTAACACATCCTCTTGCCTGCTTTAACATTTTTAAAACATTTTTTTATCTAACTTTAAGTGTATGTGTCTGGGCTTGAGTGTACAAATGTGCACGACCTGTGCGCAGGAGTCCATGGAGGTCTAAAGAGACGCTAGATCCTCTGGAGTTGGAATTGTGGACGGTTTTGAGCCTCTATGTGGGTGCTGAGAACTAAGCCCAGGTCCTATGAGAGAGTAGTAAGCCTTCCTAGTGCTGAGCCGTCCCTCCAGCTCCTTCTTCGGGCTTTAAATTATCTCAAGATTATTCATAGTGCCCGGTAGAGCATAAATGGTATGAAAGTAGTTGCCACACTGTGTTACCTAGAAACTAATAACAGGAAGCCTATGTTTTCAGCATAGATACAATCATTTTTCCCAATGTGTGATTGGCTAAATCCTTGGGTGCAGAACCTACAGAGAATGAGGCTGCACTGTCCCAGGGGTCTGGGCTGTGGTATTCAGAGTGTAAAGGCAGTCATAGAGCTGGAAGCAAAAACTGTGGGGGCTGTCCCTGTCACTTACATGCTCTACGTGACCTTGGGCAAGTCACTTCCGCTGAGCCTCATTTCCTCCTCTTTAAGGTGAGACTGGTGCTGATTCCTTTCTTCCAACGGTTGCTATGACAACTAAACCAGATAAAGTATATTAAACACTCAGCATGGAGCCGGGGATATTGTTAGGATTTATAAACTTCAACAATAGTGCAGTCAGGTCTGTTATTATCTGTCAGTTCCTCCACCGTGGCTTTGATAGGGAGCAGAGATAGGGAAAAGATCATTCTAGTCTGCTGATCTTTTCTTTTGACACCTCTGTTCCTTAATATTCTCACACCCTGTTGGTTTATGTTATACCAGTCATTTCCTTGTAGTGCGGGTGTTATACTAATCGCAGGGAATTCACTGCCTCTCGAGCTATGGTTTCTCAGTGTTTCAGTCTTAAAGGCACAGTGACTTCCTGCTTTCCTAGTCAAGCTTCCTCCCCTGAGCTGCTAATGCTATTGCGTAACCAGGCACTCTTGACTCTGGTGAGATATATTTTTCTCCCAGGCAACTGTGAACGCCCAGGGTGTGTGTGCTGTGCAGCACCTGTGAATGCCTGTCCTTCCCACACCATCCTCAGATTTACAAGGCTGCTCCAGGAAGGGCTTCACAAGCGAGTGAATTCCAAATCTGCCTGGTCACTAGATTCACTTTAGCAAATTACAGCTTCCAGAGCTTTTGGGTTGAAATCTTGGCGGCCAAACAGCCAGAATGAAAACACATGGAGTCAGACACACAGAGTGAACAACTTCCGGATGAGCTTTGCTTGGTAAATTGATGGCCACTGTACTAAGTAGCTCAGTTAGTACAGCGCTGGTTATTAGCACCCGTAAAGCCCTGGGTTCAATCCCCAGCACCATAGAATGGGGCGTGGTGGTGCACACTTGTAATCCTAGGGCTTGGGAGGTACAGAAATTCAAGGTCATTCTTGGCTACATAGTGAGTTTAAGACCTGTAATACAGGAAACTAGAGAGAGAAGGAGAGGAAGACAGAGGGAGAGAGGAAGGGAGGAAGGGAGGGAGGGAGGAGGAGGGAAGGGGAAGGAGAGAGAGAGAAAGAGAGAGAGAGAGAGAGAAGAGCTCTTTCAACATGCATTCATCTGCTTAAATGACATAAAGTTCTCTGAGAAAAAAATAAAAGTTTATATCCTAGTCAGAAAGAAGTAGGAGTGGGTGAGCTAACACAACCACTGGGGAAAAGAGAAAAACAAGCACCGGGCGTGGTGGAGCACGCCTTTAATCCCAGCACTCGGGAGGCAGAAGCAGGTGGATCGCTGTGAGTTCGAGGCCAGCCTGGCCTACAAAGCGAGTCCAGGACAGCCAAAGCTACAAAGAGAAACCCTGTCTTGAAAACAAACAAACAAAAGACAAGAGAAAGAGCGAGAATTGGGGGGGGGGGGGGGGGGGGGGGGCGGCGGGGACACACACACAAGAGGAGGGAGAGAGCTTGTTCTTGTTAGTTTAAGAAATCTCCCAGGCCAAGAGCTGGTGTTTCTGTGGAAGCTCAGAAGGGCCGAGAGAGAGGTATCGTGTTAGCGGCCCTGACTTTGACTCTTTCTGATACCGGAGTTCCTCTTCACACATTGTTCTCCTCAGAAGTTGTTAGCAGGCGGCTTCTGTGAACTGGATCCACCCATGGCTGCTATCTTCCACCACTTGGCTTCCTTTCTGTTGGCAGCAACCACAAACACCTGAGTCCCTAGCATCTCTCTCTCTTCCCTCCAGCAACAGGCAATCTGTAAGCTGACTCTTAAATGCCACCGCCTTTTCCTGCAGCCCAGTGTGGGCTGGAACTTTGAAGAGTTCCGTGTACCAGACCGTTATCAAATGATGCTGTGTATTTACAACGTTCCTTAGTGGGGAAGACATTTTCATTGCGTCCTCTCCTTCCCACCTGACCTCACCCCGGGGCATACCCATTGGGGAAAACAAAATAGGGCAGGCCTAGCAGTGGTTCACAACGGGGTACAATTTTTACCCCCTAAGAGCTACTTGCCTCTGCCAGGGGATGTTTCTGGTTGTCAGTCTGGGAGGGATGATGCTACTGGGTTGAAGAAATGGATGTTGCCCAGCATTCCACAGTGTTCAGAACTACCTCCCACAGCAAAGAGTTATCTAGGGGACTCCTTCCCCTTCCAGCAATGGGGAACTCCCATAACTATAAGGAGGTTCCATGAAAGATGGATCTAGAGTTTGATTTTAGAGTTTTATTTCTCCGTGGCCAATAAAGCTGGATACTTCCTTGTGTCACTGTATCATGGTCCAGGATTAAAGGGTTGGATATGTAACTCAGTAGTACAGTACTTGCCTGTACTTTTCTCAGTACAAAAATAAATAAATAAATAATTTTTAAAAACCCTAAATATTTTTGTCTAGCGTACAGTCTAGTAGTGTCGTTTGGAGAATGCTTGTTGCTTTTACTAGGAGTGGAGAATAGAATGGAGTGTGGGAGGAGAGAAGACATATGACATACAGAGAGCAAGGTTTGTCTGCCCCAGCACTGTGGACTTTGGGGGACAAGGCAGTTTTTTGTTGTGTGGGACGGTTTAGTGCATTGTAGGGTACCGGCAGCATCTGTACGCTCTACCCACTAGCTGCCAGTAGCATCTTCTCTTCCAGAATGACAACCAAAAAATGGCCACAGACGTTGCCAACTGTCTCTCAGAAGGCAAGTTGCCCTCAAGTGCAAATCACTGCGTGCAGGCCTGCACGAGGCTGCAGAGGCTGGCTGTGTGGGGAATCAAACGTCTCCCGGGCATTTCCGACACTTTCTCGTAGGATGAGGAGTCTTGGCCTGTTGATAACTGTGTGGGCCTGGCATACTTCATACCTCTAAAGGCTCAGGTCCAATCCTGGGACCAGCCCCTGAGGATGCTGTGACGATTACAAATGGTTGGGTGGCTGGGCTGTGGTGGTGCATGCCTTTAATCCCAGCACCTGGGAGGCAAAGGCAGGTGGATCACTGTGAGTTTGAGGCCAGCCTGGTCTACAAAATGAGTCCATGACAGCCAAGGCTATGGAGAGAAACCCTGTCTCAAAAAAATCAAACCAAACCAAACAAACAAACAAACCAAATAAAAAACAAAACAAAAAAAAAAGATTGGGTGGATCAGTGTACTGAGAGTCATTGCATATCCCAATTCTGATGTAGGAATTCAGATGAAAACTATATTAGGGAGCATTTATTTTGGCTCACAGTTTGAGTGTACAGGCCACCCTGTCCAGGAAGGGCACAGTGGCAACAGTGGCTCTAACTGTGGTGGCCAGAGCTTGAGGCAGCTGGCCACATTGTGTTTATAGTCAGAAAACAGAGAAAGATGCTTCTGCCCGGCTCTCCCCCTTTTCATTCAGTCCAGACCACATGCCCAGTCAGGGCCAGTCTCCCCTCGAGACACCTTTCTAGACCTCCTCAGGGGTACGTTTCCGTGGCGGTTCTAAATGCAGTGGGTCAAGTTGAAAATGAGAAACTGGGCTGCTAAGATGGTTCAGTGGGTAAAGATGCTCCCTGCCAAGGCTGATGACCTGAGTTCAAAGCCAGGACCCACATGGTAGAAGGAGAGAACTGATTGCTAAAATTTGTCCTCTGATCCCCCACAAATAAAGAAAAGAACGTAATTTAAAGAACATTTTTGAGGGTCTGGAGACACAGCTCAGAGGTTAAGAACACTCACAGCTCCTGCAGAGGACCTGAGTTCAGGTCCCAGCACTTACACGGTGGCTCCCAACCACCATGTTCTTGGGTCCTGATGACCTCCTCTGCCCCTCCCCCTTGCTAGTGCTCCTGAATGCATGTGGTACATATAAGCTCACAAAGGCATGCGCACGCAACACACACACACACACACCATAAATCCTCAAAGAAAATTAAGATGTAAAGATCTTTAATTTTAAAAAAGGGAAATGAGGCCAAATGGTGGTGGTGCACGCCTTTAATCCCAGCACTGGGGAGGCGGAGGCAGGTGGATCACTGTGAGTTCGAGGTTAGCCTGGTCTACAAAGTGAGTCCAGGACAGCCAAGGCTACAGAGAAACCCTGACTCAAAAACAAAACAAAACAAACAAACAAACAAAGGAAATGAAGAGCCAGGTGGGGGTGGTGATTTAACACATCTTTAATCCCAGCACTTTGAAAGATCTCTGTGAGTTCAAGGCCAGCCTAATCTATAGAGCTAGTTCCAGAACAGTTAGGGCTACACTAAGAAGCCCTGTCTTAAAAACAAAAACAAAAGAAAGACAGAAAGAAAGGAAGAAAGAGAGAGAAAGAAAACGAGAAACCATAAGGTCTCTTTTGCATATGGCTGTCAGTATGAAAGGGGGGTTGAAAAATATTATTCCATGGTTAGCATGAGTAGTCACTCTGAATCCTACCTCCAGCCTTTCCTTTCACAAGAAAAGAAAGGTAAGAAAAAAAGAAACTGAGAAGATGTAAGTCATACTTACGACACAAGTCATATAGGCTCCAAGAGCTCTTAGGAATGTCTAAAGGGCCACCATTTAGAGCCCTGGAGGAGGGGGAGGGTGACATTTAAGTATATCTCTACAGGATACATAGGAATTTTAAAAGGGAAAATGTGTTTTGCTCAAAGACATTGGTTGTCTTTTTTTTTTTTTTTTTTTTTTTCCTTTTGAGACAGGGTTTCTCTGTGTAACCTCGGCTGTCCTAGACTCGCTTCGTAGACCAGGCTTGTCTCGAACTCACAGCGATCCCCCTGCCTCTGCCTCCCGAGTGCTGGGATTAAAGGCGTGCACCACCACGCCCAGGGACATTGGTTATCTAGGTACATGCATAGAAAAGTAATTGCATGTGTTAAGTGTCTGCAGCTGTAAAAGCTGGCCCCAATTGTGGAAAAAGCAGAACAATTCTAATCGTATGCTAATGTGGTGAATATGTAACACAAAGAACAAATGCCATCACCTGGGGTTCTAGGGTAGAGGAAAGAGAAGGTTCCCGGCCTGGAAAGGATGCTAGGAACTTCCTGAGCAAAGGCTCCCAGGCAGGTAGGTAGGATACCTTTGGATCTCTTGAGGTAAGTAAGTGAAGCCAGAGCAGCAGCCGCTCCAGCCAGCAAGAGTGAAGTGTGGTGAGAGGCAGGCTGGAGAAGAGGGCCAGAGCAGAGCCTTCAGGGGGTGGTTTTTTTCACCTGAACCCAGGGGAATTTTACTCTGGTAACTGACATCTTTGGCTTCCTGGTTTGGTTTTGTATTTTGCTTGAATGATGACCTATGGAGGATGCCGGTGATGGAAGGGGAAGATGAGTCTGAACTGTTTCCCATCTCTTTGGCAGGGGCAGCGG
The DNA here is from genome assembly GCF_903995435.1 of Acomys russatus. Classification (NCBI taxonomy): domain Eukaryota; kingdom Metazoa; phylum Chordata; class Mammalia; order Rodentia; family Muridae; genus Acomys; species Acomys russatus. The sequence goes on from NC_067152.1 coordinate 7,886,364, forward strand.
TGCTGGCCTGGACCTGTATGGGATTGCAGTGCGGACAGTGGTCACTGAGAAAAGAGAGATAAATGCTGGTGATAAAAGCAACTAGATTTGCTCTTGGTGTGCATGGGGGACAGTGAAGACTGAGGTACGGATTCCTGTGTGTGGCATGTGAGCAGCGTGACTGACCGCAGTCCCCTCTCTAGAGATGGGGCAGGCTAACCAAAGAACAGGCTTTCCCAGAGAGTGTGGAGTGGAACATTCCATTCCGGACTTATTAATGTTTAAATACCTGTGAAAGATGCAGGTGGACACGTCAAATAGATAGGGGTGGGGCCAAAGACCCACAGCTGAGAAGCAGCCGCTTAGACACAGAGATCAGCAGCATGGATGAAGCTGTCTGGGAAAATGGGGTGACGTAGAAATGGGGGGACCAAGCCGGGGTTCCAATGAAAAGCTATAAATATTTAGAATCAGAGTAGAGGGGCTGACAACAAAAGAAGTCTTCGCATTGTTGTGACCAAAACACCTATCAGAAATAAAAGAGGGATGGTCTCTTGTGTCCATAGCTCCAGAAAATACAGTCTCCCCAACCCCCACCCCCATTGTGGGGAGGGCATGGTGGAGTTTGAACCTGTGGGAGGCAGGAAGTGGAAAGCATGCTCAGACCCAGGGACCAGATAGACTTCTTGCCCCTAGGAACCTACTTCTGCCAGCTGGGCCTCAACTGCCTACTGTATCTATAGCTTCTCCAAGCACCATTACCAACTGGGGAGCAAGCATTTAAATCATGAGCCTGTGGAGACATTTTAGACTTAAGCTTAACCAAGGTGGGGGAAAAATTTCCCATCTGGTGTGCACTATTAAGGTGTGTGTGGGAATGGTCCTGAGAGAAGATCTTTGTATCTGCTGCATCAGGTGACATGGAGGTCATGGTGACCTTGAAAAGTCACCTCAGTGGGGCAAGGCGAGCAAAAGTAGTATCAAGCAGATGAGCAAGTTGAAGAAAATGGGTGCTAGCTAGTAGAGACAGAGGCGTCGGCTAAGTTGGGATAAAAGGAGAGTGCCGGGGAGGTGACTCAGTGGGTAAAGGAGCTTTCTACTGATCCTGATGACCTCGGTTCTATCTCTGGAGCCCACAGTGTAGAAGGAGAAAACTGACTCTTCCAAGTTGTCCCTTCATCCTCACGTGTGTCTTGGCATACACATACTCTTGCACACAGCCGGTGTGTGTGCAGACACACATAATAAATAAGCAAATGTTAAAAAACCATTTTTAACATTTGAAAGGAGACAGGCAGTACTGGAAGGGACCAAAGACACATGCCTGTAACTGGAGAGCCACTTGGCATAAAGAGAAAAGTAAATGTTTTAGGTGACCTCATGTATCCCAGGCTAGCCTCAGACTTACTAGGCAGCAAGGAATGACCTCGAACTCCTGGTCCCCCTGCCTTTACCTCCCAAGTACTGGGTTTACAGGTGTGTGCCACAAAACATGCTTGAATTCTTTAAAAGGAATACTAGGGGCTAGAGAGATGTGACTCAGAGGTTAGGAACACTGACTGCTCTTCCAGAGGACCTGAGTTCCATTCCCAGCACCCACTTGGTGGCTCACAGGCATCTACAATGTGATCTGTTGCCCTCTTCTGGCCCGTAGGTGTATATGCTGCCAGAGCACCATACACATAATAAATAAATCTTTAAAAAGGAATACTAGAGCCTGTCTGTCTGTGGTTGGTAATTCTCCAGGGTGGAAGAGGCCATCAGGCTAGAAGAAAGTCATGAAGGTCAGAGGATCCAGGACTAGAAAGGAAGAGAATGGGATACAGGGTAAGAGTGGAGGAGGAAACTCTGGTGCCCCATATTTGACCATGCCCCCTTGATGGGGAGGCCCGGTGGCACTCAGGGGAAGGCTAACAGGCTACCAAGAAGATACTTTATACCTATGATTATATACAGGGGGAGGAGGCACCCTTCAGTCACAGTCATAGGGGAGGGGAGTAGGGTGAAAGTGGGAGGGAGGGAGGAATGGGAGGATAGAAGGGATGGGCTAACAATTTAGATGTAATATGAATGAATTAATAAATAAATTAATTTTAAAAAAGAGTGGAGGAGGAGAAGACAGACAGACAGACAGGCAGGCATAGTTTGGTTAATGCAGTACTGGGAATTAAACCCAGGACTCCAAGCATGAATGCTAAGCAAGTACCCTACCGATGGAGCTACACCCTCAGCCCCCCCCCCAGCCCCCCCCCAGCCCCCCCCCAGCCCCCCCCCAGCCCCCCCCAGCCCCCCAGCCCCCCCCGCAGCCCCTTTTCTCTCGAATAAAGCAAGAGAAGCCAGCACAGCAGCATGAAGCTTTGAAGAACGGATGTGAAATTGTTTAAAGAAGTTGGACAGCAGGGCTGGCAAGGTGGCCCAGTGGGCGAAAGCACTTGCCATGCAACCCTTACAGCCTGAGTTCAAGCTCCAAAACCACAAAACTGTGGGCATGTGGCTCTCCTTCACAGTCCCAACCCTCCTATGGTGAGATGGGAGCAGAGGCAAGGGAATCACCCGGAAGCTGAAGGACAGCTGGCCTGTGGCACTCAGAGCAGCAGAGACACAACAAGAGAGACCCTGCCTCAACGAGGTGGAAGAAGAGAACCAATTCCTGAAAGTTGCCCTTTGACCTCTACAATCATGTTGTGACACCCCCGCCGCTGCCACCGCCATCACCACCATCACCGCCACCACCGCCCCACTGCCACCGCCGCCGCTGCCACCATGGCTGCCACAATCATCAAGTTAAACTGAAATGTTAGACATGAGACTTGGACATTCATGGACAGATGGCTAGTCAGTAGTGAGTACCCGGCTCATCACAAATTGAAATTGAAGCCTTATCTGTGTGACTTTCTCTTAACTGCGTGCTGTGGTGCCAGTTGGAAGAGACAGATTTAGGTGTGGGGAGTAACACTCTGTTTTACCATTTGACCCAGGCCTTCCAGAAGAAGCCAGGGTGTGAGGAGAGTAGGATGGAGGAGACCTTCTTTCTCAGCAGCAGGCTTTGGCATTAGCTAACAGCTGAGAAAGGGTACATACCTGAGAAGCAGTGCTGACACCCAGTGACGGCTTCTCAAAGTGCACCTTGTTGGCTGTGGGCTGGGGGGCGGGGGGCGGGGGGCCAGGTCTCCAGGAAGCCTTTCTCAGAGGCCTCAAGCTTTCCTAGCCATCTCTTGCAGGATTCTGTGCCTGTGTCCTAGCATGTTGCATGCTCCGGTAGCGTCGAGTGGAGTACAAAGAACACTCAAGGTACTCTGGGGCTGTTAGCACCAGGGCCCATACCTTTATTTCTCTGTGGGTGCTGGGAGCTGAACTGGGTCCTCTGCAAGAACAGTGCAAGCTCCTTCTTAATTTTATTTTGCTTAGGTTTATTTATTTATCTTATTTTATGTGTATGGATTAAAAACAAAATATCTATATGTCTATATATCATGTGCAGCCTAGGACTGGAGTTATGGATGGCTGTAAACTGCCTTGTGGGTGGCGGGATTTGAACCCAGGTCCTCTGCAAGAACACATGCTCTTAGCCACTGAGCTATCTCTCCAGCCTCTATTTGAGCCTCTTCCACCCATGGGACAAATACAGAGGGTCAACATAGGGGACCACTCTCTGCAACACCTTTTTGGCTCCACACTTTTTGCTGTTCTGACATAAATATTTACGGCTTTGTTTGTTTTTTTTCAAGACAGGGTTTCTCTGTGTAGCCTTGGCTGTCCTGGATTCGCTTTGTAGACCAGGATGGCCTCGAACTCACAGCGATCCACCTGCCTCTGCCTCCCGAGTGCTGGGATTAAAAGTGTGCGCCACCACTGCCCGGCTATTTACGGCTTTATTATCAGGTATTTTCACCACATAGATGTCATAGGATTGAAGGAGAAAAAACTCCATAGCAGTGCAATTGCAGAGGTAAGGCGATTGTAGAGTCTGGTGTTCGCCCAGAACTGAGAGAACACAGAGAGAGGTGGGTATAGAAGAAGCACAGCAGGCTTAAGGCAGGCTGACTTGCCTTCATGCCCCAGCTCTTCCTGGCACTAGCTGCAGCTCCTTCAGCAAGCCCCTGGCCTCCCCCAGACACTTGGTGCCTCTAGGGGACTCACTCCTCCCTCCCAGGGCTATGGAGACCGATTGAGTACTTGGAACAGAATTGGCGCCCAGTAAATGCTAGCCTGAAAATTCCCTGATTCTGGTATGCAAAAATGATGTGTTAGGGAAATTTCTTATGGGCCAGGCAGGTACTGGGATAGGGACTTTGTAGGAATTGCAAGCTTATGATAATCACTCTCTTAAAATAGAGCATTATTCTCCCTGACTTGGCATAGGAAACTTGGACTCTATAAAGTTAATTTACAGCTAAGAACTGCTTTGTACCCAGATTTGAACTATGATGTTACCTAGCATTTAGCTTGAAATACATATACAGCCCTAGGGCTGGTTCAGTTAATAGTTTTGCTTAACCTGTGTGAAGCCCTGCCTTTGATCCCCAGTACTATGTCAACTGGGCGTGGTGCCTCCTGCCTGTAATCTCAGTACCTCGGAGACAGAGAGAGAAGGGTCAGAAATTGAAGGTTTTCTTTGGATGTATCAGGAGTTTAAGGCCAAGCTGAGGTAGAGACTCTGAACACCCACAAACCTACAGATCACCTCAAAACTGGCAGCAATTATGACTACTGTGACGTCCGTGGGTCAAAAAGAACCAGAGACGCAAATTACTTGATTACTGCATCCAATCCATCCTTAAACCAACTTCAAGCGCATTAAATAAAATATGGGATGTTATTTCCCCTTATACACACCTAGCTGCCACTCCTTAAATATTTAAAGCAAGAGAGGTTTCCATTCGTTCTGAAGTGGGATGTGGCACAAAGCTAGAACAGGCAGGAGAGGAAGGCTGTGCAATCTGTCTTAGAGCCTTCCAGCGGTCTTCTGAAGGTTTTAAGAATCGTTGCCAAGTCTCTCTTCCCACCCTCCCAGTTGCTGTAGTATGAATGACCTAATGACCCCAGGGAAAATCCCTCAAGAGGGTCTCTCTACCCTTTAGTCCAGCTAAGTTAACTGCGAGGAAATGCAAACTTGACCTGTAGCCCAGTGAGGACCCTGGCAAGCTGGCCCTGCCAGCTCTTAACCTTCCTACCGGCTTTTCCGGTCTCCCGTTGCTTCCTGGTCCTACCCGCCGCCTCCGGCTCCGCCGCACTCCAGCCAGCTCTAGCAGTTGTTTGGGAGGTTATGCTTGCTGGTTTTGCTCCTGAAAGGTCTCCAAGAAGGCCTGATCTGTGTGTGTATGCACAAGCCCCTTCCTGACTGGGAAGTCACTTGACAGTCCACAAAAGCGCCCAGACGCTGCAAACAGATAGACCCAGAGTCCAACCGGGAGCTTAAAACTGTGCTCCTCTCGTTCAAGCCAGCCTTCCTGTTCTGACCAGTGCCGGAGAGTTTCCCGGGTGCTTATCCCTCCTGCCCCCGGCCCCGCCCCCGGCCCCGCCCCCAGGGGCTGCTACACTATCCCGCAGGCCTCCTAGACTGTGTGTGTGAGTCTTGAGTTCCTTCTCCTGCTGGACTGTGACAGTGGCAGTGGCTCAGCTTTCCATTCAGCTTTTTTTGGTTTTTGTTTTTGTTTTTTGCACAAGTGCGTATTGGGCACTGACTAAGTGCCAGGCACTACTACAGGTCCCAGGGGTCAGCAGAGACGCGGCAGTCAAGTCTCAGCCCTCACAGACATTAGATTGTGAAATTGTGAAGCGTGGAATCAGCAGTGACACGCTCCATCAAAAACACACATCCGGGCCTGGGAAACAGGACCGATGGGAAGTGATCCAGGGGCCTACTCGGTGGAGGCAGTGGAGACAGAGGGAGGGAGGGAGGAAGCCACTGGGGTGACGGAAGTGAGTGTTCCAGACAGAGGGAAATATCAAGGCCAGACGCTGGGAAAACGATATGTTTGACCCATTTTTCCTACGCTATCCTATGATGAGCCCTAAACTCAATTTTGAAAAACAAAAACAAAAGTTTACCACTTAATCCACTTTTAACCATACGTTAAGGCATTTGCATTTTGTACAGACACCACCACGATCTGTCCCCAGCACTTTTCTTTTGTTTTGTTTTCATTTTCTTTAACCAAACCTCTGCATCCATTCAACAGTAAGCCTTCCTAAGGCAAGGCAGGACAACAGGGACAGCAGTGAGGCAAGGCAGGGAAAGGAGCCCCACCAGAGTCTGGCTGAAGCCTCCAGCCAGCTGAAAACCATGAATTCCAACACAACTAACATTTGCTTAAGACTTTTCCCTCTTTCTTAGCTGCAAAGCTGCAATTTTCTAGGAAATCTCAGGAGAAAACCCTTTAACAGTGAAAGGACATACCATAAGCCCCTTGTGCAACTCCAGCGGCTCCTGATTTTATCTTTTTGTTTGTTTGTTTTTCAAGACAGGGTTTCTCTGTGTAGCCTTGACTGTCCTCGACTTGCTTTGTAGAGCAGGCTGGCCTCGAACTCACAGCGATCTGCCTGCCTCTGCCTCCCGAGTGCTGGGATTAAAGGCATGCGCCACCACACCGGGCTCCTGATTTTATCTTATCACAGCATGAGGGATCTTTCTGTCTTTGCATCCCCTGAAATGGGGCTACAGCCGCCACGCCTAGCTTTTACATGGGTGTTATGAACCCAAACTCAGGCCCCTCGTGCTTTTACAGCAGACACTTTATTGAATGAGCCATCTCCCCAGCCTATTCTATTTTAATAAACAGGCTCATCCTGACTTGCCCAGCTTTTTTCTGTTCTGAAGTTAAGAATCCCATTTACCTGAATTGAGGTTCCTAGAAGATTAAGGACACCCTGTAGGCTGCTGAGGGCGCTAATGTGGAGGTGTGACTCTGTCCTTAACACCGCTGATAACCTTCCCTCTCCCCAGTCCCTGGCTACCATTATTTTACCTTTTTTTAAAGATTTATTTATTTATTATTATGTATACAGTGCTCTGTCTGCATGTACACCTGCAGGCCAGAAGAGGGCATCAGATCACATTATAGATGGTTGTGAGCTACCATGTGGTTGCTGGGAATTGAATGCAGGACCGTTGGAAGAGCAGGCAGTGCTCTTAACCACTGAGCCATCTCTCCAGCCCCATTATTTTACTTTTTATATAACTAACGAACACTGTTATGCTTTAGATATTGTTTTAGTGAGGGTTCTCTAGAAGGACAGAACCAAAGAAATGAAAAAAATATATTTGTACATACATATCAGAACTTATTAAGTCCGTTTTAAAATAATAATAAAAGTCAAACCATACCTGAGAAGCCGAGTACCCTTTAGTTGCACGGTCCTTGCGGCTGAATACCGTAACAGTTGGAGTAGTCCTACAATAGTTTTCTCTCACTGGGTTTGACAACTGGTAACTATTCAGTTCACAAGGTGTGTCTGTGTGTGAGGGCTCAGTAGTTCCAATCTGGCATTGGGAACTCAGGGGGCTCCTGGAGATCTAAGAGCTGCTGGTCCCTAGTCATGAGAAAAGCTTGGAAACTGTTCTGCTATTAGTGAAAGGATCATCATAATCACCACCATCAGCAGCAGCAGCACCACCATCATCATCACCAGCAGCAGCAGCACCATTATCACCACTACCACCACTGCCATCATCATCATCACCAGCAGCAGCACCACCATCATCATCATCACCAGCAGCACCATCACCACCATCATTGTCATCGTCATTGTTGAAGTCATCGTCATCATCATCATCATCATTATCATCACCAGCATCATCACCAGCAACAGCAGCACCACCACCACCACCACCACCACCACCACCATCATCATCATCAGTAACAGCAGCAGGACAAATCAGGTCTGAGACAAGAGGGAAGACCAAGTAAGCAAAAGACAAGATGATCTTCCTTCTGACATACCCTTTTTAAAAATTAAAAAAAAAAATTGCTTATATATGAATCTTATTTCATGCATATGCCCATGTTTGCCTGCATATAAGTATATGCACCACATGCATGCCTGGTGTCAGAAGGGGTCAGAAGAAGGCATCAGATCCCCTGTAACGGAAGTTATGGATGATTGAGAGCCACCATTTGGAGGTGGGAACTGAACACAAATCCTCTGGAAGAGCAGCTAGGAATTTTCACTGCTGAGCCTATACCCAGTTCCTTGATATACTCCGACACCTTTAAAAAAAAATCTGGACTGCTACCAGAAGGTGCCACCCACAGTGAGGATCAGTCTCTCCAACATCAATAAGACTATCAGGACAGCGCTTCAGATGATGCTCAGGTGATTCTAATTTGTGGCAAGTCCACATCATTAAAATCAGCCATGATAGAGAAGAAAGCTCAGATGTTGAAGGTTTGGTCCCCAGCACAGCGATGTTCACAGGGGAGGGGATTTGGGAGGGGATTGGGTCATGAGGATTCTGACTTTATCAGTGGTAGATTCATGGCTTAATGGTCTACAGGGAGGAGATGGAAGCTATAGCGTGTGGAGTCTAGTGAAAGAAGCAGCCCACTGGGATGTCTCCTTGGAAGGTATTGTGTGCCTGGCTCCTTCTTCTTTCTCTGTCCCTTCCTGCCTTGCCCCTTCTCTTTCTGTTTCATAGGCCCTGATAGTGAGCACCTTTGCTCCCCCACAAGCTCCCTGCTCTACCAGGTATTGTCTCAACCCAGGCTCAAGACCAACAGAATGAAATGAGCACAGACCAAAAACCTCTGACTCCACGAACCAAAACAAACCACTCCTCCTCTTCAGTTACCCTTTCAAGGCTTTGGACGCAGCAATGGAGTGCTAACACAAACACCCTGCCAGCTATCTCATCTCCCCTTTCAAACATGGATCAGCCATACGTTTCACTATTATCCCCCACTTGCACAGTGGAGGAGACTGACTGAGGAACTGTTCCAGGTCCGTGCAGCTACTGTGTATGCAGGGGAAGATGGGCTGAGACGGTGCTTTCTCTGATGTAGGCTTCTGCTCTTACCCAGCTCTATGAGGGAGATGAAGGCTGCTGTTCTGCCTAGGGCTTACCGAGGATGACAGATGTTGCTGGTAGCATTTGCACAGGGACAGGGAGGGCTTTGCTGCATCTGGTCCTTTGAATGTAGCACAGTGGCACTGTCACCACTTACTTATTAGGAGTAAATAAAGCAGCATTAGGTGCTATGAAGAGTCAGTCACCCAGGAGGCACCTGATGCAGAGGCAGCGATGTAGCTGCTAACGGAAGGCATAGGCCAATGTGGATTAGGAGGGAACTAGACAGGAAGCGTAATTAATGCCTGGCTTACACTTAGGACCAGGGCAAGTGTGTGTGTGTGTGTGTGTGTGTGTGTGTGTGTGTGTGTGTTTGTGTGTGTTTGATAACAGTGACATTAAGTGGTTCCATTTGTTGCAGCTGGGACCAGAACAACCTGCTGTGTTCCAACTCCCAGGGAACTGGGAGAGCTGTTAGCTTCCTGGTTTGGTGGTCTGCCTCTGGTGTCAGCAAGTATTGAGTTCCTCTCCCTGTCTGTCCTACTGTGCATCACTGACAGAGACCAGTGAGCTGTCTAATCCATTCAAGGAACCCTTCCTTTAGAAACCTAATCATATTAAAATGTCAGGGTTGGTGAGAGGACCAAAACATACACATCATGTCAGGTGCCAGATCAGTGTCTGATACATACATTTGAGGCTATCAATAAGTGCGTGGGTAGGGCATGAACTTGCATCCGTTAGGGCTAAGAGCCAGGCACCCCTTTTCCTTCCTCACCGTGGTCAACATCATTTCCAACCCACTTCTCGTCTCTAGTTATGGGTTCAGCTCTAGATTTGGGGGATGCCTGCAACATGGTTTGATGTTCATCTTGGTGAGGAGTGGCCATACTTTGGGCGGTATTTGAATTTGGTGAGACTACCCTTCTTATCAGGATACTGTCTGTGCCTCTCACTGTGGAAGTTGAACATTCAGGTCCTGCACAGCACTGGGGGGGGGGGGTCAAAGGACAAAATTGGAGGTGCTAATCATAATCCTTGCAGGTCCATGGCATACAGCCCTGAAGCCTGCCCACTTCCTAACATGGACCTTTGTTCTCATGGCAACCCTGTGGGTGCTGATGGCTATCTTGTTCATAGGTTCCATGTCCACATGGGACACTGGGCTGGGTTCTGTTACTTGCAAGGGAGAATACCGAATGCCAAACACAGTAGTCTCTGAGGGTCCTAGAGACACTTTGGTGGTGTTGGAATGGCAGAAGTTCTAGAATAGTGAGGAACAGTGGGCTGGGGGAGGTAGGCAATATCTAGAACCCCCTTGTCTGCCTGATGGATAGTGGTTCTGGGGGCGTCAACATCATCAGCTTTGGGTGGCTGCTTATACATTTGGTTTCTTTTTCTTTTTCCTTGGAAAATATTCATTTGTGTTATAAAGTTTTTAAGGCTACTATACCTCTCATGTGGCCATAAAAGCTCAGAGCTGGCCACAAAGATCATATAGCTTAACTGCCTAGCTTAAGGCCATCCATCATGCAACCACCAAGACAGACAGAAACAATTCATCTTGGAGAATCTCCAGGAAGCAGGGACACTGCCCCCTCCCCCCATACTTGCCACTGTGCTGTGAACTTTCGCAGGCAGGCACAGAGCTCCAAAGGTCTGCCTGAAAGCACTTTCAGAGGGCGATAAAAACCACTCAGCCTTCTCTCCCAGAGAACACACCTAGAATTGGAAGCGAAGCTTCTGCTCCTTCTCTTCCCTGGTGCTAGGTACCAAACACACGTTGTGCGTGCTGGGTTCACTCTACCACTAGGCTGAGCGTGTGAAGGCTCGGTGTTGACACTGAATGCCTCCTTGTACTAGTTAGGCTTCTATGGCTGTGAATACCATGACTAAAAGCAGCCTGAGGAACCATGGGTTTATTTCACCCTACAGCCTGTAGTCCTTCATGACAGGAAGCTAGGGCAGGAACTCAGAGCAGGAGCCTGGAGACAGGAACTGAATCAGAGACCTCAGAGGAGTGACGCGCACTGCACTGGCTTGCTCCTCATGGGATGCTCAGTCTGCTTTCTTATATAAGGCAGGACCACTTGCCTGGAGGTTGCATCCCTTACTGTGGGTGGAACGCTTGTATCACACGCAGGAAGTCCTACGTTCAACCTCTAGCAGGGCAAAACAAAGCAAAACAGGAGCACAAACAAAGGTACTGGGATCTGGATGAGCCTACAGGCTCTGGTTTGCAGACACTGCATCAGATTAAGAGGGAGACTTAATCTGCATCCTTTGAGCCTTGTCATCTTAGGCCCTTGCAAGTGGGGTTGTTTTAGACCTGGACGGGCCATCCATACTTTACTTGACCCGCTCAGGCTCTGCCTTCTCTTCAGGACAGACCAGGAATATGACCATCTGGAGCCCATTCATTTCTCATTGTAAAACATGGTCTTAATACTTTGGAATCCCTACCCAAATTACCTGATGCCTGCTTCCTAGGCCTTTGGGGACCACTGAGATCCCAAGCTGCTGCCTATAGCTGGCATCTTGAGGCATGAAGGACAGCCTACTGGCGACGGTTAGCAGCCTGGACTATGTCCTGATCAGTGAGGTGTGTCCTCTTCACAGTGGGATGTCTAGGATGGGATCATGGGCACAACTGCCTGGCAGGGTCCTAGACAGTGGTTGACAAGAGGCTTGTGTCAGGTTACAGATTTTCTGTTAGCTGTGGGCGAGCCTCTCCCCTGACACCAGTTCCCAGGATCCTTAGGAGGGCCCCCAAGAGAAGCGAAGTCAAATTGCTGCTTACAGCTAGCAAGGCAGACTCCAAAGTCTGCAGACAGCAGCTGGCGCAGGGACCCAGCCCTGTGCAAACCGTGGGAGCTCCTACCCCCACTCCTGGGTGGCCAGCTGGAGGGCAGTGGGTGTGGGCGCACGGCCCTCACACTACCCTTCTGCCCTGGCCTCCGTGGGTGCACGTGGAGCGGTCCTCGGGTAGTCAGTGACTGTCTCCCAACTGCCCCAGCCTCCCGCGACGCCAATCCTCGGGCGGTCAGGGGCCTGGCGGGGACGGCGGCGCCTGGCAGCGGGGGATTTGGGTGCGCTGGCTGGGCCGCCCCGCCGGGGGTGGATCTGGTTCCTCGGCCCGCCCGCCCTCACTCCCGGCATGCCTTGCTGCTGGCCGCTGCCCGCAGCACTCGGACTTGGCCTTGGGGGATCAAGGGGAGCCAGGGCGCCCCGGAGCTGCAGTTGAGGTGGGTGAGCACGCGAGGCGGGTGATGGGAGGGCTCCCTGTGGGCTCCGGGGACCCAGCTTTGTTCTGCCAGGCAGATGTGGGGCAGCGCGCAAGTTGGGGACCAAACTTGGGAGCGCGTGTAGTGCGGTGCCAGCCTTTCCTGGCGGCGGCGGGCAGGGACAAGGAAGGGAGAGAGGGTTCGCTCCCGATGGGTTTAGAATCAAATGGAGGGGGAGGGAAAGAGGGAGGTGGAACGAGAAAAAGAGATTGAGGGAGAGAGGAAAAGTCACGGAGATACAGAGAACACACAAAGAAAGAAAAGCGCACAAAGGAACGCCCACACAGAGGGATCGCAGAAGAAGGCGGAGGGAAAGTTCAAGAAAGCACAAACACTCCGAGAAACACTGAAAACTACTGAAAGAGAGAGAAGAGGAAGGCAACACGCACGCGGTGTGTGTGGGTGTTTGGAGAAATGGGGGCATGGAAGAGATGATGTGGGAAGCCAGGGGGATATGGGGGGATGGGGCGGAAGCCTAAAGAGGAAGACATGATAAGGAGGAAAGAAAAGGTAGACAGGAAAGACAGTAGTGTGTGTCTGGAGAAACGGAGGCAAGACCCTGTTCCCCTCTATTCATGCTTTCCCGATAGAGGTTCAAGATGAAAACAAACAAACAAACAAACAAACACACCGAGAGAGCAGCTTTGCAGACTGCTGAGGAGGTTTCCTTGATTGCTGAGGAGGTCCCACCCTGTTTACCTGGTGTTCTCACTCATTCCTCAAAATCCAGCTTAAGCAGTCCCAGGTCTGTGAAAAAGGCTTTTCTAGGAAGTGTCACGCAAATGCAGTCACTTTATTAATCAAGTCTGCGCATTTCTAGACTTGGATAATATCAACACAGCTGAATCCTTCTTCCTTCCCGTGGAGGAGGGACCAGGTCTTCCTTCTCTAGTCTTCAGAAGTCAGTGCTTGTTGCATCGTAGTTGATTAATATACGCTCCCTGAGTGACCGTCAAGAGAGTGTGAATTCTCGGAGACATGCACATAAACATTGCTAGTAGAACATTCTTTTTTTTTTTTTTTTTTTTTTTTTTTTTTAGTAGGTGAAGAAACTAAATTAAACCCAGGGAGGGGAGGAGACTTGTTCAAAGGGACGCATGGCGTGAGCAATGGCTCACATACAGGATAGTGGTCCCCATAGGATTGTGTCATGTAATGACATCATAGCTGGTCTTAGTGTGTATAAGTTCTATGTGGGCATTTGACAGTGACCATACCACTAGGTAATACGTTTCTCAGAACAGATGCGTGTTGTTAAGCCATACCTGACTGTTGGTGTGAAAGAGCCTCCCAGATGGCTAGGGCAAGGAATGCGCCACTCTGCTTGTAAGTTCCCAACACTGACAGTGGAAGTCAGAACACATCATGGAGTTTTTGTTCTTCCTTAGAAAGGAAAAGGAAGGTGACTGTTGACTTCACTTTGGGCGGGTGGCTTTCTGCTTGCCAGCTACACAGACTTGGACAAATTCCTCAACCTCCTGGAACCTCAGTTTCTTCATCATAAAATAGAAATTCCAACACCTGCCTCATAGAGTTGTTGCCAGACAAAATTACACACACAGGGGTGTCTGATACAGAGGGGCTCCGTGCTAAGTACAACCCCACCTTTGGCTTCTGTTGTGGCGTTATTTTTCTTGCATGTTTCGTAACGCGAAATCATCAAGACCAGTGCAAATGTGTCCCAAGCTTTTGGCATGGCATATGATATACCCTGCCTCAGGCCCTCGGGTTTGCAGGTGACTTGAGGGAGCCTTGCCACCTTTCCCATCCTTATTTGCCATTTTCAGCAGGTGAGGCCCAGCAGCCCCTTCCCTCCTTGCCATGTCTTCACTTGGTCTACTTGACTTTGTGCTCTCTCCAGCTCCTACCTGCTCAGAGGATGTGAGTAGACTGTAGTTGGAAGCTTCCGGAAGCATGGAGACCGTGGTGATCGTCGCCATAGGTGTGCTGGCTACCATTTTCCTGGCCTCATTTGCCGCTCTGGTGGTGGTCTGTAGGCAGCGCTACTGCCGGCCTCGAGACCTGCTCCAGCGCTATGATTCCAAGTGAGTAGACTGTGATGGAGAGGGAGGAGAGCTGAGCATGGACAACAGAATACCAGAGGGACAGCAGCAAGTTGGAGCTGGGCCACCTCTGCTCAACCTAGTCTCTCTTAAATGGTTCCTGCAGGCCACACTTTATACTACAAAGACTTCAGAGCTTAGGACCATTTCTCAAAGTGTACCAGCATCCTGAGACACCTCTTTCTTCATTCAGCCATGAAGACGTCACTGAATGACACAAAGTCCCCTTCTTTGTGATGCTAGCGACCTCATTTGGCAGGGGGATGAGCCAAACCCTATTCCAGCCCAAACCCCTGGGAGCAGAAATCTAATGCCCACACTCAGCCACGCATCTAAACAACAAGTGGTCCCGGTCATGCAGTCCCAGCTCAGGGATGCCTGTCTCCTTGCACAGCAGAATTCTTCATCACCATGCCTTGTGAAGTGAAATTGATTTTGCAAAGCAAGGTCAGGTTCGGGATTTTGAGTGGAGAGATGCAGAAGGGATGTTGGCAACCAAACTTAGGTTTCTGACGTTTCTTTATCTTAACTCTGCCAGCATCTCCGATGAGTGGTTAACAGCCTGCGAATGCCCATTTATGTGTCCCAGAAGGCTCTACTTTGAAATGAATATTTTGCTAGCTTGGGTTCTACAGAAGCCTGCAGGAAAGAAAAAAGTAGTTTTACTCAGAGGGGTGGTTCCCAAAAGTGATTCTGTACCCCAGTTACTGGGCACAGGTAGGCTTGGGCGATCAGAACGTGAACCTTTCCATACTTGTATAGGCTTGAAGGGAAAAGAAAAAAAAGACAATGAATCTGTCTAATACTTTTCCCCCCAAGACAGGTATCTCTATGTAGCCCTGGCTATCCTGGAACTCGCTTTGTAGACCAGGCTGGCCTCGAACTCACAGAGAGCTGTCCTTCCTCTGCCTCCCAGGGGCTGGGATTAAAGGCATGTGCCAACACAGCCCTGGGCTTAGGACATCTTTGGAATCATGCTAAGTCTGTCCTTTCTTCAGCAGGTCTGCATCCTTTACATTTGGTCTGCTTTCTTGACCCATTGTTTAGCTGTGTGCCTTGTCTTGTGCTGTGGTCACATTACTGTCAAATCTGTGTCCAGGACAAGTGTCCTCTCCTCTAAATTTTTGATGCCTTTGTTCCTGTAATATAATAACTGAGATGTTCACTGTAAAGAGAAGCGGTTTCTTATGGTTCATGGGCTAAGAGCTCCTGACCCATGGTCAAGTGGACTCATCACCTTTAGATCTGATGGTGCTGCCAGATGGGAGTTCGTGGAGAAGCAAACTGCTCACCTCCTCGTTAGAAAGCAAAAAAGAGAGCCAGCGTCTCACCGTCCCCATTTAGGGTCCAGCTTCAAAGACTGAAAGCCCTCCCACTAGGCTCTACCTCTTAGAGGACCCATTTCCTAATAGTGCCACTGTGTGGACCAAGCCTTTAACACACCATCCTTTTGGGGACAGCTCAAGATCTAAACTATTGCAGTGGCTGCCACGAGAAGAGGTTCAGCCAGTCGCTTGCCGTGAACCTCTAACAGTGCCTATTCCTTCTAGGCCCATCGTGGACCTCATCGGTGCCATGGAGACCCAGTCTGAGCCCTCGGAGTTAGAGTTGGACGATGTTGTGATCACCAACCCCCACATCGAGGCCATCCTGGAGAATGAAGACTGGATTGAAGACGCCTCGTAAGGCCTCAGGGGACGTTTGCTTGCTAGTCCTTTGGCATGGCAAAGGGACTTCCGGGTTCTTTTACCAGGACATTCCGCTGTACCCCCCCCCCCCACACTGGTGCTCTCCCCCTGTCCTCATCATGAGCCATGCCAGCATAGGGCACAACAGTGTTTGCTTTGTCCTATTCCTCTGACTTGTAGGCTCGAACACACGGGCAGTTAGACGTGTGCCTGACATCATTATAAAGTCCCCCAGGGTGGTTGGGTTATCCTTGGACTGTCCAGGAATTTTTGAGTGAGCTCCAGACAGCCTTTGCTTTCAGGGTCCCAAGGAGGGTTGCGCTCTGAGAAGTTTGTGCCACCCTCTTTCATCATCCTTTATCCTTTTTTTTTTTTTTTTTTTTTTTTTTTTTTTTTACTGACGTTCATTTAGGGGGCGCTATATACAGGGTGTGAGGCCAGGCTCTGCCGACGTCAAAATGGCAGAGAGATAGAACTGCACCAAAGCCATTGTCATAGAGACTCAGTGCGGGGGGGCGTGGGGGTGTGGGTGGGGTGGGGTGGGGGAGTAGGTGAAGCATGTCCCAGAGCGATGCCTTTAAAAAACTTAAAATTGTACTTAATGTGTTTCATGTTGACATTTTATACATGTATATCATGTATTTTAATCACACTCATCCTCCCATTACCATCTCCTGTGCCCCCCATACCGCCTTCTTTTATGGTGTGTGTGTGTGTGTCATTTAGTTTAACTAGGGCTGCTTACAGGAATTATTTATAGGAGCACGGCCATCCCAACAGTGGCTACACTAAGTAAGAGGATGTATCTCTTTACCCAACAACGGTTAACTGCCTATCAGCTCTTGTGGAGGATGGGGATCTCATAAGCCCCTTCCCTGAGTGGGTGCCTTTTGACTTGGGTTTGCTGAGAGAGGAACTCACCAGGCTAAGTCTAAGGGGAAGGACATGTTGGGCACACAGAGATATAAAATGATCTTGGCAGGGGGGTGACAGAGTTGGCTGGAGGAGTTGGGTTGGATGTGCACACTGGGGATTCTGCTTGGAGGTGGCTACCTGCTGTGCCCACCTGGTGCTGGCTGAAGAGCAGAGGGCATAGCTAGAAGGAGCTGGGCTCTTCAGAGCTGCACTGATACTTTTCTCTTGTCTCCCCAGGGGTCTCATGTCCCACTGCATCGCCATCTTGAAGGTAATACTCTGATTTGCCTGTGAGGTCAGGGGTGGTTGTTGGAGCACCAGAGGGGTACATGGAGTTGACCTTGTGAGCAGTCCCTAGTTAGCTTTGTGCTGCATTTCTCCTGTCAGCTGCCTTCTCTCCTATTGAGTCTGTTTTACTTTCGTGGGTTTTTTTTGTTTTGTTTTTTTCTTAGACAGGGTCTCTCTGTGTTAGCCTTGGCTGTCCTGGACTTGCTTTGTAGACCAGGCTGGCCTCGAACTCGCATCAATCCGCCTGCCTCTGCCTCCTGAGCGCTGGGAATAAAGGCGTGCGCCACCATGTCCAGCTATTTTCGTGTTCTAAAAGTCCTCTTTAGGCTTTTTCTCATCTGGTCCTCTTAATACAGGGACCTATGGAAGGGACAGTTTGGGGGCCTCCAGTAATAATCTTACCAACCATGAAGCAAATGAAGCTCTGCCCCTACCCCCACCTCTCAGGATCCTTTCTTTATTAAATCTGAGCTCAGACCAGGGAATGAATGCATTCAGAATCTGGGCTTCAATTACTAAGAGTTTCCCCTGGCTTCTTTGGTAACAATAGTCAGCCAAATAGTTAGAGTTTAAAACAAACAAAACAAAACAAACAAACAAACAAACAAACAAACACAAAAACAAAAACCCCAAACTACAAGTTCCTCCACTTGGAGGCAGACTTTGGTCTTTGAGTCCTGAAACCTTTGGAAAATTTACACCTAAATTGCACGTTAGCCATTTCTAAAGTCCCAGCATTCATTTCTCAACTCTTGCGTTATATTTTCTTCCCTAATAGAATAATAACATGCAAATATTTAACAAGTTGCAAATATGAGTGTCTCCTTGTCAGCATCCTTATCTCTTTGTCTACTGATTATTCACTATTTCAAAGGAGACAGCTCGCTCTTTTCTCTGGGGTCACTCAGTACAGGATATTAAACAGCCCCCTTTATCTGCCTCTTCCTTGGCTACCTCTGTAGGAAATTGTTGCCTGGCGGTCAGGAAGTTACTTGGATGTGTAAATATGGCTGCACATACAGATATGACTGTAGACAGAGATAGCTAGGTCCTCTGGCTGGAGCAATAAACCGTGACATTTCCCTTTGCCCAGCCACGGTGTGCCCTGGGCCTTGACTTTTTTTTTTTTTTTTTTAAATCTTGTCCTTTTCCATCAGAGAGGGAGGGCCCCTCTTCTTGGATTGGGGATCTTAGATAAAGAAAAGGGCTTCCGAGCCTCCTCTTGAGACCCCAGAATGCCTTTGCTTCATCATCTCCCCTACATGGGAGTGTGGAGGGTGTGGATCTTCCTTCCCAGGGACCTCTGCTTGGTCCTGCTTCTGTATTCCCGCCCCGGGTACCAGCAGGTAATGGGACTTCTTTGCAGGGATAGAGGCATGCTTGGTTTTTAGCATGGTGGGATTATAGAACGGGGCCTTGGAGGTGGCCAACGGCGCTGGTGGAAGAAGACGAAGCCCACGTGTTGTCATTCTTTCCCCTACCCTGCTTTTTCCAGGGCCTTTTCATCATCACCGGGTGAACATACACTGATAGCACCCAACCCTCAAAAACTGCCAACACAGGTGCCCTTAGCGGAGAATGTGCCTTAAAGACAGCAGTCGCCTTTTGTCCAGCCCCAGTTCAGTGAGCACCCCACTGGAGATATTAATCCATTTAGAATTCTAAACCATGAGCTGAGGGAATAGAAAGTACTCGCCAAACCAAAGGTGGCAAAATTAGAGCGCGTGATCTTTTTTTTTTTAGATGGATTATTCCAGCTTAGTCTTCATTGAGCCGAAGTTCTGCCCTTGATCTGAGCCCCATCCCCCAACCCTGCACTCCCAACCTGCAACCACCACCCAGACTGTTATTGGTCTTTTGCCTCTTTCCACTCCATTTTCTCTCATCACTAGGGCAGGAGCTAGCTTAGTGCTGGTGCTGGTGCCTAAAATTGGGCTGCATTGGTCTTTGTCAGGGTGGCAGAGCCCTTGGTGTGGGGGTGGGGAGCCAGGTCACCCTTCATCGCCTCTTTCCCTTCTTGTTATATTAGATTTGTCACACTCTGACAGAAAAACTTGTTGCCATGACAATGGGTTCTGGGGCCAAGATGAAGACGTCAGCAAGTGTCAGCGACATCATTGTGGTGGCCAAGAGGATCAGCCCCAGGTGAGTGGTCAGCGGCTATGAGGTCCCACACTTCACAGGGGAAGCTGAGGTAGCCAGCAAGGCTAAGCAACACTGTAAAACAGGAGGTCCGCAGTCTCAGTTATCGGAAACCCCAGTGTATACAGGACTGCCAAGTATGGGCATTTCTTTTCTTCTTTCTTTCTCTTTTGTTTTTTTGTTGTTTGTTTGTTTGTTTTGTTTTTTTGTTTTGTTTTGTTTTGTTTTTGAGACAGGGTTTCTTTGTGTTAGCCCTGGCTGTCCAGGACTAGCTTTGCAGACCAGGCTGGCCTTGAATTCACAACGATCCACTGCCTCTGCCTCCCAAATACTGGGATTAAAGGGGTGCACCACCACACCCTGCAGTATGGGCATTTCTAAACTGAGGTGGTCACCTACCCTCCCCATTCCCAGCACAGGTCCTTTAACAGCTCAGCAGGTGCATTTACCGCTGGCTTCTATGCTACTATTTCCAGCCATGCCCTTAGGTCCAGCCTGCTAGCTATATTGGGGACTAATTTGGGGGACATCTTCCATGCTGACCCTCATTCGATGCTTGGTTCTCAGCCTAGCCACGTTCAGACCTCCTGAATTCCAGGCTGTCTGCAAAATCCCCTGTGGGAGGTACCCAGCAGGGCCTCAGTCAACAACTACACCCCCTCAGTTGGACTGGAGTTTTGCAAAGAAAAATAAGGCCCTTTTCTTAGAGCAGAAGGCTGTGCTAAAAGCGTGCTGCCACCTGGTGGCTGGTATGTGGATTTGCTGTCAGATGACTGATTCCAGGAAAGTGTTCTTATCAGTCACCTGACCCCGCCTCTGCCTTGAATGGCCTTCACTGTGCATTCCTGGTGCCTGGGTTAAATCATGAGCAAACACTGGCCCTTTCTGTCTCAAGAGTAACCTAGTAAGGCTGAGGAGGAGCAACGTGGAAGATCCTCTGAGACATACAAGACTTTGGTGTGCTTGAATGCTGTCTAGGTAGTTCAGTGGATTGAGATGCAAGCCAGAATAGCAAATGGTTCTCGAGTTGCTCCCTGGGTGGTTGTGTGAGGTACACCCCCTCTCCCCCGCTCCCCACTCCCTCCACCCTCCCCACCGCCCCCTGGCTCCAACTTGTGTCAGGCATTGCTACTGATCTACCATTTTCAGCCGCTGCAGTGCTCATCATATCTGTGGGACCCTACCTTGTGCGCTCGTGGGGCTAGGAGAGGCCCTGAGGTACAGGTTATAAACAGGGTGTACGGGTGCTGAGATTTCTGAGACGGGGCAGGGTTAACAGTGTACCAAGGTGAGAGTGTGGCACTGGCAGGAAGGTGGAGCTCCCGCAGAGTACTGCCCTTCATGCTTGTCACCAGAATTCTCTTGTTTTCTCCCTTCACCCTCACGAGTTCTCCCTCTGCCTGACATTTGTCCCCCGTGTCCTTCCTGTTTCATTTTCTCCATCTGTCATGATGATGAGTTATTATTTCAAGGGAGGCGGCTTCTGCCTTGGGTTCTGTGGAGAGGGAAGGGGCTAGCTGGGACGTGCTGAGGGTCGCTGTGCCTCTGCCACCTGCTTGCCAGCTCCTCAGACCTGAGTGAGAGTGAGGGCTGTAGTTTTCTTAGTACTTTTAGAAATCAAACAATACAATTTTCTTTTCTTTTCTTTTTTTTTTTCTTTTTACTAAGTGATCCATGGGAGCAAAATCTTGCACCCTACAAATCAGAACAGGTGGAAACTTAAAATATTAGCCATGGACTATGCAGGATGGAAAAGACACAGTGGGATAGTTTGAACCCAAGTTAAGCTGTGACTTTTCTTTTAGTGTTCCATGTCGTTTTATTAGCGTCTTAAAAAAAAAAAAACGCAAAAGTAACAAATTCTTATAAAAATTAAGCTACTTCAGGAAAAGTAGGGTGCTCCCTAATTCCGCCTTCCCCAGCTTGGAGAGATTAGCCGCCATTAAGTTGTGAGCCTTCCTCTAGGCCTCCCCTCTTGCAGTGCATAGCTTTGGTTTACTGTTTGTATGTATGAAAGAACACAGTGCACTCGTGTTTGGTGTTTAAATGTAGCAGTAGCGCTGCACGTCTCTCCATATGTGTAACCTCACACATTTTAACCATTGGAGCGAGAGCGAACGTACAGAGCAGAATATTTTCCAAACAGAACCTGATGTCTTCCTGTTAGACTCTGTCTGGACATGCAGAAGAAGCTGCTAGGGAGAGGACCCGGGAGATGGGCGAGTGCAATACAACAGAGAAGTCTAGAGAGAGGATGGGAAAGAAGGAGGGAGAAAAGGAGACAAAGTAACAATACCGACACTAATCCCTATTGTCTCCTCTAGAGTGGACGATGTTGTGAAGTCAATGTACCCCCCACTGGACCCCAAGCTCCTGGATGCACGGTGAGAGGGGAGGAGGGCCCACTCATCTTGTCACAATTGAGGGGTACGGTTATCCAGCCCATCAGGGGGCTGCCTGGGTAGTTTAGAGAGGATGGTTTTCCAGATTTCCAAGGCCACCCCCTGGCTCGGGGTTCATCCCTTTCTATGTCGACAGTGAGCCATCCAGTGAGTGGAGATGAGAGAACACGGTCTTCCTTAAGCCCTGAGATGAGGGTGTGGGTGTGCACGCTTAACTGGCTGTGCTAACTGCACCTCCCCGCCCTTCACTCCCTACTCCTTCCTCTGATCTTTGGACTTCAGAAGCAGCCACACCTTGCTGGAAGCACTGTCCAAAACACGTCAGCCACAGCGGAGCTCAACCCCTCACCAGGCATCTAAAGGCCCCCCTTCTCCTTACCCTCCTCCACTCTGCAGAATGCACACCACCCTACAGACTGCAAACACATGAAATACCTACTTACGGTCTCCATTTGATTTGTGAGGCTCCCGAGGAGGCCATGTTGTGCGATGGTTGCCAGGTGGCCAGTAAGTCATGGCATGTCTGCTTTGGTTTCACTACCCCATTCCTGCCGCTGTTCACCATTCTCCCTGGGTTAGTAATCGATGATGGCGCCCCGAACACATCTGGCACACTCACCATATAAAAATTATTTTATAGTGAATCTTTCAGTCAGATTAAAAAAAAAAAAAGCAAAACAAACAAAAAAACACACACAAAACATACAAAAAACAAACAAAACAACAACAGAGAAACAACACAACAACAAAACAAAACCCTCCTCCTCAATTTGATTTTCAATTACATTTTCCTTAGCGTTGAATAAGCCAGCTTCAAGCTTATTGATTTGTGATCAATAAAGGGATGCTCACTGAAGAGGGATATCTAGAGAGCCCATCTTTAAGTGGGCAGCAGTTGGAGATCTGCTCATCCAATTGACCACGACCAAACTGTTTCATAAAACACCCTTCTGGGAGCTGTTAATGGGAGTGTTGCAGAACGCCTCTTCCACTGTCTCAAGTGCATTTGCCAGCTCCCCCGGGGTCCCCTTGGAGCTTTGTTAAGCTCATCAAAGCCCCCCACCCCCACCCCAGACAGGCTTTGGGTTAACCTCATTTAAGCCAACCATGCCCTATGTATTTCAGCGAGGACCCATTGTGTTACGTAACCACTCACTTTCCAGGGAAGGGTCTCCACTGTGGGGAGCAGTAACCTAGCATTTGTACTCATTTGGGCTTTTGTGCAGAATCCCCCACTTTCTACAGAACCTGATCTTTTTTTCTCCCCCTGTAGGACAACTGCCCTGCTTCTGTCCGTTAGTCACTTGGTGCTAGTGACTAGGAATGCCTGCCACCTAACCGGGGGCCTGGACTGGATCGACCAGTCACTATCTGCTGCTGAGGAGCACCTTGAAGTCCTTCGAGAGGCCGCGCTGGCTTCTGAGCCAGATAAAAGCCTCCCCAACCCCGAGGGCTTCCTGCAGGAGCAGTCGGCCATTTGATCTGCAAGGTCCTCCTAGTCCCTGCCCCTGGGCGAGCCTTCTACTTCCTGTTGGTTTAATTGTTTGCTAGAGCTCTGGCGGCCAGCCCTGGGTGCAGAGGGAAGCTGAGAGCCTCGTGCCAGACGCCTCTGCTGCAGTAGCAGACGGTGGCTGGAGAGTGGCAGTGTAATACCACAGTTAGGGAAGCCACCACGTCTCTCCTACAGCAGAGCGCAGAAAGCTGCAGAGCTCATGGCTAGATTTAGCTCCTTTAATGTTTCCAGGATAATTGAGTCGCCCTCCAAGAATCAAGAGGCTTCACGTTCAATTAGAATTTTTGGCTTCTGAAAATCAAGGTGCGACTCGGATCTGCGGTTCTTTTAGAAGACAATCAGAGCTAAGTCACTAAGTTGAGATTGTCTCTTTGGGTGACCCTTGCACTCCCCTTGCTTCTTTGTGTTCAGTACTTGGTCCCTGAAGCATCTGAGCCCCGCCCTCTGCCCCCCCCACCCACCCACTCCACTACTTATGGGCCTTGCCCTTTCCCACCTTTGTTAGAAGCTGAAATACAGAGTTGATTGTTTCCTTTTTTATCACTAAGCCTGCAATTTAATGTTACAACCGCTAGGTGAATAGTAAATTTGTTCCTTTGTTTTTCTCAAGTGTGCAATTATTGCGTCGAATTTATATGTTGGGTGTTGGGCGGATGGGCAGAACGTGTGAGGACTGAGGAGAGAAGGAGAAAACCGGAGAATCTTGAAGGTGGTGTGTATGTGTGTGTGTGTGTGTGTGAGAGAGAGAGAGAGAGAGAGAGAGAGAGAGAGAGAGAGAGAGAGAGAGAGAGAGAGAGAGAGAGAGAGAGAGAGAGAGAGAGAGAGGAAGAGAGAGACTCACTTGTGGGTAGCCTTTCTTCCAGTGCTGTGCAAATAAATCTCTGTTGGTGCCAGAAGGCAACAGTACAGGTGGAAGCACTGACTTTGGGGTAGAGGTGACTCCTCTTCTGAGCCTTGGGAATCTGGCAAGAGTCACTGCCTCCTTTGGGAGGGATGATGATAAACACTGAGATCTCAAACCAGGCATGGTGGTGCACGCCTTTAATCCCAGCACTCATGAGGCAGAGGCTGATGGGTCACTGTGATTTTGAGGCCAGCCTGGTCTACAAAGTGAGTCTAGGGCAGCCAAGGCTACACAGAGAAAACAAACAAACAACAACAAAAAACAAAACAAACAAACAAAAAATACCATGAGATCTCAGGACTGTCTCTGCTGGCTGTGGTTTACCGGGAAGCAGATTCACCTCAAGATCCTAGCTTAGCAGAGCCTGTGGAAACGGTGATAGCACTGCTCTTCCAGGATTCACCGACTCTGATGAAGAGACTCCTGAGGGACAGGAATCCAGCATGAAGACAGCAAGAGACTTGAAGTCACACTTGGGTTTGAATTTGTACTTGGTCTTTTATTACATGAGCCGGGACAAGTTCCTAGCATCTATGGTCATTAGCCTTTCTCATCCTTAAAGTCAAGGTGACTCACTGCCTTTTTTTTTTCTTTTCTTTTTTTGGAGACAGGGTTTCTCTGTGTATTCTTTGCTGTCCTGGACTCCCTTTGTGGACCAGGCCAGGCTCGAACTCACAGCGATCCACCTGCCTCTGCCTCCCTGAGCCCTGGGATTAAAGGTGTGCGCCACCACCGCCCTGCTGACTTACCGTCTTCTTGCTTTGGTGTGTTAATCAGATGAAATGGCGTGTATGGAATGTGCAGCTGTGCCCCTAGTCCTGACTAGCCAGTATCAGCTCTGCTGCCCCGATGAGGCTCTGTGCTCTAACACAGGTGGCCCTGGAGACATTACCGTGGCTGTGTCCCAGCATCCATGCTGTTTGTGGGTGAAACAGAGTGGCCAAAAGTCTAGAGTCGGGCGACTCTGGGGAAGACGGCTGGCTCATTCTATGAAGCACTTGTCAACAAGCATGAGTGTGTGACTTCAGGTCCCCAGGGCCCATGTAAGAAGCTAGAGGAGGTGGCACACATGTGTAGTGCCAGGGCAGGGGGAGGGTGGAGCTCACTGACCAGCCAGCCCAGCCAAATTGGCGAGCTCTGGGTCTGCAAGTAGACCTTATCTCAAAAAATACAGTGGAGAGCAGTGGAGGATGCTGTCTGACATTTATCTCAGGGATCTATGTGCATGCACACAGTTTACATGGACCTTCATGCATGCACATGATTTACATGTACCTTCAATGCACCTTCATGCATGACACAGTTTACACATGCCTTCAATGCACCTTCATGCATGCACACGGTTTACATGCACCTTCAATGCACCTTCATGCATGCACACGGTTCACATGCACCTTCAATGCACCTTCATGCATGCACACGGTTTACATGCACCTTTAATGTGCCTTCACATACACACACACACACACACACACACACAACTCACTGTAGTAGGGAGAATGGACTTATTCCTGCCCCACCCTAAGTATGTTCAGGCCACAGAGACATTGAGGGTCCTGACTCCTCAGTGGTCTCTCAATGTTCAGTGACCTAGCTGTGTACAAAGCTACATTCCTTCCAGAAAATTTCCTCCAGCTGTGAAATCTATGGGACTGTGATCCTGGCATACAGCACGCCTTGGTGCTCTCTGTACCCCCTCATTCTGGGGGTTCCTTTTCTCCTGAGATTGTGCCCGCAGGGGTCTGGTATTTAGAAGATGGCTCCCAGTTCTAAAGCTTTGGATTGCCTTCTGACCTTGGACATTTGGGAATTTATCAGATGAAGAATTTTCACCCAACACCTGCCTTCCCTCACTCCTTCTATTGTGCCACCTTGGAGGGAGGTGCTGTGCTGGCTGCTGGGGACATGGGACAAAAGGCCCAACTTCTGCCCCTGAGGAGCAAGAGAAACACAGGAGCAGCTGGCAGAATCAGGGCGGAAGCCAGTGCTGGAGCGGAGGGGCCATTGTACTGGCTGGTTCTTACGGCAACTGACAGGCTAGAATGAGGTAGGAAGTGACCCTCAGCTGAAAAAGCATCCCCACCATATTGGCCTGTAGGCAAGCCTGTGGGGACGGTTCCTTAGTTAGTGACTGATGTGAGAAGGCCCAGCCCATTGTGGGTGTGGCCACATTGGGGCAGATGGACCTGAGTTCTATGAGAAAGCAGACAGGACATTCTCCACAGTTAAGTGGAGAGTGGGGACTGACATCTGGTGCCCTATATTTGGCCACATCCCCTGGACGGGGAGGCCTGGCAGCACTCAGAGGAAGGATAGCAGGTTACCAAGAAGAGACTTGGTACCCTATGAGCATATACAGGGGGAGGAAATCCTCCTCAGTCACAGTCATAGGGGAGGGGAGTAGGGGGAAAATGGGCGGGAGGGAGGAATGGGAAGATAGAAGGGATGGGATAACAATTTAGATGTAATATGAATAAGTTAATAACACACACACACACAAAGCAGGCTAAAGAGGCTAAGAGGAGTAACTCAGTAAGTAACATCCCTCCTTTGTTCCTGCCTTGAGTTTCCTGCCCTGAGTTTCCTCGATGATGAACCACAAGCTGTAAGATGAAAAATAAGCCCTTTCCTTTCCCCCCAGTTGCTCTTCATTGTGATGTTTTTATCACAGTGACAGAAACTAAGACAACCATAGAGCCAGCGGGGCATTGGGTCCAGAGCAGGGAGAGGATGTGGAGGGGGGCGGGACAGAATCCAAGAAGTTGCTGATGCCTTTTGGAGGCCTCAAAGAGAGGGAGATAGATGTGCTTCAGGCAGCTAGGGCAGCATCGAAGGGCCAGGGTCCAAGAGAGCACGCTGCCTTGGGAGATGCAGGTGCCTGGGAGACTGGGCAGATGGAAGAGCATCTGAAATGGCATTTTAGGTGATATTAAGGACACAGTGCTTCATCATGAGTCTGAGGGGCACTGTGGAAGGATGTGAGGTGGGGGGGGGTGTGGTGGGGGTGGTGGGGTGGTGGTGGTTATATGGGTCACATTTGCAATTTAGAAAGACAGAATCTGTGGCCCTGGGCTCCAGGACTTGGACACTTGCCTGAAGCTCCCGAGTAGATGCATTCTTTCAAGCCTGGGAGTCTTGGAACTGCGTCCTAGCTTAAAGGCAGCTGGGGGGCTTGTGTGGAACAGATCAGGCAGCAGAGCAGAGGAGGTTGGATGCACGCTATGCTGTCTGCTTCTGGTGCTTGGGGTCTCGGTGCTGAAGTGCTGATGAACAGTGCTGAACACTAGAAGAGGCTCCTTCCTGTCCCAGCCCATTTGCACCCCTCAGGTTGTCTGTGTTATTTGCGGTGCTGCTGGCAATGGTATGCTTTATGAGCACTGGGCAAGTGTGTTACCACTGAACCACACCACACAGCTCACCTTATTGTGTGTGTGTGTGTGTGTGTGTGTGTGTGTGTGTGTGTGTGTTCAATGTCTGTGTGCATGTACATGTGTGTGCTTGCACCAGAGGCCTCAGGAGCTGTTCACCTTGGTTCTTGTTTGTTTGATTATTTGTTTGTTTGTTTTTTGGCCAGGAATTTGGTGACTAGGCTAGGCTGGCCAGCCAAGGAGCTCCAGGGACTTTGGCCCATCTCCGTCTTCCAAGTGTGGCCGTTAAGAGCACATGCTACTAAGCCATTTATTTTTTTTTTAGAATGTGGGCACTAGAGATTGAACTCGGGTCCTCATGTTGCCTTCTCTACCTCCCCAACCCTAAGTTTTATTCTCCCCCCTCCCTAAGACAGGGTTTCTCTGTGTTAACCTTGGCTGTCCTGAACTCGCTTTGTAGACCAGGTTGGCCTTGAACTTACAGAGATCCACCTGCCTCTGCCTCCCAAGTGCTGGGATTACAGGTGTGCGCTAATGAGCTCGGCCTAACTTGCATTCTTTCTGATTGCCCTCATGTTTCACTGCATGAGACCGAGGGCCTGCCTGCAGAGCTCTGTTGCTTTCCGTGGTGAAGAAAATGTGGAGCAGAGCCTTCATCCCCTGGGGCTGTTCTTTCATTATTACTTACTATTACTATTTATCAGTCCTTCTTCCGACCTGGGTGCCGCAGGTGGAGAAACGAAAGTAACAGAGAACACTAGAAACAGAAGTGGGGCAATGAGATGAGAGTCATTCTATTTGCTTCTGCTTCTAATATTTTTCATTAAAATAATGGCAGCTGTGACCCAGGAATTAATTTCATGGCCCATAGTAGGTTATGACCCATAGGATGATAGAACGTGGGCCTGAAGTGAGGGCTGGGGCATGAATAAGGGATTTCATCTCTATCCAGGAGCATTTAATTTTATCCATTTTAAGTAAAACTCACATTTACCAGCACGGTAGCAAAAATTTATGGTGCAAAATGGAATCGCTAATTTATTACATGACTGATTAGTTCAGAGTCATCTGTTGAGCATCTCTCCTGGATTAGGCTCAGGGATACAGGAATGAATAAAAATATAATGCCTCCCGTGAGACACATATAATCTAAGGTGGACAGAAAGCTGTAAAGAGTCATTCTCAGTATTATCTAGGAAGGAAAGGGGTGTGTAATGAGAGTCCAGGGCAGGAGTGCCAAGCCCAGGTGGTAACTTCTCAGAACAACTGTCAAACAGTGGGCGTCAGGAGAAGATGGGTGTCCAGGAAAGGTGCAAAAGAGGAGGCAGAGCATCCAGGAAGGCAACCCAGACAGGCTTAGCATTCCATACAATGGTCAAAGTGTTATGATTATCTCCTTAATGCGAGCATCATACAGGAGGTGTGGCATGCAAGGGGTAAGCCAAGACAGGGAGACAAAGACCAGAACCTGCAGATTCTTCGCGCCTTCGTTTAGATCAGCGCTTCTCAACCTGTGGGTCGTGACCCTCTTGGAGAGTTGAATGACTCTTACAGGAGTTGCCCGAGACCACCAGAAAACACAGATATTTACATTATGACTCATAACAGTAGCAAAATTACAGTTATGCAGCAGCGATGGAAATCATTTTATGGTTGGGGGTCACCACAACATGGAGAATTGTTTTAAAGGGCGTGTGGAAGGCTGAGAGCCACTGTTCTAGATGGTGGCAAGATATTGAAAGTCGAAAGGGGGCTTCTTTGCAATGCTTGCCTGCAAACCCAGCATTGCAGTACTCAAGAAGCTGCGGCTATAGGCGCAGGAGTTTGAGGCCATCTTGTGTTACACAGTGAAACTCTGTCTCAAAAACCAACCCAAAAAAGAAAGGAAGGAAGAAAGAAACACTTTCTTCTTGTTTCTTGGTGTAGGGGTTTGGTTAACAATGACCCCTATAGCCGGGCATGGTGGCGCACGCCTTTAATCCCAGCACTCGGGAGGCAGAGGCAGGTGGATCGCTGTGAGGCCAGCCTAGTCTACAAAGCGAGTCCAGGACAGCCAAGGCTACATAGAGAAACCCTGTCTCAAAAAAAAAAAAAAAAAAATTTAAAAAATAAAAAATAAAAAACAATGACCCCTATGGGCTCACGTATTTGAAGAGGTGATCTCCAGTATTGGAACTGAGGCGTGGCCTTTCAGAGGAGGTGTGTTACTTTGAGTGGGCTTAGAGGTTTCCGAAGCTCACACCATTCTTAGTTAGCTCTTTTTCTTTCTGTCTCTTGTTTGTGGATCAGATGTAAGCTTTCAGCTACTCCCCAGTGCCATGCTTGCCTGCTGTCACGCACTCCACCATGGCTGTTATGAACACTGACCCTCTGAAACTGTGAGACCCATATTAAGCGCTTTTTCTTTTTTTCTTTTTTTAAATATAAGTTGCCTTGGCCATGGTGTTTTGTCACAGCAATAGAAAAGTAATTAAGGCACTTGGGAAGCAACAAATGAACACTGGATTCTTCCCAGTTGTCTTAGTTAGGGTTTAATTGCTATGAAGAGAGCCCATGACCAAGGCAACT
Source organism: Acomys russatus (assembly GCF_903995435.1). Lineage (NCBI taxonomy): Eukaryota > Metazoa > Chordata > Mammalia > Rodentia > Muridae > Acomys > Acomys russatus. Next base: position 7,916,485 of record NC_067152.1, read on the forward strand.
CTTTATAAAGGAGAAGATTTCATTGGGGCTGGCTTACAGTTTCAGAGGCTCAGTCCATTGTTATCATGGCAGGGAGCATGGCAGCCTGCAAGCAGACATGGTGCTGGAGGAGCCGAGAGTTCCCCATCTTGATCCAGGAGGAGACTGGATGCGTTTCACACTGGGCATGGCTTGAGCATTTAGGACCTCAAAGCCCCACCCCCACAGTGACATACTTCCTCTAACAAGGCCACACCTCCTCCAAGAAGGCCACACCTCCTAATAGTGCCATCTCTAGGGCCAAGCATTCAAACACATGACTCTATGGAGACCAAACCTATTCAAATCACCACATCAGCCTCACCCCTCACTCCCACCAGGTGCTACTGATCAAACCAAGGGCCTTGTACAAGCTAGACAAGCATTCAACCACCAAGTGCTTTCTCTAGCTTTTTAAAAAAAAATATTTATTTATTTATTTAGGTTTATTGAGACAGGGTTTGTCTGTGTAACAGCTCTGGCTGTTCTGGAACTCCTTCTGTAGACCAAGCTGGCCTTGAACTCACAGAGATCCACCTGCCTCTGTCTCCCGGAGTGCTGGGATTAAAGGTGTGCGCCACCACTGCCTGGCATTAGTCTTTCAGCTTCAATGCCCTGATTTCATAGATGAAAGATGGGAATCAGTGTATGAATTTACATGTCCCTGGGGACTGCTGCAGTTAAAGATTTTTTGCGTGTTTATTAAGCTATCTGTACACAGTCCTGCCCTTTGCCCATTCTCCCACTGGGATTTTAGTATTTTTCTTATCGATTTATATGAGCTCTTTATATTTGAGGGATAACAACCTTTCATCATATTTATTGCATAGGCTTTCCCTAGCCTTGTCATTTGCTTTTTAGTTTGGTTTGGAATGGCTTCTGACGCACAGAAGTTTTTAATTTGGTGTAGTCCAATACATTGATTTTCTTTCCCTTAGTGATTTCTTCCATTACTTTTATGCTTACAGGATTCTTCCTCATTCAGAGATCAAATAAATATCACTGGAATGTTTGAGGCAGGAGTGAGCCATGGAGGGTGATTGATAGCAGTACTCACAGGTTGGAGGTAGCGACAAAAGAAACAGAAGAGTAAACTCAGCCCAAATTATAGGTGGGAACCTGTCTCTAAGCTATAAGTGGGGAGTAAAGGGAAGGTTGGGAGAGCAGAGAGAAAGGAGGAGGAATCTGGAGGCACTGGAAGGCGGGAGTCAAGGAGTCATACGTGGAAGGGGCTGTGTGTCTTCAGGAAGAAAATGAAAGAACAAGTGTACTCTCTCTCTCTCTCTCTCTCTCTCTCTCTCTCTCTCTCTCTCTCTCTCTCTCTTTCTCTGGTGTGTGTGTGTGTGTGTGTGTGTGTGTGTGTGTGTATGTGTATATGTGTGTATATGTGTCTGTATGTGTGTGTGTGTGTGTGTGTGTGTATGCGCGCGCACGCCATGTATTCAAATATGGAATGAGATCTGAGATCTGGTTGCAGTCTGGTCTTCGGTTGTTATGAAGTATCTCCTGACTTGGTATTTTATAAAGCATTGTTCTCCAACACCTTCTGACTGGGTAAATAAAGAGCCGAACAGCTAATAGCTGGGCAGGAGAGGAAGAGGCAGGACTTCCTGGACCAGAGAGAGGGAAAGGATCTCGGGGGTGGGGGGGGGGTGGAAGGAGTCACCGTCAGGACACAAGTGGAGAAGGAGCAGCCAGGGTGAGACTGAGATGGCAGGTAATGGGAAATAGACCATGCCAGTGTTACCAGGCTAGAATAGCTGAGCATCTGCCCAGCTGCAGTGCCTGAAGCCTTTAATAAACATATAGGTCTCCATGTCAAGAGCAGGGATACAGAAAAACCATACTTTTACAGTAGCCCTGGCTGTCCCAGAACTCTGTAGACCAGGCTAGACTTGAACTCACAGAGCTTCACCTGCCTCTGCCTCCTGAGTGCTGGAATTAAAGATGTGTGCTGCCACCACCACCCAGGGGAAGGAACAAGCTTTATCTAAGCACTTGGTACTTGGTGCCTGGAGTAGACAAAAACTCAACCCAGCCCCACACATTTCCATCCTCAGCGTATTGTAGTCTAACAAGAGAAGACAGACATCAGGAAATGGTCACTTAAATAAGTGTAAAGTAAAAGCTTTTTAAAATATTTTAAGGAGAAAGATCCCTTATGAAAGATCATAAGGGATATGAGCACATCTGGCTATCACCATGAGCAGATCCAGGTGTCTGTCACAAAGAGCTTCCTCCAGAGGCAGGCACAGTGGTGCACACCTGCTGTCCCAGCATCAGGAAGTAGGAAGAGTATACATTCCAGACCAACTTGTGCTAATTACTGAGACCTTGTACCAAAAAACCAAAATACAAAGAGAACTTGCGGTAAAGAGGTCTTCGCTGTACCTCTCTCTGCACTTTTGCTGTACCTTTGCTGTGTCTGAGGTTACATAGGAGTTCAGACACGGAGGGGTGAGCCACGCTCAAGCATATGCAAAGTTCATTGGCAGATTGACAACAGCTGAGTCCTGGCACAGGAGCTTGGGGCATGAGCTCCGACTACACCAGACCCTGTAGGCTACACAAAGGGTTGTGGTCCTCACCTGAAGAACTGTGCAAACCTGTTCATGGTTTATTCAAAGCTGGTAGGGCCGGAATGGGTTGGGGGTAGAGACACAGCCAGCTTTGTATCTTGCACAGATCCTATTGGGTATGGTGGCACATACCCATAAGCCTAGCCTGTAGAGCCTGAGGGATGAGGAGTTTCCTGTTGTTGAGTTTTGGACCAGTTTAAAGTATATAGCGAGATGAAACCCTGCCTCAAAAGCAAAAGAAAGAGCAAAGAGATTCTTATGGTTCCCTCCCTCCCTCCCTCCCTTGTTTTTGAGGCAGGGTCTCACACAGCCAAGTTAGCTCCAGACTCACTTCATAGCTAAGGATAGCCTTGAACTCTTGATCCTCCTGCCTCTACCCCAAATGCTAGGATTATGGGCATCACCACACATGGCTCCTTCAGTTCCTATGTTTCTCTGGTCTGAATATTGACACTATCCCCTTTCCTGTATTGAATCTGAACCCTTAATACACTAGTATTAAGATGTGGGGCCTCTGGAAGGTGATTGGCTCATGACGGTTCCACCGTTTGGAGAGTCTTGAGACATGCCTCCCTGTATCTTCTAAGTGCTGGTTTTTTGTTTTTGTTTTTTGTTTTCCAGACAAGGTTTCTCTGTATAGCCTTGTCTGTCCTAGACTTGCTTTGTAGACCAGGCTGGCCTCGAACTCACTGTGATCCGCCTGCCTCTGCCTCTCAAGTGCTGGGATTAAAGGCATCCGCCACCATAGCCAGCCCTCCCTGCACTTCTAGAACAGTTGTTTTTCAATAAAATTTTTATACTTGGTTGTTCACCACAGGATTTTGCCATGAGAAGATGCAGTCGAAGGTGCTACTGATGAACACAGGTAGATCTCCCAGCTTCCGGCTCTACAGAAGGGAAACATCCTGTTGTCAAGTACCCCGTCTAAGACACTCTGTTACAGTAGTTCTAATGGGCAAAGGCATGTGTGGACCACTAACTGGAACGGGGCAGAGTAGACAGGGAAGACTACTGCAGTGGTCCAGGCAGGAAATGTTGGAGGTGTGGTCTAGGGCAGGGACAAGAAAATATGGAAGTGTGTCCACTTGAGACATATTTGGGAAGGATAATACGTAGGGCATGGGATGCGTTAGATATGGAAAATTGGGACAAGATCATAGCATGTCAAGAAAAGATCCCTAGGTTTTAGGTTTACACACCCACGTGGGATAAGAAGGCAGGAGCTGGGTGCCCTGGTTGAGGAAATAATAGAAGAAAAGCAGGCTTGAGTAAAGGTTCGCAGCTCTGGTTTGCACCTGGAATTTGCGGTGCATTTGATCTGCGTTGATGTCACGAGTGAAACTCCAGGGAAGCTCCAGACTGAAGGAGATTTTTCTCCACAGGCCATTGCTGTTGGACGGATGAGCATGGCTGTGAGGCCTGGGAAAGAGTAGGAAGTATCAAGGGGCACCATGAGGAACTCCAACATTCCATGTGACCTCAGGCCACCTCAAGGTTCTGGAGAGCTCTTTTGGTAGCTCAAGGGAGAAGCCATGTCTGTTGCCGGGCACTCAAGAGGTGGCGGGTGTGACTTCTTTCTTTCCCCCTTTAACTTTTATCCCTCTCTCTTTCCTGACACCAGGGACTACAGCTAGACTAAACCTAGTCCTTCTACTCGGAGGCGTCTCCTATATGCATCAGGTGAGACCTGTTCACCTCCTGAGATCCAGCCCAGGCCAGCCTGTCTTTTGACAACTGTCTGAAGCTGAACTAAGAAGACTTCGGTCTGTGTTTAGTTGCCTCGTGATCAATGCTGAAGGAGCCAGTTGTTGCATTTCTGCTACAGTTCTGCTACAGAGAACCCACATAATGATCGTCACAGGATTTTTTTTTTCCATTACGAAATGCATTTGCATACTGCAGTCCCTTTTCCCTGCCAGAAAAATAGTGTTCTGAGCAAACACGCATCCAGATACCTCACAGATTCCTCCTACTCCTGATCACAGGCTCTGTTCTCTTTCTGTTCTATTTTACTTATTTATTTTAAGATTTATTTATTATTTATACAGTATTCTGCCCGCACGTGTGCCTGCCCACCACAAGAAGGCACCAGATCTCATTACAGGTGGTTGTGAGCCACCATGTGGTTGCTGGGAATTGAACTCAGGACCTTCAGAAGAGCAGACAGTGCTCTTAACCTCTGAGCCATCTCTCCAGCCCCCACTGTTCTATTTTAAAATCACGACTTGCCCGTCCTGATCAGAGTTTTTCCTGTGTTTCATTTTGTCTCCACACTCACAGCTCTGTTCTTTCTCTTCCCTTCTGGCACATACTCTTCTCATCCTCTCGCCAACACTGAGGGGCCCTGGCCCTGAAAGCCCATTGTTCCAGCGCGTCTGGAGCCTCGCATTTCTGCCTCTTTCTCACCCTGTCTCTCTGCCGCAGGTGCTGTTTATCCTGCACTGGAGCTTCCTATTACTTTAAACTAGAGATTTGTTATGCAAGACAATCTCCCGATCACGATCACGCAGCCTTGGCCAGATTCTGCCTTTGCCCCTGGCATCTTAAAGATTCGCCTCTGTGGCTGGGTCTCCAATCGCTGCTTTTCTCTCCTTCTGAATAACACACTTCTCTGATTTCTCTTTCTGGGCTCTTAATCTCCATCTTCCGCCATCTGTATTCATCCTACCCTGAACTTGTCTCTGTGGACTCAAAGCCTTTGCTCTTTGACCTTGAACGTTCGTTGTCTGCAGTGTGCCTCCAACCTGGGGCTACATTTGAATTATCATCTAAAGAGCTTAAAAATATGACTGCCGGAGTACCAGAGACTCTGATTAAATGGTTCTAAGTGGGCCTCAGCCATTGTCATTTTTAATAAGATCCAAAAGTGCAGCCTGGATGCGAACCACTCCCTGGTCTAATGGATGAGATGGATGTGGAAACAAAGGCTTTTCAATGCAAGGCAAAGGCAGATGTAAACAGACGGGGCTGGAGGAAAACAGCACAACAGTAGCTCCTCATCCAGCCTGTCAATGAAGATGCAGTGATGGCTACCCAGGGCGGAGGACTCCATGCCTGACTCGTCCCAGAAAACCTGTTCATAGCTGGCCCCCTGCCCCACCTTGACTAAGAGGCATCAGTCTCTCCTGAGTTGCTTCTGTCTCCTTAAATGGAACAGCCATTATGGGACATGGTCTTAGGAATCCAAGACTTACTTTAAAAACAAAAGAAAACAAGACACAGAGCTGTGTGACCTCAGGCAAATCACTTACCTGTTGCTGAGTCTCAGTGGTCATGGAACAGCATGCGAACATGTATGTATTTCCACATGTGTGAGTTGAGGAAGCTAATGTTTGCAATATATCTAGCCCACTACCCTTACATACGAAAGGTGCTCAAAAGTTTGGCTGTTACATACATTTTTGAGGTACCACTCACACCCTGAGGATGCTCAGAGATCCTTCTAGAAGCCAGTGCTCAGATGATTGTGCTTGGAATCTACCCAAGGAGCATACTCTATGAGGGTCCTTCTTTATACAGTCCTAAGGCTCTTGTCTGGTCCTCAAGCCCTCCACGCATGTTCTACCCAAGGCTCGCTCTTTTCTCTTCCCTCGGCTATTTGTGTCTTCTGTATCTTTACAGCTTCCATCAACACTGATCCCCAATCGCATCATCTGGTCCAAAGCTTATCACTGATCACGAGATGGTCTCCCCCACAACTTCCTTTATCTGAGTCACCCTGGCTTCTCATACATGGCTGAGGGGTGGGCTGCCACCCAGCGTGCATTCACAGTGGACTGGTGTCAGTGTATGTGATGAGAAGCTAGCTAAGCTAGCTAAGCAGGTGAGGTGAAGCTAAGCAGCTTCCCAAACCCATTGTTTCCCTGAATAAGCTGTTCCTTCTCCTAGCCACACAAGATGTGCCTGATCCCCAGAGACAGCTTAGACAACTTGGTAACCCAGCCCCCCCAGCACTGTGGGACCTTTTTTATGGCTTTTTGGTATAGTACCTTCTAGAATAATGTTCTGTTCTCCTCCACAGGCTGGAGTCTACTTTCTTTGAGCTTTTCCTTGCTCTTGAAGCTGAGCTATGAACACTGCTTTGTTGTCCCTCTTTTCTCATGGACACCTTGTTTGTGCCTCTTCCTCCTCCTCCTCCTCCTCTTCCTCCTCCTTCTTCTTCGTTTTTCTTTTTTTTTTTTTGTTTTTTTTTGTTTTTGTTTTTTTTTTTTTTTTACTATGAATGACACTTTATTCAGTCATTTTCTTTACAACTGAAACTCTGGGAATTCAAAGTTAACATCTTTGCCTGTGAGCTTCTTATACACACCAGAAAAGGTTTCCACCTTGTGCTCCACGTTGTTCTGCTGTGCTTTGTCTAAGTGAACTTTTATGAGCCGGCTGCCATCCAGTTTCACACGGATTCTCTTACCCACAATTTCACTCGGGAAGACCAAGTCCTCAAGGATGGCGTCGTGCACTGCTGTCAGGGTGCGGCTTCTGGGGCGCTTCTGCTTATTTTTCGTGCGGCTTTTCCTGGTTGGCTTGGGCAGAATCCTCCTCTGAGCAATGAAAACCACGTGCTTCCCACTGAACTTTTTCTCCAATTCACGTACTAGCCGGACTTGGATTTTCTGAAAAGATTTCAGCTGAGGAACTGGTACAAAAATTATGATAGTTTTCCGACCACCACCAACTTCAATTTCCTTGGCCGCAGTGATGTTGAGTTCCCGGAGCTGTGCCTTGAGATCCGAGTTCATCTCCAGCTCGAGCAGCGCCTGGGAGATGCCAGACTCGAACTCGTCCGGCTTCTCGCCGTTGGGCTTCACAATCTTGGCGCTCGAGCTGAACATGGCTACGTCCTTACGGAGTGCCGGCTTAGAAAGAGCCTTCTTCGTTTTTCAAAACAGGGTTTTTCTGTGTAGCCCTGGCTGTCTTGGAACTCACTCTGTAGTCCAGGCTGGGCTTAAACTCAGAGATCCTCCTGCCTCTGCCTCCCTCATGCTGGGACTAAAGGCGTGCGCTACCATTCCCAGCTGGCTCTTGGATTTTTAAAAATAGTGATTTCAGCTTCAATCTCCAGCTGTTACCACTTCTCTTCCCTCTTCACTGTTAACTACTGAGATGGAAATATCTATCTGGCTTTTCAACTCTGTGGACATTTGTTTGCCTTTCTAGACAACTTAGCTCCATTTATGAAAAATGAACACGGTTACAAGATGCTTCCTTTACTTTTCCTTCCTTCTTCCTTCTCCGTTTCCTCATCTTTATTTTTCTCCTATCTTCCTTCTCCCTAGCCTCCAGTCTCTCTCTCTCTCTCTGTAGCCAAGACTGTCCTCATACTTGAGAGCTTCCTAGCTCAGCCTCCTGAGTACTGGGATTACACGCATGCACCAATGCCCCAGTCAAAACTCCCCCTTTCATGGTTGCTGTTGTTGGACCGATTACATCCTTCCAATCTGATACCCCTTTGAGTACCCCCACGGCTTCACCTTGAGAGCATGAATCCCACACCCCTCTTACTGAAGCCCACAGCCTCCATAAAACATGCTTCAGAGATCCAGGGGAATGGAAACTATTATTCTGATTTTTTTTTTTTTCAATCAGCAAAATAAGACTTGGCAAGGAGGAAGCTGAGGGGGTTAGGGAGACTGACTCACTGTCTGAGCTCACACATCTAGAAAGGGAAGCACTGGGGGGCAAGAATGTGTGCTTAGGAGTCACCCAAAGCGACAGATGAACAGCCATCCAATGTGGAGGGCCAGCTCTCGATTCTGCTTTTAGGAAGGTACCAGATTATCTTCCTTGGTGAAGCCTGTGCACCTGGCCTCCTAATCTGTCGGGTTCATGTGCCAGGGTGGCAGGTGAACTGCCGTGTTCTATTTATGCTCAGGAGTCACCCCCAGGGACTCTGGAGCAAGGCTCAGCAGCATCTTCTTTTTGTACACAGGTCACAGCGAGGCATGCGATGTTTTCCTAATGGCTCTCCGACTCTGACATTCTTTTAGTCACACTTCTGTGGGTTCTGAGTGGATGAGAATGCCTAGCTACCAGGTCAACTGTTTCCATCTTGTCAATCAACCTCCTACTTCCTGCACAGGGGGAGTCAGGTACTCTCTCTCTCTCTCTCTTTCTCTCTCTCTCTCTCTCTCTCTCTGTGTGTGTGTGTGTGTGTGTGTGTGTGTACAGGCATGCATGCTCATGGAAGGTAGGATTTGTTGCTGCCTGAGCTAAGGTTGTAAATAAAAGACCTCTGTGTTTAGGCAAGAACTAAGCTTTTTTTCTTCACGTCTTTCTTTAGAAATTCCACTTCAGCTGGGCGTGGTGGTGCACACCTTTAATCCCAGCACTTGGGAGGCAAAGGAAGGCTGATCGCTGTGAGTTCGAGGCCAGCCTGGTCTACAAAGCAAGTCCAGGACAGCCAAGGCTACACAGGGGAACCTTGTCTCGGAAAAAAAAAAAGAAATTCCTTGCCTTTCCAAGTGGTAGGGTGCTAAAATATACAAGGCATGGTTTTCCTCCCTGTTCCTTGCTGCTGCCTAGGGAGAAATGTATGGTCTAAGGAAGGGGCTGACGTCACCACTGGGTCATTCCTAGCAGACAGTTGCTGAAACTCAGAACCAGGAACCAAGCCAGCCACTTCTCTGCTCTCTTGTTTTCAGGAGTGTGTGTGTGTGTGTGTGTGTGTGTGTGTGTGTGTGTGTGTGTGTGTAGGTGGGTGGGATGGGAGGGGTGTGGGTGGGGCGGGAGGGGTGTGGGTGGGATGGGGTGTGGTAGGGGTGTGGGTGGGGTGGGAGGGGTGGGGGTAGGGTAGGGTGGGAGGGGTATGGGTGGGGTGGGGTAGGATGGGAGGGGTGGGGGTGGTGTGGAACTTCTACCAGCACAGAGAGGAGAGAGGGGGCAGTTTCACCAGGACAGTTTTACAGAGACAGGTTGTAGAGAGAGAATGAGCTAGACACAGGTGAAGACAGAACGAGCCAGAGAATGAGAAGGAACCAGAAGATTAGAGCAGATTGCTGGAGTTGGAGGCTAAGCAGAACAATTCAGTGAGAAACCGAGTGAAGCAGTCAGCTTGGAGAGGAGTTTGAGTTAGAACAGCTGAGTCCAACCAGCCAGCCAGAGTTCAGAAAGAACTAGAAAGGATGAGCTTATTTAGCATTCAGTCTCAGAGGCTGAAAGCATTCCAGGCCTACATAAGATTGTACGTTAGGGTAGGAGCTCCCAGGATTAGGCCTAGGTTAGCAGATGGAGGCAGTGAGCCTCAGAGACAATTACTTCAGGCGAATACAAGTTCCTTTCTTCCTCCCTTTCTTCCGTCTTGCTCCTTCCTCCCCTTTCTTCCATCTTGCTGCTTAGAAGGCAAATGTGGTACCTGGAGCTCTGGAATTATTAGGACCCTCCCCCCCCACCCCCCGCACCTGAGGAATGGCAGCACCTTCCCACTGCCTGAGTTCTGTACCTCCCACAAACGAATGCCAGTCTTGCTCCAGCTATTGTCACTCGATTCACTGTCATTTGCAGGGGCGGGAGGGGGGTCTGAGGGACAGTGTTTATTTCTAGTATTGGTGAGAGAACCTCAGGTTTCTATTAAAAAAAAATCCCGCCCCCGAAAAAAAAAGCTACGCAGTGGTGGCACGTGCCACCAGCACTTGGGAGGCAGAGGCAGGTAGATCACTGTGAGTTCGAGGCCAGCCTGGTCTACAAAGTGAGTCCAGGACAGTCAAGGCTACACAGAGAGACCCTGACTCAGGAAAAAAAATTCCCTCTTCTCTCTCCTTTTCCTGTCTCCCTCTCCCCCTCCTTCCCTCCATCCCTCCCATCCATTTTTCAAGATATCATATATTCCAGGCTGGCCTGGAATGTGCTGTGTATCAGAAGAAGACCTTAAATTTTTGATTCCCCTTCATGCCTTCATACCTCTCAGGCACTCGGATTGTGGCATGTGTCACCATGCTTTGCTCACATGGTACTGAGGATTGAACCCAAGGCTTTGTGCATGCTAGGTACACACTCTCCTAAACAACTACTGCCCTCCTCAACCACTGCCTTCCCGAAGCCTTAAGATAACTTCTTGTGCTTTGGGGGTATGGTTGAGCTTCCCTCTGGAAATCTGGCTTGTGGCTCCAGAGGGCGGCACTCAGACAGGAGTGATCTGAGTTCTGCCTGCTTTGCCTCTCTAGCAATGTAGGGGCCAGCTGGTTTGGCTTGAGATGCCGGTCTCTGCCCATTCTTCATCCAAACTCAAAGCTGGGGGCTGGAGACACCTGGGAAAGCCAGGGAATCTCACCGAGGCTGGCTTTTAATTCTTTCTCTCTTCCTGCTGCTCCTAATGACATGTTTTGAGATTGATAATTTCCCCCCTTAAAATGTTCTTCCCTTTGCTTTTTAAAATTAATCTTTTCATCACAAAATGTTTCAAAGATCAGACAAGAATTTCAAAAAGAAGCATAATTTACCCACCATTAAGTCGTACCGGATCTTAACATTGTGTCATATCTGCATCAGATCTCATTTAAAGAAATAAAACATTGCTACTATAATTGAATTGTATATCCCACCCCCAAGCCTGCTTGCCTCCTTCATCCTCAGAGGTAACTATCACCATGAATCAGGTGCTTATCACCCTATGCATGTTTAATACTGCTACTACGTATTTATGGATCCATTCATACAATGGAGCATCATTCAGTAGAGCTTTACATTTCAAGTATAAACTGGATCTTCTCGTTGGGTATAATATTCTGTATAAATATTCCATATAAATATTCGCAGTGTGCTTCCCACTTCCTTGCAGATGAATGTTTGGTTCTCACTCTCTCTCTCTCTCTCTCTCTCTCTCTCTCTCTCTCTCTCTCTCTCTCTCTCTCTCTCTCTCTCTCCAGTCTGGATATTGCTGTGAGGAGTTCTTTAGGCTATCCTCTTGTGGGGCACCCATGTGTGTGTTTCTTTAGGGCAACTGCCAACAAACTATGGTCTCTAGAGAAAAATCTGGCTGCCAGTATTATTTTGTAAAGGGGGCTATGAATTAATTTTTTTTTTTTAAAAACAGATCTTTTAAATTTTAAAAAATATTTTTATTTAGTGCGCACACATGCGTTTCTGTCGTCAGCACAGCGCATTTGAGCGCGTGGAAACCGGACACCTCCGCTTCCTTCTACGCTGAGGGTCCTGGAGATCAAGCCCAGGTCTTCAGGCTTTGTCAGCTTCGTAGCAGCTTCTCTCCCAGCTGAGCCACCGAACTTGCCCTCCGTGCCTCCTGTTTTTGAATTTGACTTTTAGCTTTTAAGATTATGATGAGATATGTATAAGGAAAGATTTACCACGGGCAAGTGCATTCACACCGCTGGGTCTCCACTCTCTCGCCATCCAGCTGCAGAGACGCTTCTTTCTTATTTCATGTTCACGTGCACACACACACAGGCGTGCCGAGGTTGACTTCAGATGGCTCTCTCTAATACTCCCCACTTTGGAAAATCTTTATCGCGCTGGTTTATTTACATTGTGTGTGTGTGTGTGTGTGTGTGTGTGTGTGTGTATAGTAGGGGTGTGGCACAAGTGTGCCCCAGCGTACCTGTGGAGGTCATAGCCAAGTGTCATGACTCACTTCTCTCCTTCCATCGTGTGGCTTTCAGGGATCTGGCTGACCTTGTCAATGTTGGCACCAAGTACATCGATCAACTGAGCCATCGTGCCAGAACTGATCTATATTTGTGTATGTGTATGTGGGGGTGGGGGGTGGGGAGAGACAGAGAGAGAACAGGTGCATGTGTGCTTTGGTTATGCGGTACAGGTCAGAGGTCAGTTTGGGCATGAGAACCCTCCACCTTGTTAAGACAGTGTCTCTCTGCTTTCCATTGCTGTGCCGTGCACTCCAGGTTAGGGGGCCTGTGAGCTTCTGGGTGATCCTGCCATCTGTGCTCCCGTTTCTAGGAGCGCTTGGATTACAGATGCAATGCCACCCCATCTGTCTTTTTATGTGGGCTTGGGGATTAACTTGGATCTTCAGGCTTGCATGACAAGTACTTTTACCCGCTGAGCTAATTCTCCAGCCCATCCACCTCGGCTTTTGAAGAAGCATGTCCTTCACTGAACCTGGGGTTTGCAATTTTGGCCAGATTAGCTCATAGCAGGCTCTAGGGATCCACCTCTCCCCACCTTCCCAGAGCTAGGATGACAGGGGCATGCAGCCGCACCTGCTTTTCACATGGGTGGTCTCATGCTTGCACCATAGGCACTTTAGCAACTGAGGCCATCTCCCCAGGCCACTCAGAGATTTCTTATCATGCTAAACAGAAACTCTAGCTGTTAAACACCACCTCCTAAAACATAGTGGGCAGGAACACTTTCTGGGCATGGTCAACTTCTCCTTCTTCTTCTTCTTCTTCTTCTTCTTCTTCTTCTCCTTCTTCTTCTTCTTCCTCCAAAAGGTTTTAATTGAAAGCAGAGAAGATGCTTTGATGGGGAGAGAAGAAACACAGGTAGAACTGGACAGTGCTCTTCAGTTTGGTGAGGCCAACACAGAGAGGAGTGAGTGAGACACACACACACACACACAGCAGATCTTGGAGGGTTCCCTGCAGTTTTCAAGCAAGTGTCGCTCAGCATTTGCACACAGGGAAGCTACTAGAGCTGAGAATGATGACAGCAAAGGACCAGGCAGAGCTTGCATAGTGTCAAAACTGGGTTCTCAGCAGCCAGAGAAGCTCTCTCTCTCTCTGTCTCTGTGTGTGTGTGTGTATGTGTAATTGACATGAGCTGGTCATGTCAAGGACCCAAGCCTTAGACCCATAGGATAACAACAAAGCTTCTCTGATGGGTGAGGTCCAGGGGACTGGCATAGGCGGTCTCGTGTCCAAGCACAAATGTTAATAGTATATGCAGACATGCTAGCTCACTGCCCACATATTTATGGCCTGAAGACTGTTTCCCTGCAGAGCCTGCTCCTTACTGAGATTAGCAAAACCTGTCTTCTTGATTCAGCTGTATCCCATAAACCCTGCCTCCTTGATTCAGTATGCAATAATCCTGCCACCCTGTTCCACTGTAACAAACATTCTAAGCTTCTTGGCTGCTGCAGCTTCTGCACCAGAGGCCTCAGGCTGCCTGATCCCAACTTCTTTTTGTGTATGTGTGTTTGTCATTTTTTCATTCCCCTCACACTCCTACTCAGGGTTCTAGGACCCAAACTGTACAAGGAATCTACAACCTTCCAACTTGTAAGGCATCAGTCAGAGTCCTGAGAGAATTTTGTCTCAATGGCGGCTAAACTAGCTCCAGACTAAAAGTTGTCCTGCACATGCCTAACGACCTTAAAAACACACCTTGGAAACTCAAGTCATTACCAAGGACTTATCAAACTTCACTCAAAGTCAAGAATTACTTAAAGGAATTTGAAAATTTGCTCTCTGTTGCCTAGATTAAACACTGGCCAAAAGCAATGTGAAGAGAAAGGGTTTATTTCTACTAACAGGTTAAACAGTCCATCATTGAGGAATTCCAGGGCAGGAGCTGAAGGCAGGAATCTAGGGCAGGAGCTGAAGGCAGGAACCTAGAGGCAGGAGATGAAGGCAGGAACCTAGGGCAGGAGATGAAGGCAGGAGCCTAGGGTAGGAGATGAAGGCAGGAGCCTAGGGCAGGAGATGAAGGGAGGAACCTAGGGCAGGAGCTGAAGGCAGGAACCTAGGGCAGGAGATGAAGGCAGGAGCCTAGGGCAGGAGATGAAGGGAGGAATCTAGGGCAGCAGCTGAAGGCAGGAACTTAGAGGCAGGAGCTGAAGGCAGGAACCTAGGGCAGGAGATGAAGGCAGGAACCTAGAGGCAGGAGCTGAAGGCAGGAACCTAGGGCAGGAGTTGAAGGCAAGAGCCTAGGGCAGGAGTTGAATGCAAGAGCCTAGGGCAGGAGTTGAAGGCAGGAGCTAGGGCAGGAGCTGAAGGCAGGAACCTAGGGCAGGAGATGAAGGCAGGAGCCTAGGACAGCAGCTGAAGGCAAGAACCTAGCGGCAGGCCCTGAAACAGAGACCACCACAGAGGAGTGCTGCTATGGCTTACATCAGGCTCATGGTCAGTTACCTTTCTTATACAGGCCAGGCCACCTGCCTAGGAATGGTGCCACACACAGTGGGTTGGACCCTCCTACATCAATGAACAATCAAGAAAATGTCCCGCACCGGAGCAATCTGGTGGAAGCCATTTCTCCAGCGAGGATCACTCCTCCAGGTATGTCAGGTTGACAACTGAAGCTAACGACGACAGTATTCAAAAATATAAAATTCTAAAGGTTCTGCAAAATTGCCAGAAATGTAAAGAAGTAGGAAAAAAAAATATGAGCCACGGTGAGGAGGAAAAGCAACCAACAGAAACAGACCCAGAAATATCATAGGTGATAGACTTACCAGGTAAGGACATTAAAACAACCATGAAGAATTGATGTTATGAATCCGAGATAGAAGAGATTATGGACATGATCCTAAGAGGCCTAGGTAATATGAAAAAGAACAAATCAAACTCAGAGTAATGAATATCGACGGGGGCTGCACAAATAGCACATTAGACACAAGAAATAGACCTTGAAGACATTGGAGATAGGGAGGATTCAAAGAAATAAACAAACCAAAAAAACCTAGTTTCAATCAACTGGACATAAAGTCAACATGAAATATATGCATATACTGGAGCTCCTAAGAGAAGAAAGGATGCTGCTGAAGGATAACATGTATTAGAAAATAATAAACTGAACAATTTTCTAACTTGGCCAAACGTCTATAAACCCTCAGACATAAAAATCTCCAAGGATGGCCTGGAGAGATGACTTAATGACTAAGAGTGCATCCTGCTCTGCAAGGACCCAGGTTCCCAGTGCCCACACTAGGCAGCTCACAATCCCCTATAACTCCAGTTCCAGGGCATCTGCCACCCTCTTCTGGCCTCTGCAGGCTCTTGCACTCACTCACACAAATATACCCACAGATGGACAGACGCATACGCATATATTAAAACAAAACAAACTCAACGGAACCCAAGCAAATGCTGACTCTAACACTTGCTGTGCAGCTCTTGGTGTTATACCCACCTGAGTCTGTTTTCTCATCAGTCATGACAATGCCTGGCATACAGTAAGCACTTGGTCTGCTTCAGGTACTGATAAGAACTTCACACTGAAAGTCTGGTGTGACTGTGTCCATTTTACAGGCAAGGAAGGTTTCATGGGTAAGATACCCAGTAGATCCAGCACTCAAAGCAGATCCCGAGCATGTACCCTGTATTCTCTACTGCATCCCAGGATGCTACATGGTTAGAAAAATGACAGTGTTCATGAGCTCGCCTCTTGTCAAAGGTAAAACAAGGTGTTCAAGGTGGAAAACACTAAAAATTAGAACACCAAAGCCCAGCTTCATATTCTCCCTTTTCTCTTACCCTAGCCACTGTTTGTTTTTTTTGTTTGTTTGTTTTGTTTTTTGTTTTTGTTTTCCCTCCGAGACAGGGTCTCTCTGTGTAGCCTTGGCTGTCCTGGACTCACTCTATAGATCAGGCTGGCCTTGAACTCACAGCTATCCAGCTGCCTCTGCCTCCCAAGTGCTGGGATTAAAGGCATGCACCATCACGTCCAGCTTTGTTCTTTTGTCCATTTGTTTTATATTTGACTGTATTGGGTACTTAATGTAGAATCATACGCGTCTGCTCTTATGTGTCCAGCCTATTCCAGTTAGAACAATAGCGTCAGGACCCACTCATGTTGAATCTTCATCAAGATTTCTTTCTATTTGTTTTAAGATGAAGTCTCAGTATATATGTACACACACACACACACACACACACACACACACACACACACATCAGTCTCTGCCTCTGGAGTGCTGAATTACAGGTATGAGCTACCATGGCTGCTATAATTTCCTTTCTTTTAAAGGCTGAATAATATTCCATTGCATTTATATGCTGTATTTTGCTTTCCATTTCATCCACTGAGGGATGGTTTTTACATTTTAATGTAAATATTTTATATAAATGTTAATGTAAACACTCTCATAAAATATAAGACGTTTTGTTTGTTTGTTTTTTTGACACAGGGTTTCTCTGTGTAGCCTTGGCTGTCCTGGACTTGCTTTGTAGACCAGGCTGGCCTCGAACTCACATAGATCTCCTGCCTCTGCCTTCCCGAGTGCTGGGATTACAGGCGTGAGCCTCTGACCATGCCCGGATATAAGAAGACTATTTTATGGCACATGAAGGTGAAATGAAATTCACATTTCAGAGTCCATTAAAAAGTTTCGCTGGAACGCGGCCACTGGCATTCAGTTAAGTGTTGTTTACTGCGGCTTCTATCTAAAACAGTAGGATTAATTAAGTGGTTACAACAGAGACCATACAGTGCACAAAGCTGAAAATATTTACTATTTGGACCTTTACAGAAAAGGAGCACCATCTGCTCCCAGTTATGTAAATACCTGGAGGGGGCACCAGTGGAACCTTCAGGAATGCAATAGGCAGCCCAATTCTCTAAAGCCATGGGGTGAAGTGGCTCGTGCGACCTTACACAAATTCTCCAGAACGTATGGGTGTACGTGTGTGTGTGCGTGTGTGTGTGTGTGTGTATGTGTGTGTGTGTGTGTGTGTGTGTGTGTGTGTGTGTGTGTGTGTGTGTGTGTCTGTGCGCGCGCGCACAGGTGTGTGTACATCAGCCTTGGGCGTCATTCTTCAGGTACTGTTCACTTTGGTTTTTGAGACAGAGTCTTCCACTGACTGGAACTCGCCTGTTCCTGCCTCACTCGAGTTGACGTTGCGAGTACATGCTGTCATGCCTGGAATTTTTTTTTTTTTCCACTTGGGCACTGGGGATCAAACTCAGTTTTTGTTTTTGTTTTTCTTGTAGAAAAAGTCAGGGGCTGCTGAGGATTGGCAGGCCCAAGTGCATAAATGCATTTCAAGTCTTTGCTAATGTTATGTTAAATTTTTTTTTTCCTTTGCCAATGGCCCTGGAAATGCCTCTGTCCACCATGAAGCTATCTATGGTGAGAGTGGGTGGGTAACTATGACAAGGAGTGAAGATTTGGAACCAGCCACTTTCCCACTTTCCACAACATCAACCTTTACCAGATTTTTTTTTTTTTTTTTGAGAGGGAGGGAGAGGAGAGGGGAAAGAGGGAGAGGGACAGAGAGAGAGAGAGAGACAGACAGACAGAGACAGAGAGACAGAGAGAGAGAGAGAGAGACAGAGACAGACAGACAGAGAGACAGACAGAGAGACAGAGACAGAAAGAGAGAGAGGTTGTGCTAGGAATTGAACCTTAAGCCTTGAGCCCCGTGCACTCTGAGTAGGTCCTCTAACACTGAGTTGCCATTGCCGTTAGTCCAGTCCCTTCTCACACGTAACAGAGACCAGGGTGAGGCTGCTGTGAGTGAAGGGAGGAGGGTAGGGTAGGTAGCATCCTGCCTGGTCAGCATCCCTTTACATCCCTGCAGGGTCCCCAGGAACAGCCCCACAGCCTCCAGGCAAGCTTCATGGAAGATGGTTGGATAGCCAGCACTGTGTTCTCTTCTGGGAGGTTATCAGAACGCCCTTCCTCCTGCAGGATCCAGAGATGAGAAGCAGCCATGGGTCACCAGGAGGAGCCCTGAATCATTTCAACATGTGTCCCTGGGGGGGGGGGTGTCCCTAGGGGCCAGGTCACAGGTCATGGAGAGATAGCTTTTCACCACTATTGACTTCAGAAGGTGTCATCAGCAATTTGTTTGAGGCAATTTGTAAAACCGAGCCCCTGGTGACCCTTCCCCTATGTGGCCACTCTTTTCTACCCTCTGTAGGTTATCTGAGATGACCCTATCTACACACAGAAAGCAAAAACACTCAGGTCAGAGGCTAGCCCTTCTCCATGGGATCACTTACAGATCTCAACCTGCTATGTCTGGCTGGGACCTGATTCAGCCTATTGCCATAGGGCCGTGGTGAAAACAAGATATGGGAGGCGCTGGAGAGATGGCTTAGCAGTTAAGAGCACTGACTGCTCTTCCAGAGGTCCTCAGTTCAATCCCCAGCAACCACATGGTGGCTCACAACCATCTATAATGTGATCTGATGCATACTGTATACATAATAAATAAATATTAAAAAAAAAAAAAGATATGGGAGGTCCCATTGCCAACCCCACTTACTCTAGCTGTAGCCAGTCACAGCCAGAACCCACTGGCTGCTCCATGGCCATGGCCAGGTTTACTCATTAGATTTCTCTTACAATGTACTTTGTTTCAGAAACAAGATCTCCCGTAGCCCAGGCTGGCCCTGAATTCCCGATCCTCCAGTCTTCACCCCATGAGTTAAAGGCATACAGCATTGTCCCTGGACTGAGGAGGTGCTAGGGTTCAAATCCAGGGCTTCCTGCATGTAATCACACATTATATACTCATAATGCAGTGGTGTCTGGACTTCTGACCTCGGCACCGAATTATAATTGTGATTTAGTAGGAACTGTGTCAGGGTAGAGGTGTCACAGAAAGGCAGCGACACCCTTTCTCATTTCTAGAAGGCAGGATGATGGACACCTGGAAGGAGTGGGACTTGGGCTGCCTGGTTCTCTGATGTACTACAATGGCTTGTTCGCTGTTTACTGGCTGACCGTCGTCTGGTCTGCGCTGGACAGTAAGGAGAGTGTCCAGTAAGGAGCCAGGACTGGTCACCTGTTTCCTTGTCACATGCTAGGCTTTCCAGCAATGGCTTCATTTTACCCTCCTGCTCAACTCTGGCTGCTTAGGCATTCTGTGCGGTGGGGGGAGGGGGCGAGGGGTCCCGGCAGCTGGAAGGATTTTGTTGACATCCGCTATTTTTACCCTTGTACTCTTTCACCTTTTGAACTCAGTACCTCTAACCTTGTGGCTGCCTTCCCCAGGGGCCCTGGAGCTAACACCCCCCTCCCCTCTCCCTCTCCCCCTCCCCCTTAGCTCTGCCCTGGCCTCTGACCTAGCTTGGTCTTGTCTCCCCATCCTGGACTCAGAGGAAACTGGTGCTTTTTAGGACCAAACATGGTGTTCGGATGGTGTATTCAGATAGAGGCTGGGATCTCTCCATTGCCTTTGCATAGATTGGCTTCTGCCAATGATAAAAACAGTACTAGCTAGACAAGAAGCAGGGTTTGCCTTTTTTCCTTTTTGGGAGGAATGTTTGATAAGCCAGACTTGGGCGGGAGCTGCTAGTTTCTCTCATGGGGGTGGCTCTATGTCCTGCATTCCGCCTGTCCTCCTGTCCCTGCCTCTTGTCCATGCCTGCAGCATCTGGAATACACACCCCAGCAGCTCCGGGTGTGCTTGCAGGATGTCGGTCTAAATGGAGCCGGTTCAGAGAGCAGTCCTAACACTTCTGTGTGGGAGTGCCTTCGCTGGATGGGCTGTGCTTCAGATCCCAGTGGTGAGGCTTAGTGCCAGCCCCATCCCCCAGGCCTGTGTCTTCTGGTGTTTTGAACAGTGAACTTTAGAGTGCTAACCTTAGGACTTGGCATTTCATGCTGCTGTGTCTTTGCATAGCTTAACTTATCTACAACCTTTAATCGATAAGAGATGGTCTTGGCTTAACTGTGGAGCAGGATCTGTTTTATAAGACGACTTTCTTCACAGGGTTTTGGGGCAGGCGCTTCTGTTCCCACTTTAAGTGGTCAAGAGCTGTTTCTAACCTCTCTTAGCAGGTGTGTTCTTGGGGATATGGTGGAGAGAGGGAGGAGCGACTGGAAATCTGCTATACCTTGATCCGATATCCAGGGTTAGCTTTATTTTTTGTTTTTCTTGTTTTTCGAGACAGGGTTTCTCTGTGTAATAGCTCTAGCTGTCCTGGAACTTGCTCTGTAGACCAGGCTGGCCTTGAACTCACAGAGATCTGCCTGCCTCTGCCTCCCAAGTGCCCAAGGTTAGCTTTTAATTTTTCAGTACATAAAATGGTGTGTGTGTGTGTGTGTGTGTGTGTGTGTGTGTGTGTGTGTGTGTGTAGGCAGGAGGTAGCTAAGGCTAACAAACATTTTCTATGGAAGCATAGCGGAATTCGACAGTATTTCTTGATTTTTTTTTTTTTTTTTGACATCTTAAATAAGAATGCAGGTGAATCTGGGGCGGTAATAATGCACTGATTGGGATCCTCTTAGACTTTTAGATCATAACACTTATGAAGCACTTACTGGATGCCTTACCTTGCTTGAAGTCTGCAGGCTTCTGTTTGGTCTGCCTTTCTATCAGCCGTATTGACAACTAATAGAGAATGGTAGAGGAGGGATTTCACCTCTGGTCAGACTTGGTCTAGAAGCTCTGACACCTCCATGTTGAGGAGACAAGAGCTGTTCAAAATGATTCTTGCAGTGGATTCTTTTTTCCCTTTCCAACAGAAATAGTCCTCCTAAGGATGAGCCATTAACAGCAGCAGACCTGTGTGACTCCCTATGCCCAACTTCTTTTCACTTTACTCGGCTGCTTGCAAAGCCCAAAGTCCGTTGCTGCTTTATGGAAAGTTCTAGAAAATGTGCTTTTCCAGCTCACAGGTCCCTCTGCCTGAGGGTCGTTGTATTAACATACTTTTTAGTGACTTATAATCGAATAATCTCTCTCTCTTTCACTCCCTTCTTTCCTCCCTCTCTTCTTTTTGTTTTTTGCTTTTGAGACTAGGTCTTGCTATGTAGCCCAGGCTGACCCTGAACTTGACCTCTTCCTTACTTAACTTCCTAGGTGCTGGGATTACAGGCATGAACCTGTCTACAAAGTGAGTCCAGGACAGCCAAGGCTACACAGAGAAACCTTGTCTCGAAAACCCAAAAAGAAAAATACATTATTATCTTATTTTCATCCTTATCCCTATTCTTATCTGTCTCTTCTTCTTTTCCTTCTTCTTCCTCTTCTGTCTCTTTTATCTTTTTCCTTTCACAGTTTATATACCCCAACAAAGTTTTTCAAGCAGTACAAAAATCACAATGTGGAGCCGGGCGGTGGTGGCACACGCCTTTAATCCCAGCACTTGGGAGGCAGAGGCAGGCGGATCATTGTGAGTTCGAGGCCAGCCTGGTCTACAAAATGAGTCCAGGATGGCCAAGGCTACACAGAGAAACCCTGTCTCAAAAAACCAAAAAAAAAAAAAAAAAAAAAAAAAAAAAAAAAAAAATCACAATGTGTTTACATTCTATCTCTCTATAAATAAATGATTACAATGGATATATGTAAGAAAATCATGTCCCACAATACCTTCACATGACCAAGTGTTTTACTAAGGAACAAACATGAATAACAACTTATTTCTGAGAACCCACATCCATTTGTACATAAGCAGCTTGTTACATATTAACAAAGTATAAGCAAGCAAGGTAATTTCTCAGCCAGCTTTTCTTTATTGGCAGATTGCTGTTTGCAGTTACAAAGAAGTAATTAATTAATTAAATAATTACGAACCGGGCGTGGTGGCGTACACCTTTAATCCCAGCACTCGGGAGGCAGAGGCAGGCGGATCGCTGTGAGTTCGAGGCCAGCCTGGTCTACAAAGTGAGTCCAGGACAGCCAAGGCTACACAGAGAAACCCTGTCTCGAAAAACAAAAAAAAACCCAAACAAACAAAAATTAATTACTTAAGAAGTAATCTCATGAAGATCTTAAAGGAATCACAAATCTAAACTTCTATGTAAAATAATCAGCCATGTCTATTTTAAGTCCTAAAGGTGCTCATCTACTCATTAATATGTTTTTATTAAGTCATAACAGGAAGCTGAGGGCAGAAAAATAGAATAAGGAAATCAAATCAATCATCATCTCAGTCACCAGCCCAGCTTGAAAGAGTCACATCAGCCAGTGCTGCTATGGGCCATTGTTCTTGCTTTGCCAACCTCGAAAGGTCCCTAGCTTTACTAATAAGAGTGTACTTTCTCTCTACTTCAATTGTCCCCTAGGATTTCCTGCATCAGGGCCAACAGCAAAAAGATCTTTACCTCACTTTGCTAAACATTCTATTCTTCCCTAAGACTTTCTATGTCAGAGCCACTAGCAAAAACATCTCTACCTAACCTTGTTAAACAATCTGTTTTTCCAAATTCTTCCTAAGGGTAGTGATTATCGTTAGCAATCTACATCTGCAGGTTGTTTTCAGAGATGGGGGTTCAATCATTAATCTGCTCCAGCAGCAACGCCTGAAGGAGATCAAGCATTGTTACTGCGTATGCCAATGATACTGCCCAGCGAGGGACTGGGAGCCCCGTTTATATAGTGCTCACACAATTCACATATTAAGGGGGATTATAAGGACTGCAAAGGTAACAAGCTCCATAACAGCATGAAGTCCTCAGGACATGCAGTTCTCGGGGTTATGCCTCCCCAAGACACACCCATCATGGGTTTGCTAACCAGAGGGTCACATTCCATGAGTTCTAGAGCTGTTTTGCTGTTCCTCCTGCATGGACCCCGGCAAGAAATAAACAAGGAAAACAAGGGACACTTACAACTCATATTTATTTATTATGTGTATGTATGTCTCTGTGTGTGCCACATGTGTAGGGTCCTGGTGGAGTCCAGAAGAGGATGCTGGATCCCCTCTGGACTCAACTGGTTGTGAGCTGCTTAATACAGATTCTGGAAACCAAACTTACGCCCTCTGCAAGAACAGTACACACTCTTAATCTCTGAGCCATCTCTCAAGCCTTAGACCATATTTATTTTAATTTTAAGAAGGACAACAGTGTTATTGTATTCAAATAGGAACATATAGATTTTTATAATCCAGATTAATTTGTTTTGTTGGCAGAAAGAATACAAATAAAAATGACCTTTAGCCACTGAGATGCTAATGACTGGGCCCTTTTAATGAACAGAGACAAGAAAGCAGGTTTTCTGACCTCTTATCCTAAAGTCCTTCATGAACAAAATGAAGCGACACCGGGCATGGGCGTGGTCTCAGTGCTCTCTGAGGGTCTGATACTGTGTTTCCATGTGTATTAGGAGAGTGCCTCCTGGTGGTACAAACCTCAAGTTACACCAAAATGAAATAGTGTTTCGTGGCTTCGGAACAAACCCAAAGGGAGTATTAGAAAACTGGGGCTGCTGGTGGAGGCCTGTAACTCTAGTTACTCAAATTACAGAGCGGCTTAGATATAAAGATTCCAAGTTCAAGGCAAGTCTGTGAACTTAGTGAGATTTTTGTCTCAAGATTTACACACACACACACACACACACACACACACACACACACACTATAGAGGGCTGGGAATGTAGCTCAGTGGTAGAATGCAAGCACCTAGCATGTGTAAGACTCTAGGTTTAAGCCCAGACTTGGGATTGGAGAGTGAGTACCTTTATAATTAAATCTTTGGAATTTTGCTGGTAGTTATGGTGGGTCTTTGGGCGTTTAATCGAAATGGTTGGGTTTTGGAGTCAGGTGTGGCTTGAAGTTGCTGTTACGTTTTTGGCTTCCTCTAGACTCACTTTATGTGAAGGTAAAGTGAAAATGTTTTTACTTTAGATTTGCTTGAGGAGTAGAAGAAGAGAGTGGGAGGCCGGAGGAGCGATTGGAGACGGAAAGACAGAGCCTGACGATGAGAGATCAACGCGCTGTGCTGGAGTCCAGAGCTCCAGAGCAACAAGGACCCAGCGGAAGCCACTGGGCGAAAGTGACACGAGAGCTTATTTGTTGGAAAGATAACTGTTGTCAGGGCCGACATTGAGCAGGAGGAGGGACTCTCGAGGCTTTGGTCACGGCAATGGAGGTGGGAAAGGCGGAGAAAGTTATCTTGGAAGCAGAATCGACGGATCATGGAAGGTATCGGGAGGGGAGGAGATGCAGCCTAAACGACACGCGTAATCGTGGAGCTAACCGCTCAAAGGCTTCTCCATACACCCCGCGTAATGCCGTTTCACGTCTTCTGTGTAGGAAAACTGATGTCCACGGGGGTTAGGCCACGGACACACAGCCAGGAGAGTAGAATGCATTATCTATCTCTGGCCATACCAATAGGATCAAAGTATGTCCCAAGAGTCAGGGTGAAGCAAGTGCCAGAGTGGAGGCGGTCTGGGTCTAGTGTTAGATGTGTGCTGGGCCTCCAGGTTGTGCAGTCTCCCAGTTGCTAGGAATCTCTGGTAATTAGAGTCTCCATGGTTGCTAGGTAACCTGAGTTGCTAAGAGTTTCAGTTTATTATAGGTCTTGGGCTGTTAGAAGCCCCAGGTTATTCAGATTTTCAATCTATGAGCAGCTTCATGTGTCTCGAAGGCTCCCAGTTGCTAGTGACATAAGCTTTTAGGGGCCTGAGGCTCTCCAGGCTCCCAGGAACCTAAAGGTACTGAGTTGGTGGCAAATCTTTTGGTTGCTAGGAAGCGGGAGGTTTGAGAGGCTCCGAGGCTGCGGATACCTTCGAAAGGTGTCCGCTTGCTCAAAGCCTCACTCTTCAGCACCCCAAGCTGTGCAGGGTTCCTGAGTCGCTAAGGGCACACATGCAACACAGGCCATCCTGAGTCCTGAGTGCTGGGCCAGCCAGGCTGCTTTCTTCTACCCAGCTGGGTTCCAGCCAGCCGGCCAATGGAGGCGGAGCTGCACACCTCTCTCAACATATTTCCCACGCATTAATTTTGTTACAGTTGTTCAGCGTCCATAACAGTAAGGACCCTGACTCACAGAGCCCGATTTACTCTACTCAGGGCTCTATGAAATCACCGAGGTGCTGCTGGTCCATAAAGCCCTTTAGGGCAGGGACGTGACGCTAAAGCTGCCAGCTGTTCAGACAATTAGGGTTCTGTTTCCGCTGTCGTGACTTGCCTTTCAGCTAGTCAGATGTTAAGATTATGATATTAGCTTGCGAACAGTCCTGGAGCTGACAGACCTTTAAAACAGCTAAATTTGGTCTGTGTTTTTCTTTCTTTCTTTCTTTTTTTTAATAAGAAACCTTTTTATTTCCTAGTACTTATTGACGAGGGGAGTGTCGTTCCAGAGTGTACAGATGCTGGGCCCGAGGAAATGAAGCTTAGCTGGGCAGATGGGTTAGCAGGGTCTTGGTCCAGTGATGCTGGGGGTGGGGTGGTGGGGTGAGGGGAAGCCTTCTCTGATACAGATCTTTTAGTGACACAGCTCTTCTTATTGGGAGGGGGCAATGAAGGCTATATAAACCTTCTAGAAGCGGGTAGGGGCTTTAGGGGAGAATGTAAATCCTTGTCTGGGGGCCAATGTGCTGGGAATGCTTCAATTGGCATGGAGAGGAATTCCAGGATGCTGGCTGGACATATCCTTATGAGAAAACCCGAAACCTGTTCACCAGGCTACGTGACTACCTCAGGGGTGGCAGAGGTGGGGGGTCGCAAGACTCTGTGCACCAGGACACGCAGGCCCAGAACAGGGAGGGAGCGGTCCTTACTCCTGCCAGGCTCAAGGTGAGATTTTTGGGGGTTTGGACTTGTTTTGACATCACTCTTGTTCCAGGCTGGTTCCCTTCGTCCCGTGGTTCTCACGCCCCACCGCTCCTCCTTTATGTTTTTTTATTTTATTTTATTTTATTTTTTATTTTTATTTTTTTTTGGTTTTTTCGAGACAAGGTTTCTCTGTGTAGCTTTGGCTGTCCTAGACTCACTTTGTAGACCAGGCTGGCCTCGAACTCACAGCGATCCGCCTGCCTCTGCCTCCCAAGTGCTGGGATTAGAGGCATGCGCCACCACGCCCGGCTCCTTTCTGTTTTATAAAGGAAGCGTGTCATCATAGTCATCGGCCTCTATGTTGGTGAGGGTTTAGTACTGAACTAGAAACTGATTGGCAGTGATGTTTTGCAATGCTACTTATTGGCCAACTTTGAAATTGGCTGAGTCAGGGTGCCAGGTGCCAATGGCCAGCACAGGGCCAAGGAAGGGAAGAAGCTAAGCTACCAGAGGGTTTAAGTACCATAGGGTACGGGTGTTGGGTGCATAGAACGCGCAGATCTCGACCTCACTCTTGCTCCAGGCTGGATCCCT
Organism: Acomys russatus; assembly: GCF_903995435.1. Taxonomy (NCBI): domain Eukaryota; kingdom Metazoa; phylum Chordata; class Mammalia; order Rodentia; family Muridae; genus Acomys; species Acomys russatus. The sequence continues at coordinate 7,942,989 of NC_067152.1, forward strand.
CAGTCACATAAATCATGTGCCCCACATGGAGCTGCAAAAATATTGGAGCTGCCATGTTCCCTTCTTCACTCAGTTTCCCTTGGCGGGAGGAAATGTTGCACAGCTACACTGGAATAGCAAAATCAGGACACTGACTTTACTAGGGTGTCTTTGTTCACCAACTCCGTTAGGTCACAGAAATATCCTACCACAACAAAGATCTCCCTCTCCCCACTCTGTAGGTATGCACCCCTCAGACAGGTTTCCAAATGCAATCACGTCACCTCTCTTCAGAGCCTTTTGTGTGCCTCATCCATTAACAAGGCAAGGAAAGAAACAGCATCCTTCCTCTTGAATAGGGCACAGACAGACAGATGGACAGCACATCACGAATTATAGTGAGTTGGGATAGGCTAAAGGACAGATACAAGGAACTGGAGTGGAGGGTTGAGGAGGCAGAGCTGTGGTTGAACTCTCTGCAAACTTGCTAACACGAGGCTGGTTTTGAGGGAATAGAAATCATTTGGTATCTAGTGAGGACACACTTCGGGAAGAAGGCAGCGATTTAGATTTCCAGAGCTCAGGGGATGAAGTGAGGTTGGGGCTGCTGTGGGAGGAGAGACAGACTATGTACAACCCACTGGTCTGGGTCAGCATCCCTGTGATGAGTGATGAGATCTATGGAAAGGCTGAAACCGGGGGACCGGCTCAGTTGATAAGAGTGTGTGCTTAGCATGTGTACTGCCTGCCTTGGATCCCCAGCACCATAGAAACTCGGCAAGGTGGCACATGCCTGCAATCCCACCACTCGTGAGGCGGAGATGGGAGGATCAGAGTGCAAGATCATTTTGGGTTATCTACAGATTTCTCGGGTTGCCTGGGCAATATCAGATGCTGTGTAAATAAAACAAAACAAAACAAACAGGAGAAGGGAATGATGTACTCAGCCATGCCATTTTGGAAGATCCCTGTGATGGAGAGACTAATGGTCCAGGTATAATGTATAATGTCATAACATACCAGAGTGTTGGGAGCAGACATAGTGGAGCCATCCTTGATTGTGTGTGTGTGTGTGTGTGTGTGTGTGTGTGTGTGTTGGCTGTCATCTTTTTGGTTTTTTGTTGTTGTTTTTTGTTTTTTGAGACAGGGTTTCTCTGTGTAGTCTTGGCTGTCCTGGAACTCGCTCTGTAGACCAGGCTGGCCTCAAACTCACATAGATCCACCTGCTTCTGCCTGGCTGTCATCTTTTTGTTTTTTGTTTGTTGTTGTTGTTTGTTTGTTTTTTGAGACAGGGTTTCTCTGTGTAGCCTTGGCTATCCTGGAACTCGCTCTGTAGACCAGGCTGGCCTCAAACTCACATAAATCCACCTGCCTCTGCCTGGCTGTCATCTTGTCAAAGGAAACAATTCAATCAAGAGACACAGACACAGTTAGGACAAGCTTAATCAGCAAAGCAAAGCACATGATCCAGAGAGAGGTTGGAAGGTCCTGTCCTGGAGAGGAGGAAAGAAGCTGAGTGGGTTTGTCTTATGACATCTCAAGGAGTTCTTAGGGCTGTTCAGGAAGTGGGTACCGTATTCATAGGGCAAAATGACCCCTTTTCCTCCTAAGGCATGATGGTCCAGATCTCTTTTTGAAAAGAATATTTCTTCTCATGATTCCCCTGGAAAAGCCCATAGGGGGATATCAAAACCACAGTGCATTTGACAGTGACGTCAGTGTCTTTCGTGGATACAGGTTGAGAGTGCCCTGGTGCCTTAGTTTCTGATAGAATGGGCACTACCTATCTTCAAATTCAAGGGTATTTAACTGTGAAGGCTATCTTGACCATTAGGAGGCACAGGCACCAAAGACGCGCACAGTTTTTCTTAGTTGCCTCATACCTAACTCCTGACCTGCTCAGCATCTCTTGGGAAGAGCTCAGAGTGGGAACGGGGAGCTGGAAAAGGATGGATGAGCTCTTCCCAAAGGTTACTGATTTCCGATATCTTCTGTCTCTATCAGTTTTCTCAAGAGAAAAGTCCCTACAGTGCAAGTCCAAGGTGAGGATGAGGAGGGCAATGCCCTGTTTATAGAGAGACCTCACACTTTTGCTGCATCAGTGAGGGCCAGCACAGCATTGCCTCAGCTGGGGAGAAGGCCCCAAGTGGCTAGAGTGAGCTTGTGCTGTCACTTTGCAAAGCTTCAGGCCACCCCCAGACTCTTCTTTTTTTTTTTTTTTTTTTTTTTTTTTTTTTTTTTTTGAGACAGGGTTTCTCTGTGTAGCCTTGGCCATCCTGGACTCACTTTGTAGACCAGGCTGGCCTCGAACCCACAGTGATCCGCCTGCCTCTGCCTCCCGAGTGCTGGGATTAAAGGCGTGTGCCACCACGCCTGGCGTCTTCTTTTCTTTTAAAAGATTTATTTATTTATTTATTATGTATACAACATCTGCCTGCATGTGCGCCTGCCTACCAGAAGAGGGCATTAGCTCCCACTATAGACGGTTATAAGCCACATGTGGTTGCTGGGAATTGAACTCAGGACCTCTGGAAGAGCAGACAGTGCTCTTAACCTCTGAGCCATCTCTCCAGCCCCACCCCCACCCCCAGACTCTTTTCTGACAAGCTGAGGTCTTCAGAATGTAGTTTCTTGGTTTCTTTGCAGCCCTGCCCCCACCCCTGCACCTAATAGCAATCACAAGAAGCTGCTTTTTTCTGAGTGTGGTGCCAGGTACTATGCATGACACTTTGTGCATTGTCTAATGATCTATTAATGATCTTCCATGGGTGGTTGGTTTTCTTTTTTTCACAGTGGGGAAACTGAGGTCCCACAAGGCTGGCTAACTTGCCAAGGCCACAGAGCTGTTTATGAAATCAATACTGCAACCTAGGCCTGGCTGCTTCTAGCCTGCTGTCTTATGTTGTAAGAGTGATGAGTCACAGGGGTGAGGGAAGAGAGCAGCCAGCCTTAGAATAAATGTGGGCAGAGGGGATCTACAGCAGTTAAATATTCTACCAACACCCCAGTGAGTGATCAGTCAGGGATCTCCAGAGAACTAGTACCAATAAGAGGCATCTATCAGCCGGGCGTGGTGGTGCACACCTTTAATCCCAGCACTCAGGAGGCAAAGGCAGGTGGATTGCTGTGAGTTCGAGGCCAGCCTAGTCTACAAAGTGAGTCCAGGACAGCCAAGGCTACACAGAGGGACCCTGTCTCAAAAAACCAAAACTAGACAAACAAACAAAAGAAGCACCTATCTATCTATCTATCTATCTATCCATCCATCCATCCATCCATCCATTTAACCATCTAACCATCTTTCTAATCTGTCTGTCCATGGAGAGGGAAAGATTAATGTGGCAAATGGAACTGGCTCATGGCGCTTATGGAGACAGCAAGTGTCACAGTGTTCAGGCTAAGTTCTTAAGCAGGGGATCTGGGAAAGCGGATGGCTCAGTTTTACTTTGAGTCTGAAGTTCTGAGAATCCAGGAAGCCCAGATGTCTAGTTCCACATGAAGGCTGGCAGGCTAGAGACCCAGTAGTGTCAGATACTCTGCTTGAATCCAAGATGAGGAGGAAGAACCAATGTGTATGCTCGGAAGGCATAAAGGAGGAATTCTTTCTTTTTTGGGGGGGGGGGCAGTCAAGCTTTGCAAGAGTCTCCAGATGTGAATGCACATCTTATCACTGCCCCTCCCCCGAGACACCTAGAGTAACACATTCCAAACATACACCAAGGTGATACATACAAGCAACCATCACACGATGTGGAAAGAATGACAGAGCCACATTAAATGCATATGATGGCATGAGGATATAACGGCAGATGTTTCAGAGAAGCACAGTCCTGGCATGAGAAGTGACCCCAAAGGGAAAAAAATGCCACAAGGTTGAGGGCAGGCAGATCCAGTGTGTGAACACCTGCAGTTGGTGAGGGGCCCACAGATGGAAGCACTCTCGGCGGGGGGTGGGAGGGACACTGAGCTGATAAATGAACACTTTTCATTAGATTGGCTTACACAACAGGGCTTGGGTAGTCCAACAATAACTTTCTGAATGCTGGAGAGGGCTGAGAGCCTAAGAGCCGTTCAGTCCATGAGGCTGGATGCCCTAGAAGCCCCGGTCGGCCACTGGAGGCCTGGTCTTCACGCCAGCTTGAGAGACCTAAGAGGTTCTGGGCTCTGATGGTAGCGAAGGATGGAGGTGGCTCCAACCGCAACTGTAACCGCAGGGTAGACTCACCTGCCAGCAGGTTGTGAAGGCAGCCAAGAGGGCAGCACTGCTTTCCCCCTGGACTTCTTTGTATCTGGGCTGCCCATGGGGAAGGTGCTGCTCACTCTGGAGGAAAAGGCCTTTCCCCCTTTCTGTCCTGAAAATGTCCTGAAAATAGATCTACTCAGAGGCGTATTTCCTAGCTGATCCCATACCCAGCAAACTGACAAGATTGTCCACCACAAAGCATGTCTCATGCAGCAGCAAGTCAGGAGGAGTCCTGCACCTCAGTATAAGAGGGAGATTTAGATGGTAAGCAAGGACAACAGTAGGTCACAGCCAACTGAAATGTACTTAGACAACCTCAAAAATTAGTAGCATATCCAAGCTCTGGAGAGAGGACCCAGTTGACAAGTATGAGGACCTGAGTTCAAATCCCCAGCACCCTGGTAAAAGTTGGATATGTAGCTTTAGTGTCTGTAATCCTGAAGCTGCTACTGTGAAGTTGGAGGCACAGACAGGAAAATACCTGAAGATTAAGACTACCTATAGTGTGGCATACGTACTGTGAAAACCCACAAAAGCCAAAGAGACAGTCTTAAACGAGGTAAAACAGCAAGGATGAAAATCGAGGTTGTCCTATGACCTTCATACATGAACTGTGGCATGTGTGCATCCACACTTATACACATGAACATGCACATGCACACAGATACATGCATGCACACTACACACACACACACACACATTTAACATATTCCTTCGTTGGTGAAGAAATGGTCCAGGCCTCAACAGCCAACACAATACTCATGGATGAAAAATTTAACGGAATATGTGCCTAAGTCATCTGGTGGATACAACAGTAACAGCAGTAACAAGTAAGATGGCTACAGTCACAACACACTGTGTGCTTTCAGCAGGATACGGGACTTTATATACCTTAGCCCTCCTTATCTCAGGGTCACATGACTACGGCCACAGGACAAAATCACTGGTGTGTGTGTGTGTGTGTGTGTGTGTGTGTGTGTGTGTGTGTGTGTGTACAAGCAGAGGTGGCCAGGAAGACCTGTGATTGGATACCTCTGACTTGGGCTAGGAGGGTAGCTCTGTTAGTGTAATGCCTGAAGTTCTGGGTTTCATCCCCGAGCACGGTGACGCATGCGTGTAACCGAGCACTGGGGAAGAAGGGCAGGAAGATCAGGAGTCCAAGGTCAGCCTTGGCTGGATAGTGAATTTGAAGATAGACCAAACTGCATAAAAAACCAGAACCAAAACACAGACACAGAATGGAGAAATAGATGCCTTTAAGACGCTCCTGGGCCTTGAAACTGAACAGCACGGCTGAGCTTGTCAAAGTCTCTAGTAAGGGAGGCAAGTTCTAGAAGATGAGCTCACAGAGCCAGGGTTCTAGAAGACCCTAAAGCAAGCTGGAGTCCGCTTTCTTGTTGTTCTCGTAGTGTCCAGCGCTGGGGCACTGGCAGGATCACAAGTGGGTATCCTGAGCTAAAGCAGGAGTTGGAGCCACAGCCACTGCTGTCATTGTCACTACCGGTCCATTTCTGGTAGGGAGGGCCCCCTCCCCCCATCTGTGAGCCCCTCTCTCAGTCCTGGTGATGTTAGCTATGGGGGCTTGATGAGAGTGGAGGGAGGGGTGGGTCCTGTTCTAGCATAGAGACTGGGCTGGGGGGGGGGGGAAAGAGAGAGGGTGGGAGGGAGGGAGGGAGAGAGAGTGAGGAGGCAGAGAGAGAAAATGAATATGAATAAGGGCTTTTGATAGCTTGTTTCTGGTCTATGAGTTACCGTCAGATCAGTCTCCTTAAACCTTCAGACCTGCTGTGAACCACTCTGAATAAACTTATCTTGGATCTCTTTACTATGAAAAAAAAATGCCATAAAAATTGCAAGCACTCACTGGGTAGCAGTGAACTTGGTTTCCTCATCTGTACATTGAGGGTATTAATCCCAGCTCTTTGAATGGTTAAGAGGATTAGATGAGAAAATGCCCACAAAACACCTGGTCCTATAGACTCAGGGAGGGTAATAATTATCTCCTTTCCCGCACTTTGAGAAGGGCTCACACTCTGGGCCCACGACTTCAGTGTACATGAGTTTAAGAAGTATGATCCACTGAGCAGCCACTCCACGCCAGCAGCTCAGCTTGCCTTCCAAGACACGAAGATAAATAGGACCAAGCTGTTGTGCTGTGGAAGTTCACCTTGGCTGGGGGCTGACACATATTCCAATCCAGTATGAAGGCAAGAGTTGCTCTACGTGTCTGGGGGAGGTGGTCCCTGCCAGGAAAGCCTCACTGAGGACTCCCCTTAGATGTGATTGATTCTCGAAGCATTAATCGGAGCCATCTGTGCAGAGACCGCTGGATTGCTAGACAGCGGCTATTGCCAGAAGAGGGAGCAATGGGGAGTCATCAGAACCGAAGGTGTGCATGAGTGAAGGACAAGATGGCTTTACTGGGTCCCAAAGGGGCCGTTGAGAGCAGTGACAAGGGAGCTGTTGGAAAGCACTCCCCTGGCTAGGCTCTGCACTGCACTCCATTCTGCAGCCTGTGATATGTGTGTAGGAGAGTTCGGAAGAGGTCAAGAAGACCAAGCATAAGAAAACCATGGGGGAAGGTGGGGTGGGGCTTTGAACTTAGGGAAAAATTGTGCCCTTGGAGGGAAGGGTCACCAGAACCTTGGCGTTGGCTGGCTCCAGGTGGAGGAAGAGTGTAGACTGGAGAAGTGACAGACAACGTCCACGTTTCTATTATATTTGAGTAAGTGGGTGCTCTGAGATGCAGAGGGAAGACAGAGGCAAGAAGCTCAGAGGTTAGTGGGAACACTGTTTCTCTTGGATAAGTTTAGTTTGGGGTGACTGCGGGGTATTGAGAAGAGGTGTCCAGCGGTCAGCTCCTTTTCAGTTCTTGGAATAGAAGGCCCTTACCCCCCCCCCCCCCCCGCAGCTGCTGTTAACAGCAGGGGTGCCCTGGGCCTTCCTGATGTGGAAGAGAGAGAGAGTGAGAGAGAGAGAGAGAGAGAGAGAGAGAGAGAGAGAGAGAGAGAGAGAGAGAAACTCCAGGCAGGAAAGACTGGAAGACATTTCAGCATTTAAGACTGTGTCAGAAGCGGGTTATGCAGTGGAGGAGGAGGAGGAGCTAGGCAGTGAGGGAGGAAGAAGCCTGGATGAGGGGAGCAGCGGATCTCTGACTCCAACAAGGAAGCAGTTGGCAGGAGAAATGTCCCCGTGGCCCCCCCTGTGAGATGAGCCAGCACAGGTCTCAGGTGGGTGGTGGTGGGAAAAACCGTATGACTCCAGATTAGCGAACAGGAGGAGCGAGGTCCTAGCGGCACACGCCTGCAATCCCAGCAACTCACGAGGCCAAGGCTGGAAGATTGTAAGTTGAAAGTCAGTCTGGGCAATCGGCAAGTTCTTGTCTCAAAATAAAACGGATGTGGGGGCCGAGCAAGGCACTGGTGATGTAGCACAGTGGTAGAGCACTTCCTCGGCGTGTGAAAGACCTTGGGTTTGAGCTCTGATACTAGGAAAGAGAAACAAGAAGGAAAAGGAAAAGAAAAGACAAGATGAAGGAACAGAGAGACAGTGGGTGACTTCCTCTCAGACATTTGGATGAGAAGAGCAGAAAAGAAAGATCGATACAGACAAGGATAAGAGACAAGTGGAAACAGTTTAAGAAGCCCGGGCTCTCAGCCTAGGCATCTGCACGGAGTGAGGAGGAACGGATGGAGATGAGGTTCGCAGATACGGGGAGAGAAGAGGGCATGCCTGGCAGCATGGCTGGGAAAGGAGGAAGAAGTGGGCTCAGAGGAACATGGTGGATGCTTTGCTGAGCCCAGGTTGGGAAGCCCATCACGTGGAAATCCAGAGGCCAGAGGGGAGTGCAAGGAAGAGCAACCCGGAAGGAGTGAGGCCAACATCTCCAGATAACCCCTTATGAGAACTCTGGAGCTAGGGAGTGCTCATGGAGGCTGGGGGTTAGATTCTGAGATGTGCATTTCTCTGGCTCTGGAGTCTGAGCCAATTGGGGTGTGCTGTTTTTAATACCGAGCAGGAGTGCTGACCTGGCGGTGGACTCTTCTTATCATTGAGGGCAAATTGGTCCAGGCATGAAGGTCACTTCCTGGGAATGAGAAAGGAACCTGGGAGTAAAGCAAGATGACACCGCCAAAGACAGCCAGCAGCGCCGGGTGATAGGGTGTGGAAAGTGCCTGCCGAGTGTGAAGGTGGGTGGGGGTTGCTGAGGCAGGAAGAGGGAAAATAATTCTGCGCTTCTTGGTGCAGTAAGGGGGGGGGAGGTCATGAGGGAACTGAGAAGTGGGACCCTCAAGGGTCACAGTGGGGGTTTTGAAGGCCTTTTGATGGAGCTGAGGGAAAGCTGATCAAAGACATGCATTAGCAAGGGTGCTGGTTCACAGAAGAAACGGGCGGGCAGCAAGGCGGCCCCTGACGCGAAGAGCCGATACTTTTCACTCATTTTCTATTCTTTCAACTGTCTTCTGAGGAGGCAGGTGCTATTCACTTCCCACCATCTTATAGATGAAGAGAAAGAGTCGCGGAGAATGTCCTACACCCGAGACACAGGAAGGAGAGGAAGATGGCATAAGCCTGTCGCGTGCAGAGCCATGCCTTGCCACTTCGTCATCCTTGACATTTAGGGTGGGAGGTTGGAAAACAAGAATACTCATGTTTTTCTTTAATTTTAATTAATTAATTAATTTTTTAAATGAACAGAGTGTGAGCCTACAAAGTAGCAAGTTCCCTTGTGGCATTTTTAATGATACACTCTCAGTTTGGGTTGATCTTCCCCTTTCTTCCATCTCCCTGTTTCGCCATCCCAGGCTATACTCTTCTGTCTCTAGTATTCCCTTTCTACTTTTTTTTTTTTTTAATTTTTTATTTGTTTTTAAAGTTTAAGCATTTTAAATTATGGGTATGTGCGTGTCTATGTGCACTTGAGTTCTGGTGCCTGTGGAGGGCATCGGGTACTCTGGAGCTGGGGCTACAGGTGATATGAGTTTCTTGGTATAGATACTGGGGACCAAACTCAGATGCCCCACAAGAACATTGAATGGTCTCAACCGTCGTGCCATACTCCAGCCCCCACCCCTTCCACTTGAATACCGCACAAAGAACACTCGGTTTGGGAGACCATGTGAGTGGTTCCATCTTTGCTGTTGGGATGGCAGAGAGGAAGATTGGTGGGCAAAGTGTGTGAGAGACATGGGTAGGTGTGTTTGATGGCATGGCCAGGGAGAGATTGGAGAAGATGGCTGCAGAGTGGCTGAAGTATGAACTGATGACAAGATGGGGAAATGGCAAGAGCATATGAGGTGACAAAGACAGCGGAATTGAAGGCCATCAGGCCTGAGGAGGAACCATGAGGCTAAAGGTCAGCAGTGGCTGAAGTCCCTGTGACATGGGGATCTGCCAGCAGGGCTGAGTGACAGAGTAGAGTAGAGCAAATGAGATGGGTGAGTTTTAGGGTGCTCTTGCAAGGTGAGGAGGGGTGGTGAGGATGGAGATTTCGGCACTGCTTAGTATCAGTGTGTGGAAGGAAGGCCTTCCACGTGGGAGGGTGCCACGGGTGCCATGCTGATTGTATCCCTGACTTAACTCAAGCTGGCAGATAGAAGCCAGGGGCTGGAAGGGAAACCCCATGAGTGGGGCTCCAGGAACTCTGTCCAAGGTCTCAGGAGCATGCCTCGTGTCCCCTCAGGGAGGGAGCCTTGTCTTCTGGACGCCCTTTCACTTCTCTCCCAGGCTACACTCAGACCCTATTGTTCCCTTCTTCTTCCAAGGGGCAGCTGTCTGGACTCTTGGCCAGTGCGGGTGAATTGTCTGCCATCCCATAGTTGAGCCCTCTACGCCTGCCACGACGACATGGAAGCTAGGAGCCAGGCTTCCAGAAGACAGCTGTGCCTGCCTAGGATCACTTGGCTGGCCCTGGCCTATCTGCTCAGCTGCTTGCTTGCCTCCAGCAAGGCCAAGGTCTTCAGTCGCTGTGAGCTGGCCAAAGTGCTGAACGACTTCGGTCTGGACGGCTACCGGGGTTATAACCTGGCTGACTGTGAGAGCCTTCTCCTTTCTCCCTCCACTCACGCCTCTTGTCTTTCCTCCTACTCATTCAAGGGCCTTGGAGGCTTTTGGGGGATATAATCCTTCTTTGTAAAAATCAGAACTCAACGAGACAACAGGTGGACAGCACCCAGGCCTGAGCTAACCACATACGAGGCAGGCAACAGGCAGCCAGATTCCAACCACCGCTGCTGGTAGCCAGGAAAGGACCCAACAGCTTAGTAGGTTACACTTTATCTTGGCCACGAGGATCGAACACGCCTGCTGAAAGTTAGATGGCAAATTGAACAAGCCAGTAGCACCAAGCATTGTGAACTAGTGGCGGTCTCAGGAGTTTGTAAACTACAGCCACAGCTGGATTCATTTTGTCTCTAGTCCTGGCCTTTGTAGAACCTTCCTGTGTCTTCCTAATCTTGCCTCTAAATATTCACTCAACAAATGCAGCAAGGCCTTCTATATACTGAGCAATGGGAGAGTGGGAAGATGGACATCCTGAGTCAGGAAGGCTAAGGCCCAGTCCTGACCTTTGCTTCGAGGCAATTGTATATAACCTTGGGGAAGTCACTTTGACCTCTGACCCTAGATTGATGCATCTGCAAAGTCGATGGGAGGGTACCCGCTGTCGTCTCTGTGGGGCAGAGGGAGCTGGTGTGTAGGAGTTGATGGTGAACACTTTGGTCTGTGGTGGGTCGCCCACCTGACCTCAAACCCCGTGTCTGCCCTTGGTAGGGATCTGCCTTGCGTACTACACAAGTGGCTTCAATACGGCTGCTGTGGATCACGAAGCTGATGGAAGCACCAACAGTGGCATCTTCCAGATCAGCAGCCGGAAGTGGTGCAGAAATCTTACCCCAAATGGCCCCAACATTTGCCAGCTGTACTGCACAGGTAGGCCAGAGCTGGGCCCTGCACGAGCTTTCACTTTTTTGTAGTTTAGTTTTCTTCCTCTGTCCTCGTCTCTGGGTGAAGACCCCCCAGGAGATGGGTAAGGGGGGCAAGCAGAGAGGGAAGGGCTTCTGTGACTATGATTTGGGGGTATGGGCTGGCAGATGGCCTTAGAGCTACAGGAATGGAGGGAAAAATGGGAGAGGGGAGGGATGGGGTAAGATCTGTTTCTAGAGGTGGAGTGAGGGTGCATGTGTGTGTGTGGGGGGGGGTGAGAGAGAGAGAGAGAGAGAGAGAGAGAGAGAGAGAGAGAGAGAGAGTGCACCCTGTTTTCTGCCCCCTCACTGTATTTCTCTCCTCTCCTCCCACCCCAGACTTGTTGAATGCTGACCTCAAGGATTCTGTCATCTGTCTCATGAAGATAGTTCAAGAGCCCGAGGGTCTGGGCTCTTGGTGAGTCCCTCCCATTGGAATCCCCTGCTGTGGCCCGGGCTGGAGGGTAGCACCAGGGACCTGGCTGGCTGTCTATGAGTATGTACTTTGTCGTAGGCAACACATCCCATAGCTTTATGAACTGAACCTCACAACCAGTGTTGGGGCTTAGGAGAACCCAGATAATTACTGATGACACAACCAGGGATAGGTGAGATATGGCCCAAGAGAAAGAGGAGGGATGGAGATGAGTGAATCTGGAGCTATTTCGGACACGTTCCTTGAAATGGACACCTCTTGGTTGGTCTGAGAATAGTCGAAGCCCTAAGAAGTGAGTTTGGGGTAAAGCCAGCTCTGTAGGACACAGAGTGTGTTTATAAAATCAAGAAGAGACAAGGCAGGCTCAGGTACTATCCCGAGAGCCTGCAGTCTTGGTACGCCTACTGTAGAGTGGAAGACCTGATCCTAATAGATGAAACCAAAGAACATCTGTTACCCACTCTGAGTGAATTCCTGGCATGGACGACTCTTGAGAGTCTGAGGCTAATAATGGAAGAAGTGGGCCCAGAAGGTTCAGTGCTGCCCATCCCTTTTACTTACATGCACTGGGGCTGCAGGCATGCAAGGGCCAGGTAGGTTCCGAGTGTCAAAGATAGCTGAGATCTGTATTTTCTTAAGTATCTTATAGTGATTGGAAAGGACAGTCACCCCCTTGTGGCTGAGGGCTGTTTAGATGTCTTTCCGGTGCACTACTGAGCATGAGGCTCTTTGACATTGACATCGTAACGGATAGCAATCTTCAGAGCTTGGGATTCTTGAGAACGTTGGACCCCAGGACTCTCTGACTTATCTTTCTCAAGATGTCAGATGTGATGGGACTGAGGAGACATTTTAAGTCCCTGATGATTGCTCATCATGCAAGAGTGATGTTTTGATGCCCAGAACATGCCGGGCATGTTGGCATTTGTAATCCCAGAACTAGGGAGGCAGAGACAGACAAATTTCTGAGGCTCATTGGCCAACCAGTCTAGCTTAATTGGTAAGCTCCAGGTTCAGCAAGAGATCCTGTTTCAAAAAACAAGGTGGATACCTCCTGAGAAATGACACTCCCACACGTGCACGCGCACACACACACACCAAAGGAATGATCCCAAAAGAGGCAACCAAGAAATGCTGACTGTGCATGTATCCATGGATAAGTTTACATCACTTCCTGAGTTCTTCATTTGGCAAACAGGGGAGATGTCTACCCATTCTACATAATAGACCATCTGGGGACAGGAGGGAAGTAGTCATCAGTGGGTAAAGGGTGTGCTGGCATGTAAACTGTGAAGGGCTGTACAGATATAAGGCATATAAACTGTGAAGGGCTGTACACATGTAAAGCATGTAAACTATGAAGGGCTATACACACACACAAGGCATGTAAACTGTGAAGGGCTATACACACACAAGGCATGTAAACTGTGAAGGGCTATACACACACAAGGCATGTAAACTGTGAAGGGCTATACACACACAAGGCATGTAAACTGTGAAGGGCTATTCACATGCAAGGTGGTCTCACTGTCCCCAGAAGCTCTTGAGTGTAGGAAAGGAGTTTTATACTTGGGCCCCAGATTGAAGCCTGTAACCCTTTGATGAGGACCTGCGGGTAAGTTCCAGCATCCTTGTTTGTATCTTCAGTGGTAAAATAAGGCAATTAGGTGTTGGCTTTTTATGGCCATTCTCTTCCTTAAAAAAACTTTCCCCTAGGTGATTGCTTGCTGCTTAGCTCAGCCTACTTGTTGCTCTCCATCCTTGTAGCCCCCATCCTTGCATCTCTGTCAGTATTGAGCTGTGTTTCTCCTGCTCTCTGAACAGGATGAAGGGCAGAAGCTGATGTGGAGTCTCTTCCTCCTTGTTTTCTCTCCCCAGGGAGGCCTGGAGGCACCACTGCCAGGGCAGAGACCTCAGTGACTGGGTGGATGGCTGTGACTTCTAGGGCCCCCTCCAGATGGTCCAAGCCACACACAGTTGGTTGGGAAGTGTGGATTTGCTCCTGACCCAGGTTTGGGAAGACAAGCCAACTCATAAAAGTGTAATTTGACACAAGCACATGTCTCTGTTTTCTGAGGGTCTGCAGGCGCCCAGCTGGAGTCAAAGCCACCTCTTGTCCCTCTGTCTGTCCTCTCACTTGCTTAGCTGGGCTTGGCTTCATGAGGACTTCAAGAAGCCCATCGTGGAAGGCTTGAGAACAGGGGCAGTGCCTACCTTCTGCATACCTGGCAGAGTTTGGGCCTAGAGTTGCCGGAGTTTAACAAAAACCCAAACCAGAACAAAAAAATAGGATGCTCTGGTTGAATTTGAACTTCAGACGCAGAACAAGCAACTTGAACATAAAGTTGTAATTGCAACCTTGTATGGCTCAAACCAACATTGAAGAACCTGATTGTGTATCTGAAATTCAATTTTAACTGGGAGCTGCTGTATCTTTACCTGGCAACCCTAGATTAGCCTGGTGTTGTGAACTCCTGGTATATTTGGAAAGGTCTTGGGAGATGCTTGCTTTCTGCAGCTGTGACTGCAGAGGGCTGCCACCATGCCGTAGCTCTCACTCTGGCGTCCTGAGGTGGTGGAGAATGACTGCAGGTGAAGAGCCACAGGGATTTCCCCAGCTTTTATCGGCCATCTTGCTCCTTAGTGCCCTCTAGGGGCGTGTGTGTGTGTGTGTGTGTGTGTGTGTGTGTGTGTGTGTGTGTGTGTGTGTGTGTGTTCAAGTGTCACTGATATTAATAGCTGGTCACTTCCTGGAAGGGGAAGTCACCATGCGCTACCTACCTTTAAGATGGGATGAGGCTTGCCAGCGGTTTTAAGGTAGAAAAATGCAGAGTGCCTTTTCCAGTGCGTGGTAAGTTCGGAGGAAGGTGGCACTGCTCCCACTGGTAGGGAGCGCTGTCTCAGTTACCTGTATTTAAAGGAGCAAGGTAGGTGAGTCTGGAAACTGCTGGACTAGGAATTGTCTTAGTTAGGGTCACTATGGCTATGATAGAACATCATGACCAAAAGCAACTTGGGGAGGAGAGGGTTTATTAGGCTTACACTTCCACATCGCTGTCCATCACTGAAGGGAGTCAGGACAGGAATTCAGACAAGGTGGGAGCTAATGCAAAGGCCGTGGAGGGGTGCTGCTTACTTGCTTGCTCCCTATGGCTTGCTGAGCCTGCATTCTTATAGAATCCAGGACTATCAGCCCAAGCATGATCCCACCCACATCGCTGGGACCTCCCACATCAATCACTAATTTAGGAAATGTTCTACAGGCTTGCCTACAGCCCAGCGCTGTGGAGGCATCTTCTCAGTTGGGTTCCCTCCTCTCAGATGACTCTAGCCTATGCGAAGTTGACATAAAATTAGCCAGCGCAGCACTAGAGATGATGGGAGGATGGTGTGTGAGGAGGACGAGCCTTGGTTTCAGATTGTAGTATCCTCTAGAAGAGTGTTCACTGGACCTTGTGTGTGTGTTAAACCTTAAGGTGAGGCATGGTTGGTGGCTTCTAGGGAGATGTCACTGTAGTATTGTTCCCAACAGGTACTAGAGGGCTGGCTGAGCATCTACGGCTGATGGAATAGATGGGTTTCCATCTACAGCTGGACTGGTCAATGGATAACAAAACACGGGAGCTGTTTATCCAAGTGGACAGTGATAAAATGTCCTGCTAAGAGGTGACATTGATGACTAATGGATCTATTAAATCACAAAGTGCCCTGTGCTGACCATGCGGCATGCATTATCTGATTTATGCCCTGGGATGATAATAGTGATGTGGGTACCACTATCATCCCCGTTCTGTAGATAAGGACACAGGTATAGGGAAGGACAATTTGTACCCGAGACCCCTACATGGATAAAAGGTCAGAGACCCAAGTCTCATCTGTCTTGGATGCTGTAACTTCAGATGTCTGTGTCTGCATTGCCTGATTGCTCCAGTGGCCCTTGGAAAAGGAGCCCAGCAAAGGGTGGAATGTGGTCCTTGGAACCAAGGGGAGAGTTGTTATAAAGGATGTGGAGGCTGCTGTCACAGCCTTTGGCCTCAGGTGAGGCTGAGCAGTGCCAGGTCCAGACAAGGGAACCCTAGAGGCTTTGGCTAAGGAGTTGACTGGGAACGGGTAGAGACAGAGAAGGAGTGACCAGGAGTGAGTGCTCTGATCAGAGTTAGGAAGGTCTGGCTTACGGTGATGGTTGACAGTACGTTAGCTCCCCCACATGCACTTCCTAAGAGAAATGCTCAGCTATGCTAGGAACCCCGGTGTCTCCCCATCACTCTCCCCTACAGTCCTCTGCTCACAACATTTTGTGTACTTTCTTTCTTTTTTTTTTTTTTTTTTGGTTGTATGTGTGCCCTCCCCCCTTCTCTGTATGTCTGTGTGCAGGCACATGTGGAGCTCAGAAGTGAACCTTGGTGGTGTTCCTCAGGCACTGTTCACCTTGCTTTTTGAAACAGGGTCTCTTACTGGGCTCATTGATTAGGGTAGCTAGGTGGGCTGTGGGCCCCAGGGGTCTGTCTCTGCTTCTCCAACATTGGGATTATAAATATGTATCCCCTTGACCGGCTTTAAAAGAAAAGTGGGCTTTGGAGACTAAGCACTTCTCAGCCTCTGGCCTTAACAGCTCTGGAAACTCCCACTTTCTCTCGCCCTGGGCTGCATTTACTCAAGCCCTCATCTCTCTCTGTTGGAACAGTTGCGATGGCTTCTCAGAGGCTCCCTGCCTCTTGCCTTGTTCTCAGCCCTGGCATGCCACCGCCTCCAACCTCACCTTGTGCGTTCTGACCACAGTGTCTTTTCTCACCTTCAGCTTGACATGCATTTGCTCTTGGTGTAGAAGGGCTCAGGTGACCAGAGTTGTCCCTCAGCCCTTCTGAGCTTTGACCCCAGTGCCTGTGTGTCCTGGAGGCGAGTCCCCTGATGAGCATGCTTTTGGTACCTCGCTCCCTCATTCCTTATACTTCCCTTCACTGACTCTGTGCTTTGGATGCAACAAGCCACAGAAGGGCCTTTGCAGCTCCCAGGAAGGCCATTGCATCAGTCTTCTTTTTTTTTTTTTACTGATTTATCCTTTCTTCAGTCAGGACTTCCCTTAATCTCACCTTCTCAGAGTGGATCTCTGACAACCAGAACTGAAGGAGGCACCTCACTGTCCTTGTCACTCACTACCTTATCAGGTCTCTCTGTCAGCCATGATTTCATGCACATCTGAAAACACATCTACAGACACAGACACACATCTACAGACACACAGACACAGGCGCGCGCGCGCGCACACACACACACACACACACACACACACACACACACAGTCTCTTTTACTAGATTATAAAGCACAAAGAGAACAGAGACTTTGAGTGTTTCTTTTGTGTCCTGCATGTAGAACAGCTGAACTGATTGCCCAACAAATAGATGAACCTGCTGAAGGCCCAACTGGTACACGAACATCAACTGACACCAG
This sequence comes from Acomys russatus, assembly GCF_903995435.1. Taxonomy (NCBI): domain Eukaryota; kingdom Metazoa; phylum Chordata; class Mammalia; order Rodentia; family Muridae; genus Acomys; species Acomys russatus. The sequence continues at coordinate 7,960,058 of NC_067152.1, forward strand.
CAAACATCTACTGAGTGCCTACCAGTCACTCATGTCGGGGAGTTCAGCATTCCTTTGGGGCCAGAAGAACTAATTGGTCACCCTGAATGCTACAGGCAGAGACGTGACCATCACATTGCTTGGTACAGCCAGACTCACGAAATGTCTCCTGTGTGCTTTCCTGAGCTTTGGGTGGACAGACCAAGCTCCAGCCGCCTTGGGGGACCAGTGGGTGCCTTTAGGTCCTGCCTACCTGGAGACCTGCACTGTGTCCCTTTCACTATTTGCTGGGGCGGGGGGGGGGGGAGGAAGAGGAAGAGGAGAGGGTATGAAGAGAGGGAGGAAAATGAGTTTGGCTGAAGTGGCAGACGTTTCTATGGAGTGGGGGTGGGAGTATCATGTTCAGTGTCTCCATTCCAGGCTAGAATGGCTCTAGGAGACAGATTTTAAGCAGGGTTTTCTTTGTCATTAACCAAAGGATGAAGCCATGCTCGGGGGATGCTGGGTTAGCTGTCCCCTATATGTAAGTGCAGGTCAGAGGCATGGCTCCTGGCAGCTCTCCTAGGCTTTGCCGATGCCCTTCTTTGGCAGACGGCACAGCGAACACTCTGGGACCTGGAAGGTGTCCTCTGCTCAGATAAAACTCAGCATTGCCTGAGATCCTTGAGTGATGTGTGTGTGTGCTACCACCTCCTGCCCTTTGCTTGGCCAGACACTGAAACCAGAACATCCTCTGTCTCACCAGCTAGTGTGTGGCCACGAATCCTTCTGCCACTTCAGTAACCACCAGTCTCGATAGAGCCAGCGTGTGTGGGATGGGATGTCTGTCTTTTCTGACTTAAAAAGGTCAGGCCCCACAGGGGAATTTCCCAGAGTTTGCCTTAGCGCCTTCTTGGTCAACAGAGGAGGAGTCATCCTCATTGTCAAAGAAACTCCACCCTTAGAAAAGGTCTAGAAGCCAGGCACGGTGGCACACACCTGTAATCTCAGCACTTGGTGGGGGAGGCAGAGGCAGGTGGATCTCTGTGAGTTCGAGGCCAGCCTGATCTACAAAGCAAGTCCAGGACAGCCAAGGTTACACAGAGAAACCTTGTCTCGAAAAAAAAAAAAAAAAAAGAAAGAAAGAAAAAAAAAGAAAAGTTCCAGAACTCAGCTGACATGATACAGCTCATGCAGTGGAGGAGGAGGAAAAAAAGAGCATAGTCAAAATATATTGTACGGAAAATTTAAAAAGAATTCTCTTAGTGTAGGGACCCCCCCAGGACCTGGCACTGTACCTGGCACATAGTGACGCGTGGTGAACTCAGGTTACAGATGTCAGCTGCTTTCTCGCTGTCTCGAGACTATTTGAGCTGGCTAAGAGTGGATGCCCAGCAAAGATTCTGTGTCAGGTTCAAGTTGGATGTAATTCCCTTTGAAAGGACACCACAAAAGCTGGAATTATTTTAAAGACAAACGGCCCAGGAGAGTGGGAAGTTGGGCAAATGAACGTGGCACAGAGATCTGCAAGGAGCGCAGGCGTCTAAATCCTGCCTCCCACACCATCCACAGGTGTTTGTCCTCAGGGCGTGGAGCTTTGATCAATCAAACAAGCTTCTCATCTGTGCTGGATAATTATGTCAACTTGACGCAAGCCAGAGCTATCTAAGAAGAGGGAGCCACACCTGAGTAAAATACATCTATAAAACTGGCCTTTAGGCAAGTCTGTGAAGGTATTGTCTTGACTAATGACTGAAGTGGTAGGAGCAGTTGCCACCCCTGAGCTGGTGGTCCTGGCTTCTACAAGAAAGCAGGTAGAACAAGCCGTGAAGGGCAAGTCAGTAAGCAGCACACCTCTGTGGTCTTTGCATCAGCTTCTGCCTCCAGGTTCCTGCCATGACTTCCTATGGTGGACTATGATTGGCACATGTAAGGTGAAATGAACTCTTTCCTTCCCAAGTTGCTTTGGGTCATGATGCCTTGTCAAAGCAATAGAAACTCTACTAAAATGAAGCTGGGCAGTGGTGGCACACACCTTTAATCCTAGAGGCAGGCGGATCTCTGTGAGTTTGAGGCCAGCCTGGTCTGCAGAGTGAGTTCTGGGACAGCCAAAACTATGCAGAAGAGAAACCCTGTCTCGAAGAAAAAAAAAAAAAATTCAACAGCCAGGACATGTTGAACGCCACGTCACCCAAGAACGTCATGGACTTATTTCTCTCCTTCAGCAACCAGATTGTGAACACACCTGGAAAGCAGGTGCTATGCTTGCTGTTCATGTATGCAGGTCTCCCCAGCCCTCAGAGTCTCCATAGGCATAAAATAATTTTTATGAAATCATGTTCCTGAGTTTTCCTGTGCCTATTCATTTTCTGCTCACTCATTCACGTTGCCATCTGTGAGAACATGCTTGCTCACAGGCTGCAGCAGGTGTCAAAGGTTTAAAAAAAAATTAAGGAAAAAAATTGAAATTGATCAAATCCTAGCTTTTTTTTTTCCTCCTTGCAAGTTGAAAAAAAAAAAAAAAAAGACAGCCATTATGCCACGTGGGGAGAGGAAAACATCAATGGCTCTTTGTGTGCTGGCGTGGGGTCAGCACTTTCTAGACCACAGCCAGCATCAGTGGACCCATAGAGGGTCATAGACGAGTCCAGGGACTCAGAATCCTATAATTATATGTTAAATAATATGCCTATTCTCATGGTCATGAGCATCATTCCTGGGTGGGTGGGAGGGAGAATTCATAGCTTCACTTTATTCTAAAGCAAATCAGTGATCCAAACAAGATGAAGAATCAGTATGTTACAAAAAGCAAAAGTAATGAGGAAACCTTGGGGAAAGTGTCTTATGTACCCTTGGATCTCTTCTCTCCCTCCCTCCCTCCCTCCCTCCCTCCCTCCCTCCCTCCCTCCCTCCCTCCCTCTCTCTCTCTCTCTCTCTCTCTGTGCACACGTGCGTGCAAGCATGAGCACGTTCACTTCCCCTTTCATGTCTTTGCTTGGGTTCCCCTGACTTGTGTCACGCCCCTTAAATTCTCCCTATTCTAATCTCCTGGATTTGGCTTACACCTCCTTTCATGCCCCTTCAACTGGGACCCCAGTCCATCTGTATATTTATTTGTTAGAATTTCCATTCAGACTATAAACTTCCTGAGGGCAAACGCCTGGTACGCAACAGTTGAGGTGAAATGAATGGTAGACCTGTGTTCTTCATGTTTTGGCTATTAGCCTCTTGCCCCCCATTCCCCTCACCCTTGCACTTCCACTCCCCACCTCCACCCCCTACCCCCTACCTCCCCATACCCCCCAGTTCCTTCCTCCACCTCTGGCAGAAAACTTGCTTCATACAATATGGGGACGGCCCCGCTGTATGTGGATCTGGACTGGCTGAACTCTCCTGCAGAGGGAATTCTTTGGCCTCTCTGAATCTGCACGTTCCTGGAGTGGAAGTCCCTGAGTGTCTGGGAAACAAGTGGCCATCAGGCTTCTCCTTGGGTCCCTCTGCTCAGGTGAGCTGAGCCAAGCTTCCTGGAAGGAGAGAGTCCCCTGGCAAGCTCACACCTGTGGGTAGCAGGCTCCTGTTGCCACCTCTAGGAGCCAGACCCTCAGGGACCTCTAGGAGCCTCATCAGTGCTCCTGCCACGCTTGAAGCTACTTTCTAGGCATTTTCACAGTTAAAACATTCACAAAAATAGCTTCAAGCTGGAGAGAGGAAAATAAAATAGCTCTGGTGCCTTTGCCAAAAACAACAAGGCAACAGCCCGTGTGCAGCCAGCTCAGTCCCTGGCACAGCTCGGATGCCTGCAGAAAAACCCATTCCTTTCACTCCACTGACTGCAGCCGCCTGGCAGACTCTATCTGTGAGGCCTAGGGCCACTCATCAGTCAGCTTATCTCAGCCTCCAAGGCACCAAGAATCCAGCCTTGAGGTATGGGACATGGCCTTGTTCTCAACGGCAAGTCTGTGTGTTAGCTTTGGTCATTGCCTAGACTGTGTCTTCTGTGCCCTCCCGATCATCACTCTGAAATCATCTGTATATACATTTCTTAGGATACTTACTTGGATAGTGTGTGTGTGTGTGTGTGTGTGTGTGTGTGTGTGTGTGTGTGTGTGTGTGTGTGAACATTTAAATACATTTAGTACATAGACTCGCCCTAAACTGAACAAAGCCAGACTCCCCCGAAAAGGAAGAAATTCATAGATGTGTGCAGCCCAAAGCAATATAAATGTGTCTGAACAGTCTTTGTCCCATCACAAAATGATTCCTCACCCTTATGTTTTTCCTGGAAGGAAGCTGGAAATCCACTGAAGCAGTTCAAACAGCATCTTCAGGTATCAATTTTTAAAAATGTATGGAGTTGTCAAATTGGGAGAAGGCAGAGGCATCAGACAGGATCCTAGAGAAGCCAAATAGATACTTCACTCTGTTCGTGTCCCTGACTGGAGCTCCTGGGAGGCCAGCCTTCAGACCTCTGTCCTTCCAACATTTGACAGCCCAGCCACCAGAGGGACACTTCCAGTTGGGTGAAGCAAGGGCTGAATTTATCTCACAAGAGACGTTTATGGCCTGGTAAAGTCTTGGGGAGAAAAAAATCACTTTTGGCCCTTCTTGCTTTGAGTCATCATGGTAGGTCTACAAATAGAGTTGTGAGCCTGGCAGCTGAGGAGTGTCTTAAGCACAGCCACTCATTCTGTGGGTGACCCCAGGTCAGTCTCTCCCCAGCCCAGTTGGGTGTATTCATTTGAAAAATAAGGACATTAGGCCATGTGGTCTGATAGGAGTGATTGCCCGTGAAGATGCTTACCTCCTGCTCCCTTGTGACCCTACAGAGTAAAAGAGCCTTTGCAGATGTGCCAGGGGGAATAACCTTGCTAGACAGCAGATTGTCCTGGACTTGCTGGTGGGCCCAGTGTAGCCACAAGGAGCCTTTAAGAGGGAGGAGGGCAGAGGGAGGAGGGCAGAGGGAGGAGGGCAGAGGGAGGAGGGCAGAGGGAGGAGGGCAGAGGGAGGAGGGCAGAGGGAGGAGGGCAGAGGGAGGAGGACAGAGCTGGAGAGGGATGTGACTATGGAAGGTCCTGCTTATGTGATGTGAGAAGATTTAACCAGCTTAAGCTAACTTGAAAGTAGGACGGGGTCACGAGTCAAGGGCCTCTAGAGGACAGATGAGGTAAGGAAGTGTATCCTCCCCTGAAGTTTCTAGAGAGAGATGCAATATTGCTGTTACCTTAGCCCACTGAGACGGGTGCCAGACCTTATAGAACAGCGAGATGATACATTGTTTTAAACAACATTACACTGCTAATGATTTACTGCTTCCATGATAGAAAATAGCACAGGAAGCTTTCTGTGCCACTCTACATTCTTAAGAATTGTTAACAAGCTGGGCACGGTGGCGCACGCCTGTAATCCCAGCACTCAGGGAGTCAGAGTCAGGCGGATCGTTGTGAGTTCGAGGCCAGCCTAGTCTACAAAGAGAGTCCAGGACAGCCAAGGCTATGCAGAAAAACCCTTTCTTGAAAACAAAAACAAAAACAAAAATAAAAAAAGTAAAACAAGAGTTGTTAACAGTTTGGACAACCCCTGTAGAGAGTTTGTGTATATGTGAGTGTGGGGCTGGGCATTTCAATAGGTTCCTTCCCAGCTGTCTTTGCTGTTTTCGTGACCTCCATCTCCCGGCCGCGCATCTGTATGACAGTTGTATGTGTAAAACTTGTTCCATCTGGTGGAGGGTAGAATGGCACCACAGGACTTGCAACCTGAAGGAGTCTTACATTACCTGGCCCTGTACCTTCCTTTCACACAGGTATGTTGTAACTATTCTCCAATCAAGGGAGCGTGCCCAGAGAGGGTCAAAGTGTCACCACAATCAGCTACTGAGAGGAGAGGGTCATGGGCCACAGCTGCAAAGTGCCTCGTTATGTGAGATTCTTCAGTTCAGCACACTGGAGAAATCACTGTGTGATGAGGAAGTGGAGAGAAGGAGATAGAATAGAGACTAGAACCCTGAGAAGAGAGACTAGAACCCTGAGAAGGAGATAGAATAGAGACTAGAACCCTGAGCCCCTGTTCTGGCCTGTTCTACCCATGCATATGCACACTGGAGTAAAGACACAAGCCACCTCAGGCCTGTCTCCACAGCTGGGGCAGGCTCTGGGTTAGGAGGGGTAGGGATTTGTGGTTGGAATAAAAACCCCAGCCCAGAGGAACTGTTACCATGGAAGCAGCGCGGTGTGGTTCTGCCAAAGCAAGAAGTTCTCACTTGCCATCCAGAGGCGTCACAGGGGGGCATGCCACAGCAAAGGCGCCTTCAGCCTCGTGTTCCATTTGGCTATCCCTCTTAGGAGCCACAGGGAACAAGATGCTGCCAATGTGACCGCTGGAGGGACAAGGCAGGTCAGTTTCGTGGGGGGTAGAACTTTGGGCTTGAGAGAGTGTCAGGTGGTGGTGAGAGGCCACATTGGGCCTTGTTTAGCCTGAACTCATAGACAGGGTTGGGAGGACCCAGGGTTGCAGACAGAGCACAGGAGCCCTGGAAGGTCTCTGCTAAGGTTTTCTGTCATGGGTGGCCTTCTCTGCCTCTCCCTGTTTCATAACACTTACAACCATTGGCTGTCCTGCAGAACACAGGTTTTGACTTGTTAATGGATCATGTAGTCAACTAACAAAGTTGTGACTTAGGATGAAATACACAGTGCACACATCTTATAAAGGCAAGCACCGTGGGTGAAGCCTTGCCAACCTTCTCCAAAGCTTTTGGCTGGCAGGTCTGAGGTTTTCCTTAGCCCTCAGAGACAGAGACCTCGATGCAGAGAAAAGGCAGGATTATGTGGCCACTTCCACAAGACCAGCTTTTAATATGACTGTGGTTCGAAGCACGAATAAATAAACTCCGAAGAAATGGAAAACCCAAATTGAACCTTAGAACATCAAAACCGAGGACCATAAAACAAAAACATCTTCAGTAGACGAACAAAAACAGTCCCTGCCCCAAACAAAACAAAACAAAACAAAACAAAACAAAACAAAACAAAACAAAACAAAAAAATCAGACTCCATAGTTGTGTCACAGGGAGAGAACGACGTGGCTCCGTGGACAAATACTGGGGGTCACCCAGGCCACTGTACCACCTCCACAGGTGCTGGAATAGGAAGGAGGTTGGCATTGGTCACCTGTAGTATGGGAGCCCCGTGGGCCAGTTTGGGGACAAGGCTAAGAACCTTCACACACAACACAAGGATCAAACGTTGTAGAGAGTTCTGTGGTTTCCTTCTGGATGGTGCCGTTTTGACTCCAGAGCTGGGCTCAGGGTGACATTGGGGCTGGAACCTGGGTCCACAGCATGGGCCGCAGAGTGGGCTTTAGAAATCACATGGAGAAAAAGATCATGTACAAGACAGACGTGGAGGTGGCGCCGTGAGAAGTCTGAGCATGCAGGTGCTTTGTACATCTGGCAGTGAGATGTGATGGCAGGTTAGTTCTTGGGCAGTTCCGGAGTGTGACTCATCATCGGTCCTACGAGGGACACATGACAGGGCCCCCGGGACGGTTCATGTCAGATGTGGCCAGAGTGAGGTTTGGCAGAAGTTCGCAATGTGTGCATAGGGAGGGGGGTCGCTCTTGCTTCTTTTTCTCATTCAGGGGCTGTCCCACCTGAGCTTGCTGTCCCCTGTCCTGGGTCTTGGGCCTTTAAGGTCTGTTTGGAGGTGCTGGGTTGCCTGAGAGGTGTCAGCAGGCAATCTCCTCCAGGGTGCCCAGAGCTGTCTGCAGGGGCACATTCACAGTGTGGCTGATGGTTTCAGAGTGGTTTGGCATTGTGTCACAGGTGCTCTGCAGGGAAAAGAAAGGAGGCACTTGTCATGCATTCAGAAAAACCTACTTACTGCAAAGTCCTGTGAGGCAGGATGGGGGCCTTCAGACCAGTGCTTCTCAACCTTGCTAATGCTGCAACCTTTTCATATAGCTCCTCACGTTGTGGTGACCCCCAACCATAAAATTATTTCAATGCTACCTCATAACTGTAATTTTGCTACTGTTATGAGTTGTAATGAAAATATCTGATGTGCAGGATATGTGACCACGCCCCCCAACCTCCTCTCCCTCCCCCCACTGCCAAAAGGGGTTGCGACCCATGAGTTGAGAAATGCTGCTCTAAAGGTCAGATGGGGGGCTGGAGAGATGGCTCAGAGGTTAAGAGCACCGACTGCTCTTCCAAAGGTCATGAGTTCAATTCCCAGCAACCACATGGTGGCTCACAACCATCTATAATGAGTTCTGGTGTCCTCTTCTGGCTTGCAGGCAGGATAGTGTATATATAATAAATAAAGAAATCTTTAAAGGTCGGATGGAAGCTGATCAGAGCTTCCAGGTTGGCCCTGAGGAAACAGAGTCCCTGAGTAGGGTGGGCCTGAGATGGTCTGCTTCTTCCCAAGCTCCCAGGCTGTAGTGTGTAGAATGACAGGAGAGGAGAGAGCACCAAGCAGGATGTTGTATCAGGGATTCAGTGCTGCGGTCTGGGTGGGAGGAGTGTGGAGAGAGAGATTTGAGGGAGACAGAGTGGCTTTAACTCTGAGACTTTCTAAGGAAGGGAGGGAGGTGGGGAGGGAGCCATGGCTTTTGGAGCACTAGCTGTCCGTGAAATCCATGAAATTCGAGCACTATGTCTCTTGACCCTGAGAGGCCCCTCTGAGGCTTTCTGCTCTTATGCAGATGCTTAGGGAGCCTAAGGAACTTCCCCCAGGCACACAGCTAGGACTCAGAGGACCTAGGTGGTGGCCAAGACAACTAAGGGCAGAGCCTAGGCTCTTTGCCTCTTTGCTGTTTCCTTTTGCCTTCTCTTCAGCAGAGGCTTTAGGAGTCCAGGAATTCAACACCAGGCTTCTTGTCTGGGAGCGGTGTAATGAGACAGTATCTGGAATAGAAATGGGGAGCCTCACAGAAAGGGCTGGGGTCCATTTGGGACTAGTAAATTTTTTTTTTTTTTTTTTTTTTGCGAGGCAGTGGCTGCTCAAGCATGCTTCTCGCAAGGCTAGTTTGGGGTGCAGTACTGAGATACCTGCCTCAGTCAACCTGGGAGGAGCTATGTAAAAAGAATGGTGGACCGGCATGAAAGGGAAGGGTGCTGCCTCTGGCTACAAGGAGAAGGCAGCGGTTAGAGGCAGCGGAAAGAGACCCCAGGATGTTCCCTGGAGATGTGGGCGTACTACCACCATTAGCTTATTTACTGGAGAAAGCCGTTTATAGCCCCCACACTCAAAAGCATGTAACTCTGGCCTCTGGGCCTCAGTGGCATCAAAGGAAAAAAGAAGATAAAGGTAGACCTTCGTCTATGGTGGCTACGGTGACAAGACCCACAGGGACACACAGAACCGGTGGTGCCCACCCTGTAGCCAGAATACGGTAGTCACCAGCTGTATTGTGTACTATTGCCTCTGTGTCCCCTTCACATGGATGGAGGACAGTTGACAATTGTGCATTTCCCACCCTTAGGGAACATGGAAGAAGATATACATAGAAACTCTGTTGTAGGAGTGGGGGAAGGGTTAGGGGGAGGGGGAGGGGAAGGGTTAGGGGGAGGGGGAGGGGAGCGGGAGGGGAGCAGCCCTGTGGTCCGAAGAAGGAGCCACCCTTGGAAACACCAATTGGGGTTAGTTCCACTCATTGCTGAATCGCTGAGTTTTGGGATGTGGCCCAGCTGGAGTGTCCTTGGGATTTGGTGCATGAGAGGGTGTCACAGGCCACGGAAACACATGCAGAGACTCAGGTCCTTCCTGCCCGGCCCCAGGTCTCCATTCACACGGCCTGCACAGCTGGCCCACGGACAGCTGTTCTTACCATGTTCTCATCATGGCTCCCTTCTTCCTCTTCTTTGCCGAGCAGGTCTAAAAGCTTCTCTTTGATCAGCTGTAAGGAAAGACAAGACGTGGACAGTCAGGCTGGGAGGAGGATGCAAGGGCCAAAGGCCGAATCCCCATCCTAAGGGCAGTGGCTGTGTGGGCTGCGGCTGTACAGACCACAGCAAGAGCTCTGCCAGGTGGACGGCTCTTGGGGGCCTCATTCTCTCAAGCTCGCCTTTTGGCCTCCAAGTGGTTTTTGTTGCTCCAAACAGAGCTTTGAGGAGGGTAGGGGGACAGCTCTGTCTGCCTCACTGTGTGGACGGCTTTCTCCAGTAAATAAGCTAAAGGTGATAGTACACTCACATCTCCACGGGTCCTAGGGAACATCCTGGGGTCTCTTTCTCAACTGCGTAGCTCAGGTGGGCCTCAAGTTCACCATCCTCCTGCCCCAGCGTTGGGATGACAGATACATCCCACCACACCTAGCTTCACTAATCACTTTCAAGGGCTGCTACTTCCACAAGGTGAGGGCACGCCCAAGGTCATAGCACTTTATTTGTAGCAATTAAGGGTAGTTCTGAAGTATCCTATCTAATGTGGCTTAATGTGCCGTTCACTTCGTGTCACCTTTCACAGGAATTAATAGATAGGGCAGATTAAGAATGTGGCCTTATTTGGTTTGTAGTCATCATTCTGAGAGACATGAGTTTCTGGGCTGCTCTACCAAAGTGACTGCTCGGGGTATTTTGCCTTCCCAGGGAATCAGGGTCCGGAGGGACTGTGCAGTGTAGGGGTGCTGTAGGACCTATAGAACCACCACGTGTTTCAGGCAGGCACCCCCAGCCTGGTGTGACTTGCCCATCTGTGGCCAGGGACGTGGAGGTCTCCAGGTGATCACTGGAGGTGGGGCGGTGCTGGCACGAACCCATTCATAGGTGGGTTAGCCCACCAACTTAGCTCTCTTTAGGCAGATGGCCAAGCCCGGCTTTCTGCCCAGATTAACCCTGGGCAGAGTAGTCCAGGTGGGCTTACTCTTGCCTGGGGTTAGGAACTTGTAAGAGGTGGCGTGCTCCTGGGCCTCTGTTTGAGAGTCTTTCAGAAAGATGGCCCCAGGTGCCTTTAAGGTTACATCTCCCCAGACTGTGAGTGGCAGAAGTGGCTGGGAGGCACTGTGATCTCCTCTCTGGGGATTGATGAGGATGCCCACTCCTGAGGGTTGGCTAGGCCATGAAAGATAGTACTTAGAAGACACGCCAACCAGAGGATAGGTTTGTGGGTGGTGTATACTCCTGAGTGTGGTGTGTGTGGTATGCAGATCTGTGAATGTGGTATGAATGTGTGTGTGTGTGTGTGTGTGTGTGAATGCCCCCCTGCACAATCTGCCCTCTTCTCATCCCCCCACTCCCTCTCTGCAGCATAGGCCAGGTCCAAAGAGAGGAGCAGGGCTGCCATTTCTTTCACAACCACCTCTCCTTAAGCCTCCTGCCCTGTGCTTAGGAGAAGTGGCTTCGTGTGGGTGGGGTGGTGCCTTCACCTCCGCCATGCTCTGATTTGAGTTTGGGTGTTCCCCCATTTGGTCACTTCCCCAAGGGCAACCCCAGATCATACCTCATAAATATAATCAAAGAGCTCTAGTATTGTAAGGATGCTAGCACCGATAAACAATCCCATCTGGCCACCAATGTCACCTGCAGAGGAAGGAAAAAGAGCAGAGATCAGGTTTACACACAGAGACCCAGGTAGCGGGGAAGAGAGGATGAATGCAGAAGCCGGAGCTCTCGAGCGTGCCTTCTCCAAGGAAAGCCCGGGCCTTGCCACGGGAGGGCCAGTCCTCTGACAGGCCCACCTTCACCTCACTCAGCTCTGAGAGCCAGCAGGGTTGGAGCTGGTCACTCAGCGATGAGGTTCATTGGCTAGTATAGTGAATGTGTATTGCTGGTATGGGCACTGCCATGTCAAGAACCTTGGTGCCTCTGCCTCATGGGAGCGACAAAGCCTTTCCTGGGTGAGGCTCAGAGGGATGGCAATGCCTGCCCCTGGCTGTGTGTCAATATTGATAGTGTGTGCAGAAATTGTCCACCACAGCTTTCTCCCCCGGGTGTTTAGGGCCTGAAGACTGCTCCTACTGGAGAGGAGTGGAACCTGCCTCCTTGCTCAGCTGACTATAATAGCCCCATCTCCCTAGTCACCTGTGTGTAATAGCCCTGCTAATTTGTTCAGCTGTATGTGATAACCCTACCTCCCTGGGCTCAAGATGGCTTCCTTTTGTTCCCTTCCAGCCCCGTTGTTCTAGTGGAAGCTTACTGGGCAGTGTGTACGTCTGTATGAGTGTGTCAGGTACGAGGTGTGCGTTTGCACTGAGGTACAGCCCAACCGGAATGCAGTTAGTACAGACAGGGTGCAGAATGTGTGTAGGCAGTCCATCTGATCGTTGCTTGTGTTATGTGAGTGCTTATCTCTGTCTAGGCACACACAATGTGCCCACGTGTGTGTGATGAATACGGCTGGAGTGTGCCTGAGTGTGTATAGCATATGTGAACATTGTGTAAGTATGGGTGTGTGTTCTTGCGTGTACCGTGTAGGTGTACGTAATGGGTATGTGGGCATATAGGCATGAAATGTGTCTGCCTAGGTTGGCAGTGTACATGGATGTGCCTCTGAAGCTATGCGGTGGAACACGGGGCTGTGTAGCTGTGTGTGTGTGTGTGTGTGTGTGTGTGTGTGTGTGTGTGCACACGCGTGCATGCGCGCGTGTGTGTGTGTGGGTGTTGGTTCTGGAGCATCATGGGTACATGGATCTGCAGGTTGGTTTCAGTGTGCATGTTGTGTGTGTTAACATGGGGATGCTGAGTGGTGTGTGTATCGGGTAGTAGTGAGAGAAGACTGGGCCAGGGCCTGATGGCGGAAGGCTTGTGTGTGTCACACGCTTCCCTCACAGGAGGCACAGATGGCCGCACTATGTCCGCACAGGCTATTTGGGGTGGGATCAAGATGCTGGGAACCAGCTCATCCTTATATCAAATGCAGACATGACAGATTCAAAGCCTGGACCCTTTTTGCTCTGTCTCTCTGTCTTGTCTGTCTGTCTGTCCGTCTGTCTGTCTGTCTCTCTCTCTCTGTGTGATAGACAGAGATAGAGATTGGGAAAGAGGGAGAGAGGGAGGCAGAGGGAGAGGGGGAGGGAAGAAGGGAGGGAGGAGGAGAACTTGAATAAGTAGGGGTGCAAGCACATGCAAGCTTGATCCTCTTTGGAAAGGACAGGGGAAATAGCAGTCAGACCTTCCAGGGAGAAGTGAGAGGCTTGGCCTGTGCTCTGTGGCTCAGGGCCTTAAATCACAATAACCTCTGAGGCCTAAGTGACAGCTACCTCAACGTAGTTGGCCCTGAACAAAGGCTTTGTCCTTATCCTCCTAGATGGAGTATAGAGAAGCTCACATGGCCATGGTCATACAGATGGGGCTGGGTTTCTGGCATGGTGACTATCCAGGTGCCACAGATGGCCCTGGTCATACAGATGGGGCTGGAGTTCTGGCATGGTGACTATCCAGGTGCCATAGAGGGCTAGTGATGGACGTGATCTGAGCTGACTGCCACAGAAAGGTTGGGACGATGGCTCATCTCCACTGTCAACTTGACTAGATTGAGAAGCACCTAGAGACTGGTAAAGCATAGCTGTGGGTGGGTTGTTAAGGACATTTAAAGATGATTAACTAGGAGGGAACAGCTCTATGGCAGGCACCACCCAATGGGCTGGAGGCCTGGGTGGACTAGAAAGGGAAAAAGGAAAAAGGAGAGTCGGCTGGTACAGGCACGCGCGCACACACACACACAACACACACACACACACACACACACACACACACACTGTCTTTCCCTCCCCTCTCTTCTTCTCCCTATTTTCTGGCTGCCATGATGCTAGCTACTCAATTCCATCGTGTTCCCACACACTGGACTGAAAACCCTGAAACCTGGGCCCAGGCAAGGCCTTCCCCTCTTTAAGTTGTTTTGCTCAGGCATTTTCAGCCATGAAAAGTCAGACCAACACAGTGGGTGGTAGGGATCCTGTTTTACGGAATCCCAAGGCTCAGCAAGGGGGAGCCCTTTGTCTCCTCTCAGCTGGCCTTCAGAATTCCTTGGATCCGAAGCCCACTCTTCCTTCTCTACTTTGAAGTGGAACCTGCCCCTCCCAGGACGCTACTGTCACTTTAGTTCCGGTCTTGGGGACAACAGCCATTACTCCTAGGCTCTAGGTCCTTTCTATCCAATGGGTAGGAGGAGGTGGCACAGGTTGAGGCCTAGTCCCTTGGCCAGAATATGAGTGTCCAAATGGCCCCAGGGCAGGGTTGAACTTAATTCCTCGTGTAAATTATGTTCCACCAGGACCAGGAAAGCCAAAGTAAACTTGTGTGGGAGTGGCAGTCAGGCTGCTGGCCCTCTGGAGGGATCAGCTCTTCTTTCCTGTTTGAGAAAGGCCTCTGGGTTCAGGGGACAGCACACAGCTTCTCAGCGCACTGCTGTCCTGGCTCCGTCAGGGACCCTGATAGTTTGGATGTCTGGTGACCACCCAAGCTGAGCATCTCCTCCTTCCGTGCTTCTGCCAGCATTCAGGCCCTGGGTTGCTGATCCAGCCTGGAGGTGGAGACTATGGAATCCTAGCGGGCAGGCCTGGAGAAGCTCGGGGAGACCTCTGTGTCCAGTCCTCACTCCACAGGGGAGTCTCAGGCCTGGGCTGACTGGTGAACTGGCCCTATAACCTCTAGCACAGCAAGCACACATGGAGAGAGCAATTAGGACATTAAAAAGTTTGCCTCCTCATGGCTGTCTGCCGCCTTCCGCCCACCTCCCCACCCCCACCCCTCCTTAAGAGACGTGGAAATTTATGTGACAGACATTAGGACTCACCAAGTAAGGCAGCAACTTCATACGCCTTCTTCTGTTCAATTGTCTCGTAATTGAGAGCTTCAAAAAATATATCCAGAACAAGGATGTTCTCTCTGCAGAGGGAAAATTGAGCGCCGCATGTGGCTAGAACCCTCAGCATTCGTGGGACCAGCTAGCTAGTGTAGCTTTCCTGGGGACGGTGGGGAAAGGGTTGGCCCAGGGAGCTGCCCTAAGGCAGAAGTCTAGAACCAGAGGCTGCAATCTGCTGTGTGTGTGCCCCTGTTTGTCTCCACCTCCACTCCACTCTATCTTGGTGTCCTTTCTGGGAGTCAGGCCTGAACTCCAGGTCCGTGCCTTCCAGGGCCTGCTTGGTTCTTAGCTTGCAAATGAGTCTCCTGACTAGACTAGCCTCCTTTTGGGTGCCTGCCCCCTGCTGAACACCTAATCAGTTAGGAGCCATTCCTGTGAGTCCTCGTCCCCCCCCCCCCCATCCCCCGCAAGATGCCTAACAAAAGCCTCTTGGGGTGGGAGGCCCTGACGTGGCATTGCTCCATCTTTTGCCAGAGCTGGGGAGAGATGTGGGGAGCAGGCCTGGGCCTAGCTGGGGAGTTCCTGGCAGGAGCCCCGGGCTCCTCTTGTGCCTCTCCAGCAGGCAGGTGTGTTAACCAGACACATCTTGGCAGCGAGACTCATTCCTACTTGCGGAATGCCTGCTAAGCAGCAGGGCCTAGCGTTTCCCACATTCTAGTCTCTTTCTGCAGGGCTTGGCATGCCCTCCATGTCCCTGGTTTTGAATCTGTTCAGCAGAGGTCATCTCAGGAAGGGGCCTGGCGACCATCCTGGAATGGGAGAGTGGCTGCGAGAGAAAGACACAAGTGTCTTTCCACACGGTGGAACTTTATAGCAACCAATAGGCTCTCTTTCCCCCATCTGGCTTCCTCCCTGCCTGCCACCTGAAGGGTCTCTCTCTGAAACTGTTACATTGATTCAAATTAAAGATGATCACACTTCTGCTTCTTAGTCATACAAACTACATTGCAGATGCTCCACAGCCATGCCTGGCCAGTGGTTACCAAATTGGGCACCACAGTTGTAGTAGACTCTATTATTCCAGAGTGTTCTGCTGGGGAGCAGAGTTCAAGAGCGCAGACTTGACACAGGCTACTGTCATTGCTCTTGGTTGCCTACCCAAACTAGGTAGTAAGACCAAATGGTAAGCACATCACCCATAGCTTGGTGACAGGGGATAGAGGATGGGGAGGAACTGAGCTGGAGGCTCCTCCTTGCTGGCCTGCTTTCAAGGTGCTGAGACAGAGAAGTTATCCATGGTCTAAGCCCAGCCGTGGACCCAGTGAGATACAACACTAACCAGCCGGGGGAAGATATACCCACTGGTGCAAAGTGGTATGGGGGGTTTGAGGGTAACCAACTGCCCTCTGATTGCATTTGAGGCCTGCTCTACAAGAGGGAGTCTTTATTTGCTATTGTAAACCTTCTCAAAAGCCCATGGTTGGGGAGATTACAGCGTTGGTCCCCGCCCCCAGGGAATCTAGTACTGTTGTTTTGCTAAACATTCGGACATTTGTCAAACTGCCTCCTCTTAACTACTTACAATTATAACCCCCACTCACCCTTAGCTCATCCTGTATGACCTGTGGCATGTCCAACTTTCCCTTCGTTTCTAATGTGCCCTGTGCCAACTCGGTCCTAAGCCCCCACCAGGCCACTGTCTCCTGTTCATTTACCCCGAATAAAGGAAAAAAAAATTTTTTTTTTTGGTGCCCTAGGTCTGGACCAGAAACATCAGCGGTATTTGGTAGAGAGCAAAAAGCAAGGAGGAGCTGCTGGCATGAGGGAGCCTCCTGCTGTGACCAGTGTGCAGGGCAGCAAAAAGGTGGGCTCAGAATAACAGGGGGAGGGGGGCTATCTGCTTAAGTCTCTTAAGAGACCAGATCCCAAGAAATCAGCCTGAAGAAATCAGACCGCGTCCTCCTGCCCATATCGCCAGGCCTGGGATGGAACATTAAGCTGCCTGTGCTGTAGCTGACAGATCTTCATTTATGGATGGATGCTGGTGCCACTATGCTGCTTGTCACATATGCCGTCCCAAACGAAGTCGCATACTATAAAGTTCTTTTCAGTTCTTGAAAACCTACAAAAGTCAGTTAATGCCACCGCCCCCACCCCCGTTTTTTTGTTTTTTTTTGTTTTTTTTTTTTTTTTTTTGTTTTTGTTTGTTTGTTTTGGATTCATCTGAAGGCTTTCTTTTCTGGGTCCCTCCGCAGCCCCTGCCACCCACTTCTTTCCTGGTGGCTCTCTCTTATTCCTCTTACTCTCACTTTAATACTTGCCAGTGGAAGCCTCTCTTTCCCTTTAAGGCACCAGCACATGGTTTTTGACACTCTGTTGTTTCTTTATAATACTCTCCCACCTCAAAGCCTCATCATGGTCTTGGATCTTTCTCCTGATAAACCCAACTCTTTTCCTTTCCTTTTCTTTTCTTTTCTTTCTTTTAACATTAAAAAAAAAAAAATGTGTGCGTATGTGTCTCGGTGTGTATATGCATCTCTGTGTGTGTGCCAACAGTGGCCAGAAGAGGGCATCAGACCCCTTGGAGCTGGAGTTACAGACATTTCTGAGCTGCTTGGTACAGGTGCTGGGGTCTGAACTTTAATCCCCCAGAAAGAACAGCAGGCACTCTCAATGGCAGAGCCATCTCTCCATTCGCACCCCGCCCAACAAGCCTGAATCTCGAAGGATGGTTGTGTCAGCTCCTTTCCTGAAGGAGCCACTTATTTAACTGTAAGCCACATGCTGCAGCACGTGGAAAGCACCATGTTGCCCGGGGAGGAGTGTAAAAAGGGAGAGATAGCAATCGAACTTTCTAAGGCAATGTTATTCCAATGGAGACAGGTACCACCAGGAACCAGCTAGGCAGAGTGGCAGGAAAAGTGTCCCCAGAAGAGGGAACAGAGGCTCAAGACCCACCCAGAGAATTATACATTCTTTAGAAAGGTCAAGTTTCCCCTGAACCTCACCCCAAGCAACCTGCAGTCAGCCATGGTTTTTCCTTCATGTCTGCATATCTCAATTACAGCCAACATTGTCCCCAGATGTCACTACCCTGTGTGGCATTCAATCCTGCACTTATCTCCCCAGGGAGGCCGCAAGCTCTTTGTGGCTTTGTCTTCTGAGCTGGGCACACAGCAGGTGCTCAATTAATGTTTGCTGAACTGAGCTAACTGGCTTGCCTTTTGTCTCTTTCTGCATGCCCCCTCCCCACTTCTTCCCCACTTCCCACCAAACTTACGAGATATATTTTTCTGACTTGTTAAATTTCTTCTCCAGGTACTTGGCTGACGTCTTGCTGGGGATCTTCACCATGGAGAGCTCTTTGTTGTAGCGGGTCAGGTTGCAGGGGGTCCTGCAGAGACAGTAATTGCTGTCCTTTTCTGCCAGCAGACCTGGAGGAGAAAGCAGAAGGTCTCAGGCAGGCATGGGTGGGGGCGAGGATCTCTGGCCCAGCATACCAGGATTCTAGACATTAAGAGGCAAGCTGGGAGAAGAAGCTGGGGCCCATGAAACTGGAGTAAGGAACTGTTGAGGTGGCGTTGTGCCTTGAGCTTTGTTTTTCTCTCTGTTTGCTGTTACTGTCCTCTGTCTCTTTCAAAACGATTGACCCATATTGCCTCTTTTCCAAGAGAAGCCTGGCCCTCCCATTCTCAGGGCTTTCTTCCAACCCTCTGCCTGCTGAGCCTGCACAGGGAAGAGCCTTCCATCCTTTCTCCCTGGAGCCCCTCTCTTGGCAACACAACTCTCCCTTCCAATCCAACCAGAGCAGGTGGTAGAAGGCACTGCTGCCCTCAGACAGACAGACTCTCCTTTTGACCAAACTTTAGCCTGGCCCTTGAGAGTCCTTCACTGCTCAGCCTGCCTTTGGCAAGAAGCCTGTTTAAGGTAGCCTAGAGAGAATTCTCACCTTGGTACTCCATCACCCTGGCCTGCTTCCAGGAAGAACCCCAGTCCTGTGAGTAGCAATTCTCCCCCTTCCAGGACATGTCCTCCGTACTTTTTCATCTCCCGACCCTTCATAGTGCTTGCGGGTGAGGAGTCCCTGGTGTCTGCTACATGCTGAGATGAGCCCTCTCTGCCCTGTTGCAATAGCCTTGATACTTAATTGCAAAGGTTCAAAAGTTTCCTTATCATTAGCAAGAATGATTGTTCCTTCAGCCCTTTCCTCTCCCTCCTCCCTTCCTTCCTCCTCTTTTGTTCTGCCTGGCCCCTCTGTCTCTGTCCTTTGGTTTTGTCATCTTTATTCCATAGAAAGACTTGGCAAACATTGTAAACCACCCACCCCTTCCCCCTTCTTGGGCCATCTAGTGCAGGAGGCCAGCTTTGCCTTCACTTAGTGCTACCAAGCTCAGCTGCTAAAGGAACTGGAGCGAGCACTGTTTACGGTTGTCTGCCTTTTCCTGGGGCTGCAGAGAGGAGGTGGACGGCAGGATAGCCTCTGGGCTACCGCAGCTCACATCTTTGTGCTTTCCCTTCCTCCTGGCTTTCCAGATGGGGAGCCAGCAGTTGTTTTAGCCCTCAACTGCTCTGGAGGCCATGGGGGGGGGGGATCAGAGTAGGGGAGAGGTGAGGAGGTGCCAGTGGTAGCATGGTGTGCGGCTCGGAAGGGCTTGTGTTTGCACACATGGAATGGAAGAGGACCTTTCCTCTCTGCTATTTCCTCTCTCTCGGGCTCAGAGAATGGGAAAAGACGTGCTGCTTTCCTATGAACTCTCTGTCTGTCTGTCTGTCTGTCTGTCTGTCTGTCTCTGTCTGTCTGTCTGTCCCTCCCCCCTCCCTCCTTCCCTCCCTCCCTCCCTCCTCCCTCTCTCTGTGTGTGTTGGCTTCACCAAGCTCTTTCAGGCGAGCCAGCAGCCCCCACTTCTCTTACTCCACCCTGCAGAGCTTCTCTGTGCTCATTGCTCCCCTGCTCCCTTTTCCAGGGGTGACTCTGTGTCCCTACCAGATGACCCCACAATCTTCACTTCGTCGCCCCTCCCCCACTCCCTCTGTCCCCCAGTACTAACCGAGGGCAGGCTCTGCACACTCCTTGTGCTGCTCAGGAGTGCAGAAAGGGGCGTCCCCTACAGGAAAGGAAAGCAAACAGAGAAAGAGTATCAACCACGTGGGCGGAGCCATGCATGCCAGTAGTACCTCCCTGGCTCAGGCAGTGCGTGACTTCCAACCCAACAGGGATAAGCTGTCTTCTGGGGACAGTCTGGTGGGTGCCACTGTTCAGTGTCCTCAGATCTGAAGGTGACTCATGATCTGCTCTCTGAGGAGGAGTCCATGAGACCTGCCTGGCCCTCTTCTGGTGGCTTTGGTGGATGATGGGCCAACTTGTCTAGAACACCGGGGACAAGACAAGACAGGGTGGTGTGCGAGGAGGTTTCTTCTAAGTCCATGTGGTCTCCTTGAACCCTTGTGTTAGGCTACCAAGTAGAAAAAACGTGGATGGGATAAACATTGAGATGTAACAAGAATAAATTAATAATAAAAATAAAATAAAATAAAATAAAATAAAAAAAGAAAGAAAAAACGTGGGCCTCAGCGTCCGGCTTTCCAGACAGCAAGCTGCTGGTGGTAAGGTAGGCTTGGAGTAGGGATCTGGGCTGTTCTGAGGCTGCTTTTTCTCAGCATACCACAGTGCCACAAGCAACCAGGGGTGGATCTGTGCCTCCTCACGGCTCTCACACAGTTGAGACAGCAGGGATCATGTCATGAGTGAAACAATGGCAACCTCACTTTGTCTGCCTGCCTCTGGCTCAGGCTTTATGGGAAAAAGCTCATGGCTGGTGGTTCAGTCTGAGCACTTACTGATACCAGGTCTTTCTCTCTGGGAACTCTGCAGAACGCTAAGATCTCTTTTTTTGTTGTTGTTGTTGTTGGTTGTCTTACTCCTCCCCTCCCCGCCCGGCCCCCCCACCCCCCAGTGTGTGAAACATTCAGTCAAGGTCCATCATAAATGACTTTTTAGAACATCCCCTCCCAAGACCTTTTTTCAGCACCGAAGAGCTGATGCCAAGTCCCCTCCCAATAATAACATGCTAAGTGATATGGTTTGCATTTTGCCCTGTCTTCCGGGAAGCTCATAGGCAATTTTATTGTCATTATTTAAAACAACACACATTTATCCTCTTGCACTTTTGTAGGTGTTCAGTCAGCCCAGGTATCATTGGTATAGGGAGAGTCGTGTTCTTTCCTGGAGGATCCAGGGGACAATCCAATGGCTTTGTAGCTTCTACAAGCCCTTCTCTGTGTCTTCCCTCAGAGCTACCTCTGACCCCAGCTATGGAAGTGAAGCTGATTTCAAGACCCAGGGTGGCTAGACCTCAATAGTGTTGTCAATGTCTCTTTGCGAAGAGGCAGTTTTACAGATCAGCAATCCTAATCTCGACCAACTAAGATCATTACCGATCACTAGTGAAGCAACTCAGGGTTCAGTCATAGAGGACGCTCACTTGAGAGTTGTCACAACAAAATCAATGGGTGGTGAACTAAGCCTCCGCCACAAGGGTCCTGTTATATAAGCTGAAAGAGTGCAGGACATAAGCACAGAAGAGCACATAGTAGGTCTTCAGCAGAAGTAATTTTTTTTTTTTTTTTTTTTTTTTACTTCTACCTCCTCATGCATTAATACAATATAACCGCCACTGACTTTTGTAGTTTTCAGGGCATTAAAAAAAAAAAAAAAAAAAAAAAAAGCAATGAAAAGATTCGAGAGGGTTAGTAATGTGGACCAGCCCACACAGCGAATGGAGAAGTTGGGAATAGAAGCGAAGGTCTATGCCTACAGCTCCACTTGCCCCTCCTCGCCACCACTCTCCCGCCGTCCACACCACACTCCACCACACTCCTGCCTCTGACATGCTGGCTGCCTCTAATGAGGTGGCAACCAGCGTTATTAGTCTGACAACGGAAGTGCCGGCACGGGCACATTTATTTGCTCACTAATAGACTTTTGCCGCACTCGAAAGAGTGCTAGACATTTGGATGCAAGAAGGGAAACATCTGGGTGGAAGCCACAGACATCTGGGTGTTCGAACAGACACATTATCAGGGTGTGTGGATCTGGAGCATCCTATTATCGGGACGCTGAGCCCGGGAGGCAAGAGCAGCAGACAACTGGCACGCGTATGGAGCACCGAGATGGAGGTGATGCACACATCTGGATACTATTGCGCACCAGGATGCTGCCCTGGTCTCCAGATGGAGTATATCCACCCTTGGTTGTCAGGTACCACAGTCTCCCTAGAACAGCATCTCCTTGCATCCTCCAGGAGCGTCTTAGGCCTTTCCTATCGGGGTGGGAGACCGCAAAGGTCCTGGGGTGGCTCTGACACCTACCTGGCATATGGACCATGCGGCAGTTGCAGTTCTCTACGATGTAGCGGGTCTCACAGTCAATCCGACAGGCGGTAATGCTGTAAACAGGAAAGAAGTCGAGCCCCATCTCCGAGGACCGGCACTCTCCCCATGGTGGGGGCAGATACGTGAGCTGTAAGGCAGACACGAAGGAGGACGCGGTGAGCCTGGCTGAGGATGCTCGCTCAGCATCCATGGACTTGGTGGCACTGTTGGTGTCCCTGTCCAATCAGCGAGTAAGCAATTGAGCACCTTCAGCACTCTAAACTCCACTGGCTTTGGGGACCATCACTATCTGGCTCCCATATGACTTTTTCCCGCCTTGTGTTTGTTGGTTTTCGTGGAATTTCGTTCTCCTTAGTCTTTCTATTTAAAGATTTCTTTTGTGTGTGTGCGTGCCCGTGTGTGTGTCTGTGAGTATGAACATGGGTGCATGCATGCATCTGTAGAGGCCAGGAAAAGGCACTGGATCTCTGAGAGCTGGGGTTACAGGTGATTGTGAGCCACCATGTGGGTGCTGGGAGTTGAACTGTGGTCCTCCACAAGAACAGCAAGTACTCTTCACAGCTGAGCCATTGCTCCAGCCCTGTCCTTGGAGCCTGTTATTGAAGCTGTGTCTTTTTACATCAATGTCATCTTGTGGCACTTGGAGCCATCCATCAAA
Organism: Acomys russatus; assembly: GCF_903995435.1. Classification (NCBI taxonomy): domain Eukaryota; kingdom Metazoa; phylum Chordata; class Mammalia; order Rodentia; family Muridae; genus Acomys; species Acomys russatus. Next base: position 7,982,808 of record NC_067152.1, read on the forward strand.
AGTCTACCCTGCTGGCTGGGAAAACTGGAACCCCAGACCCAGATCTAACGGATAAGTCACAGAAGAGCATCAAGCGACTGCTTCTGGGTACAGGCAGTTATTTATGATTCTGACCATGCCGCGGGTGACACCCCACTCGAGACAATGGCACTCTTATTTTCAGAGGTCCAGTAACTATGCATTTTCTAGGATCTATTGTACTGTATTGTATTGTGATGGGGAGAGCGATGATGAGAGAAGGAATGGCCGTGGGGCACTTTGCTATTTTTTACTAAGCCCAGGAAAATTCTTTCCAGCTTTCCCTTTAAGATGGAAGAAGAAGGAAAACAGTAAAATGTACATATTTGGGGCTGGGGGAAATAGCTCACTGAGTAAAAGGCTTGCTTTACTCAGTGAGGATGTGAACTCGGATCCTTAGAACCAGAGTAAGGTCTGTCACGGTGGCAGCGCACGCTCCCGTGCTACTGTGATGGATGGAAAGTGGAAACGCGAGAAGACCCAGAAGCTTAACGGCCAGCCAGCGCGGTATGCCCGGTGGAGAAGCAACACGAGACCCTGCCTCAAACAAAGTGGACATCACTTGAGGGTGAACTGTGATCCTCCACGTTCAGTCAGGCAGACGAGTGCACGCATGCACACACACACCTCAAATATTTTTTTGAGGGGCTCCTTTCTTTTTTTAATTGAGAAAGCTCTGGATGTCCTGAAACTCACTTTGTAGTCCATGCTGGCCTCGAATTTACAGAGATCTGCCAGCCTCTGCCTCCTGAGTCTGCGATTAAACTCATGAGGCACCATACTGGCCACACTAAAAATCTTAAGTGTACAGTGTGAATTCTGTCAAATGTGTCCCATTCACCCATGCAAATGCTAGATCAATCAAGACATGTGACACATTTATTTATCCCTATAGAAATCCAGTTCATAGAGCTGGGCATGGGCCTTTAATCCCAGCACTTGGGAGGCAGAGGCCAGCCTGGTCTACAAAGCAAGTCTAAGACAGCCAAGGCTACACAGAGAAACCCTGTCTGGAAAAACCAAAAAAAAAAAAAAAAAAAAAAAAAAAAAAAAAGAAAGAAAGAAAGAAAGAAAGAAAATTCCAGATCTTTTCTCTTCCCAATGATGTTCCACCACCACTCTCATGAATTCTGTTACCACTGTCTGACTAGCTTCTTTTCAAATTTATAAATTACAAATAGATTGTTCAAGTTTCAAATTCAAGTTCAATGTCAAATTTCAAACAGATAATTGACAGATTCCACGCCCCCATGCACTCTTTTTTGCCTGTTTCTTTTCACTCCAATAAATAAATTTAAAAAAAAAAAAAAAAAAAAAAAAAAAAAAAAAAAGATGGTTTTGTGTTTTCTCCACAAGGGGGCACACCTGGCGCTCCATCCTCTTCTGCTGAATTCTTTAGCATATAAACACATTCCGGTTTATTTATCTATTCATCTGATGGTGGACAGTTGGATTGGTCCTAGATTTTGGTAATTATGAAAAAGACCTTGTGAATATTTATTTAATTACTTCGTGTATAGGCAAGGTCTCATATAGCACAGGCTGACCTCAAACTTGTGGTGTAGCCAAGGATGCTCTTGACCTCCAAATTGCTCTGCCTCCATCTCCCAAGTACTAGATCACAGTCATGTGTGACCATACTCAGCTGAATATTTATTTATGATTCACTTTGAAGGCATTTTAGTTTCTCTTGAGTGAATAGCCAAGAGTGGAATAGCTGATTCTCACTCATAAATTAATTATAAGCATAATTGTTTAAGAAATGGCCCAACTCTAGTCTAAAGTGGTTCTACCATTTTTAAACATTTATTTATTATTTATCCTGTGTGGGTGTCTGTGTTTAGGTGTCCATGCCATGTGAACGCGTGGCAATCAGAGGAAAACTCGAAGGAGTTGGTTCTATTTACCAGGTGGGATGCAGGGCTCAAACTCAAGTTGTCAGGCTTGGTGGCAAGTGCCGTTCCCAGCTGAGCCATCATTCCAGCCCTCCACTGTGTCACTTCCCCGAGGAGGGAAAGACTCTCCCCACAGCCACGCTAGCGCTTGACTTCGTCTCCGCATTGTTTTTAGTCATTTCTGTCGGGGCTCAGCTGTACCAACTTGGTGTTTGTGTTTAATAGTTCCCCAATGACTGATGATTTTGAGCGCAACTGTATGTGTTTATCAGTTATTCATATATTACTTTTTGTGACATGTGTTAGAGTCTTTCAAGAAAGATTTCCCTTTTAAGAAAGAGCCCATTTAAAAAAAAAAAGAAAAAGAAAGTGCCCATTGCTGGGCGTGGTGGCACATGCTTTTAATCCCAGCATGCAGGAGGCAGAGGCAGGTGGATCGCTGTGAATTTGAGGCCAGCCTGATCTACAAAGTGAGTCCAGGACAGCCAAGGCTACACAGAGAAACCCTGTCTTGAACAACCAAAAAAAAAAAAAAAAAAAGCTTGCTCATTTTTTTTGTCTTTATTATGGAGAAGTATGAATTCTTTGGAAGAATGATCTGAATTCTGGGTTTTATTTTTTCTTAATGGTGTCTATTTTTTCCTGCTTTTAAAAACCAACTTTTTGAATGCATAATTTATATACGATAAAATAGACCAAGTTTAGTGCATAACCACATGAATTAAATTTTTTAGATTTATTTATTTTATGTGTATGAATGTTTTGTTCTTGTATCTTGTGAGTACTTGGTGCCCTCCGAGGCCAGAAGAGGGCATTGGTTCCCCTGCGACTGGAATTTCAGGTGGCTGTGAGGCACTATGTGGGTGCTGGGAACCGAAGGCTGTAATGGCAGCAAGTGCTCTTTACTGCTGAGCCATCTCGTGCGTGAATTATGAAGGAAACACACACCCTTGTGGCAATCACTACAATCAGGACATAGAACAGTCTAATCTCCTCAAAAGCTCCCCACCTAGGTCACCCCCCCCCCCACCAACCCTCAGGCAAACATCCATCTGCTTTTGTCCATTATAAATGAGTTTTATCTGTTCTAGGATCACATAGAAATAGAATAACAAAGTGTGTATCCTTTCGTGGCTGGCAGCGTTCTCTCAGCAAAATGTTTTTTGACGTCTATTCATATTCTTGAGTGTGTCAACAGCTTATTCTTTTTGATAGCTTGAATTTTATTTCTTTGCTTACAGTTTTCATTTTTTCGTCCCATTGTTTTGCTTAAAAACTTCAACGTGATGTCGAGGGGAAAAACAAAACCCAGAGGTATATGTTCTAGCCTTGTTTCTGATCTTTGAAGGAAAGAGTTTATTATTTTTTCATTAAGTATGTTTTTATTTCACCAAGGGCTTCTCTGCATAGCTCTTTGTGTCCTGGAACTCACTCTGTAGACCATGCTGGCCTCAAACTCAGAGCTCTGCCTGCCCCTGCCTCCTATGTGCCCCCACCATCCCACCATTAAATATGTCTGATATACATTTTTTTATTAGCTACCTTTGTTGCATTGAGAAAGTATTATCTTATTTCTACTTTGATAGAAAAATGGTTTTTTAAAAAATATTTTTAGTTTGTTAATTAGAAATTTAAAAATTATGTGTGTGTAAGCATCAGGTGCTTGCAGGAGCCTTGAGACACCAACAGAGGGCTTCTGATCCCCAGGAACTGGAGTCAACAGGCAATTGTGAGCTACCATGTGGGGGCTGGGATCCAAACCTGCTTTTGTAGCGTGAGCAGCAGGCATTCTAAACCACCGAGGCATCTCTCCAGCCCCTCAACTTTTTATTTCTCTAAAGGAAATTATCAATGGCTACTTCGTTTTGGTAAAGATGTTTCTTCCTACTTTTAGAAAGAAGATCACAGTCAGGAGCAGTGGCGCATGCCTATAATCCCAGCACTCGGGGAGGCAGAGGCAGGCAGATCGCTGTGAGTTCGAGTCCAGCCTGGTCTACAGAGTGAGTCCAGGACAGCCAAGACTACACAGAGGAGATGTGGAGAAACCTTATTCGCTCGTGGCTTACTATTCTCTTTATATTTTACTATGGCTAATTTGCAAATATTTTCAAAAGGAGCTTTACATCCGTATTTAAGAAGGATGCTATATTTACTTTTCTTATGGTACTTTTTATAGTTTTTGGTTAGCCTAGGTTAGTCTCGAACAAACTATGTGGCTCAAAATGACCTCTATTTCGGGAGCTGTCCTCCTCAGCCTTCTGAGTGCCAGGGTTGGGCCACACTGCTCGAGCCACCATGTTTGGCTCAAACTTAAAATGCCCTTTTAAGTTTTGGTATTGGGCTTATGTTCGCTTCATAAAAAGAGTCATGAGATGTTCCCTTTGTCTATGTTTTCCAAGTTTGGATAGACATAGTATAATTTTTAACTTAGATGCCTGATTGAATTTACTAGCAAAGCCATCTGGGCCTTGTGCTTATGTGTGTGCGTGCCGACATTTTAAATCACAAATTCAATTCCTTTAATAGATGCAGAGATATCAAGATTCTCTGTTTCTTCTTGCACTAATTCTGGTGACTCCTGCTTTAAAATATTCTTATTGATTCTTTGAGAGTTTCATACACATATATAATGTATTTTGATCAATGTGGACTCCTCTCCCTGCCCCCTTTAGCTCCTCCCAGACACCGCCTCGCTCCTCCTCCCTTTGGTAACTTGTGTCCCCACCCCCAAGGAATGTGCTCATTTTGTCTAAGTTTTTGAGTTCATGATAGTTGTATGTCATGCCCCCTTTGTCACTTCGAAATACCTGTTGAAGCTGTTGTGATGGTCCCCACATTCCGATGTTGGTGAGTTGCGTTTTTCTCTCACTTGCCTTTTTTTTGGACTCCTGATTCAGTTATGCTTTGGTTAGAAAACACACTCCTTACGGTTTTACTGTTTCAAAATGTATTGAGATTTGCTCCGTGGGCCAGCTTGTGGTAGGTGTATCTTGATGAACGCCTCATAGGCACCCTGAAAGTATTTGCGTTCTCTCATTTTTATTTTATTTATTTTTTTTTTGTTCTCTTTTTTTTTTTTTTTTTTTTTTTTTTTTGTTATTGTCTCTTTCTATCTTTGTGGCATTTCTTTCGCTGTGATAAAACACCATGACCAAAAGCAGCTGGGGGCTGGGGGGGTGGGGAAAGGGTTCATTTTAGTTTATAAAGCCTAGGTTGTACTCTGTCACCAGTAAAAAATAAAGGCAGGAGCTTGGGGGCAGAATCCACGGAGAAAGGCTGCTCACTGGCTTGCTTCTCGTGGCTTGCTCAGCCTGCTCTCTTATACATGCCAGGACCACCAGCCCAAGGGTGGCACTGACCCACAGTGAGCTGGGGCCTCCCACATCAACCATTAATCAAGACAGAACCCCACCGACTTGCCTCCAGGCCGGTGTGGGCGAGGTAATTCCTCACTCAAGAGTCCCTTTTCCCCAGATATGTCTGCATTTGTGTCAAGTTGATAAACACCCAACCAGCACAATCTCATAAAAGGCAATTAGGTTAAGTTATTTGATAGTGTTTTCCAAGTCTTTGATACCTTTAATAATTTCTTTGCTTACTTGCTGTGGTTTGGACTTTGAAATGTGCCCTGGATGTTCGTGTGCTCCATGTGTGGTCCCTAGTTGGAAGTGCTCAGAGCTTTCAGAAGTGGGGCTGGGCTGGGAGGAGGCAGGGCACTGGAGCCGCACCTATGAAGGGTAAAGACGTGCCTGATCCCCAGTTCCTTGTTTGCTCTGTGCGTCTCCTCTCCCATGAGGTGAGTGTCCTGGAGATGCCATAAAGTTTAGTCGAGCGCACCTGAAACCATAGGCTAACACAACCCACCCCCCCTCCTTTAATCTGTCTCTCCTTGGTGTTTTGGTCACAGCTGTACAAAGGTTGGTAATATATTACATACTCATCAGCGACTGAGGAAAGACTGTTAAAACTTTTAACCATGTAGCTTGTCTCCCTGCCGATTTTTGTTTGTGTATTTTTAAAACTTATCAGGCACCTATATACTTCGGACTATCGCATTTTGGTGAATTGATCTTGCTACCGTTTGAAATAACCGCCTTCATCACTTATAACGTCGCTGCCATGACGGTTTCTGTGCTAGGCATGACGGTTTCCTAATGTTGCTGCCCACATTTCTCAGTCCTTTCCACCTCCCTCTGTTGATTCTTTTACAGGATTTTTACGTGCCAAGGCATGTTGAATGTTGCTATTTACTTTATCTAACAATATCTTCCTTTTAATTGAGATTTTAATTGATTTAAATTTTTAGAATTTATTTTATGTGTATGTGTCTGCCTGAATGTATGTTTGTGCATCTCATGTGTGCAGTGTCCATGTCGGCCAGAAGAGGGACTCAGATCTACTGGGACTGGAGTTACAGATGGCTACAAGCTATCATGTGGGTGCTGAGACTCGAACTCAGGAACTCTGGAAGAGACAGATCGTAGTGCTCTGAACCACCGTGCCGAACCACTGTGCCACCTCTCCGGCCCCTTCATAGGCAATTTCTGATGTATTTACACTCAGTACAATCCCTTGCTCTTTATTTCTTGCTTGTCTTCATCCCTATGTATTATTTTCTTCCCTTTTCCTTTCGTATTAACAGTTTTAATAGCTCATTCTATACCCTCTGGTGGATTTTGATTTATATCACTTTGTACTATTATTTTTTAATTGCTGCTCTAGGATTTACCACTATTCATCTTTATCTTATCACAGTCTACCTTGAATTGATCTTGCATCAAATCATATACAAGTCCCTTTACATGTTTTCTGTTTTATGCTGCGGTTCCTACTACTTTCACACACACACACACTGAAAGGACTTACTGCAGAATACGGTTAAGACTATTTTTGCCTGAAGTAACCCTTTAACTTTTAAAACAGCTGATGAGAAAGAAACTTATACTTTACATTTACCACATTTATCTATTTTCATTATTCATTATTTCCCCCCCTCTCCATCTTACTTTTCAATTTGCTGTCATTTTCCTTTGGCCTGAAATTCTTTTCAACATCCCCCCCCCCCCGCCCCAGAATGGGTTTACTTATGGCAAACGTCCTCAGTTTCCATTTGTCTATACAACGTCTTAGTTTTATTCTTTCTCAGGCATATTCTTCTGGCTGTGCACACACTTACAGCTGGGTAAGCGCGTTCTTTTAGTATTTCAAAGATCCTCCTCCTCCTCCCCTCTCCTTACTGTTTCTCATGAGACCCATCATAATTCCCCACATGGATTATTCATTCTTTGTTTCTCCATCCCCCTATTTTAAGATTGATTCTCTATCTTTGATTTTGTAGGATTTTGGCAATATCATGCCCCAGTGTGATTTATTTTGTATTTTAATTGCCTGGGTTGTTGAGGATCATGGATCTGTGAAATGATGTTTTTGAAAATTTAGAAAAATACAAATCAATATTTCTTTAACTATTTTCCTTCTTTCCTCTCTGGAATGCCAATTTCATATATGCTCTAATCTATGTATAGGTTGTAGGGACTCAATATATTGTCACTGGATTTTTGTTTATTTTTATTGGTATTTTTTCTTTTGTATTCCATTTGAAAAATTTCTGTGTATGTGTGTGTGTGTGTGTGTGTGTGTTTGCATGTATGTGCATGTGGCAGCCAGGAGTTGAGAGTGGGTGTTTTGGAAACAGTCTCTCACAGGACTTGAAGCTCACGGATTAGAATAGGCCGGCTGTCCAGTGACCTCCAGGGATCCACCCGTCCGTCTCTACCTCTCTCGTGTCGAGATTACACGTTTGCTTTGCTATTCTGGATTTTTACATGGATGCTGAAGATTCAAACTCATGACCTCAGGCTTGCACAGGACACACTTTTGAGCCATTTCCTGAGCTCTCACCATTTGAATCATTTCTCTTAACTCGTCTTCAAGTTCTGCTTTCTGCCTTGCACTAATCTTCTATCGATCTCACTCAACAATGCAAAAATGCCAGATACTGCATTTATCAGTTCTAAAACATCCATTTGGTTTCTTTAAAAACATTTCCAAATCTTGCTTAAGAAAAAAAAACTGTCATTATTTACATTTTTTTCTGCACTTAGTTAACAGGTTCAATATTATTACTATAAACTTACTGCCTCCTAATGCTGGGGTTGAATGGAGATCTGTTTGTTTCTGATTGTGGTTTTTTTTTAATTTTATGTTTTCACTCTTACTTCATGTGTCTAGTAGTTGTTGTTTTTAATGTAGACACTGTGGGCAGACCTCTGTGGAGTCTCTGGATAGATTATCTTTCTCTAGTGGCTTTCAGTGTTGTTCTAGATGGCAGTTAAATTTATGGAAAAACGCTTTGTTTTGTGGCGGTAGAGATGGATTTATTTTAGTTTTGTTCACAACCCTGTGCTATAATCTAACTCCCGAAGAATGACACTTCTGGGCCTTAGTGCTTACCGAGTCATCCCTCCCATGCAGTGGCAGCTGCTGAGATCATTGCGCAGGTCTCTCCGCTCTTGCTTTCCTCCAAGAACTCTCGGACCCTCTGTCCATTCACATAATGTTGAACATTCAGCTCAGGCTTTAAGGAACACTCGTAAAAATTAGGGGCTGCATCTCTGAGCCTTTCTTCTCCTTCCTCCTCCTCTTCCTCCTCTTTCTTTTCCTCCTCCTCTTCCTCCTCCTCTTCCATCTCTCTTCCTGTTTCCAGCCTTTGTGGTGGGCCTGATTTCTGGTTTCTGGCTCATTAACTCGATGCTCTAGTTGAACTCCAGCCTCAATATTCCTTTAGAACTTTAAAGTGTCCATATGGGAGAGAGGTTGGGTAAATAAGCACATGTTTCACCAAGTGTGACTTCAAGGCCTGTATACGCCCCAGCTGCTGGCTGTCTTTGCTTTCTTTGCAGCACAGTCAAATACTGACTCTAAAACCTCGTATCCAGAGTTTGCGAGATCTGCTTCCAGGAGGGCTGGACTGTTATTAGCTGCTCAGCACTACTGGGAACTTAAACTCACTGTGCTTATTTAATTTAATATTCACAGGCCTCTCTTGATGCGGCCGTTCCTATTTTTATTTCATATGTGCGAAATGAAAGTTTCAGAAAAGGTTAAGCCCATTGTACAGGACTCTACATCAGTTAGGGCTGGAGCCAGCAGGTGGTTGCAGAAATTTCTGGTCCTACTCTCATGTTGTCACTGCTTTGCATCCCCCCAGTCTAGAAAGGATCAAGTGGAAAGAACCAGAAGCAGTCCAAGAAGGACCTCCAGACCTCGTGTCCTTTTCTCTCTCACTTTCCTCTTCGGCATTCGTGACCAGGCCTCGCTCACACACAAGCCTCCCTGGGACCTGGAGAAGTTGCTGCTCCCCGCCTGGACCTAGTTTCCACAGATGGAGAACATTTCAGCGTCTATCACCTCTAAGCGGAAGGCTGATATTCCAGGATTTAGGATGCGTTGTGTAGTCATGTTGTGTAGTCATGTTTGTTTCCAAAAGCAACAAACGAGATTCAGGAAGAACACATCAAGCCCTTTTGCAGAGCCTGGGGGTCCTAAATGATGTAAGCTAATTTTGTGGTGGTGATGGGGGGTAAACTTCTTTCTCTTTTAAACTCTCTCTCTGTCTGTGTATGTGTTTGTGTGTTTGCGTATTTGTGGTGTGTGTGTGTGTGCACAAATATTCACATGTGCATGGCTACAGATGTGGGTGTGCACACACATGTGTACAAGTTCATGCAGAAACCAGATGTCAACCTCAGTCATGGCTCCTCAGGAACCATGTTTTTGAGACAGGGTCTCTCACCAGGTCCTGTGGCTCAGTGATTCTTCCAGGCTTGCTAGTGAGCAAGCTCTAAGGATTGCTTGTCTTGTCTCTGCCTGCCAGAAGTGGGATTACAGGAGCCTATCACAGTGCCTGGCATTTCTTTAAAGTGTAGGTTCTGAAGATTGAACTCAGGTCCTCCCTCATGCTTGCACAGCAAGCACTTAGCTGACTGAGTATGTCCCCAGCCCCCAACTTAATTTTCTTCTACTAAGATGTATCATCGGTGTTGGGCGGTGGTGGCATTCACCTTTAATCCCAGCACTTGGGAGGCAGAGGCAGGTGGATCTCTATGAGTTTGAGGCCAGCCTGGTCTACAGACCTAGTGCCAGGACAGCCAAGGCTACACAGAGAAACCCTGCCTAAAATAAATAAATAAATAAATAAATAAATAAATAAATAAGAAGTGTCATCAAAATTGTTGGGACATAGGCATACTCTGATAGAGCCCTTTCAATGAGCTAAGCTTTCCTCCAGGTCGGCTACGTCCGTGGCTTTCCTGCCTAGAGATTATGATTCAGAACCTGGCTGCTCTGCTGTGGCTGCCTCAGCCTTTGCTCCATCGGCCCCGCTGATGCCTCTCACACAGCAGCAGCCGGGAAACCATAGTGTACCCAGCTGCGACACTTGCTTACCAATGAGTGTCTGGAAGTGGGCTGGAGCATTTGTTTACCCCAGGCAAGTGGAGCCTCAAGGGACCCCGAAGCACTGCTTTCAAATATCTGAAGAACTGTCTCGGGGAAGAAGAGTCAGGTTTGCTTTCTGACATTCCCAAGGGAAAGACAGACGCACGAACAGTTGTCATGAGGGAGACCGAGATGAAGATAACATCTCTTGATGTTGTAGGCTCTGTGGTGGGCATGTTAAATGCATTACCTTATTAATCCTCAAGAAAGATTTGTTCTCAACACAAAGAGAACTTTCTAATCCACCAGGATAACTCAATAATGAAATTAGCCTTATACTCTTGGGAGTGTGAGTCCTCATTGGCTGGCATCGGAGGAGGAGAGAGATTCAAGTCTTGGCTGTGCATTTGAATGAGATGATCTCTACCATTCTCGGCAAACCACATCTAATTACAGACTCTAAATCTGTTGTGCCTTAAGGACGACAGACAGTAGAAGGACCCAAACAGTTCTTTGCACTTTTTTTTTTTTTCATTCATCAAACTACCCTGGCTCTTTTTACCATTTGGCTCTATGGCCTGGAGAAGCTCTGCCCTTTGTGGCTAGGGGCTGGGAGAGGGCTCGGTGGAAGACTGCTTGCTGTGCAAGCATAAGGACCTGAGTTCAAATCTCACATAGAAAGCTGAGTGTGGCTGTAACTCCAGCATTAGTGGGATGCTGGGAGCTTGTGGACTAGCCAGCTTAGAAGAAAACATCCCCGCAAGCATTATTTCCTCTCCTCTCCTCTTCTCCTCTCTCTGTCTGTCTGTGTTTTTGTCTGTCTGTCTCTCTCTCTCTGTCTCTCTCTCTCTGTGTTTGTCTCTCTCTGTGTCTCTGTCTCTCTCTCTCTGTGTTTCTGTCTCTCTGTGTCTCTGTCTCTCTCTGTGTCTCTCTGTCTGTCTCTGTCTCTGTCTCTCTCTTTCTCTTATGCACACAAGTTAAAAGATCACTAGCTTGATCCTGGGGTCTGGACCTAGGAGCGAGACCTAGAATAATGCACGGCAGAGCTTATGGTTGTAACTAAGCTTGCAGGACGATGAGCTCGTCAAGAAGAGAGGAGAGAGAGAGGAGAGACACCAGGATGGAGTCTCCCAGACAACACTGTGTCAAGCAACTAGTGGCTTCGATACTTGCTTACACTTCCTGGCAAAACACGGAAGTGAGAACTTCCGTGACGGCATTTTCTGCTGCTTGCATTTCATTGCTTGAGAGTCCTGAGGCGTCTTTTCATGGGTTTTTCATCTTATATGAAGTTTCAGATTGTCCCAGGCCCAAGGTCTGAGACTCACCAGCAGGTGGCGCTTCAGCCTGAGGTGCTCTTTGGCATCCCAGCTGTCGTCAGCGGCTCAAGCTACTATGGAGAGGCCCTGGTTAATTAATCTTCCTGGCTCTATTCCTGCTATTTCTCAGCCTATTCTCTGAGTTAGGAGGAGATCTGAGAGGACGATGAAAGTACTGAGGGCACCGGAGGAGAGGACAGAGCGATGGGGGAAGGTCCGCCCTGCACACCCGAGGGCCTTGAATACCCATCTGCTTTGTCTCCTCCATCAGCCCCTTGACTTCCTGCCTGCCTTGAATGGCATACCTGGGTCCTGGAAAACACATCCAGAGGCCTTGTCAAGCCCTTAGTCTTGTTCTAGCTTGGCTTCCTCTTTTCCCTCACATCGTGGACATCCTGGCCTTGCTAAGACTTGTACTCACCTCGCTGGGCAGTGGTGGCACACACACACCTGTAAACCCAGCACTCGGGGAAGCAGAGGCAGGCGGATCTCTGTGAGTTCGAGGCCAGCCTGGTCTACAAAGTGAGTCCAGAACAGGCAGGGCTACACAGAGAAACCCTGTTTCGGAAAACAAAAAACAAAACAACAACAATAACAAAACCAACCACAAAAAGAGTTTATATTCTGTGGTCTATACTAAGCTGATTCTGACACTGTTGCTTACTGAGTTGGGGGAATTTGAACACGTGGTTGGGCCTCTCCGGCATCCTATTCTTCACGAGCGTGAATCTTGAGGTCTTAGCTACCTTGGAGGGATGCTGAAAGTTTAACCTTGGTAAGTATATATGTGTGTAAGCTAGATGTGACCCTCAGGTGGTCTCTCTCCAGTGTCTGCTCCACATCACAATGCTATTCTCTGCCGTGAGCAAAAAAGAACTGGGCAGGAAGAACTCAAGGGAGGAAGGGCTTGTCTCAGCTCACAGTTTGAGAGGATCGCAGTCCACCATGGCAGGGAAGACATGGCAGGATGGCTTGGTCTGTAGTGGCAGAAGCTGGAGGCAGCTGCTTAGTATTACATGATGCCAAGCTGGAGGCAGGAAGCAGACCAGAAGAAAGGCCAAGCCACACTCCCCAGTGGCCTATGTCCATCAGCAAGGTCCCAAAGGTACCATAATCTCCCTCAACAGCACCACCAGCTGGGGACTGAGTGTTAATGCACACGAGCCTATGGGGATAGTTTTACATTCAAACCATGACAAAGACCACCCCTTGCTTAAATTCTGCAGAAAGCCCACTCACACAAGATGATAGGACCTAGGGAGGATGCCCGAGGGAGCTGGAGCAGGCTCTCTTGCCTTTTCTTCTTGCCTTACCTTGCTTGCTCCAGCTCCATCTTTTCCTCGCCTTTCCTGCCTCCTCCTTGCTCCCTCCTCAGGTGCTTCCCAACTTTTTCCAGGAGCAGAATCAGGATATTGCTAGGCAGTGCCACCCTCCTCTGAAGTCTTGGCATATGGCCACATCCTTTCTCACAGAGTCTCACCTCACCGCGGTGTTTTCCTTGGGGGTGGGGATGAGGGAAGGCAGCTCTCTCCTGAAGAGGAGTTCTCGAGCAGGATGTTAAGATTTTTTCTGCCTTGTTGCATAACAAGATGGAACATCCCCAAGAGTGTCTGATGCATAATGGATGTCGAAGAAGTCAAAGCTACAGTCTCCATGGGTGTCCTTATTGCCAGCCTGTGTCCCTGACTCAGGGGTGGGCTCATGGGACACAGACAGTGGGACTGAGAGTTCATCTGGCCATGCCCTTCTATCAGTGACTCAGAAATGCCTTTTGGGGCTTGCCTTGCAAATATGAGGACCACAGTTTGAGCCCTAGAATCAATGTTAAAAAAAAAAAAAAGCTGAGTGTGGTAGCACACGCTAGTGAAGACGGACAAACAGACAGGTCCCTGGGGCTCACAGGCAGTATAGTCTATTTGGGGAGTTCCAGAACAGTGAGAGACCCTATCTCAAAAACAAAACAAAACAAAACAAAATCAAAGTCGACGATGCCTGAGAAATAAAAGTGAAGTTGCTCCCTGGCCTCCACAATCACATGCATGCACCTGCACACGTATGAACACACACACACACACACACACACACACACACACACACACACACACACACATTAAACACATTTCAGTGATCTGTGGCACACCCTTATTTTGAGTGCCTTCTCGGGTCTTCTATATGCTGTCTCTCTCTGCACGTTATCAGAGCACACTGTCGCAGCAGGGAAGCATGGCTGTCCCACCAATGAGATGCGGTGGCCGAGGCTGGGGGAAGAGGGCTGCTGCTGGGCACACATGGCAAACTCTCAGAGCCTTACTTATTGGCACCATAAAACCAGGGGCCTGGAGTGTGTGGCTGCTTAACTCTCCCAGCCTTTTCAAAGTCTTCAGGGTTGGGGTACAGGGCTAGCCAGGGCGCAGGGTGGCGAGTGGGTGGGCTGCCCTCAGAAGACTCTCCTGATTTAAATATTTGGCTCAGTGTGTGTTTTCTTCCCCCTCTTCTGTCTGGGGAACCAGATCAAGACAAGGCCAGCGTGACCCTGGCTCAGAGCCAGCAGCAAGCCTTCACACTGGGAAAAGCTGCCTTAAGAGCCAAAGGGAAAATTCCCTTTCTGTTATGTTTCTTGGAGAATGCAGTCAAAGGGGTGTTCGTCTCCCTCAGCAAAACTCCCATGAAGGAGGAGGCACTCAGTCAAGGAGACATGGCCTCTGTGAGGGTGTGTGTGGGAGGCAGGAGTTGGGGGTATAGTCCAGACAGTCTCTTGTCAGGAGCCTTAGGCCAGTGGTCCAGTCTTACTGGACAAATGCTAATTTCACCTGTAAGATATTTCAGGTTCTAGAGGTGAGTGAAGCCAGGTTACTCACCCTGGAGAAGCTTCTGTACTCCTGAACCTCTGCTAGTATCTTGAAGTATGTCTCAAGATATCTGGGAGTGGGGGTGGGGGGTGTATTTCTCTCTCATCCTCTAGACAGCAACACTGAGGGGATAGCCAGAAGGATTTGGTGCTCATAAGGTCTATATTGAGGCAGGCTCAGTACTGGGTCACATCCGAGTCTTGGACTAATCTATAGTTAGGGTTTTTTCTTTCCCCATGTGACCTTGGATGTGACACTGAGCCTCAGTTCTCTCAGTAAGGGGTCTTGTGCACTGAGGAGACCCAGGTTCTAGAGCCCGAGATTTCCCTGCCTTCAGCTATGCCCTGTGAATTCCTTTTTTTTTTTTCCCAGTTTCTAACACACGTGCAAACTTCTATCTTGCTCACCCAGGAGGAGGAGAAATCAGAGCCTGCTTTTTGAGCTGTAATTTTGAGTTTGATGTTTTTATTGCATCCTGCCGAGTGATTTAAGTGTGTTCGCAAATGATTATACTGTGCTCCTTTTAAACAATTCTAAAATCAAATAAAACACTAAAATCAAATCCACCAATCAGTTGGTATCAGAGGCATCAAAGGGGTCTCAGGGGAAACACGTCCTTTCAGGCAGCCAGAAGGGAGGAGACAGTTCTACCACCACTGCCCTATTTCACCAGGACTTCAGCCCACAAGGTCAGAGCAGGGAGATTGGGCTCAGGATGACGTAAACGTTATTGCAAAGAGACAGAGCAACAGAACCTCTCAGGTTGTGTGCACCTACTGTGTGCCTGGCTTGGAGGTAGAAAATCATCTCTCTGCACCCTCATAATGACCTGGTGGGAAGTTTCACTGCCCAAATGACCACCTGTCCGCTAACAGGCACTGGAAGCATAGCTGGTGTTTGTCGAGTTCTTGCTGAGTGCCAGTCACTGTCCAAAGCATTTTGCCAGAATGGACCCCCTGAGTCCACACGTGCACCATATGGATTGGTGCTTCAGCGATCTCTGCTCACATGGCTAGAGGGTGGTAGAGCAGGGATTTAAGACCCCATCTGTCTGTCCTTCCCATGACTACTATCTAAAGACTGTATATTCTAAGATAATATACCACAGCAGGGTGGGGCCCACAGGAAATGGAGGTCATTACCACATGGGTGGATGGAGGCTTAAAGGATGACAACACCTGTTCTTCATCCCCTGAGCATGGAAAGTATCGAATGGCCTAATGTAGCCATCTGACCAGTCACTGCCAATGCATGTCTGTTTTCCCCGTTTTACAAAGGAGCAAACTTCAGTAGTTTATCTAGTACCACGCTGTGGAGATGTGGCAGGTGCAGGATTCAAACTAGGGCCTGCCTGACTACCAAGCTCCTACCCTAGAGCCAATACCCACCCAAATGCAGGCTCTGCCGTTGACCCACTGTTCTTGGTTGAGGCTTCACATGAGGCACGTGGGCTCAGACAGGATGACCTTAAGGCACAGTATAGGTTGTCAGATGGTGCTCCAGAAGGCACACCAGGTGACTGTGTCCCTTACTGCCATCCTGGGAGTGTGGCAGACTTTACCAATAAATCAAAGATGATGTCTAGCCACTGCTATTTGACTGAAATTGAAATTGAGGGGAAGTGTCCCATTCTGAGAGGCCTCAAATGCAAATGCCATCGAGCCACACACTGCTAAAATACTCTCACAGAACAAGCCAAGCTTATCATGCACTAGAGAAACACAGAGCGAGCTCACCTTCCCTGCAAGAACAGTGATTGGGTTTGCTCTCCTGAGCAGCAGTATCTCCAATTAGTGTTTGGACCAATGGGACCACAAAGGGATTTTACTCAGGTAGAAGTCGGCCACGCCCTGTCCCTGCTTTGAAGTTACTTGGGGCTGTTTGTTGTGCCTTCTGGAAGGGACTCAGTAGCAGTAGCAGCTGATGTAGCACTTTACCAGGCAACAAAAATCAATTTAAAAAGTGAATTATCCATGATTTGTGACAAATAATAAAATAATAAGCTTGTATCCACTGCAAAAATGTCTGCGAGTGGAAAGGGATGTGACAAGAACAGAAAATGTAAATTGCGTCTGCAGAAGAAGAATGCTGTTGTGTTTTTGAAAGATTGCAATGCATCTCACTCAAACATAACTTCCACTTTGGGCCTCGCTAGCTCTACATACGCCTTGGGGGCATATGAGACTCTTTCTAGATGTGGTGTCATGGCTACAGAGACGGCCCCTGCAGTTTTATTTTCATCTATCTATACGTTCATCCACCCATCATCTACCCACCCATCAACCTCTCCAGTAGCCATCCGTCCATTCGTCCACCCACCCACCCACCCCCAATCCCTTCAATTTATTCATTTACCCACCCAGCATCAATCTCTCCAGTTTTCTCCAATATCCATCTATCAGCCCATTTAATATCCATCCATTTATCTACCCACCACTAATCCCTCCAATATCCATCTATCACTCCATCTGTCCATCCACCCATTTATCCAGCCAGCATCAATCCCTCCAATATCCATCTATCACTCCATCTGTCCATCCACCCATTTATCCAGCCAGCATCAATCCCTCCAATATCCATCTATCCACTTATCAGTCCATCCATCCGCTGTTCGTTCGTTCGTTCATTCATTCATTCATTCATTCATCTGCTCACCACATCTTCCCCATGTCCAGGGAACCATACCCAACCTGCTTTAGGAACACTGCTGAGAACTGAAGATCTGATGATGAATAACATGGTCCTTTTGCCCATGGACTAGGAATCTAGAAAGAATAGACATGGCCTAACAAAGCAGGTACTGGAGAGGAGCAATGAAATACAGCAGTGCAAGGACCAGAGAGAACCAGAACAAACCAGCTCTGGAGGGAAGCACAGGAGAGACTTCATGAGGCAGTGGTTGGAGCTGAGTCTAGAAAGGACGCAGGATGACCAGGTGTGGGGAGGGTGTTTTCGTTAGAGGAAACGGCATGGAAAAAAGACAGTGGGTTTTGTTTGTTTGTTTGTTTTTAATTTATTTATTTTTATTGTATGTGCATTGGTGTTTTTGCCTGCATGTATGTGTGAGGGTGTCAGATCTTGGAGTTACAGACAATTGTGAGCTGCCATGTGGGCGCTAGGAATTGAACCTGGGTCCTTTGGAAGAGCAGTCAGTGCTCTTAACCACTGAGCCATCTCTCCAGCCCATTGTTTTTGTTTTTTAAAGCAAAGCATATAAAGAGGCCTGGCCTCTGGTCATGCATCAAGACTGGCATATTAGTGGCAGGATGTGGCCAATACTTGGTGTCTAGGGAACAGGCCTGACATGGCACTAGCTGAGGTGTCTGACACACGTCATAGTAGGTATGACCCTGCAGAGTCAACCCCTCTGTCCTCTTCCCAGTGTCACAGCTTTCTCGGCAGAGGAGTCTTCGGAGTGTCTGTGACAATGACGTGGCGTTATCATCACATCTGGGTAACTGCTGCAGATGCTGCCAGGAGTCCCCAGCAGTTCCCTTGCCGTGTGATTTGCTGGTTGGCATAGGGCGGAGAGAAGTGCTGCAGGATGGAGGTGAGCTAACTGGAGCGAGGGGCTTGGCTGTAACCAACTCACGCTGGCCTGGCTTGGCCACCTACTTGTAAGCTGGTGTGGGCCAAGCACTTCACCTCTCAGAGCTCAGACATTTTTAGGCCCTCTGGTCTGAGGACAGGTTCTTGCTTTAAGTGTGGCTTTGTCCTACCCAGGTGGCCCCACATCTGACCAGTTAGTGTTGGTGGCATAGTCTTGGGAGTCCTCTCTGGCTCCCACTCCCTCCCTCCCTGCAAGCTTTGAAGTGCTCATTTGGGTTCCAAATTGTTCTCAGAAAATTCCAGTGTCCAGCTTCCGCCTTCCTTCGGCATCGTGAAATGAACAAACCAGAAGGGGCCCCAGCAAGCAGCCTTTGTATGTGAACCTTGACCTCTCAGAGCTGCTGCTGCTGGGATGCAGCCTGGCATGAACTACATAGCACAGCAGCAACCTCTTATTCCATTCATGCGGCTTGAGACATGAATGGCGCCTCCAGGGAGTAGGCTGGGGCAGTCCTGAGCAGTTGGTTCCCTCCCCCCATCCCCCCACTGCATTCCCATCTGGCTTCACCAGCTCCTTGGCTAGCCATCCATCTCTAATTCCCATCTTCCCACTCTGTCTCCTTAAAATACATTACATTTACATGGCACTGGGGACACTGTGGTAGGCATGGGGGAGGAGGTGCTGGAGGCGGAGTCAGAAGTGTTGATGGGGCCTAGATCCAATTCCACTCACAGTCTTTTTTTTTTTTTTTTTTTTTTTTTTTAAACAGGGGAATCTTTTATTATTTTTTTCCCTTTTAAGAACAAAAACAAAAGTTAACTATGGTTTTTGCTGTATCACAGTTCAGGCTTACCTCAGACTACTTAATCCTCCTGACTCAGCCTTCTGAGTGTTTCTACTGCTGAGATTACAGGCACTGGCCGCTACTGTACAGCATTTGACGTTAGAGTTGGATCCAGGTTGGTACATACCCTCCGTGGATTTCCTCACAGGAAGCACAGCTCTGTGCATTTGGTATAGGTTTGGTTTCAGTTCTATTCACTTTTTGGATGTGGGAGAAAATAGAAGGGGAAGCATGAGCCCTAGCATAGGTACCAACCAGGGTGTCATTGTCCCTGCATGTGCAGCTAACAACCACGCTAATTTTCCAGCCAGGGGTCTGGCATCTGGCACTCTTGTCAGCAGAGGCTTAGCAGAGGCATCATCTCCCTTGGGACATAGTACAGTGGCAGGGCCCCCACACGACAAGAACAACCCCGAGGCCCATGTGTGGAAGCCTGAAAGGGTTTCCTCTCTGGGTTTGTGACATACTGGGATCTAGGTCTGCAGCATCCCGGAGCCCAGATGGCTGAGTCAGAGGTCCATTCACACCCAGACATTGCCATGGGACTTACCATTTATCATTTGCTGCCCAACTGGAGCTTCTCGTGGGGGAGATGGTGGCCTTCCCTGGACATAAAGCATGAGTGTCTTTGATGGGATTCTATGAGGGTGAGCTATGAAATCGGAGGTTCATACTCTTGGCACTTGGCTCAGGGAGGGCCAGTGATCTCTTGGATCCTTGCCTTGTATCAGCCTTGCATCAGCTGGGGCCCCCTGCTTTGTGTCTAGTCTGGGTCCTGGTTTTGATGTTGATGGCACCACACTGCATCCCACAAATCCTCAAATAATTAATTTTCACAGGAGCTCATGAGGGTTTACACAAATGATCTATCGCTCTCTGTTGGTCCAAATAAAGGGCTCCTGCCTCCATCTCTAGCAATATGGTAGCCCTGGGCACTCATCCCCCCCCTTTATGTGTGTGTGTATGTTGTATGTAATGTTTCTGTAAGCATGTACATGTATGTATGTGTGTGTGCATGCAAGCTGGAAATTGATGTCTGGTGTCTTCTACAGTTGTCCACATTATTTTTTGGAGATAGGATATACCATCAAACCTAGAGCTGGTAGATACAGGCTAGCAAGCTCCAGGGATTCCCCTGTCTCCACTTGACCACACCATCCCAGGGTCACAGACGCATGCAACCATGCTAGGCTTTTGCATATATCCTGGGGGATCCAAACTTGGGTTGTCACGCTTGTGTGGCAGACACGTTACCGACTGAGCCATCTCCTCTGCTTTGCTAAGCTTCTTACCCAGGTCGGAGCTACTTCACAACCTTAGAAATCCTCTTCACTAAACCATGCTGATTTGTGTGGATGAGGTGGTGGTCTTGGGTGGTGCTATTAAAAAAAACCCATTAAGCTATTTAATGTGTATGTGTATTGTGTGCTTGAGTGTATGTACATACACCATGTGCATTTGGGTTCTCTTGGCGGCCAGAAAAGGGGATTAGATCCCCTGGCGTGGGAGTTACAGATCTTATATGGGTGCTGAGAACTGCATGTAAGTCCTCTGTGAGGGTAGCAAACGCTCTTAACTGCTGAGCCATCTCTCTAGTCCCCATCTTGTGCTGTCAATAGCCACCAGTGAAATACTTTGAGCAGATACTGTCTTCCATAGATATAACCTCGACTCTTTGGCCCTTAGGGAGAGCTGCTGTGACAAGATGAACAAGCCACCTGCCTCTGGAGTTCAATGCCAACAGAGTCCACCATGGGTGGTGTGCCCACCCCCTGTGCCATGTGGAGGCTCTTCCCCCAGGACGACTGCATGAGAAAAGAAAGCTTTTAGTTAATAAGTTAGTGTTAAGTGAGGTCATAGGGAACCTCTCTGAGCCTGTGCACACAGAGAAAAGGCTTCTGAGAACATGGGACACTGCCTTGAAGAAGGTCTTGTCAAAAAGCCAGCCCTAGCATCTTAGCCTTGTAGCCTCCTGAGCCATGAGAAAATATACATCTTTTGTTTAAGTGATGGCTTGGTCATTAATCTCTTGCTTGAATTCATCTTTCAAGACTAATCTGTAGCGAGGGGCTAAAATTCTAGATCATCCATATCTATCCGAATGCATGTGTCCCACTCACCATGTCTGCTACTCTCATTTCATAGAAGGGGAAACTGAGTCAAGAGATCATGATGCTTTACTTTACCACCTTAAAAGGCCTTTCTTTCCAGCTAAAAGTAGGTCCCACAAGCGATGAAGGCTTGGCCTTGAAATCTGTTTCTGAGTTAAAGACCTGGGTCATCACATCCTACACTGGACTCTACAACCCCAGGGCAGGAATTCTTTCTGGGGTTTGAGGTTCCTTCCCTGGGCTTAGAGTCTGACAGCCAATCTCCACTGTCAACTGGACTGGATTTGGAATCACTTAGGAGACACACCTCTGGGTATGCCTGTAGTTATGTTTCCAGACAGGTTTAATTGGGAAGGCCAACCCAGAATACGGGTAGCAGCTCATGGGTAGGGAATGGACAGAAAGGGGAGAGGGAGAAAGCTAAGTGGGCTCTCAGCATTCATCCCTGCTTCCTGGCTCTGGGTGCAATGTTATCAGCTGCCTCATGCCCCCTCCCCTGCTTCCATTTCTTTCCAATTATGATGGACTGGATCCCTGTAAACCATGAGCCAAAATTAACCCTTCCTCCCTTGAGTTGCTTTCTGCCAGGCATTTTTGTCATACCATGAGAACAAGTAACAAATTCAGAGTCCCAGGGTGAGTTTGAATCTTTGTTCACAGTCCATGGCTCTGCTTCTAGGCAGGCCTGGGAAATATGGCTATAGAGAGTGGATAGACTGTACCTCTCATCGAAAGAGAGCCAGGTGGCAGGAAGAGGCCTGGACACAGGCTGCCTCATCCTCCTGGTTGGGTCCTGGAATGGCACGAACTCTTACCTTCTGCAAAGTCATGCCCACAGAGAACACCTCATGATTCTCTGGGAAAGATTGTCTGGAGAGCAGAGAGGCAAGAGAAGGTGCTGGTACCACACATGATGCTGTGATGCCCATGGGACTTCAGGATTCAGCAGGTCTGGATTCTCGTTCTCAGCTCTGTCGCTGTATGGGTAGGCACAGATCCCAACCCTGAGGTCTGCCGTGGGGACCAAGGGGAGTGACCCGTAAGAGTATTAGCTCAGAGGGTGCATAGCAGGTGCTTGTCAACATGGGAGAGGGGTCGTAAGAAGATCGGGCACAGCCTCAGGCTGACCTCATTGCAGTGAGGATTTTCTATTCCATCAGTTAGGATGTGCATGTTTCTACCTCCAAACGTGCCTATAATGCCTTATCATCAGTGACTCTTAGCACTGTGTTCTTTCTAGTTTCGCTTTTGATTCCAATTGACACATAGAATGCCAATGCCCTTACAGTCATCATTGTCTTGGATTTGATGAGACATAACATGGTAACTGAGCTCACGGTTGCCAAGGGCTCTGCACAGATTTGTAATTAATTGTAGCTGTGGTTATTGTTTTCTGTGGGATCCTTGGGAATGTTTAAAACATCTCTGAGCCTTGCTTTCCTTACTCATATGCTGGCTATACTAATCTTAAGGCGTAGAGACCAGAGGTACTATTAAACAAGTTAACACATAGGCCGACACATCCCCCACACCATCTGGCCTGGAGCAAGAGCTCAGAGATACTCTTCTACTCCAGAGACGGCACCTTACTCTTTTTTTTTTTCACCTTTCAATGATTTTATTCGTATGGTCACATGTTTGACACCTACAGGTTGCTGTTAACAGAGTTGACAACAAATATTGGACATAAGTGAATTACTGAAGTATGGCAAGATTTTTAAAAAATGTCAACTTGGAGTGATCGTGCAAGCTCCTTGCATTGGTGCCTGCGCCCTAATTGCAGGACCCACTCTGCTCATCCTCGTGGCTCTGTTCCCTCAGTGGGGTTGTGGTGGGGCTGCCCTGTCTTTTTGCAGACCCAGATTTTTAGAGCAAGTATCAAGCCTTCCCTGGAGCATGGTCACCATGCCTGGTTTCTGCTTCTTGGGGTGAAAATATGACACTTGCTAGTGTGAGCCACAGGACCCCCAAGACTTCTGCAAACAAAATGTTCTGATGTCCCTGCAAGAGGGGTAGGGTGGGGAGAAATTCACCTTGCCTGAGCTCTTGGGACCTGCAGGCTGATTTGCCTCTTGCTCAGTGCTTCCTCCTTGTGGGAAAAGGTAGGGCCTGCAACTAGGGAGATGTAACTGGAACCTTACGAGCTTGCGTCCATGTGGGAGAGGTGTAGCGTCACAGCTTGTGAAACGAAGCTGCGGCATCCCTTGTTCTGGGTGCCCAAGAACTACATTTGGAACTTAGTCCTGAATTCGGATGACCATGGCCGCTGGCTGACTCCTTTACAAGTTTCAGAGTCCCCATATGCACAGTTAATGCATGTGCAGGGTGCATCTAAGAGGATACTCAAAATCATGGCTTTTCAATGGCGGAAGCTTTAGAGCGAACATGGGAAGGTCATTAACAACACTGACTTCAGCCACAACATGCTCAGGTGCCCTTTCGGATGCTCTGATAAGATGGTCTTTGAAGCAAGGCCTCTCCTGCAAAGTCTCTGCCGTCTCAGATGAGCAGTTGCAAGTGGTTAGTCCATAAGCAACTCCTGGGAGCTAGCCTTCCAAAGCGGTATGAGTCACGTCTATGTCAGCCCTTTGCCCAGTTCCCTGAGACAGTGCCATAACCATGGTGGGAAGGGGGCAGTGGGGGCCATGACTAATACCCATCCATCGACAGCCTTCAGAGACTAAGTCTGAGGGAAGGCCACTAGTATCCCTGCCACATAGGTGAGGAGATGAAGAGTCTTGCCTGGAATCCCACTGCTGGTGGACAGTCTGATGCTGAGGTCACGAACCACTCCCTTATATGCCTCACAAGCAAATGATCTTGCTGGTTCAACTACCAGGTGACAGCTACTGCCCTAGGGAAGAGGATGGCTTTATTAGAGACTCACTGGGCGATTCCTGTCCCCGGATGCTCTGCTCAATGCATCCCTTTTGATGAAGACATGCCATCATCTTACAGATGAATAGACTGATGTTCACGGATACTAAGGGATTTGCTCAAGACCACGTGGACCCACACCTTCAGGCCGCTGGTTTTGCTGCACAGTGAGCCAGCTGTCTCCCCATCTCAACCCCTGATGACTTCTTTTTGCATCACCGCCATGCTTCTTATTAGAAGGGGATGATCTCATATTCTGAGACGAGGCCCCACAGCCAACCATCACATTATTATGGCCCCGTGATTAAAGACAAACGTAAAACCTGTGGACTCTAGCTCAGCTGGTAGAGTGCTTGCCTAGCATGCATGAGACCCTGGGTTCCATTCTAAGCATTTCAGATAACCGGGCAGAGTAGTGCATGTCCACAATCCTAGCACTAGAGAGGTAGATGCAGAAGAATGAGAAGTTCAAAATCATCCTTGGTCCTTGAGGAGCTCAAGGTCAACCATTCATACAGGAGACGGTCTCAAGCCACCACCACCATCACTACCACCCAACCTGATTTTCTCTGGTGCCTTCCAGATAGTCCCTAGGTAGGAACTTTGGAGCAGAAAGATGCATAGGTTGGATGGAGACAGTCTAAGCTCAGAAAGTCTTCCTACTTCCAGAGTGGGTGGCCTTGAGCAAGATGTGGACCCTCTTTGAGGATCGGTTATCTTTATGTGACACAGGAAATCAACCTCCATCTTGGAGGGCTTTTATGAGATGCCATGCAAGGAGAACCCCATATTTCCCTATTAGTATGTTAGATGTTTAATAGATGTATATATTTATATATGTACACACACACACACACACACACACATACACACACACACACACACATACTCTTTTTTTTTCTGTAAGCAAGTCTAACCTGTAAAATTCCACCCAAGTTCTTTTTGGTCAAGAGCAGTTATTTAAGGATCTGTAATTTCCCCTAGGTTTAACCCCAGGTCCAAGTGGCAGCTACATGTGTGGGCTGCCATGCTTGTTTAGGAACCATTAACTGCTTGACAGTGACGTTAGTAGGAAGGGAGAAAGAGCAGGACCCACGTCACTGAAAAGCTGGTGCCAGGAGCCACAGGCTGCTAAGAGCCATGCAGGACTTAAGAAAAGAAATAGATTGGAAAGACTAACCTGAGGGGGAAAATCATTTATAAATACCCATCTCACTCTTTTTCCTAGGAACCCATCCTCCCATGGTTCAAAGCAAGCTATAAATGCAGAGTCGGCCGCCCCCAGACGTTTCTCCCTAAACTTTACAAGCGCAGTGACAGGTGACTGGAACGGGCCTTCCTCATGTAAGGTGCCATGGTTGTAATTGCTAATTCTTCTGGCTGTAATTTATCCTGCTATCCCTCTGGGTAGCTAAACAGCTCTGATCACGAGTTGCCCAATCGGCTTATAGATCTTCTTGATGAATCACTCTCATTCTCACTCTCTTTCTCTAGGCTGCGGTAATTCTTGACAACTGCCTTACAGCGTCTGTCTCCTGTGGCTGCAGAGGGAAGAGCCATCTATTAGGAGACACACACGGAGAGGAGCAAGCTCCTCCCGGCACCGGGGGATGGGAGGTGGAGGGCAAAGCTTTCTCCTCAGGATGGTGGTAGAGTCTGTGCCCAGTGACCTCTGGGGCACACCTTGTTTCAGGTCTTTGTGTGAGTGCATGCACATGTGCGTGAGTGTGTACGTGTATACTGTGGTGTGTGTGTGTGTGCATAATTGTAGGCCAGAGCTTGACCTCAGATGTCCCAGGATCTACCTATTTCTACTTCCTCAGTGTTGGAGTTAAAAGTGTGTGTCACCACCCCATGCTCCCAGCCCTGTTATTAGCACAACTTTGTCCAGGTTATTTTATTTCATTTTATTATTTTTTGAAACTTTTTAATTCTTTAATGTAGGTTCTGGTGTGGAACTCATGTCCTCAACCTTATGAAGCAAGACACACCTGTCTCCACAAGCCTTTATGTTGGGTGTTTTGAGGCAAGGCCTCAGATAGCCCAGGCTGTCATTGAACTCGCTCTATGTAGCAGAGGATGGCTTTGAATCCCCATCCTCCTGACTCCACCTCCTAAGCGTCCGGCTTACAGATGTGCCTCATTGTGCCTGGCTGATCTGGGGCCTTTGGGTCAAGGCAAGTTCTTCATCTTCATTAAGAAATTATTATGTTCTGATTTGTGAACATATTGCTCAGATGAGCCAGGAAAGGCCCGCAGAGCCTGTGAGTGCCCCGGTACTGGAGTTCTCATCTTTGTCCGGTGTTAGATGCTTTTCCCAGGGCCCCCCTCAGTCTCGTGAAGCATGTGGCTGGCTCTCCCCTATGAGATAAGGTGGAAGGACAGTAGGGACTCCCGGGGCTAAGGCTGGCTGAGCCCTTTTCCCATCTGAGAGCAGAAAGGCGACAAAGCTAAAACCTGGAGGAGAGCGGAGCCGCAAGATGGGAGGCTCCTGGGTCGCTGAGTGACTTCATGGAACATTGCCTATTATAGCGGGGGAAGGATAAACCTCCATTGCGCTGTCACTCAGACTGAAGGGCCGGTCATTCCGGAAGTTAGCCTCCGCTGCCTAACACAGGCAGGGTTGGAAATGAGCCCAAACTCTCCAACTTAAGGACACGCCAAGTAGGGGCTAATGGGGGCTAGCACGACAGAATTTACTAACCTGAGGGTATATTGCAATGCCTTTCTGATAGCGGTGTGGAAATTCAGAGAATGCTTTGAAGAAAAACGGAGAGGTGGGGCCTTAATTTTTAGGTCTGATAAATTGCTCCACGTTGGGAGTTAGAAGGAAAACACATCTTTTCACACAATTCTCTTCCCTCTCCTCCACTGAATGTCAATGACCTCCAGATTCCATCTCCCAAGCCAACACAGTTGTCTCTTTTCTCCACAAGTTGAGGAGGCCTCTCTCTCTCTCTCTCTCTCTCTCTCTCTCTCTCTCTCTCTCTCTCTCATTATCAAAATAGCTCCCCGTCCCATCTCCCTTATTCCCATAGCCTCACCCCAACCCTATATTTCAAAATAACCTTCTTAAAAACAATCATCTGTTGGTGTGTGGGTGCATGTGCACACAGGCACAATGGCACCCATGTGGAGGTCAGGGGACAACTTGCGGGAGTCAGTTTCCTTGTACCATGTGGATCCTGGGACTGAACTCTGATGCTCAGGCTTGGGAGCCAGCACCTTTCCCTGATGAGCTACCTTCTCCTTCTTTTTATAATGCAAGTCAGGACATGTCCTTTCCCCAGTAAAACCAAAGCTCCTTTCCTTCAGGAGACCTCCAGGACCTGTGCTCTCATCTCTGTCTTCCCTCCTCTCCCTAAAGGTCTTAGGACCTGTGTAACTCTGCTCTCCAGCTTCTGACTAGCTTGGCCTTCCTGCCTACCTGTTGGTCAGCCTTCATCTGCCCAGGGGTCAGGCTCTGCTGATGCTTTTCTGTCAGGACCACTCTCTGTCCACTTCTTCTGCCTTTGGCATCTTTTTCCAGCCTGAGTGTTATACCACCGGTCACACCTTGTACTTACTGACTGACAAGCATACCTCCAAGTTTTGAGAAGGGATGTGGGGGCGGGGACATCTTTCTTTCTCAGAGTTGGCCTAAGGCTGTGTCTCAACTGATGAAACTTGCAGGCTGTATTGTAGCCAAGCCAGTTACCAAGGCAACTTTCCCTCTGTGGGGCTCCAGCTTCTCCATGAGCAAAAATGGTCTCTGTAGGCTTTTCCAGTTCAGCATTTCAGGATTGTGTGTGTGTGTGTGTGTGTGTGTGTGTGTGTGTGTGTGTGTGTGTGTTTTACCATGAATACAGCATGGCCATGTGACAGAGATCAATACTCAGAGTTTTCCTGAGTTGTGTCTACGAGCTACGAGTCGCCAGGAGACTGTCTGTGGGGACACATGCACCTCGCAGTACCACCTGATGCCAGAGTGAATTTATCATTATGGATAATGATATGGATAATGCTTCTGATGCAGGGTTAGATGGTCTCAGGCATTCGTGGCTCATTTGTCAAGCAAATGCAGTGCCCTTATTTAGACCCCAGTCAGCTGGCTGAGGTAAGATGTCCTCTCTTTGATTGATCCCGATGAGAACCAGACATGATCAATTATGCCTCGACACAGGAAGAAGGGTCATCGGCCAGCTGGTGCTGTTGTCTCTACTCATGTCTCTACACCTTCACTGAGCCTCCTACTTCAGGGTGGGTGTTAGGCAGGCAAGAGAAATGGACCCACGGCATGCCAGCCCCTGCTCAGGCGTGGGAGCTCCATCAGCACTGGCCATGTGGCCTTGCACAAGCATTGGCCCTTTGGCTCTGCCCGTGTCAGGTCCTGGCTGGAGCTGTGTTGCATTCATTGCTGAGGGGTGGGGCTGGAGCAATTTGACTCTCCCAGTGGGGCAGGAATACAAAGCAACGGAGGCAGTTGGACCCAATGGAGTTCCACTCCTAGGTTCAACAACCTCCCAATGGTAAGAACTGGGTGGTTGTATATGGCGCTGGCAGCCGCCTTCTGTCTAATGCCTGGCCTCAGGCATGTGGAGTTTAGTCTCTGATGACTATGTATGCGAAGATTCTCCAGAAACCTCTCCCTGGCAACTGCTGGAAACTTTCAGTTGTCACCTTTTATTCCTCTACTCCTGGCCTACTGGTTCCCCAAGAGTCACTTCTGGTTTTCACTTAAACGCCATGGCTGTGTTCTAATAGGCATCCCAAACCCTGCGTCTTCTAGGAAGCTTTCCTGGCTTGGCCCGCCATATTTCTTCTTCTTGACTCCTGTCACATTTCCCATCTGATGTTGGGTGTTTAGTGCATGCAGCCTTGTACTACCGTGTGTGTGTGTGTGTGTGTGTGTGTGTGTGTGTGTGTGTGATAAAAGTCCATGTGTATATTCACCACCCTGTGCACGGAGGCCAGAGGAGAATGTTGAGTGTCCTGCTCCACCACTGTCTGCCTCCTCCCACCCCCAGACAGGGTCTCTCACTGAATGGGGGGCTGGGCTGGTGGTCAGGAAGCCACACTAACCTTCCTTTCTCCACCTTCTTCCTGAGACAGTGCTGGGGTAGGCGACAGTGTGTGACCACGCCCAGTTTTTGACGCAGGTTCTGGGCATTTGCTCTGAGATCCTGACACCTGCACAGCAGATGCCCTTTTCCATCAGAGCCACCTCCCCGGCCCCTGTCACTCTTGTATGACACAGCATCTTTCTGTCTGTACCAAAGGATGCGAGGTCCATGGGAACAGAGCTTGGAGAGTAGCTCTTTATGACCTCTGCTCACCTGATACAAGACACCAGAAAAGCTCCAGCTAAATGCTTGTTTCTTCACCATATACCAAAGTTGGCAGAATAAACAATTCCCGAGGGTAAAGTGCAAATCATTATCCTAGCCTGTGGGTTCTGGTTGGTCCAGCTGCATCTGATTTTTTACATCCCAACTTCTCTCTCCGTTTTCTGATCCAGGCTTTCTTGTCTATGACACAGATCGATGGCGCTGGCTCTTCCCCCCATGCCCTTCCTTGTCTGTTCTTGATGCCTAGGGTGCCTTCCTACTCATTTGAGAGACCCTGTCTCAGGGGAATAAGACAGAGAGTGGTAGAGCAGGATGCTTGATAGTCTCCTCTGGCCTCTGTGCACAGGGGGCTGCAATATACACGCAGATTTCTCTTCTCTCCCTGTCTCTGTCTGCTAAACACACACACACACACACACACACACACACACACACACACACACACACACACGAACATCTATCCTTGAAGATGAGGTTAAACAGTATACCCCCCCTCCAGCTCTAGGCAGTCTTCCCTAAGCCCCTAAGTTTGGATTGACCCTTCTTTTAGACTCCCAGCTCTCTGGGCTTTTCCTCTTCTGGACTTATCACAAGATTTTACAAAAGTCAGGTCCCACACCACTGGCCTGCTGTACCGGCCTCTGAGTGTGAAGCATGTATGAATTCTCACAGCATGCAGACACATGGTAACTATTTGTTAAGCTGATGATGGTGGGCGGGAGTTTGAATGGATGGATGGTGGACCATGAAATCTTGCTGGAGATGTACATAAGTACAGTGAGAATTTTATCATTTTGTTTTCTTTTAAAACACACAGAAACATTATTGGATTATGGTTTCACTTTAATCCCAGGCGTCGGGATATGGGGGCTGCTTCATAGATGCTGACTATGATCTTGCCTTGTGCTCTGGCAGGAATGTGGTTTTGCCAGCTACAGATAGTTTCCACAAGTGTGTAATGTTTGGAATTCTGTTTTTTTTTTTTTTTTTTTTTTTTCTCCCAGAGGACATATAAATGCTCTGGTAGGTGGGTGACTGGCTGGTGGTTGGATGTTGTTGGTTGCAGTTTGTTAAGTAGTTGTGCACAAAGAAACGAGGAGAAGAAGAAATTAGATATCCTGATGGCGAAGATCAAATTTGCCCTAAGGAACTTGGGGCCCCTGATCAGCAGGAAGTGTCTAATGATAACTTCACACCCCCCCCCTTTCCCCTCAATCCTTTTTTTTTCTCTCCTATCTGCTGTTAGGGAGGTTGAAAGTGTAGAAAAAGAGGGGTGGAGAAGGGTGAAAGGAAAAAGAACCCATCAAGTAGCAACTGCCGGCTACACATAAGAATAGATAGGGAAGGCGGGAACGAAGGAATAGATTTGAGGCCAGGAAGTGATGAGCAGCCAGGGCTTGCTGAGGTATAAGATGAGGCGGCCAGTTTTTGGGAGAAGACGCCAGAGAGGATCATGGGGTTCTCAGGGTGAGTCCCAGGAAAGAAAGGAGGAGAGCAGGTGTCACATATCATTAGAGAGACTAGGAGGATTCTCTGTTTAGCTCTGTAGCCCATTTTTTAAATTGGGCTTTTTGGTTTGTTGGTGTTTAATTTCTTGAGTTTCTTTATCTATTTTGGATATTAGCCCTCTGTCTGATGTAGGGCTGGTAAATAAATTAAGCACCAACTAACCAAACAACCCAATTAAAAAATGGGGTACAGAGCTAAACAGAGAATTCTCAACAGAGGAATATCTAACGGCCGAGAAGCACTTAAAGATATGTCCAAGGTCCTTAGTCATCAGGAAAATGCAAATCAAAACAACTCTGAGATTCCATCTTATACCTGCCAAGTGGCTAAGATCAAAAACTCAAGTGATAGCACATGCTGGTGAGGATGTGGAGAAAGGGGAACACTGCTCCATTGCTGGTAGGAGTACAAACTTGTACAACCACTGTGGAAATCAATCTGGAGCCTTCTGAGAAAATTGGGAATAGTTCTACCTTAAGACTCAGCCATACCACTCCTGGCCATGTACCCAGGAGATGCTCCACCATACCACAAGGACATTTGCTCAACTATGTCCGTAGCAGTTTTACTCATACCAGTCAGAAACGGGAAATGACCTAGATGTCCCTCAATGGAAGGATGGATGAAGAAAATGCAGTGCATTTATGCAATGGAATGCTACTCAGCTATCAAAGTCAAAAGCATCCTGCAATTTGCAGGCCAATGGATGGAACTGGAAGATGTCATCCCAAGTGAGATAACCCAGGCCTAGAAAGACATGCAGGGTATGTATTCACTTACAAGTGGATATTAGCCATTAAGTATAGAATAACCACGCTACAATCCGCAGATTCAAAGAAGCTAAGTAACAAGGAGGCCCACGGGGAGGATGCTTGACTCTCACTTAGAAGGGGAAATAAGGGCTGGAGAGATGGCTCAGTGGTTAAGAGCACCACCTGCTCTTCCAGAGGTCCTGAGTTCAATTCCCAGCAACCACATGATGGCTCACAACCATCTATAATGTAATCTGATGCCCTCTTCTGCAGATAAAACGTTCATATGCAATAAATAAAATAAATAAATCTTTAAAAAAAAAGAAGGGGAAATAAAATTAACATCTGAAGTAGATGGAGGGAGGGAGCTGGGTGGGAGAAAGGGTAGGGAGGTTAACGGGGATGGGGATCAGGTGTGGAAAGAGGGGACAGGGAGAGAAAACAGAAATAGGTCGGGAGAGAAGATCTCTGAGACAGGGGAGGCTTCCAGGAGTCTCTAGGGGTGACCCTAGCTGAGACTCCTAGCAGCTAGGGGCATGGTGCCTGAAGTCACCACCTCCCATAGCCAGGGGAAGTTCTCCAATAGAGGGAGGGGGGACACCAACTCACTCATAAAACCTTTGACCCCAAATTTGTCTTGCCTATAGGAAGTATAGAGATAAAGATGGAGCAGAGATTGAGGGAATGACAGACCAGTGAGTGGCCCAACTTGAGACACACCCCCACGGGAGGGAGCCAAACCCTGACATTATTAATGATACTCTGCTATGCTTGCAGACGGGAGTCTAGCACGGTTGTCTTCTGAGAGGCTTCACCCAGTAGCTGATGGAGATGGATGCAGAGGCCCACAGCCAAACAATAGGCTGAGCTCATGGAGTTTTGTGAAGGAATGGGAGGAAGGATTGAGGGAGTCAGAGGGGTCAAGGACACCACAAGAAGACCTACAGAGTGGCCTAGCCTGGGACAATGGGGCCTCACAGAGACTGAATCACCTACCAGGGAGCATGCACGGGCTGGACCCAGGCCCCCTACACATGTATAGCAGATATACAGTTTGGCCATCATGTGGGTCCCCTAATAATGAGGGTAGGGACTATCTCTGACTCTGCTACCTGCCTTTGAATCCTATTCCCCTAGTTGGGTTGCCTTGTCTGGCCTCAGTGAAAGAGGATGCACTTAGCCATCCTGCAACTTGATGAGCCAGGGTGGGTTGGTAACCATGGGGGGGGGGCTCCCCTTCTCTGAGAAGAACAGGAGGAGGGAAGGGGGGCAAGAAGGCATAAGGGTGGGCCTGGGAGGAGAGTAGGGAGGGGGCTGGATCAGGTTGTAAAGTGATTAAACAAACAAATAAATAGAGAGAAAAAAAAAAAAAAAAAAAAAAAAAAAAAAAAGACTAGGAGGATGCCAGAGGTGCCTGTCTTATTAGTCAGCCATGATTCTACCACCTCAGAGGCAGTGATTGCCTCCGCCCCTATCCTCCAACACCATCTTTGGTTCTTAGGTGCCATGGGCTTCTTTCCACTCACACCAGAAACGAACTAAGTGCTCAGTGACTCAAACAGGAAATGCAGTGGAGCCCCACCGAAGTTCTTACTTAGGATGAGCAGAGGGCTCTCTGGCTGAGCATTCATGGCAAATAGATTTCGTGTATGGATATGTATAGGTGAATGTGTTTGGTGGAGGGGGGTGTTGCAGCATTCATAATAGCATTTCTTTAGTATTTTATGTTTTAGAGGACTCCTTAGCAAAAGGCAGGCTCTCCATCATCTTGGGCAAGGCAGAAATTCTGCCTTTCTGACAAGAGAGGGTTGCTGATGTGTTGGTGTGTTTGTTTGTTTTGTTCGTTTTTGTTTTTGTTTTTCAAGACAGGGTTTCCCTGTGTATCCTTGGCTGTCCTGGACTCACTTTGTAGACCGAGCTGGCCTCGAACTCATAGTGATCCACCTGCCCCTGCCTCCCGAGTGCCTGGATTAAAGGCGGGCGCCACAACGCCCGGCTGATGTGTTGGTGTGTTGATGATACTGGTCCACGGATGAAATAAAATGGTGCAGGAGTAGTCAAATCTGGTGACCGAGCTGGGGATTGATGGCTACAGATTGTCTGGGTAGATGGCTACAGAACTTCGCAAAAACGGGAATGTTAAAATGATTGAGGGGGACCAGAGTTACCCCCATCAAATCCCATCTAATCCACGATGCCAACCAGTTTAAGACACTCTGCGCATTACTGAGAAAGAAATTCTCTACAGGTGGTGAGAGGCCATAGAGAAGCTAAACTGGGTGGACAGAACAGAGCCATTGCTCAGCCGCGCCTTCTTCTGGCAGGAAGCTGAACTGACACATGATGTAGTTGTATTTCCCAGGGAAGGTGCTGGAGGCGGCATCCGCCTCCCAGGGGAGGAGGGAGGTAGACTCCTGTGGATTGTCCACAGCAGGCTGAACCCACAGGTAGAGATCTAGTATCTTCCAGAAGTATATTTCTACCCAGAAACCTCCAGCCTGGGCTTTTGGCCCAATAATTATCTGATTTTCTATTCAGGACATCTTTCCCTTTTCTATTCAGGAAATTCGTACGTTAAATTGAATCCCAGGTGGCACTCCGGGCCTTTCTGCCCTTGGCCTCTCTTCCCTGGAGTCCAAAGCACAGCACTAGCTTTGGCTTCCTTAACTCTCATCTCCTCCATGATAAATGATGGAATTAATTGAGTAGCAGGGCTGGCTCACCCAGGGCAGCCTGCTCAGCCTGGCTGCATCACAATCACCTGGAGATGTTTTTAGACACTGCAGGCACTCTGTACTCACCCTGGAGACCAGAAGAAGGTAGTTGGTCTTGCCGGGACTTCATTATTAAGAATTTGCAAAAGCTCCAAAAGGGTTCGACTCCTGTAGTTAGGCTGGGAACCATGTGTCTAGTTCATATCATCAGAAAGGTGGGGAAAGTGAGGTCCCACAAGACTGAGCTGTCTGTCTCTGGTCACACAGCTGGCTGCAGAGGCAGGGCTAGGCTTCTGTTTGGGGGATATTGTTGCAGGCTTTATTTTAAGCTCTAGGCAGTCCTCCTACGAGTCGTTGTTGTAAGCACTGGTAGACAGACCAGCGTGCCCAAAGACACATCTACCCTGTACTAGGAAACACAGGCAGACATCAACAATGGAACTTAGACAGGAACTGAAGGAAAAGGGCTGTAGTTAACAATGGCAGTCTGGATGCTGTGTGGTGACAGTTTGGGGTGGGGTGGGGGAGGGAGGGAACCCTTCTCTGGCTTGGATGTAGGATTCACTCTCCTTTGGGGGATGGGCATATCGACACGGTTCACATGGCTGGCACCCCAGCCTCTAGCCATGCTGGAGGCATCAGTGAGCTCTTTCCAATGACCAAGGCCAGTGAACCTGCTGACTCCTTAGCCAAGTGCTTGGGCCTCAGCGACAGGCGGTCTATAAAGCTGCTCTATAAAACTTACCTGCCAGTGAATGACAGCAGGAATAGATGATGTAAGGGGGTAGAGTGGGGTAGGGGTGGGTTGGGGGAGGGTCTGTCATGGGGGAGGGAGGATGGCCTTCAGGAAGAAATCAGTGCATGGGCGGGATATGTGGAAATGTGAGGGGGATACACTCAGCATGCAACACGCACTTGTATGAAGAGTTAAAAAAAGTAAATTTCAAAAATAAGTATTTGTGTGTCAGACGGCCAGTTAGCTGCATGTAAGGATTCTGTTCCTCAACCCAGTCCTTAATGAGATTCTTCAAAGATACAGCAAGGGAAAAAAACAAACAAACAAACAAACAAACTTGTCTTGGTACTCTTTTGGATATCGTTGAATAAGTAAACATTGGAATACGTACTTTTGGAATATTACTATTTTAAAAAGTACTCCATTTTGGACAGTAAAACTTAACATTATATAGCTTCAGTAGGAAAGAAAAGAAATAATGTGAGGAACGAAACATCCTAGGGATGTGGGCTCGGCATGTCACGGAGTTGGGGGAGCAAATGTTCTGAGCCTTTCACCTCTGCCCAAGGTCACACTGGCTGTCACCTACGGCATCTACTAAAGATGCTGATCTTCTGTGGGGGGCTCCAGCCACCTTGGACTTTGGTCTCTGGATTTTTGAACTGGATTTTTGATAGCAGGCCCTGTGGATGGCTGTGTTTGTGTGTGTTTTAGGTGAGAAGGGAGGGAAACAGAGGCAGATAGGAGCTAAACAGTGGCTCTCAACCTTCCTAAAGCTGTAACCCTTTGATACACTTCCTCCTGTTGTGGTGACCTCCAAACCATAAAACTACTTTGGTTGCTATTTCACAACTTTCATTTTGCTGCTGCTATGAATCATAACACAAGCATCTGTGTTTTCCTATAGCCTTAGGCAACCCCGGTGAAGGGGGTCATTCAACCCCAAAGGGGTCATGACCCACAGGTTGAGAAGCTCTGGGTTAGGCTGTGGCTGTCAGCTGCCAAACTCAGAGCTTTGGGTCCTGAATTGCAAAGGAACATGAGGCTCCCTCCTTAACAACTCAGGAGCCCTCCAGGCGTGCTGTACCTACAATCCATGGAGCCTTGTTTGAAAGGCTATCTGCCGGGCTTATAGGCAGAGACTCTGGCATGTTAAGTGTGTACTGGGAGCACCAACAGACATTTAATGCCATCCAGCTGGTTCTGACACATCCTGGCACCCTAAATATTGGGGGCCATCAGACTTTCAAAATATTAGCTGCTTCCTTTTATACCAGGCTGGCCTTCAACTCCCTATGTAACCGAGGATGACCTTGATCTTCTGCCTCTTCTGATCTTTCTGCCTCCAGTTCCTGAAAGCTGGGATTATGGGCATATGGCAGCACACTCTGTCTATATGACACTGGGGATGGTACCCAGGCCTTCTGGCATACTAGGCCAGTCTGTTACCAACTGGGCTACAGGGTCGGGCCTGGTCAGTGCATAGATTAGAGAAAGTTCATTTTCAATCAAGAGTCCAGCGGCTCCCTAGAGATTTGCAAGGACAGGCCCTGATCTGTGGTCTGATCTCTAGGGCTGGTGCCTGGAGTTTCAGGGGCTGGACGGACAGTCTGAGGTCCTCAGTGCTTAGGCAGGCCAGCGATGGAGGTCCAGGCTGGCCTGACTCTAGAGGCCTCTTTTCTGCACAGTTTCTTCTCGCACTTGCAGTGAAGGCTTTTGGAAAGACAGCAAGGGCCAACTGACTGAGCAAGCTGCACTGACTCAGTATGGAGAAGTTGTGTGTGTGTGTGTTTTCCTGGAGAAGTTATGCTGTTTTTTTTTTTTATAAAGTCAAATTTGCAGGAACTACCTATGAAAACACTGCAGTAAATTATGCAAGGATGCCCTCTGCATGGCCTCTGCATTCACCATTCTGAGAACCGCCGGTAACGACAAGCTAACTCCAACTTAGAAAACCTTCCAGTTACGGGAAAATTCTCAAGGACTTTTATCCACATAAGCGTGTTTGTCCTCCCGCATTTCTAGAAACCTCTGGCAGGCCGGAAAACCAACATGCAGTGGCCGGAGGCTGGCAGACCTGAAGTTGGAACCTTTTCTTGATGCTCAGAGGTGTTGCAGATGAGAGAGGCTGGGAGGCTGTTTAGGAAGTCTGGTGTTGGCTTCCATATGCTGGCATTTGTCACCACGGAACACCTGCTCTGGGAGTGACTGCCGGCATCTTCCTTTCCCCAGCACATGCACAATCCACAACTGTTTATTCTGCCCTTCTGAGGAGGAGGGAAACATTTTTTCCCTTTCTGTTCTCTTCAGTTTGGTGCACTCTCCTCCTCTCAACTATTCATTCATTGTATATGTATGTGTGTTTGCCTGTCTGAGTTTCTGTGCCCCACATGCATGCAGGAACCCAAGGAGGCCACAAGAGGGCGGTGATCCCTCTGGAACTGCAGCAATAGATAGTGTGAGTGGTCAAGTGGGTCCTGGGTCCTGAATCCATGTCCTCAGCAAGAGGAGTAAATGCTCTTAACCACCATTCCATCTCTCCAGCCCCTACTCCATGCCAAT
Organism: Acomys russatus; assembly: GCF_903995435.1. Taxonomy (NCBI): domain Eukaryota; kingdom Metazoa; phylum Chordata; class Mammalia; order Rodentia; family Muridae; genus Acomys; species Acomys russatus. The sequence goes on from NC_067152.1 coordinate 8,020,310, forward strand.
TTTCTCTTGTCTGTGACTCTCTGCAGCATAGTCACCATGTATCTGACACTGGTTCCTATCTATCTATCAATCTATCTATCTATATACATAAAACTCTTTGGGGCTGGGTGTGGTGGCGCACACCTTTAATCCTAGCACTGGGGAGGCAGAGGCAGGCGGATCTCTGTGAGTTTGAGGCCAGCCTGGTCTAAAAAGTGAGGTCAGGACAGGCAAGACTACACAGCGAAACCCTGTCTCAAAAAATAAAAACCAACCCAAACAACAACAACCCCCGAAATTACAACAACAACAACAACAACAACTCTTTTTGGGAGAAATACACTCAGTGCTACATTTTTCATGGTCATTTTGACTGCCCATTTACCTTGCTCTAGTCATTTTGTCATTCTAGAAACTAGCCAAAGAAAGGAATTAAAATCAGCTAAGAAAATAATCTCACAGCCTGGAGCACAAGAGCAAAGACAGATAAAGCAATTTGAGTATTTGACAACAGAAGGATGATAAGTCAATGATAAATCCATTTGACAGAAATATTATGTGGTCATTAAAACGATGGATATGGAGAGTGTGTAAAAAAAAAAGGAAGTAGAATGAATTTCAACAAAATGTTGTTCCGTTATAGCTCAAGAGCACCTCACGCCATATATACTTTGGAAGGTATCTGAAAAGGTGTTTACTTCACAACGTGTTTTTGTGGCTAAAAATTTATTGCCCCCCTCTTATTATTTGTATTATTCTTACTATTACTACTATTTTTTTGGGGGGGTTGGTTTTTTGAGACCAGGGTTCTCTGTGTAGCCTTGGCTGTCCTGGACTTACTTTGTAGACCAGGCTGGCCTCGAACTCACAGAGATCCGCCTGCCTCTGCCTCCCGAGTGCTGGGATTAAAGGTGCGCATCACCACGCCCAGCTCTCTTTCTTTTTCTTTCTTTCACGTAAGTGTATGGAGGTCAGGGGGAATCCGTTCTCCTCTACCACAGTAGGTTCCAGTCATCAAATTCAGGTCATTGGGTTTGGTGGCAAACACCCTTACCCACTGAGCCATCTGGCTAACAGGACAAAGCATTGAAGTGATGCTTCCTTTATGAGACGGAGGCATGGCAGACCCTGTGCAGGAGACCGTGGGAAGTGCTGATGAACGTGGATCTAGACACAGACCTGTGCTTTGGTCAGAACCTGGTCAGTTGGAAGGTGTGCGGCCTGGGGCAGAGCATGGAGTTGCCTGACTGCCGGCTTTCCTCAGCTGGAAATGGATAGAGCTGTTCTTGGGGAAGGGGAGATATGTTAAATTAGTTTACTAAGGACAGTGACACCGCGTAGAGGCTCTATCTGTTGAGAAGGATTCAGGGACTGTTATCCGGAAAGTGATGCTTGGGAGGATGAAGAGCACTCTCCATCTTCACTGTGCAGCTAGGATCACGTGTTTATCCAGCCAGCCAATGCATATCCTGTGTGTGCCTGGTGCAGAGGTAGTGACAAGGGAATGGCTCTGGGTCAACAGTGTCAGACACACAAACGCTCACAAGCTGAGGCGGGAAATGAAGAGCGATCAAGCTGTGTAATGAAAAGGATAAAAGGTGGAATAAAATGGAAAAAAAAAAAGTCAATCTATCAGATTTTTAAAGTTCTTTTTCTACATTTTATAATTCCATTTAGCCCTCACAACATTCCTCTGGGATGGAATGTCATCTGTCCTGTGTTGGCAGATGGGGCCTGAGCTCTGAAGACCCCTGTTTAGGTCTTATTGTACAAGGAGTCTGGGCTGGCTTTTCTCAGGCTTGGGTTGCTACGGCACACATTCAGCTGTGAAATGCTCTCTCTGACCATGGGGGCCCTGACAGGCTGCCTTTCCAGTCTGACTTGGTTTGGGACAAAATAAACTCAATCCTTCTTTCCTAGGCGAAGACAATGGCCCATGGAGCCATTAGGAACTTGAAGCTCATCCGAGGTAAGAGTTTTAAACCCCTCAGTCCCCGTGGGATAGCAGGATGGCTGTCTCCGCTGAGGCACTCCCAACTCTGGCATCTGTGGTGTGTCACCAGGTGCCTCTGAGCTGGTAAATATTACTCAGCTGGTTAAGTCAGGCTCGGGATGGTGGAGAGGGCACCCAGTCTCACGTTAGTTTCCATTCTACGGTGGGATTAAATATCCCAGCCAAACAGAGCTCAGGGAAGAAAGGGTTATTTGGATTTCTGTTTCAGGGTTACAGTCCATTTTCTCGCGGGGTGGGGGGGGATGGGGAGTCAAGGCAGGAACTTAAGCATTACATCACAGCCAAGAGCAAAGTGAGAACACACAGGTGGACCCTTGCTCACCTGTGAGTAGTCAGCCAGCTTTTTCCACTCTTACACTGTTGTGGACTCCCTGCCTAAGAAATGGCACCACCTATAATGGGTTTGGTCTACATCAATTAACAATCAAGATAATCCTTCACAGACATGCCCACAGGCCAACCTGATCTAGAAAATTCCACATTAAGATTCTCTTCTGAGGTGATGGTAGGCTATGTCAAGCTGACAGTTGAAACTAACCAACACAGACATATAAGCACGGAAGACTTTAAAAGAAACATTTAGTGCCGAGGAGCCAGAATCATTAGCAAAACAGAAACTTGACAAGCCACCGTTCTCCATCCAGTGCGCTCTGGCTTTGTATATGAATAAACGAAAAACTCAGAGATGGTCCAAGGCCACATACAGCAAGAGGAACTAGCTGTTAGTTCAGGATAAAGTAAATCAGAGCAGTCATTTGGAAGCGGCGAGACACCCGTCGTATTTGGAACCCACAGTTCAGAGCGTTGAGCCATACCATTCACTAAACAGATGTGTTCTAGGAGCAATTTGGAAGGGATCCTTTAGGTGCCTCCTTGTCGGGTGAGTGCAGGTGGAAAATGTTCCCTTAGCAATACATGGGAGCTTGGGAGGATACCTGACTTTAAGTTGGCGGGAACAAGGCAGTAGGAGGAACCGGAAAGACATAAGCCCCGCCCCTGAGTGGGCAGGGCTAGGTCGTTGGGACCGACAAAACACTTAACATGGCTGCAGTCGAGTCCTCATGGGTAAACAATGGACACTCATGGCAGGGCTAGACCTGGGCGAGGGCTGGAAGCCAAGGACCCTGATGTTCATATCTCTGATGTGCAAGTGCCTCTAATGTATAGCAGAACCACCAAGAGATGCACAGTCCATCCGTCCACAGCAGGACCTCTGCAGGCATGTGAGAAGAGGAGGCTTCCTGTGACCGGCATTCGAGCCAGCAGAGAGAGAAGTGTTGGCTGTGGACACTGGGAGCCAGAGGAGCTGGAATTTGGAGAAACGGAGGGGAGTGGGCAGACACACAGGATCACAGAGGCCAGAGGCACAGCGCGAAACTGTACGGCTCCACAGAAGCTCCACACACAGATCACAGAGACCCGGAGTTCCGGAATTCGGATCCCCAGCATTAGTGTAAAAGCTACCGATGGCTACACATAGGCCTTTAGTGCCAGCACTGGAGGAGTTGGGATTCGAGGGTCCCTAGGCTCACAGGCCAGACAGCACAGCTGAGTCAGTATTGCCAGGCTCAGCGAGACCTTGTCTTAAAAAAAAAAAAAATCGGGGGAGAGAAATTAAAGACACTTGAAATCTGGCTTCTATGTGTGTGTGTGTGTGTGCGTGCGTGTGCGCGCGCATACCCCCAAATGAAGAGAAGTTAGGCTGGGGACCTAGCTCAGTAATAAAGTGCTTACCTAGCATCCACAAGACCCCAAGATTCAGGAGAGATGGGGAAGGGGAGAGGGATAGAGGGAGAAAGAGTTGGGAAGGGAGGGAGGGAAGGAGAGAGGGAGGGAGAGAGAGATCCTCATTAGCAATGTAGGAAGCTGGACCCAGCAAGGCCCGGTTACACCTTCAAAGCCCTTCCTGCCTGGTGGGGATCAGTTCATTAATGTCTCATCCCTCGTCCTTAGACCCTGGGAACCCTGCAGAGCAGCCTGGGCTCAAAGGGAAGACTAATTAGGTGCGGCTTCTGCACCAGGCCCTGGAGACAGGGTGCCACGTCAGACCTGGCCTATGAGCTTCAGGGGCCAGCACAGAGTGGTCCCACAGACATCCTCGCCTGCTCAGGCCTTCCAGAGAATGCAAGAGCCGGATCAAACCTGCCAAGTGAAGTCTTCTGTAGCTTCTGAGTGACAATAATTGGTTGGCAGGAAGGTAGAAGGTACAAGTGGGGTGAAGGCCTGCAGTAACTAAACATCCCAATGTAAGACCCAGGATGGTGGAGCATTCTGGATTTAGCCCCTCGAAGCTGCGGGGAGGACATGACGGAGAATTCTAAGCAGCCACAGCCCCACACCAGACCCTAACCTGTGAACTTATTGGCACGGTCATTAGTAATTTTCTCTCACTGGCCCTTTTTCTATCGATAGAATCTGCCATGTCAGTGCTCTCATCCTCAGCATTGGTAATTTATGTGTGTTCTTTTTTTTCCCCTCGCTAGAGATTTATCTTTTCCTCTTCTTCCCTTTCCCTCCCTCTTCCTTTTCTTCTGATTTTGAAGAATATGGCACATTTCATCATTAACTTGCATGTCATCCTCTAACAGGCTCCATGCTGACCTGTGTTTTCCCATGTTTGGTTCACACGATGTTGGAGCTAGCACCACTTTAATCTTAAACAAAACAAAAACTCCTTTTGTGTTATATTCTCCTCTTTTTGCTTTATAGACATCTATCACAACCTTTTTTAAAATTTAATTTATTATGGTACCACATTCTTATTTCCCCCTTCATGCTTATTTTTCATTTGTTTTTCTTATTCTTTTTTTTTTTTTTTTTTTTTTTTTTGAGACAGCATCACGTGGCTCAGACTGGCTTGATCTTTCCAGCCACTCTTCTGTCTCAGCCTCCTGAGTGTGTTTCCAGGCCTGGCATGCTCTCTTTAGTTTCCTAACCAGAAGTTCAAGAACACTGACTTGGGACTTTCCCTGTTTTCCTAATAAATTTCTTTATACACATGTCTCTTAGGAAAGCTCCGATAGTCTCCTCAGAATTTCGTGTGACAGGGTTTTCATTTTATCCTACTCAAAATGCTTTTAATTTCACATTTAATTTTTTCCCCTTCAGCCGATGGATTGTTTAGAAGTGTGTTATATTGCCCCTAAAGTAGTGTGGGATTTTCTAGGTATCTTTCTGTTATTGATTTCTAAATTAATTCCACTGTGATCACAATGTATTTTGTACCACTTGAGTCATTTCATGCTTATTGAGGCTTGTTTTATGGCTCATAATAAAGGCCATACTTAACGTATGGTAAGTTCTCTGCGCATTGCTGAAGGGGTGTGTATGACGCACTGTCACATGGGGTGGTGGCTTGAATGAGACTGGCTCTCATGGACTCAAAAGTTTGAATACTTTGGTCCCCAGTTGATGGGAATGTTTGGGAAGGATTAGGAGGCCTTGTCAGAGGAGGTGTCACTGGGCTCTGGCTTTGAGTTTTCAGAGGACCTCTGCCATTCCTGTGTGTGTTCTGTCTTCTGCTTGTGGATCTGAGTGTGAGCCATCAGTGGCTGCTCCGGTACCAGGCCTGCCTACCTACTTGCCTGCCTGTGTGCCTGCCTTCCTGCCTTCCTGCTTACCTGCCTTCCTTCCTGCCTGCTTACCTGCCTTCCTGCCTGCCTGCTGCCTGCCTGCCTACCTGCCTGCCTGCCTGCCTGCTGCCACTCTTCTCGCTATGATGGTTGATGGTCTTCTACCTCTCTGCAACTGTAAACCCTAAATAAACCCTCCTATAAGTTGTCTTGGTCACAGGATTTTAAGAAAATAGAAAAGTAACTAATAGACATGGGTTTCTGGGTGGGTGTCCATCAATCAAGTCAATGTCTATGATGCTCACAACTTGTATGTCCTTACTGATCTGTCTACTTGCATATCTTTTATTGTTTTTTTTTTTAACCTGGGTATGTATGTGTGATATGAGTGGTGTGTGTGTGTGTGTGTGTGTGTGTGTGTGTGTGTGTGTGTGTGTTGAGACAAGGCCCCTTTGTGCTGCCAAGCCTGTCTCAAACTCAGGATTGTCTTGTTTTGACCCCCTTGGTACTGGGATTGCAGTGTGTAGCCACATACCTGGCCCTCTTTTTTTTTTTCCATTAAACTCTGTATTTTTATATTTAAAACACATGGTTTAACAACCAATATATATTGAGGATTAGCTTTTTCATTCAGTCTTAAAATATACTTAAAATTTTTCATTTTCAGATCATTGCAGTTGGCGTGATTACTGATGTGTTGGATTTTTCTGTCATTTTTTTGGTTGTATTCTATCAATCTCATTTGTTTTCTATTCCTTTCTCCCAAATTTCAGATTTCTATTGGGCTAATAGAACACAGGCTTGCCTTTTTTCTTTCCTTCCTTCCTTCCTTTCTTCCTTCCTTCCTTTCTGAGACAAGTCATCCAACTTGCTAAGTAGTCAAGGATGGCCTTGAACTTCTGACCTTCCTGCCTCTACTCTTCCACTCCATCTGATTTACAAGGTGCCAAGGGTCCCCTACAGCTTCATGCATGCCAGGCAAGCCCTCTTCCAAGTGGAATCACATCCCCAGGACTCTGTTTTTGATAGCATTTGGCTACTTTTCTGGTTCCATTTCTACCCTTCCTTGAATAAGCAGCTATAATATAGATTTCTAACATATTGGTTGTTTGTGGTTCTTAAAATGCCTTTCATCAGAATCTGTCACTGTCCATATTTCAGCACTTGGATTAGTTTAAAGCTTCGACTAGGATTTCCCAGCACCCCTCTGTTGGACTTTGTGCTGTTGCTGGCAACCATGAAACAGTGTTGTTATTTAGGCTCTTAATTATCTTTAAATAAACTTAAGTAGTAAGGTGTATTCTCTATTCACCACTATTTTCACAGTCCCTGCTGTTTTTCACCCTATTCAGGAGGGTCCATGTTTCAGTCTGCTGCCATTTTCTTTTTCACTCAGAGGGGGGCGGGGAAAACCGTTTGGCATGTAGAGACACCGGGGATGTGTCTGATTCAGTTAGGCCTGCAGCATCTTCTGCTTTTGTGTGTCTTAGGATGTTTGCTTTCTTTTTTGGAAGATATTTTCACAGGGCATGGGATTCTAGATTGGCAGATTTCTACCCCTCCCCCTGCCGTTCTGGGCAGGGCTTACTCCATTCTGGCCTTCCTAGTCTTACAGCCAAGAGCTGACAGCCCTCCTGGGTTTTTGTTTCTCTGTATTAATGTGCCTGTTTTCCTACATGCTCCTATGCTGCTTCCGCTTGTGACTGGCCTTGGGCAATGCTGGTGTGGGTTTCTTCCGTTCCTGTGGGGAGGCCTAAAGGTTTATAATCTTCATCAACTTTGGAAAGGCTCTGGCATCATTTCACAGAGTTTTCGGCATTTCCCCCCTTTATCCAAAGACTCTAAAAGCACGTTATTTAGCCACCTGAAGTTGTTCCACAGATAACTGATAGTCTTTATTTAAAAAAAATTTTTCCCCCTCTGTTGTGTCTGTATTTCTCAGTCTTTCTCTGTGATGCCTTATTTGCTGTTAATCCTCTTTGGTGTGTTTTTGGCCTCAGGCACTGTGATTTTTATCCTGTGAGTTAAACACGGGCTTTTAAATACATATAATTCATAAACACACATTTAGTTTTATAAATGAATAATTATACATGTGTATATATATTCTATGTTCATATTTTGAAAAAAGAGAGTAATCCTTTTGGCAAATTCTTCATGAGTATGTATGTGTTCTCCCTCTCTCTCTCTCTCTCTCTCTCTCTCTCTCTCTCTCTCTCTCTCTCTCTCTCTCTCTCATTGTTTAGAGGTTAGAGAACAGCCCTGAATGTCCGTCTTTGCCTTCCACCTTGCTCCTTGTTCCATGGAAGCCATCTTTTTTCTTTCTTTTTTTTTTTTTCTTCTTCTCACATATCCTGGGCTAGCTGGCCTACAAGCTTCCAAGGGTTCTCCTTGTCTCTGCCTCGTGCTGGGGTTACAGATGCTTCAGCTACGCAGCCAGTGTTTATATGGTGCTTTGCAAATGAACTCGGGTCCTCATGTTTGTGTGGCACGTATCTTACCTGTTGAGCCCCCATCTTACCCGCTGAGTCCCCATCTCCCCAGCTCCATTTTGGCCGCTTCTGCTGCTTGTTAGCTGTGCGCTGTTTTATACTGAGAGCTCATTCTCCCATTGTGGTGTTTTCCCCCTGCTTCTTTGTGTGCCTGGTAATACTTGATTGGACGCCAGACTCTATGAAGTTTACTTCATTTGCATATTGGTTATTTTTATATACCTATAAATATTCCTGAGAATTCTTCCTGAAACATATTGAAGTTACTTGGAAATCGTTTGATCTTTTGGGCTTTGGCTCTAAGATTTGCCCCACAGAGGGCTCAGTTCCGAGCTGACTGTTCCAGATTACTGATGTGAGGGCCTGGTGGACGCTTCACCCAGCATCCTGTGGGCTGTGAAGACCTTCACTTTGGCTGGTAGGAATGGGCGCAGCTTCTAACTTCATGTGACTGCTGGCCACTGTGTCCCCTGACCCGCCCAGATTTTTGTCTCCTGTGTCTGAGCAGTTTTCTCCTGTGTATGTATGGCACCTCCAGAGCCTGCTGACTTCTCAAGGGGCCTGTCTTCCGAGTACCATCTCTTCTGTGATGTTTTGATCTCTCGGCTAACTTGTTTTTAAAAGGGACTCACCAGGATCTTTCTGAGTCTCTCTGCCCTGCCTTGCAGCCCAGAATACTCAATCTAGGACAATCAGAGGGCTCACTTTTAATTTTCTTCCGTTTCTCTGGGGTCATGTCCTTTGTTACCAGAAACACAGAGCCTAAAAATTGTTTTCCATATGTTTGTCTTTGTTGACCAAAGCGAGAGAGGAAACCCACGGTCTCTCACTACACCTTGGTTGGAAGAAATCAGACACACAATCACTACCACCAACCAGCCTAAAGCTTTCCAATGCAAGTCTAACTCCCATACCATCCCAAGGTAATAGCAGTTCCCGTGTGGTGTGTCAGACTACATGTGATGACCTCTGCATCCGGGAGAGGGACGAAGCCATGACTGAAGGACTTTGCATGAGTGTTAACGTTTGATTTTCTCCCTTTAACTGTTCAGGCAGCCATGAGTAAGTCACCGTCACTTTGGACTTCATGCTGAGTCTTGGGAGACAGAGTAGTAATGCCTACTTACGTAACTTGGCTACTGAGTAAATGCACATGCACATACCAGACACACACACATGCACACACAAACATACACCTACATGTGCACACACACAAACACATACACTCACACACACACACAAACACACTCACTCTCACACACACAAGCATGCACGCACACACACACATACACACCAAACAATAGAGAAGACGTGTGTAGCTCTGGAATGACACCATGTCCTTTTGTTCCCTATGGGTTCTGTCTACTCGGAGTGTTCAAAAGAAGGGAAGGGAGGTGGACAGAGCCCTGGCACTAGAAGGTCAGAGGTCTGACTTCAAATTGCCTCTGTCCACTACCAAACCTTAGTTTCCTGGGAGGTTAGATGGGCACAGGGAAGCCTGTCTCGCCAAGAGGTTGTGGTTATCTGGTGCCCTCTCAGTCTCATGGTGACACAGGTGTCCTGAGAGGCTAAGAACAGGAATGATGGCGCTGACTGTGGTGGCTTCTGGTTCAGGAGCTGGCATGCAATGCTGGCATGATGTTAGAGACTTCCTGTGACAGAGAGGTTTCTGGGAAATAGTGGTGTGCAGTAACAAAAGGAGACCAGCGTCACAGCTAGTGAATATGCCAGGTCAGAGGTCATCATGGCAACTTGCTCCACCCAGTCCAAAGGAAAATGACCAGGCACGGCCACTTTGGCTGATGGGGGGCAGGGGCAGGAAGAATGCCCAGGCACTTCGCATTGGGGGGAGGGGAGCCATATGGGAGGGCTGGAGAAAGAGGAGGGGGAAGGGAAGACAGGGAAGGGGAGGAAAGAAAAGGAGGCTCCTTGATGCGCAGTCTCAGCGCTGCACTGCAGTCTTTGTTTTCCTGACCCTCCTGCAGCCTTCAGTGGCCACCAGCTTTGCCTGGTGTTAGCTTTAGTCTCTGCCTTTGTGTCCCCAGAGTCCTAAGCAAGGCAGAGCCCAACACTAACAGAGAGCAGACTTTGAAGACGATGCCGTTCATATCTCTAAGCGAGGGCGCTACAGGGATTTCCTCATTCTTTGGCGTTCTGCAATAGGTGTTTGCTAAGATCTTTGTGGGGAGCCCAGAAACAGCCCTCAGGCTCTGGCAGCTGCTGCTTCCTTCCCCAGTTCCTGGTGGTCCTGGGCCTCAAACAGTCTCCACTTGCTCTTTAGGGTGATGCTCTACTTTTGCTGGGTAAAAACCTCTCCGTGCCTCCTCTTTGCCTTACCCCAGGTTTCTGTAAGTTTCTGTTTGCTGAGCCGAGGGTCCTTCCTCAGTCGCACAGAGGAGGCCCCGTTCTAAGCCTGTTTTCTATTCTCTGTGCTCCCCTCCCACCCCGTTCTCCAACCAGAGCCAAACCAGAAGACAATGAGCCCTAAAGGCAGAACTTCTCAGTGGTTAGAGCCAGCATCTTGGTGGGAAGCGCATCTCAGTTTCAGGCTTCGCGGCTTTCTAGCCGCATGTCCTTGGCCACTTATCTCCGCTCTCTGTGTCCTAGTTTTATTTTCTGTCGAGTGATGGTCAGTCATTTCTACTTGATTAGATTTCGGGGTCGCACCTATGGTAATGGGGATACTACTTCTAGGAAGGATTCTGGCTCTTGCGGGAAAGATGGACAAGGACGCATCATAATCCCTGACGACTGCTTTCTCCTCTTTCGCCACGACTTCCTGACAAGTGCGGAGGACCTACTCTTAACCAAGTCTGATTGAGGCTGGGCTCACGCTTTCCCTCCTTGCCCATTGAGGAGGCGACCAGAAGGCTTTCAGGACAGGCCAAGGCAGCCCCCTCACCCCCAGTCACCCTGTTGGCCACAGAAGTAGCATCCCTAGTGGTATGTTACATGCTTGGCTTCCAGGGTGGGTTGCTGCCCACCTTGGGTACTCTTTTCTACTGAGCTGACTCCAGACATGGCTTCTCTTCAGTTCCCAGTGTATGTGTGTGTGTGTGTGTGTGTGTGTGTGTGTGTGTGTGTGTGCACTGTTGTGGGTGGGTATGCACACATATGCACCATACACTGTCAGACCCTCTAGCATGAGCTCCGCCTGGAGGTGAGTACTGGACACGGGCAGGAATCTGTCTCAATCCCAGAGATGAACACGTAAGGTCACTGTAGCTCTTGTCTCTGCATGTGTGGATGGAGTCAGGCCTGGTGTGGTGACTGTCTCTCCTAGGACCTCCAGATTCTTCCATGAGCTTTGGAAACTGTGCTTGTAGGTCTTGGGATTAAAACAATAAGTTCATGAACAGACAAGAGTTACTACTATTATTTTTTTTTAATAAAAAGGGAACCTTCGGAGCCACAGGAGTCTCTATGACCTCAGCAGGTGCTGGGAGGAGAGGTTGTGTGTGCCAGAGGGAGCCTGTCTGTTGGAGAAGGTGTCACAGGACCAGCCCAGGGACAGGCTAACCGAGCCTTCTCTGAGTGAGCCTGTGGGTTAGATGTGCAGTCCAAATCACAAAACATACTTTGTTACTAGCTGAATTATGCACGTCCTTCTAAAAAAACTCGTACAATTCATATATAAAAAATACAAATGATAACAATCGAGATGTAATATGAATAAATTAATAAAATAAATTTAAATAAAATAAAATAAGATAAAAAAATACAAATGAGCCCTTGTTAGAACTATCCAAGGAGTCTAGAAAAAGAGATAAACTTGCCTGTACACACCTGTCTGCTGCTCCTCTGCAGTCCCCAGCCCGCGTGACCTTCTCTGCCATGTTTCTGCATGCTGATGTGCATTTGTAAAGTCAGTACAGATCACCGTGTGGGCTCTTTGAATACAAACAACGCCATACTGAACATACTGTCCTACGAGTCACTTCTTTCCTTTACCAGTCTGTCTTGGAATCTTCCCCTCTCCACCCCTCTGCACCCCCCATATCGGGGCCCTCTAATTTCTTACTACAGAAAAGATCTCCTCAGGCATCTTGGGTGCATGCATATGGTTTTCATGTGGGCGGGGGCTGGGAAAGGAGGCTTCTCTATTTGTGTGTGTGTGCTGCCACGTACGTCTGGCGGTCAGAGGACAACTTGCAGGAGCCAATTCTCTTCCTTCCACTACGGTCTCAGGAACTGAACTCGGGTCATCACGCTTGATAGCGAGGGCCTTTACCGATGGAGCCGCCTCGTGGGCCCGCTGTGCATTTAAAAAACTTCAACCCTCTTGTTTTGTTTTTAAAAGATTTATTTGTTTGTTTTATGTGTATGTGAGTGTGTCTGAGTGTGTGTATGTGCAACACACACACGCCTGGTGCCTGTGGAGGTCAGAAGAAGGTGCTTGGGCCCTCTCTAAGAGCAGTAAGTGTTCTCAACTGTTGAGCTATTCCTCCAGCCACCATGGGAACAGCTCCTGCCCACTCGCCACTCACCGCCCCACCCTACTCCCCAGGCCAAAGCTCTCCTACCATACCTTATCCTCAACAGCCATCTCGTCTGCCCTTCTCAGAGATCCCATGTTGATGGGTTCCATCCTATTTTCTATTTGTCCTTACTGGGATCCCCTTGGCTCTCCCACCAGTGGTTACCTGGGCCACCAGTACTTTCCAGGGACCCCGAGACCTATCTTAACACATGCAGCAGGTAACACTAGGAGTGATGACTTTATTTCAGAATGAGGAGGTTTGTTTGTTTGTTTTTTGGTTTTTTTTTTTTTTTTTTTTTTTTTTTTTTGAGAGAAACAGCTGTAGGGCTGGGAGAAACCACTGAAACACTAGAGCTCTGTTGATAACTCACTTACTGGTCTACAGTGTTGGGCTCTGGTCTGTTACTGGGGAAGCCTGGTCTCCCAAGAGCACTCTCTCGTTGGGTGGAGCAAAACACGCACATGGCTGTGTGCTTAGCTACAGTTACATTGAGAGGCAGTTGGCTGCTGTTGTGATGGGGTGAGGGAGTGGCATTTCAGCAGGTGGGGAGCCTGCAGGGGCTGGGGTGGGGGAAGGCAGGACAATCTAGCAGGGGAACACTAAGATTTAGCAGCCCACAGAGAATGATTACTGAGGCCTGTCCAGCCCAGTTTTCACAACATAAACAAACCCAGGAACTTCTCCAGCCCTGAAAGCAAAAATAAAACAAAACCAAAACAAAACTCAGTAAGTAGTTTTCAAGCATGAAGGAGGAGGGGGGTGGTGGTGGGACAAGAAAGAGATGTCTTTTTCAGGTTCTCTCTCCTCTGCCCTTGCCAAGGGAGCGTACGAGCCATCATGACTGCTCCTATTCGTTCATTCACCGTGCTTGGCATCTCCAAGAGATCTGTTTGCGATTACTGTTTCACCTTTCCAGTTGGCAAAGAAAGACGAGACAGCTTTTGACCTATGTGTGGAAGTGTCCTGTACAGATTTTCTTACTTCTTATTAAAAAGAAACAAACACACCTCAGAAACCAAACATCACGCATTTGGGAGTTCAGATAGCAAGCTGCTCATGAATCAAAAGATAACACAGCACTGGCCAGCAGGACCCAACCAAGGAAGCTTCTGATTTATTAACCTGTCTCCGGAGTAAGATAAAGTAGGTGAATCAATAGACACTGGGCCTCCGCCCCTCTGCCTGGGTCCAAGGAGGAAAGAAGCCGCGGAGAAGGAGCAGGACAAGGGACAGAGGGTGTGACAGGTAGGGGGTAAACACACAGTGTAAGGTACAGTGGTGGTGTGTTTTGTGGGAGGTGGGGTGAGTGGACTGAGAGATTGCTGGAAAGGCAGGCAGAGCGGGAAGGGTCTGCGAAGAGACTCCTGGGCTTCATGCTGTGGTTAGTGAGGGAGGGAGGTGCTGCCAATGTACGTTAGAATGATCACATCAATGCCCCGGGGTGAGTTGGAGAGGGTCAGGACGGGCAGGAAGGGGACTGGCAAGGCGGCTGCGTTTCTTATCCAAGTGCAGTTGTGAAATGTTGAATTGAAATTGCACCTGGGATGGTGGTAATTATATCTAGAATTTATTGGGCATTCACTGCGTACCAAAAACTATTCTAGAGAACTCGTAGGACCTCAAGAAGCATAGGAGCCATCACTCTCTTTAGCTTACAGATGAAGAGCAAGATTGTGATCTAGCAAGTTTGTCATTAGGCCACTTACAGGGTTGGGAAAATCTAAGGTGAACAACAGTTTGGGGTGCAGATTTGGAGACATGAGAAGAGAATGAATTTAGTTGGGGCTGTTGATTTGAGGGGCTGCTGATTTGAGGGGCTGTTGATTTGGGGCCATGGAGCTCCAAGGAAGTTGTCTATTAAAAAAAAAATCCAATGAGAGGGTTATGAACCTTAAAGGGAAGATTCTATGAACTCTAAGGGAGTCCTAAGGTACTATCCATGGAACACACACACACACACACACACACACACACACACACACACACTACGATTCTATCTATAATAAAGTATCTTATTTTACATGACTTTTTGGGAGTCTTCCAACACAACTGGATACGGTACACAGCTCATCGAAGCTAATCAACAATTCCTTCAAGAGACCTTCCTCCCCCCTTCCCTGTCATTAACACCATCTTGAGAAAAACAAGCTCATATTGTATAGAAAAAAAATGTTGAAAGCCTGGGGGTGGGGGGAATCCAGAGACATTTCTACTATGGGGGATCCATGGTCATAGTCATTAAGTAGCTAAGCTGGTAGACTCTTAATTGATTCTTCTTTTCGGTCTACTTGTGGGAAACAGGTTACCCTGAGGATGTACAGGGAGGAAACACACACCAAGCTGTCTCTCTGGAACTTTTCCAGTGCTTCAGCGGGATGGAACTGGATTCTGCCATATCTATAAGGCTCCAGCTTTGGTGGAAGTCACACAGAGGACCTGTGTAATAAATTCTCACCACTGCCTGGAAAAACAAGGAAAAAACAATAACAACCCGGCAAACCTCCATGTCTAATGGGGACTTGTGAAGCAGATGCTAAAACCACGGGCTGGCTGTCAGGTTGACAAACGAGGCTTCTCATTTGAAAGGCACTTAGGAAGATGAATTTAGAAGTTGGAGAAGAGCCACCGTCAGCCAGCGGTGGGTACCTCCCGCCCAGGGGTGGGGCCTTTCTATCTGGGAGGGGAGGAGGATAATGTTTTCTTGTGGACCTCAAGGGGTTTCCTTCCATATGTTGGGAGCATAGCTAAATACCAAAGCAAAGAGGAAGGGCGAAGGGTGAAAGCCTTCCGACAGCAAAGCATGATTGTCAGTCACAGCAGAATTAGTGAAGGCCTGATGTTGTTGACAAGGTGTCTGCCTGTGACGCCCACGCTGGAGATGGTTTGATAGCTTGGTACTTTCACATGGCTTTGCTCAGTTACCAGGGATCTACATCCACTTCCACGGCCTGTCTCCAGTGGTGGTGGGGGCTCTGGGTTATTGCATGGGCTCCTAGAGAGCCGAGCTATCCAAGGGAGTATTTTTTCAGGCAGGGACATGCCTTGGTCTAATTGGGTTTAAGGCAAATGCAGATTTAGAAAAGCAATCTTTGCTCTGGTATTTAGCTCAAGAGCATGTTCTTTTGGGATCATAGTATAAATAAATAAATTCGAAAGCATGTGTGTAATTATGTGGATTTTTACTGTAGAAGATGAGTTCCCCCCCCCCCCCCATTCAGCACTGGCTGCTTCCAGGCACAAGAGCCTCTTAGGGCCCCTACTCTGGAGTCAACTGTCCTAGTGTGAATCACATGGCCCTTCTAGAATAGGCTTTCTGTTCCACACTGTCTTGTCACCTCCGGCCCACTCGAACGGTTCCTTGTACTCTGTGTTATTGCGCTCTTGCCTTGAGAAGGATGCGGCCACCATATTTCACCCATGAGCCACAGATTCTGCAATCACTTGACGATTATTAGATATTTACCACCAAGAAAAAGGATCAATTCTGATTGTCACGTGGGGATCCAATTAACCCCCATCGAACAACGGTCCCCTCATCTCAGAAATGACAAAATGAGAAAGAAAAATGACTCATGTCATTCATGAGATGCCATGTTTGAGCACCGCGGTCCCTTTGGTAGAAAGAAAATGTACAGCTGAGAGTCAAACACCAAGGGAAACTGACGTGACAAGGTTTCCCCCCATTGTTAAAACAAACACCCGCCTGGAGCTTCTAGGGGAGCCAAAACTGGGCCTGCTCTCCTTGACCAGTTACTCCTCCCCCTCCCCCAGCTTCCCCCTTCCCCCCATAACCACTCAACAAATATTTGCTGAACAAATAAATAGACCAAAGCCACGTTACAAAAGACGTGAAAAGCTGGAAAAGAAAATGAATCATTCATAATTGCCCCACTGTGGGTATTTTGGCTTATTTCCTTCAAGTCTTATTTCCCGTGAATATGCTCTTTTCTATACATGTAAACATAATGTATTATTAGATTTAGCTCCGGGATGTGTTTTTGCATTTTCTCTATTAATATGAATGAAATGATGAAACGAGATGATGCGTAAATGCATTGAGGACTGTAAAATGTTTAACAAATATCTTATTATCAGCTGTAATAATCAGAGAAACACTGAAAGGAATGAGGTTGAATTCGCCACCAATACCCTTCAGTGCAAACAGCCACTCTGCCCTGGGACGCTGCTGTGAACAGGTTTCTCCTCTTCATCCTGCTCACCACGGGGGGCCCCTCTGTCTCATCTTGGCAAGAGAAACACCCGACTTAAGCTTCTGAGGAATCATCAGCTCCAGCTTCCCACCCAGCCTAGAATTTTCTTCCATGTCACGAACGGAGAGTAAGGAGGGAGGAATAACCTTGTCTCTCAGTCTGTTCAACAGCAGCAGCCTCCATGAAGGCTCCCTTCTCCAACGTTCGTTAGCGGGGAGAGAAGCTATCGGGCAGGCGCTGAAGAGCGCTGTACACTCTGTGCTAGGAGTAAGGTAGACCCCAGAGGGCTGTTGCCGCAGCCAAGGGAGGCACATCCAGCCGACCACAAAGTCAGCTCTTTTTGAGCATCCAAGAGTTCCCTGGCACATCTGTTGGTCTAACTTGCGCTTGGTTCTTTGCAGCCCCAGGGGCTTGCTCCCACTGCACAAAGGACTGCTGAGGGAGCTCTCCTCGGCCACACCCCAGCCTCTTCACCAGTTCTCCATCTGGGCCTCTGCAGGTGTGAACTAACACTGATAGTTTCCAACAGATCATGGCTATATCCTTAGGGCAACACACTCTAGCCCCTCACAAAAGAAAGGGTCACCTTGAAAAACCAAGGTGTGAAAAGAATGAACTCTTCGTTTTAGCTATACTTGAGGGTTGATGGGGATTGTTCTCCCAGGCTCTTTAGAGGTAGAGGAGCTCCACTTCTATAGGTACCAGGGGCATACCCTGATGGGTTTCACATGGACCACACCCTCTCACACGAACCACACCCACTCACAGGACCACACCCACTCACATGGACCACGCCCCCCGCAATGGACCACACCCACTCACGTGGACCATACCCACTCACAGGACCACACCTTCTTTGGGTATCCATTGTTTTCACTTTTCTGACACTGCTCAATTCCTTTCCATTACCTTCCTTCGTTGTCCCTCTAAATCCCACTGTAAAATTCCCAGCTAAGGGCCATTCACCCTGGACTCTTGACTCTACTGTAGTATTACTGATGGAGATGTGGCCTCTACTCTTTAACTGGGCTTGTTTACTTTTGGAGGTATCCAGGAGCCCACTGAAGCTAAGAGCTGATGTTTCAGGTTCTTTTAGGCAGTCTGGCTGTCTGCCTATACTGGGCAACTCAGATGCTCACTTTCTTTCTTTCTTTTTTCTTTTCTTTTGTTTTTTTTTTTTTGTTGTTGTTGTTTGTTTGTTTTTGTTTTTTGTTTTGTTTTGTTTTGTTTCTAGACAGGGTCTCTCTGTGTTAGCCTTGACTGTCCTGGACTCACTTTGTAGACCAGGCTGGCCTCGAACTCACATTCTTGATAGTCACATCCTTAGCCTGAAACTTGGCCCAGCTGTCCGCCTTGCCCTCAGGAATACTTGCTGTTTGCTGGTGTCTGCAGAGTCCTCTCAGAATCTGTGCCCTTGCCCCAAAGCCATCATACCACTGTATACACTACAGTGGAGGCTGACCTTGTCCTGAACTAGCTGCCCAGGCCTATGCACAGGACAGGCTACGAATGAGACCTGCAACATTCACACTTCCTCAGAGACTTAAAAAAAATATAACTAGTTTACCGATGGATCTAAAACCAGTTTTAAACTCAGAATATCACTTTAGAATGTGGCTAAAGAGCTGTGGTCAGTACCAGGTGGAAGATGACAGCAGAGGCAGGCTCTAACAGAAGCCTGCTCTGTAACCATAGCCCAGCCCGCCACCACACACTCCTGCCTCATCCAGCAAACTGTCTTGGGTGACCCAGCCGGGACACTTTTATTCCAGGCAAGCATCCGTGAAGTTGGAGAGAAGCAGGGTTTGTCTCACTACTGTTCTGCCTGGAGACTGCCTCTCCACCGAGTTTGAGAAGGTCTCCCTTCTGAACTGTAAAACCTACTTTAAACATGACTGGTGCCTGCTGCTCCCTGCTTTTCTGCAGACCCCGCTGGCTGGGTGGGGCTCTGCCCAAGACTATATCAAAGGGTGGGTGGGAAGCTCACAGGAAGAACCTTTGCTCTTTCTAAGGGGGGAGGGTTTGTGATTGCGCCCCCTCCTCTGCTCCGTCCTTTTTCTTTCGTCGACCACTTCGGATTTCATTAACACAGATGATAAGACTATGCACCGTGGCTCAGCAGTTTGTTTTTTTTTTAACATTCACAGGCAAAAATTAAATAATGAAAAGGAGTGGTGGAATGTTTCTGGGGGGTGGGGTGGGGAAGAAAACCCAACCTTTAGTGAGACAAAAGAGTATGTTATGATTTGTACAGGTGATTTAGGAGTCTCCAGAAAGTTCTGGAGAATTGGCGAAGGCGGTTACTTAGCAGCTTCCCTGATTTCTGAGGAAAGCCATTTGTGACACCCAGTTCAGTTCCAGCCAGAAGTGGGCACCTCATTTGTCCTCCGAGTGCTTCTGAGGTAGCTGAGCTAACCTGAAGACCCCTGAGCTGGGGACTACGGGGAACTTACCCTCTGCTCTTGCGTGGCCACGAAGGTCTGGAACCCCGGCGCCACCCCAAAGCCCAGCTCTTGGATGAAAGGCGGCTCAGATTGACTGTGAATCTGAACCTTCACGCCTGCTTCAAACGTCGTTTCCTCTGAAAGAACAAATATGGAGAGAGCCATGGGTCAGCGAAGGCTGGGGCTCATAGGGTCCTGGGGATAGGAAACTCTAGGGAACACTACAGGGATCCTGTGGTAGGGATAATGGCTCCCCATCTTCCACACTGAACCCCCAGTCTGTGACTTTCCACAGAGATGGGACCAAGTGAAGGGACCCCAGGATGGAGAATGACCTTCAGCGAGCGGGTACATTCAGGGCAGTTCTAGGGGTCCTTGTGAGATGGGGCCGAGACCAGAGGCAGAGAAAGAAGGTAAAGAGACTATGCTGCCAGCTTTAAAGAGGGGGCAGAAGTCACCAGCGAAAAGATGAATGAAGCTTCTAGAAGCTGGAAAGAGCCGGGGCATGGATTTCCTGCAGATCCATCAAGGCAACATGGCATAGCCTTGCTGTCAGCCTTGGTTTTATAAACCTAGGGAAGCCCACTTTAGAATTGTGACTTTAGGAAGTGTGCGTGTTTGTGTGTGTGCATGGTTGTGTGTGTGTGTGTATGAGTGTGTGTGTATATCCGTGTGTGTGTGCACGTGTTTGTGTGTATCTGTATGGTTGTATGTGCATGTGTGTATGGTTTTGTGTGTGTGTGTGTGTGTGTGTGTGTGTGTGTGTGTGTGTGTGTGTGTGTAGCTCACCTGTGTGGGAGCCTGTGCAAGTCAGAGGTTGAAGTCAAGATGCCTTTCTTCAATTGCTTTCCATATCATGATCATCATCATTAATTATTATTTTAAGATAGCATCTCTCACTGAACTTGCTGCTCAAGATTTCTGCTATGTCAACTAGCCCCTGAGACCCACCTGTCTCTAATCTACAGTGCTGGGGTTACAGGTGCACACCGCTGTACCCAGCTCTTTCACATGGGTTCTGGGTAACAGAAGGGACATCTTCATTCTGACATAAGTATTTCACCTACTGAGTCATCTCCTGACTGCACCGTAAGACTTTTTAAAATTTTATCTATCTATCTATCTATCTATCTATCTATCTATCTATCTATCTATCATCTGTCTGTCTATCTGCCTTTTGAGGCAGGGTAGCACTATGTAGCTTTGGCTGTCCTGGAACTCACTCTGTAGACCAGGCTGCTCTCAAACTCACAGAGATCTACCTGCCTCTGCCTCATAAGTGCTGGGATTAAAGGCGCCACTAAACATGCCTAGAATAGTTTTTAAAGATTTATTTTTTAAGGTGTGTGTGTGTGTGTGTGTGTGTGTGTGTGTGTGTATGTGTGTGTGTGCACACTCGCATGTGTGATTGCAGAAGCCAGAGGAGGCAGATGCAGTTAAAGGAGACTGTAACCTACAGGCACGCTATGGGTGCTCTTTCTCTGGAAAAGCAGTGTGTGCCTTTAACCAGTGAGCCATCTCTCCGGCCTGTGACCTTAGAATTCTAAAAAATCATGTTGTTTTTTACTTACAGCAGGAATGTGAATCTAATTCAGGCCAATTAGGTTTCCTCCCTGTCTCAGTCACCGTATTTATAAAATGTGATTATGCGACTAGAAACATCGCTTCCCGAGCTCCCATCCAGCCTCCTGGACAAATTCTCTGAAGCTCTTATATTTTATTTGCTAAATTCTACACTGGTCCATGAGCTGAAGATGAGAATGTCAGGAAGAGAAAAACAGTGTGTAGCACTAGAAATGAAAACACAGGGCTTGCTTGAATGCCTACCTCCTCGGAGCTGCAAGAGATAGGCAGCCAAAGCAGAGGCCGACCTGACAGCCTGGGCGGGAGAAATGGCTCTTGGCAGTAAGAAGTGACTGGAGGGGCACAACTTGGCTTCTCAGTAAGTTTGTGCTCATTGGTGGTGGAGCGGAGCATGCACCAAGGGGTGCACAGCAGTGCACAGATGACGTTCTGACGTGCAAACATAGATAGCTCTCCCCATTGCTTATGAGGAGCCTGGCTCCACAGCCATACCCTTCTGCCCTCTACTTCCAGCCTTGCTCTGGGCACAGCTCTGTTCCACAGCACATGTGCTCAGGCCTCCCCAGGCTGCTGGAATTGGCTGTTGCCGTTTCCTGTTGTACACAGGCACATGGATCGCCTGCCTCTAGTGCTCTTCTGCTCTGTCCACCCGATCCTTCCAGAATTTGCCTTGAAGAACCCAGTCTCTCAACTCCATCCAGAACTTCTCTTGATCTGCCTGCTAGAGCTTCTGCCACGCTCTGTGACTGTCCCAGGCTGTCTGGGCATCTTGAAGCCCAGAGCTGAGTCTTTTTGTTTGTTTGTTTGTTGTTTTGTTTTGTTTTTTTCTGAGACAGGGTTTCTCTGTGTAACAGTCCTGGCTATCCTGAACTCACTGGCTGGCCTCGAACTCACAGCAATCCACCTACGTCTGCCTCCCAAGAGCTGGGATTAAAGGCATGCGCCACCGCACCTGGCTCTGTAGCTGAGCTTTTGTCAGTGGGTTTCCATCACGGTCTTTACCAGGGCGCCCAGGGACACCTACCGAATGAGTGAGTGGGGGCTCTGGACTTAAAGCTTATCCATTTACTAATAGGCAAGGGCAGTTGGGATTCCAAATTAAATGCTTCAAAAGAAAACAATGGGGAGGGGGTGGTACACGTAGAAAGGAGGGATGCTGGGATGGAGGGTGAGTCTTAGGGAAGGAGGAAGAATATGTAAGTGCTGGGCCCATGGCTGGGGAGGACATCAAAACTGCTAGAGAAGAAACCGTCTGGCGGGGGGGAGGCAGACACAGGAAGATTAGGACTACAGAACGTGTGGCAGCTACTGACCGAGGCAGGCTTGGATTGCTCTATGGTTTGCAGCTGGATAAGACTCCAAGGTCAAGGGTGTATATATTTAGGGCCCAGCAGGCAGAAAGAACTGGAGAAATTATTTAGATGAGGCATCCGGTGGCTGATAGGGGGCGTTGTAAAGAGAGGACCTTTGCCAGGATATGGCTTCCAATAGGGCTTCATATACTGGGAAAGAGTCATGGGAAGCTGTGTATACATCCTCCCTCTTTCCAGTCGGCCAACTGTTCTGTGGCTTCTTCACCTAGAGTGCCCTATCTGTGATGGTTTGAATGAAAATGGCCTCCATGGGCTCTTACGTTTCACTGCTTTGTCTCCAGTCAGTTGAACTGTTTCGGAAGGATTGTGAGGTGTGGCCATGTGAGAAGGAGTAGATCACTCTCTGAACATAGGCTGTGAGGTTTCAAATGCCTGCACCACTCCCAGTTAGCTTCCTCCCCTCCTCTCCTCCCACCCTGACCCCACATCCTGCTTGTGGATCAAGATGTAAGCTCCCAGCTACTGCTCCAGCACCACGCCTGTCTGCCTGCTGCCATGTTCCCTGCTATGATGCTCACAGACTCACTCTCTGAAACTGTAAGCCACAATAAACTTTTCTATAAGCTGAGTGTGGTGTCCCTTTACAGCAATATAAAGGAATGACTACACTATCCAATCAAGTTCCTGGTCACCTATGGTTTTATAGCACCATCTCCTATAGCTGATGACGTTGCTCACTGGCGGCGAGACACAATTCCTCAGGAGAAGAAACCTGTTCTTATTCCTCTCTGCCCCTGGCTCACCCACGGCTGGCAGATTCTCAATGGAGGTTTTTAGGTCAAGAAGGAAACCGTGAGGGAGAGTAGGGTGCCCAGTGGTCACTTACGGAAGCGATGCTCTCTAAATCCTGCCTAAGAGAGGGGATGAGGAGCCCAAGGACGGGCCGAGGCAGGAGAAGCAGTTGACCACGGCAGCATGCTGAAGTTACAAGGATGCTTGGGCTGTGAGGAAGCGAGTGCTAGTGGGGAGCCCTGGGAAGGAACTGGCAAGCTGCCCGAACTTGTTTCTAGCTAGTGGAAGCTGCAAGACTGCCTGCTACACAACTGGGCTTAGGAAATCTTCTAGCCAGTAACGATGGGCTCAAAACACACATGGCTTGTGGCCTCCAGGATGAAATGAGAAACGAAGTTTTTCTGTTGGAAAACGCCATGAGTAATGGGCAAAACAATCGGCCCTGGGGAGCCTGACAAGGAAGAACTTCCCGGGATTAATCAGTCTGGGTCAGGGGTTTGCGAGACATCCTGGTTGATTCTAGAAGCAATAGTAGTTGTAGCAGAGAGAGTAATGCTAAAACAGCCTCATTTTATTTTACGTTATCAGCAATTGGATGGATAAGAGGAGAAGATGGATGTTTCTGTGTTCTTTCCACCTCATCCCTTCCCCCCAACCCCCGCCTTGTGTATGCATTGCATTCGTGCTGTATATACATGTTTGTATGCATGTGTGCAGGTATGCATGATGCACGGACACTTGCATATGGTCATTAGGTGTCTTCATTAATTGCTTTCCAAATTATTTTTTAATATTTAAGTCTCAGTCTCTCCCCACGCCCCCCCCCTGTGTGTGTGTGTGTATGTGTGTATGTGTGTGTGTGTGTGTGTGTGTGTGTGTGTGTGTGTGTGTGTACTGTTCTCTAGGTTGTTTGTGACTGGCCACCCCCTCTAGCCCCTGCTCCTCTCTTCACCCTGGTTTTCATTATCTCCTAAACCTGGTACTTTACTGAGAGTTATCAAATACAGTTGTTAGAACTAAACACCCCCAGAGCACCCTCTACCCCGACCCCAGGATCTATCACTAGAGATTCTGACTCAGGCATTATGGGAAGAGCCAGCGCCTTCATTTCCAGGAATTCCGTTACAGGTCACCTGAGCCATGTTTGGAGAGACAGCGATACAACCCGAGAGTGCATGACTTGCCCAAACGACTTGCCCAAGGTCACAGAGCGAGGCAAGGGCGCAGCCAGGGCTTAGAGCAGTCTCTTGCTTTTTAGCCTGGCATTCTCTTCTTCCTCGCTGTGAGTGTGGTTCATTCCTTGTGAGCAGGGCCTGTGTAGCTCTTGGGGTCTGAGTAGGAGTGAGGAACAGGTGTGTCTTCTTCCTTGTCAGATCCCCAACTTCCCCAATACAGGGCAGCTGACAGAGCAGAACTCCATTAATGCTGAATGAACAAAGGAGTGGAGGCCTAACCTCCACAGCTGCCTGCTGTTCCCTGCCTTGTGACCTGATGCAGCCACCCAGGTTCTGGAGGAATGGGGTGGGGGGGGGGGGGGGTGGGGGAACCCCAGCACCCTAGGAGCTACAGGTTCCACCTGCTGAGATGGCAGGTGAGACAGCCTACCTAACAGCCAAGATAGGAATAGTATCTGGGACCATGTACATAGAACAAAATGCCAATGCGGGCCCTTCGTTGAAGAACAAAACAAAACAAAACAAAACACCGTAAAAATGATAGAATGGCAAATGTACTCATAAAAAATAAACTCCAAATAAAAACTCCAAGAATCCCCAGGTGGTCGTGCCAGCATCACACCAAGCTGGTGGCCCCTTCTGAGCAGGGACCCAGGAGGACTGCCCTGATAGCCCTGCTGGTGCTCACATCACCAAATACTACAGCACCACCTCCTTCCAAGGCGCAGGCCCCTAGGGTTGTGAAGGATTTGTTTACCCGTCCTTGAACGCCAGGATTCAAAGACCCAGAGATAGAAAGCGTGAGAGAACAGAGACAAAAGGAAAGCTCCCCCATACCCAGCGCGAGGAAGCCCATGCTAATTGGGATGGCGCCGGAACCCTAGATAGCTTAACATGACTAGTTGTGCTGAATCACGCGGAGCACGGTCCCGCTGAGTTCCGCCTGCCGAAGGCAGGCTCCGCCAGACTGCTCTGGGAGCATGGCCTGGCATGCACAAGGTGAGATTTACCTGGGGGAGGTGTTTTCTGTGCACGCAGAATGGATTTGGGAGCTCTGCGGGAGGAGGCAGGGGTGATGGGCAGAATGCATAATGGGGCAGGGAAAGCACAGGGCAATAAAAGAAGCTTAAATCTTTAATCTTTGCAAATTACAGGAAACACGAGGCAGAAATAAGCACTGGAGAGAAGGAGGAAGAAAAGCAGGCTCTGAAAAGCGGAGGGAATTTTCTAGGCTCAGGCAAGGGATGTGTCATTATAAATCGATCTTGTTTTAGACAAAACTGACTTTATAACAGTGACGATGTCGGGTGGGGGTGGGGAGGGAGCGGGGAGCGCGGGGCAGCTCCAGACAGGAGGCTGGCACTCTAGAGGAGATGTCTCCCAGGGCAGGAAGGCCCGTGCAGGATTGCTGCTGCTCAGCCTGTGCCTTGGTGCCTCCCAACGACTCTCTGACCTGGGAGTTCTTGAGGCCTATGACTGGGGACTTACTGGTGGGTTCTCTCTTGCCCTCTGGTATCTGGTTGTGGAGGCAGTAAAGGAATGGTGGATCAGTTAGGAAGCTGCTAGGATGGAGGAGTCTCAGGCCGAGGTGTTCAGCCCCCTGTGCTGGCGAGTTTTTATGGCCAACTGGGAAGAAAGAAACTTAATCAAGAAACTGTTTCCACAGAACTGACCTCTAGGCGAGTGGAGCATTTTATTGATTGATGACTGATGTGGAAGGGGCCAGCTTCCCATGGGCAGTGCCACCGCTGGGCTGGTAGTCCTGAGTGCCAAAAGAAAGTAGCCCGAGAAAGCCAAGAGGAGCAAGCCAGTAAGCAGCACTCCTCAGTGGCCTCTGCATCAGTTCCTGCCTCTATGTTCCTGCCCGGACTTCTCTGAGAGATGGACCACTATGCAGAAATGTAAGCTGAAAGAAACCCTTTCCTTTCCAAGTTGCTTTTGGTCATGGTGTTTATCACAGTAACAGAAACCTTAGCACAGCTTCTATTTGTCGGGTCACTGTGGTCAGCTTTGTGTCACTCTAGAAGGCCACGGCTCAGCCTGGGGGGTGGGGGCTGGAAGTTTGGGAGAGCTCTCACTGTGTCTTAGTTTGTGTCTCTGTTGCTGTGATAATATACACTGACTGGAACCAAGTTGGGGAAGGAAAGGGTCATCTGGTTGACAGTTACAGTCCATCATCTGGGGGGGGCGTGGGGGGGTGGAGCCAAGGGAGGAATGCAAGGTGGGAGCCTGAAGCAGACCCCACAGTGGGCTACACCCTCTCACATCAATCATTAATCAAGGAAATGCCCCACAGACACTGCTGCAGACAAACACAACGTAAGCCATTCCTCAGAGGAGGTTTCCTCTTCCCACTGCAGTTCCTGTCAAATTGTCACCTGTTGTCACTCTTTTCTGTTAGCAGCTCCTAACCCTTCTTCCCGAGTGGGTAAGGCCTCAGTCCCAGACACTGCATGGTCTGGAGCAGCTTTCCTAAACACTGTAAATAGTCCTGGATGAACCTCTCCTCCTATTTGAGGGTACCTCTGTGCTCTGCCAGGGTTCTGCTTGTCAGAGCCCCCATGGGATCTCACTTAATCTGAGGGACAGCATAGTTCCTATTGGGCCACTATTCCTGGAAGAACTGCCATTTTGTTTGGGCATCCTTAAGGCTACAGGCCTCACCCTCTGCAGTTTCCATAGCTTGTTCTTGACTTGCATTAACTCTGTCTGTAGATTCCGTTACTAAGCCTAGATCAAGCCCTCACCTTCCTCTACATACCCCTTTGGGGGTCACCCCTGAGACGGTGCACTCCTTTCCCAAATGAGTGGGAGTCAGGTGTTTTGAGCAGGCAGACATGGCTCTTCTACCTGGGCGAGAGCTACAGAGAACCTAGGATGGTGGGTGAAATGCTCGGAGGTCCCAGGCTAGGGCAGGGTGACATCAAATCCACCTCTCAGATCTCTCACAGGTGATTTACTTTCCTGGAGTTCCATTTTCACACACACACCCCCCCCATCTGTAAATGACTGTGAGATCATGAGTTTTCTTCGGGGGTTGGGGGGGGATCATGTGGCTTGAAAGACAGAGGCGATGCTAAGGAAGGGCTCAGTCATATACTGCCCCACTAATACCACACTGTCACCATAGAGTCAGTGTTTCTAGCTTGTGTCCTATCATTTGCTGTCTCCCATTCCTCTTTGTTTGGCCTAGCCCTTCCTCAGTTCCTCTTGGCTAGCCTCTATCCATCTCTGTCGCTTCTCCCTCCAAGTTGTCCTTGCACCACTCAGTGCCCAATATCTAGGACTTTATCATCTTGATCTTTTATTGTCATGTTAGTTGACCCTTGAAGATCAAGTGACTCTTTGTGGATGCCGATACTTCTTCTTGTGGGCATTTTTGTTGGTCAAAGAGCAGGGGTCTAGCAGCAAAGCTGATAGGGTCTACATCCTTTAAAAGCTATGCTAGGCATGTGTGGGGCATAGCAGCAAACAGGGACACACATTGTAGGGGTAAAATCAATGCCACATCCTATATGTAATTTATATTCTACAATTAATGATGGGCTATAGGCGAACTCTAGGTGCCCTTCTCCCTGCCTTCTGGGAATGACACCTGCCAACACTCTCCAGAAACTGCACCGGAACAATTAGATACAATTAATGCCCAATGAGCCTCTGAGATAAAACAACTTCCTTGGAGATTCAGCCTCCTGGACCCAACCTGCTGGAAGATCTGCATTCCTGAGACTCACAACTTTCCCTGGAGATCCAGCCTCCACCCAACCTGCCTGAAGGACCACATTCCTGAGACTCACAACCCCCCACTTATGGTTTTGTCTTTACGTCCCTGTGACCCCCACTCCTAATTACAGTTTTTCCTTATAAACCCATTACCCTTGAAGCTCCGGTATCACTCTCCTATCCTGCTCCATCAGGAAGGATTGTGATCCGAAGCCCTGAGGCCATAATACAGGACCCTGTGTTTGTTGCATCGGTATCGAGTCTTGGTGGTCTTTTTTGGGGGTCTCGCCATCTGGGTAATCTTGGCATAACAATATGATGTCATGTCTGTGTTTCTTGTATGTACTAGGAGAAGTAGGGGAGGGGACAGGGTATGTCTTTCTTGGAAGGGAGTACTGGGAAGCCTCAGGCCACAGCATTTGTACTATAAGCCCAAATAAAAGGAATAGAGAACCTATGAAATGACTCAGGGCAAGCCTTCTCAGTGGAGTGCATAGCAAGTTCAAATGTTGAGAACACAGGGTGCACTTGGCCTAGACCAGCACCAGCAAGGTTGTTGAAATGACTCAGATGTGGCCAGAAGTCTGCTGGCCATTTCATTTATTCCTCAAAGGTACTCTGGGAGATAAGCGCCCCCATTGTATAGAGGGGTATGCCAGAGATCAGAGGTGTTGCATGGCCTAGCTACACAAAGACAACCTAAAAATCAATCCTTGGCCCCTCTACTCCTTGCCTTCCTGTAGCTTTATGTAGACCCTTGGTGCCTTTAGTATTCCTGGCCATGGTCTGCACTGGGTTGGGGTCCATTGAGACTCTGTAGGCCAGGATCCCTAGCTTCCAAATTTTCAGCCTCTGTGACACAATATTGGCAGGGGAACAGTAAGCTTTGGCTTTTCACAGACCAACTGGATCTTTCCAGTCATACTGTGGCAGCTGCCCATGTCTCTGTCCCACTGGATTTTATTCTTTCTTTTTTTAATGTTATGTTTATTTTTTTCTGATGAAGAAATCAAAACCTAGGGAAACTGACTGAGCCAGCCCAGAGCCTAGGATTTGTGGCTGCATAGGATTTTGGTTTGAGAAGAGCTCTAGAACCTTCCATCTAGTCAACAGATTTTGCAGTTTTCAGCTGAGAAGGCTGAGGCTCGCAGAGGAGGGAGTGGCCAATGGTACCCTAGCAGGTGACAGCCAAGCAACATCAGCATCCAAATGTCTTGGCTTCTCACCTCCCACTGTCCTTTATCAATTGACCACATGATTCATTGGCTCCAACAAGATGCTCATAGTCCAAGCTGGACAGGGATGAAGAGGAGAATAGTTTACAGTGGGCTTGGAAGCTCCCGATCTTTCATCTTTTAAGTTTAGGCAAGCTCAATGAAAGTTTAACAATGACCATAGTGGGGACTAGAGTCTCAGCCCTGGTACTTGAGAGACCAGGTAAAAAGGAACTGTTCAATGTTCTTTGAGTTTAACCAGAAGCATTGTTTCACTCCTTGTGTCTGTACAGGCACCTGAGAGATCAGAGGGCTCCAAGGTCTTTGAAGGGAGACAAGCAGGCTCATCAACAGAAACGTGGGCATTGAAATCAGTGATCTGAGTCTGATTTCCAGTCACAGGACACAAGAACTATACGGTCTCAGGTAGGTTACATTGCCTCTCTGAGCCTTATACCTTTTTTTCTTTTGTTAAAACAAAGATGGGGCTGATCTTCTGGGTTAGCTTCAGATCTAACTTTCTGTGAGCTGGGGACTGTGGTGGTCCATAAGCTCATATATTTATTTGAATGCTTTCTTACCAGAGAGTGGAACTGTTTGCAAGAATTAGAAGGATTAGGAGGTGTGCCTCTGTTGGAGTAGGCGTGGCCTGGTTGGAGTAGGTGTGGCCTAGTGGAGGAAGTGTGTCACTGTGGGTGGGCTTTGAGGTCTCAAAGGTTTAAGTACCAGGTCCAGGCTTTCCCTGCCTGCTGCCTGTAGATCAGGATATAAAGCTCGCAGCTACTGTTCCAGGGCTGTGTGTGCCACCACGTTCTCTGCCATGTTGACAATGGACCAAAGCTCTAAAAGTATAGGCAAGCTTCCAGTTAAAGGGTTTCTTTTTTAAGACTTGCCTTGGTCATATGCCTCTTCACAGCAACCGAACAGTGACTAAGACAGGGGTGACATGTAAATCTCTTAACCTCACTGCATCTTACTTGAAAAAAATAGATTTAAAACATAGACCCGGCTGTTCAGAGCTTATATCAAGTCAGATGGGGCTGATTTTTTTTTCCAAATCAGGAAACCATGAGCTGCTGTCTATCTAAAACTGGAGAGTTCATGTCTTGTTCTTTCTCTTTATTTATTTCTTTATATATATATATATATATATATATATATATATTTTTTTTTTTTTTTTTTTTTTTTTTTTTTTTGAGACAGAGTTTCTCTGTGTAGTTTTGGCTGTCCTGGACTCCCTTTGTAGACCAGGCTGGCCTCGAACTCACAGCAATGCGCCTGCCTCTGCCTCCCGAGTGCTGGGATTAAAGGCGTGCGCCACCACGCCCGGCGTTGTCCTTTCTCTTTATTCCTGCCTGGGAGACAGACTCAGGAAGGTCGTAGCCCTGAGTAAGAAAGTCCCAAACCAGAATGAGACGGGCAAGAACAAGCTCCATTGCTCCCAGGTGACAGTTTTGGGGCTACCTGAGCTTCTGGTGTAAAGGAAAATCAATACTGGGTCCCCTTGCTGGATGTCTGTCCTGGGCCAGGGTGACACACTCAGCACAGTGTTCTGGAAGGTGCTATTGAGTGGTTCTAAGAGTGTGCTGAAAGCTGAAAGCTCCAGCCCCTACTGAGGAGTCTTGGAAAACACTAGTATTTTAAAGACCATATAGGACATCCTGTAGGAAAAATGTGACGCTTTGTCGAGCTGTTACCCAAAGCTATTTTCTTTTTTTTTTCTTTTTTTGGCTTTTCTAGACAAGGTCTCTCTGTGTTAGCCTTGGATGTCCTGGACTCACTTTGTAGACCAGGCTGGCCTCGAACTCACAGTGATCCACCTGCCTGTGCCTCCCGAGTGCTGGGATTAAAGGCATGCACCACCATGCCCGGCCAAAGCTATCTTCTTAAATATATTTTCTTCTCTTTCTCCCTCTTTCTTTTTTTTCCCTTTCTGTGTTGACTCTCTGTCTCTGTCTCTCCTCTCCCTCCTCTCTCCTGTGTGTGTCTGTCTCTGTCTCTGTCTCTGTCTCTCTCTGTCTCTCCTGTGTGTGTGTGTGTACACATATGTGTGTGCAGGTGCCCATGGAGACTATAGAGAGCGCTGGTGTTACAGGTAGTTGTGAGCCGCCCAATGTAGGTGTGAGGAACCAAACTCAGGTCCTCTGCAAGAGCTCTTAACAGACACAGCCATCTCTCTAGCCCCAGACATTTTTTATTTTAAAGTGGAAAGGGCTAAGGTAGACCCAGTCAGATGTGGATTCTAATCCTGGTTCCAAAACTTCTTAGCCAGGACCATGGGAGAGGTGTGCTTCCTGACAGCTGTTAAACGCACTAACCTGTGAAAGGGTTAGAACTTCCTTGGGGTGTGTGTGTGTGTGTGTGTGTGTGTGTGTGTGTGTGTGTGTGTGTGTGTGTGTGTGAACTATACTTCCATTTCTGCTAGACAGAATCTTTGCAAAGCACGCATCAGTGAATGTGCCAGGTATGGAGTTCAGTGTAGTTTCATTACCAAAAGATTTACTCCAAAGATTAAACAAAAACAAAAACAAGCCAGGCATGGTGGCATTTGCCTTTAATCCCAGCACTCCGCAGTCAGAGGCAGGTGGATCACTGTGAGTTCAAGGCCATCCTGGTCTACAAAGCAAGTCCAGGACAGCCAAGGATACACAGAGAAACCCTGTCTCAAAAAACCAAACCAAACCGAACCAAAAACCAAAACCAAAAATGTTTTCCCCTAGGGCATTTGGGCTCAGATATTATAAATTATTTGATAAGAAGGCTGATCACTAGGTTGGGCGGTCAGCAGGTGGGAGATGCTACCTTTGGAAATCCACTGGGGAGGCCTGTGCCTTTGAAATTACAGAGGCAGTCAGTGGATGAAAATGATTCTATTTATAAAAATGTTGACAGCACAAGTCAGGCTTGCTGAGGTCGCTGAATGGATCTTGTAGTGTATTGACCGATGAGTGTGACAAATTCAAAATTCTTCCTAAGCATTACAGAATTCATAACAACCTTGTTTGAGTATTTTCTCAATCAGTGAACATAAAAAGCATGGTTATTTTCGTGTGTGGTGATAAGAAGATAATTATTAATTTTTTTAAATAAGGAGGCATATTTTGCTACTAAGAAGGCATCCTCCGTTGTCTGCTTGGTGGGAAACAGTGGTCTAGGCCTGAGCTTCCTACAACTGAGCATCTGTGAGTCCCCTCAGGTACATTGAGCATCCCTTGAGATTCTGCCTAACAAGCTCCCAGCTGAGCCCAGGCTTCTGGATGAGGTTGTGGCTTCCAGACCCACATTAGTAATAACTGTCATAATAATTATTTATCATCTGTGTGTGTATGTGTGTGTGACATCAGTCCGAGGAGGTCAGAGGAGAGTGTTGCATCACCTGGGAGTTACAGGCAGTGTAAGCAGCCCCAACATGGGTGCTGGGAACAGAACTCTTTCCTCTGGAAGAGCTGCAAGTGCTCTTAACCGCCAAGTCATCTTTCCAGCTCCCACATCTACATTTTAGCAAAACACACCTGGCCAGTTACCAAATGGTTTGGCCTCTCCTTAGAAGCCAGTCTAGCACACGCTGGGCTCAACTTGACTTTCTTCTCCTGATGCTTGAGATTTCGATGCCCCATAACCCCACAGCCTCCTCTAACTCCCATGCCTGGCAAATGGGGAAACCAAGGTCATTTCTTTTCTTAGATACTCTTTTCCTCCCTCCTCCCTCGTTCTCTATTTTTTATTCTAGCGATCACAGCACCCAACGGCACCTATTGATAGCTTTGGACTATAATTGTTGTAAGTTGAGAAGATTTCCAATTATGACAGAATCATATATGTATTCCCCAGAAAGTCCCTAGGTTGTGTACTCTTGAAAAAACCAGCCTGGCGCACGCCTTTAATCCCAGCACTCGGGAGGCAGAGGCAGGTGGATCTCTGCGAGTTCGAGGTCAGCCTGGTCTACAAAGCGAGTTCAGGACAGCCAAGGCTACACAGAGAAACCTTGTCTTGAAAAACCGAAAGAAAGAAAGAAAGAAACCAGCCTGGCTTTCACCTGTATTCCTGAGGTGCCTGAGCACACAGCGGGTGCGCAGTGAAGAGTTCCTAAACAGGAAACATAAGCACCTCGAGTAGGTCTGTTTCCTCAACTCCCTGGGCGTTCTCTTTGGGCTGCTGGCTGGTTGGCTGGGACCTCTAACCAGATCTCATAGGCTTCCCATCATGCTTAGCAGGTCTCCGGCGTGATAAAAATCAGGTTGCTTCATAGATGCCTGCCTCCAACAGAGTAGCTAATTTACAGCATCATTCCTCCCAAGTTTTCGGGCACCCGTGGAGATGCCCACTCAGCACAGAGCCCTTCTCTGAGAGTACGCGGGGGCATCTCAGCTGGTGGCTGCGTGTCACTGTGCTCTGGACTCTCAGAATTCAGGCCAGAGCTGCTGCCTCTCATTCTTGGGAAGTCCTTAGGACCTGGCACCACGACAAGAGTTTTTTACTGGGAGCCAGAGATGCTGGGGAAACCATGGCAACCATCAGTCTCATTCTTGCCGTGTCCCAATTGTAGTGGGGTAGGGTTAGGAACGTGTTCTCCCTGATAGCTGCGCAGGCCTTCCAGCTATGCTGGAAATTTATGGTTATTTTTAATTTGACTTTTCTATTTATCAAAGCAGTCTATGTACATAATTTTAAAAGCTAAATGGTGCTGCAAGGCACTAAATGAAAAACATCAGTTTCTTGATCCCTCTCTGCACCCCCACCCCACTAAGTGCCACTCCTCTGAGGCACCGACTTTAACTGCTTGCTTGCTGTTTCTTGGTGGCACAACTTTGACATGCTTTCTCCCGAGTTCTTACCATGAAAGATGAGTATGTGGGCTTCTCACGTGAAATGCCTATGTATGCCTGTTTTCCAGTCATCCTCAGATTAGAGGTATATAATTTGGGTCAATTAGTATTTAGTTTTTACATAACTGTGACTATATGAATGTTGAGCTTTGTAGCGTAGAAATGTATGTGTTTTTATATTCTTGTGTATATGGGTACATGTGTGTGGATGGATGACACATGTGTGGAGGTCAGAGGACAATGTCAGGTGTTGTTTCTTTGTCATCTTCCACCTTCTGTTTGAGATAAAGTCTTTCACTGGCCTGGAACTTCATAAAATGGTCATCAAATGGTCATGACCATTGAGCTCCAAGGACCCACCTGTCCCTGCCTCCCAACTTGCTGCTGCTAGGATTATAGCCACACACCATGGTGTCAGCTTTTTATTTGGGTGCAGGGGATTTGAACTCAGATCCTCATGCTTTCGAAGGAAGTTCTCTGCCCACTGAGGCATCTTTGCAGCCCCGCAGATTGTTGTGATCTCAGTTTTCCTAAGGTTTCTTTCCCCCTGACTTTTGGTTTTGTGTAGCCTGGTGTCACATTCCTCTCCCTGGACCCCTGGCCTGGGAGCAGAGCTCTGAAATGTCTTTTTTCAGGACAAATGTGGTCTCTCCTGAAGCCCACAGCTGCCCGCTCTGCTTTGGACCCACAGCTCCCTCCTCACGCCTACCCTTTGCCCTACCCACATCTGGAATCCTCCTCCAGATTCTCTGCTTCCAGAACCTCCCAGGACTCTCTCTCTCTCTGGCTTTATTCTCTTGCCCTTCAGTAACTTCTAGAAAAAGCTACCCAACACACACATTGTTCGGAAACCCAGCTCTGCCCCCACATCTCATTGGCATTCCCGAGCGTAGAATTCTGTCCTGGAAGAGAAGGATTGTGGCCTCGCCTCCACAATGCCCCGTCCCGTGAGTAGTCCTGACACCAGATTTCAGTGCCCGGGAAGATGACCGTTTCCTTCTTCTCCAGAAACACTCACAATGTCCTGTTTGACATTTCTGCCAGCCTAGATTTTACAAGACTGTGTTTTGGCCTATGTGCTTTGTCCCAAGCACAGGAAGGACTTGGTGACCCTTCAGCCCGGGCTGCATCAATTCCATCCCAGTGTTCCCTCCCTGTGTCGTTCTATCTAGAACTCCTACTACAGAGGTGCTGGATTTTTCTGGATTGATCCTTTAATTTTCATGTTTTATTCCTCTCCCATTTATATCTGTTGGTCTTTTAATTTTCATGTTTGAGGTAGAATTGCTAAATCCCAGCCCCTTACAGATTGCGTTTTAATATATGCAATCATATTTTAATTTTCGTGTTTTCTTCTTCTTCTTCCCAAAATGGCCCATTTTACTATCACCCTGTGCATCTGTAGATGTGATATCGCTTCCTCTATCTCCTGAGAATGCTAATTAAATCATTTTGCTTCTTCTGTCTGTTTCATGCACTTATTTTTTTCACTTATTAAATACTATATATTACTTAATAGGACCAAGGTGCTTTTCTAAACCCATCATTTGTATAAACTCATACCTCAACCTACGCAACAGCACCATAGACTAGATATTTTCACTCCTGATCTAGAAGCGATAAAACATGCCCAGAGAAGCTCACCTTAGGCCACACAGCTGAGAAGCAGCATAGCTGGGATTTGAACTCCAGCAGTCAGTCTGTCTCTATAGCTTGTGCTGTTAGCAATAATCTCTACCTCACATGTTTTTGTTTGCTTGCTTTTTGGTCCTTAGATAGTGGCATCCTTCGTACGCCTGGCTCTGTGGTTGTTCCTTCATGGGCAAGAGGTAGTTAAAGCTTGTATACTCTTCTTGTGCATGTTTGAGGATTTGTCAAGAGATGTCAGCCGGGCAGTGGTGGCACATACCTTTAATCCCAGCACTCAGGAGGCAGAGGCAAGTGGATCTCTGTGAGTTCGAGGCCAACCTGGTGTACAAAGTGAGTTCGGGACAGCCAAGGCTACACAGAGAAACCCTGTCTCGACAAACAAACAAATAAACGAGATGTCACACAAACCTGGTTTACTTAGGTCATTTAGTCTGAGCTCCTTGAATTGTCCTGACTGTCCCTTTGCCTTCCGGGGATACCCAGACCTCTGTGGGGGGTGGGTACAGCAGATAAGCCTGGCTGAGAGTCTCTCTTTCAGTAGGTAGGGCTTTGACTCTTAGTGTCACTTTCCACTTACCACCTACCCCGTCATCTGCTGGGCCTGACCACCCCACGTCTAGAGTTTATCTGTTTCAGTGTCATCTTCTGCTGGGGTAGCAGAGAAAAATCTGTGGGTGTCTGGGGGCACAGAAGCCTTCCTGGGGTGCCTGAAAACTCTTTCCTCAGATTTGAAATGAGTTCCTTTGCTTTACTTCAGCTGTATACCCTCTTCTTTGGCTGCTTTTCAGGGGGTCTGGACCCCCATTCTCTCTGGGGTTCTGTGGTGGGATTGATGGGGTCCTTGTTAATTTGCCTACTTAAGGTTCAAGTCACTCGCCAGCAGTCCCTCTGCTTTTCATCTTCTACACTATGACACATGCCATTGTCCTTGTCCTTGTGCATTTACTGAAGAACTCTTCATTGCCCTGTGGGAAGGCTTTGGGAGGGAGGGTATCATAAGTGGGCACGCCAACCCATTGCGCTTATACAGATGTCTCCACTGGTAGCTGCTCTGAGGTTTAGCCGCTCCCCACGCCTGTTGGGAAGCCCATTTCTCCATCCAACTAGAAGGGGGATGATGTTCAGAGATGCTCTGCGAGATGGACACAGCCATGGAAGCGACCAGCACATTCCTAACTATCACCTGCATGCTTGTGTGTCTATGGGTGCACATGTGTGTGTGTGTGGGCTGCAAGTATGGAGATCAGAGAACAACTTTGGGTGTCATGCCTCAGGGGCCTTCTACCTTTTAGGCAAGACAAGGTCTCTCATTGGCTGGAAATGTCCCCACATAGATTGGGCTAGGCAAGATGGCCACTACAAGCTTCCAGAGACATGCCCATCTCTGCTTCTCATCTCTGTCGCT
Source organism: Acomys russatus (assembly GCF_903995435.1). Lineage (NCBI taxonomy): Eukaryota > Metazoa > Chordata > Mammalia > Rodentia > Muridae > Acomys > Acomys russatus. Next base: position 8,057,185 of record NC_067152.1, read on the forward strand.
GGAATGATAGGCTCGTGCCACCACACCCAATTTTTTATATGGCTTCTGGGATCCAAACCCAGTTCCTCCCATTTACAGAGCAAGCAAGCCCTTTCCTGATGAATCTATCTCACCAGCCTCCCATGCAGGGGTTTCCAAACTGGGTGGGTTCCCTGGAGCCCTGGGGTTTCCCAGGGAGAACTAGGGCTGGCCATAGAGATCAAGGGGGAGGTAGATTGGAATCTCCATCTCTGGACAACCCAGAGAAGCTCTGCTCCCCTCTCTTTTCTATGTGGGGATCATGCTAAACCCTTCCTTCAACACAACGGTTTCTCTCTTAGAAGGAGAAGAGGAACACACACACACAGAGAGAGAGAGAGAGAGAGAGAGAGAGAGAGAGAGAGAGAGAGAGAGAAGGCTGGGTAGACCCATTGCCATGTGTCGTTTCATTTCCCAGAGGCATCACCCAAACCACTCCTCCGGAGCCAGCCTCTCAGCAGCACATTCATAGTGACGACTTGCACATTAAACGCATTTGATGGATGGAACACTGTTGCTCTGGGCTTCCAATGTGGTTTTAAGCTTAATTCAGCTACTTCATCTGCTTAACTAGCAGCCCTTGGGGAGCTCACTCTACCTCTCTGAGGCCCAGTCTCTTTATCCTTCGCCTGGTCACTGTAACACCCCATTACTAGGCGATCAGGAAGGGGTCAGGAGACGGAATGCTGGTGGCACACAGTAGCTCATCATTAATGCTTGTTTCTTCCCGGCAGTATGCAGAACTCGAGGGCTTTTTGTTTCTCCATCAGGAAATATTTACTGTCCCATGAGATCCAAGACCCAAGACCTCTAGGGGCTTATGTTTTAGTGAGAGGACACAGACCAAAAAAAATCATGTAGCCTACTTGAAGGTGTGTGACATCCTGGACACAAGGACCAGGTGAGTAGTGAGAGAGAGGGGTGGAGTAAGTGGGGCCACAATTTAGAAAACATTACTCAGGGTATTTAGGCCCCACCCAGTAGGTGATTAATGACCAAAAACTGGGCAGAGAAGGCAACTAGCCAGGTAGATAGGTATCTGAGTAATGGATCATAAGGAAAGGTGACAGGAAACGCAGATTCTCAGAAGGAAGATGGTTCTGGAGTATTCTAGAAGGATCAAGGAGAGCCAGTATACTGGGAGTCAAGTCAACAGAGAAGGCATAAGGAGGGGGTAGGACCCAAGGGATGATGGGAGCTGCTTTATCGTGCTACAGCACAGATTTCAAAAATAATTCTTCTGCTCAGAAATATAGCTGATAGAATATTACACTCATGCATACTTAACAGTAGGATTTGGGGAAATCAAAGCAGATTATATTTGATTACAACAGTGTATTTTGCATCAAAATGAACGAGAGGTAGGAGATCTGGGAAGAGGGCGCCTGGCTATCATCTTGCTGGTGTTTGAGCACACGCATTTGGAACTGAGGCCTCCTAAGCATGGATTCTGGTCTCTTCAGATGCAGCCCCTCTCAGCCCCCTCTCTGGCCCACCTCCTCCACCATCAGCACATTTCCCACCCCCAGCCAGTTTCCCTAGAGTCTGCTGTAGAGTCTTCGCTGGAAGGGCACTCCCCTACTCACTGTTGATTGGCCAAAGGGTGGGTTACTTAACTCAGCTGGGCCAATAGCTATCTTGTTTGCTTCTTTGTGTGTGTGTGTGTGTGTGGTGTGTGGTGTGTGTGTGTGTGTGTTTAGTGGGAGATCAGTGGTTCAGTCAAGCTAGCTTGGCTGATGTGTCAGTATCTGGAACATAAAAAATATTAATGAGAGCCACATGCATACATACATGCATAGAAAAGCCTGTGTCTAGCGAGGAAAAAGGGTATGGGTCCCGAGGGAGGCAGGTGAGAACACCCAGGGTACAGGCGCCCTTGGTCCCAGCACTCTCTGAGCAGCAGCCCTATTCTCCCGCTGGCTGGTCGTTGAAGCTTGTCTCAGATTCTGAGGGCAATACAATTCTTTTGATGCCTAAGCTTGTTTGATTCAGGTTCCTCTCATGTGCAACCCAGATAACCCACTGCCTATTTCTTTTATCTTTGAAGTTACTCAGAGGTATCTACACAGAGTTTCATTTTTAACAACCTCCCACCTGTCTTCAATTTAATTTCCGTTAGAAAACTCTGGCATGAAATCTGCACTTCTCCGGTCTGGGATGGCTTTTTCCAGAAGTATATTTTGTGAGCTCCTTTATGGAAAAGGAGGTTTCCATGGCCAAAGGCATTTAGAAAATAAATGCTGCATACAATATATCTGTCTTGGAGATTCACAATGTAACAGATTAAAGAATTCCTGCAATGAATAAAGGTGCATTACACTGTCTAACTAGGGCTCCCTAGATTCCTTTCTGACCCCAGATCCTTTTTATTTGTGGGACATGTAAAGTCTCAAACTTCTGACACTCCACAAAATCCATTTTGGGGGCATCCTGTCTAACTTCACAGGCAACATCAAAATGGGAGATTGCCAGGGTGCCCCACTTAGAGTTGTTTGATGCTCTGTGCTCCTTAATGTGGGCCATTAGCTGCCTGGTGGAAGGAACATTTGTGATTGTTTTTCATATGGAGTCACCCTCTATTTACTAAACATAGGGCCACATGGTGTTGATACTGGCCTGTCAATCCAGTGCTCTCCCGTTAGTTGGAATCACACCCAGAGGGGGACCCTTGCTCCCTCTTTGCTTCTTTTACTTTCTGAGAACGAAGCTGTCCACGAGGCGAAACAAGGGAGTCAAAGACTCTCTTCCTGTAGGAGGGGCTTTCAGATATGAAGGGCATTCAGATGCCCTGTGACAACTGTGGGATCTTTAGGTTGTCCTTCCATGTGGAATGTGAGGACAGCTCTTCTCTGTGTCTTTCAGCCATCCTGAACAGCCAGAGGATTACAATTGTTTAAAAAAAAATTAATCTCTGCTTTCCAGATGAGGAAACTTAAGTCCTTTTACTTGCTCCATGACACACAGCTAGACATGGAAGAGCTGGATTTGACCCTGGGTCTGGTTCACCCTGTTATGTCATGTTCTATTACACTATCTGGGTCATCAAGGCACCTGTGGCCGCTCCCCAGTCCCAAGCAGTCCCAGTTCTTTTCTCCTCCATCATCAGCCAAATGTTTCCTATAAGAACGGGGATCCCTCCTTCAGGAATTGAGAAGTAAGGCAGTCATGGAAGCAAGATGGCGTCTGTGCGGCTGGCCATGAGGCTTTGCAGGTCAGGAAGGCCGTTTCCTGGTAGTTGTGGCAGGGTTGTTGCTCACACACCTCAGAACCAACAGCCAAAGCAGTTAGACATCTCGGTCCCTACTCAGGTAGCTTCACAGACAAGTTCCCCCTTCCCATGGAAGCTCATCTGTCATTCTTCACTGGGTATATTGACTTTATTCTCACCCCCGTGGGACTCACCTAAGAAATAAGCATCTTTGAGAAAGCAGTGTCTCTCAGAGGCAGTCATTGCTCACTGGCTTCTCAGCCTGAAGAAGCATACAGTGGAGGAAGGTCTGACGTAAGAACTCAGGAGTTCCAACTGGGTGGCTTTGGGGAAGGGCCTGAGTCTCAACTTCCTTCAGTGAGCACAAGGAACTCTGTTGCCACTCAAGGCCATGGTGAGGGGAAGGGTGTGGGTAAGGGGGCCAGAGGAATGTGAGAGGGGGGCTACAGAGACAAAAGTGAACAGAACCAACCAGAGGTTGATAACTCAGTATTCCAATATGCTAACTGCTCTACAATATGGTAGCATAAGCCCCTTGGGGCTACTTAGCTTTACATTAATATATTTAAAAGGTGGTATTAAAAATTTAGTTTCTCATTTTCCCTAGCCGCAGATAACATGCTGAATGGCACAGAGAGCATTCTTTCATTCCACGAGGTTCTACTGGACACTGCTGATCAGCCTGTCTTCTAACTAGTTTCTTGCCCCCACCTGCTTTCTACCCATTCTCTTTAGAGCCTCAAGTTGCTGCTATGTGTTTCCCTAAATGTTTAACCTCAAAAGAGAGCTCCTGGCAGGATCAAGATTGAGTTAATCTGCGTCTTAAGAGATAGGGCTGTTGCCTTACCTCTTCTGCATCTTTAACAACAAGCCAGTCGCTGCACCATGTCAGCATGGGGCTTGTTCTTCTTCCCAATTAGGAATGTGTTTTACTTGGCCATAGTTCCTGGTCAAGCCTGGGTCAGAAAAGAGATTGCTTGGCTGTGAGAGAGTACTGCATGATGTCAAACACATCACTGCTCCACGTGGGCTTCAGGATAACAGAAGGTTGGCATAGTATAGAAGACCTATGAGGGTTATTCCTCACTCGCGTCTATGGAGTCAGGAGGCTGACTTCCTTAGTGGCTTTCGTGGAAAAGTCCTCTGTCAGTAGAGTCCATTCTACCAGTAGCTGATGTTCAGGTTCAGAGCCCTGTCGATGTAGGGGAGTGGGCCACACGAGGATGTCTGTGATAGAAGTCTTGGCATTGTGTGTGTGTGCGTGTGTGTGTGTGTGTGTGTGTGTGTGCGTGCGCGCATGTACTTATGTCCCTGAATCAAGGAATCAGGGCAGCACCTCCCAGCTTCCCATGGAAGGACATGACTAACTCTTGCTTAGGCAGGGCCTTGGTACTCATTTGCTTTCCTTAGTTCACTCTTTCCGCCCAGGTGTTTCAGCAAGCAGATGCGTTCTGGCATCCACAAGAAGGGATACCCTTAGGGAACCTACCACCAGGACCTGTGGTTAGAAGGACAGAAGAAGTCTCATAGTCTCATAATGTTCTGAAAAGCCTGGTCCAGATGATCAGCTCTCAGGGATACCAAAGCTAAGCTGGATCACAGACTTTCATTGTGCTGCACATGGGAGATTTTGACTTCTCAGGTGAAGTAGATGAGTGGTACCCATCATGTGGGGTCAATGGTCACTGTCACCTCTCTCCATCAGGACATTCAAATGAGAGGTGCTGGGGAGAAAGAGAGCGTTCCAGTGTAGGAAAGTGCTTGTTATCACAGCTAGCCATCTTGGAGGGTGGAAAGCCTCCTTCCTCAGCAGTTGGAAGGCAGAACCATGGAGCAGCTGTGTCTCAGGCTCTTCCTCAATAGGAACAAGCATAGGATTGGGCAGCAAATGTGGAGTCAGGACCAGACAGCTCCATCCTGAAGGCTCCGGTTCTCCTTTCTGCTGGATCCACTCTCTACTCTCTCTTCTCTAATGTCCTCGAATGCTCCCTGTGGTGGTTTAAGTAAGAATGGCCCCCCCATGGGCTCATATATTTGAATGCTCAGTCTTCAGGGAATGGCACTATTTATAAGGATCAGGAAGCGTGAGTTTGTTGGAGGAAGTATGTTGGGGGAAGCATGCTGCTTCTTCCTCAGCACCATGTCCGCCTGCACGCTACCATGCTTTCTGCCATGTGGATTATGGACTAAACCTCTGAAACTGTAAGCCAATCCCAATTAAATACTTCCCTTTATAAGAGTTTCTATAAGAGTCATGGTGTCTCCTCACACAACAGAACAATGACAATGGTAGAGGTTAGTACCAGGGAGCAGCGTATGGCTGTGGTAGGCCTGACTAGGCTGTTTGTTGGTGGAATGTGGACTTTGGGACTTTGGATTAGGAAAGCAGCTGGATGCTTTAAGTGAAGCTTAATGGGCCATATAAGCAGGACCATAGAAGACAGTGATGGTGGCACTTTAAACTGTGAGTGCTTAGTTCAAGAAGTTTCAGATGGGGCAGGATATTAGTAAGTGGTCTAAAGACCACTCTTACGATACTTTGGCAAAGAATGTGGCTGGTTTTTTTTTTTTTTGTCATTGTCCAGAAAATCTGCCTGATGTTAAATAGAATAATTTTTGGATTAATGGTGTTGGCAGAGAACATTTCAAGACAGCCTAGTATTGACTGTGGCATGTGATTATCAGTGGCCACTCTTATCTATAACGAAAAGGGGCAAGGTGAGCAAGGGAAAATACAAAATGTACAGTTTGAAGAGAAAAAAGAGTACCAGGAAGTGTAATGGAGCAAAGTCTGGTGCTCAAAGAGATTAAAGAAATATTAAGAAAAGCCTGGTGCTTAAGGAATAAAGGGAGTAATGACCTCAGGTCAAGATCCCAGCCAACTAGGCTTTCAACCTGTGAAAAGGAGTTAAGGAAAAGCCAAAGCAGTGAAGGAACCCATCCAAACCAGAAAGTCTATGAACATGTACTAGAATGAGGAGGCCAAGTTCTAGCCCCAGCCCACACTGATGAAGAAACAAGTGCCAGATGGTGGGTAACAGGCCATGTGATGGGGAGGAGGCCAAGCCAGTGTTAGAATAGCTGAGTATCTGCCCAACTATACTGTCTGAAGCTTTTAAGAAATATAAAGGTCTTAAGAAAGAGCAAGAGTGTGGATAGAAAAAAAAACCCTGCATTCTATAAGAGAGAGAGAGAGAGAGAGAGAGAGAGAGAGAGAGAGAGAGAGAGAGAGAGAGAGAGGAGAGAGTTGCAGTCAACAAAGCTAAAAGAAGTGCACTTTGACATCAGATCTAGTGATGCAGAGTTTGGAGTTTGTCCTGCTGGGTTTCACACTTTATTTGGTCCAGTATTTGGTCCACTTTTCTCCCTTTCTTACCTTTTGGAATGGTATTGTACGCCCTGTGCCGTTGTACCTTGGAAGTATGTGCTCGACCTTTTGATTTTACTAGGGGTTGCAGTTAAGAGATTGCCTTGAGTCCCAGAAGAGACTTTGAACTTTGGACTTTTAAATAGTGTTGAGACTGTGGGGGGACTTTTGAAGTTGGAATGAATGCATTTTTGAATTATGATATGGCTACAAGCCTGTGTGGGGCAGAGAGTGGAATGTGGTGGTTTGAATAAGAATGACCCCATAAAGTTCTTCTTGTAGGTTTCCAGGACCCTGTGGGTCCTACTATTTCCCCATTCTTCCATGCTACTCTCGCCTAAAGTCTCAATAGGATGTCCTCTCCTCTGATCCACTTTCTTGGCAAGTAAAGTTTTTCATGGTACGTATCCCTTGGACTAGTGTTTTGATATAAGTGAGTATATACCGTTTGTCTCTTTTTGCTTCTGGGTGAACTCACTCAAGATCTGGGTCCTGGGGTCCTCCTCAAACTAAGGCACCAGCCAAGGAGAATATAGGCAGTAAGCTTCGAACCCCTACCAAGACCTACCCGACGAACATGATATTCTCCACCGTTGAGTGGAGAGTGAGATCTGACTCTCACACGAACTCTGATGCCCCCTTTCCAACCACGTCCCCTGGAGGGGGAGGCCTGGCGGCACTCAGAGGAAGGATAGCAAGTTACCAAGAAGAAACTCGATATTCTAAGAACATATATGGGGGAGGAGGTCTCCCTCAATCACAGACATAGTGGAGGGGAGAAGGGGGGAAGTGGGAGGGAGGGAAGAATGGGAGGAAACAGGGGAAGGGCTAACAATTGAGATGTAATATGAATAAATTAATAAAAAATGTTAAAAAATATATCAATACAAAAAAAAAAAAAAAAAAAAAAAAAAAAAAAGAATGACCCCATAGGTTCATAGATCTGAATGCTTGGTCATGAGGGAGTGGCCTCACTGGGTAGGTATGGTCTTGTTGGAGGAAGTATGTCACTGGAGGAGGGCTTGGAGGTGTCAGAAGTAAGAGCAAGGCCCAGAAGCTCTCTCTTCCTGTTGCCTGTAGACCCAGATGAAGAACTCTCATGCCCTGCCTGCATGCTGCCATGCTCCCTGCTATGATGTCAGTGGACTAAACCTCTGAAACTGTAAGCCAGCCCCAATTAAACGGTTTCCTTTATAAGAGTTGCCTTGGTCACGGTGTCTCTTCACAGCAGTAGAACACTAAGACTTTGCAGTGCCCCGAGCACAACACCACTATTATGTGGATCCCATTTGTATCTCTGGCTATTACTCTTGGACACATCTTGATGTTTCCTTTCTGGCTACATTCTAGAGGATTCCTCAGCTCCTTGGCTTATGGCTACATCACATTGCCTTCTCCTCTGACTGATCTTCCTGCACTCCTCTTATAGACACCTCTGTGGTGACATTAGTCTCACCCAGATAATTCAGAACAATCTCAAGACCCCCCATTCAAATACCTTGTGTGCCCAGAGGCCTTTCTTGGGTCCCCACTTCTGCCATAGGGCATTTCTTCCTTTTACTAGGTTGTGATCAGTGATTTAGTTTCCCCTAATGTAAAACTCTTTGACTTCTAATGAAATAACAACAGAACAAAAAGAATGAATGCTTGGACCAGGCACACACAGGATCCCAGGGCCTCACATGGCATGGTGCCATACCCACAGGCCCATGTCTATTGATTTTCCCAATACCTCACTCTCCTCCACTCTTTACATGAAATATCCTGCTTTGTATTCTGTATATGGCATGGCCAAGAGAGGAACATGCTGGCCCATTGCACCCTCTTCTCCCCAAATCAAGCCACCCACCCACCCAGCCACATCTAGTCCCTGGAACCTTCTTCTATACCTTCTCTCCCTGCTTCCCCTCTCTCCCCAGGGCTCACATCCTTTACCCTCTCCAAACTGAAGGAATCTTGAGAAAACAGGGCCATAACCATGCCAGGGACACCCTGGCACATCTGTCAGGATATACCCAACCCCTTGCCGGAGAACAGCCTACCCGGCTCGCAGCAGCCTTTCCGAGGGCAGCCTGCATCCCTTCCCACCACCCAGTGCCACAGTCTCTGGGCCCAGCTCACCTGTCTCTCCCCAGATGGGCAAGTACTCATCTTGCTGAATGTCCAGCATGATCTCCAGCCCGTTGCCCGTCCCCCCCTTGACCGTGGTGAGCAGAGGCTTGCCGTCCTCGCCTGAGTTAAACATGTAACACTTCCCATATTTTGTAAACACCTGGAGGAGAGAAGAGAGACGGAGAGAGAGAAAGAGAAAAGCACATGGTGACTTCACAGTGACGTCCAGGGATGAGCAAGACCCTAGAATGCCCACAGAACACCAGAGTCCCTACAGCTCATTAACTTTATCTCGCTTTCCATCAAAGATTTCTCCCATGATTCCTTATCTTGTGTGATGGCTGGATGTTTGCCAAGTAGGATTTTAGTATCAAAGGCGGGGGGGGGGGGCACGTAGGCACCCCTGGGGTTTGTTGAATGGTGTCTGATCTCTCAGCTCCCTGGTAACTCTCCTTTGAAAATGCTCTTCCATCGCCAAGCATTAAACATCATCTTGAAACTTTTTATTTTTTTTTATTTTATTAATTTATTCATATTACATCTAAATTTTTATCCTATCCCTTGTATCCTCCTATTCCTCCCTCCCTCCCGCTTCCCCGCTACTCCCCTCCCCTATGTCTGTGACAGAGGGGGACCTCCTCCCCCTAGATATGCTCTTAGGGTATCGAGTCTCTTCTTGGTAACTTGCTATCCTTCTTCTGAGTGCCACCAGGCCTCTCCATCTTGAAACTCTTGATCCTCCAAGCCACAGCCCAAGCTTCAGGCGCCTTCCTGGCCTATAGACACACTGATACCGCTTCTGACAAACAGCTTCCAGAAGTTGCACAGATGCCCTACACTCAGCCTACCCCAGAAAGCATTAGTCTTGCTCTGGTTGTCTATTTATGTAGCTCTTTCCTCCACCTCAGAAACATTTTCTTCTGGAAGCTGGAGGGAGGTGCATTAAGCGTCAGGAAGTAATGGAACTTACAAGGCGCAGGAAGTGAACAAAACTCACAAGTTACAGGAAGTTTCTGCAGCTCACAAGTCACAAGGCACTACCTCGAGACTTTATATAAACACTAGCAATTGCTGGGGAGAGGAGACTTTTACAGTTTAAGATGCCTGGAGGTAGTGCATGGAGCTCCAGGAATGAGGCGTTATGAGTTATCAATCATGCTGGGGTGGGCTTTTTGGTGATGTCACTGCTTTGGAGCCATCCATGTTCTGTAAGCAACCCTCACCCACGCTCTGTAGTAACCCCAACAAGAGGCACTTGGTTCACTAGGCTGCACTTGGGTTGAATTTTTGTTATTAGTTCCCTACCTGACTGAATGGCCATTTGTTCACCTCTCCCCAGGAAAAGCCCACACACACATCACCTCAACCAACAGTTTCCAGAATTCCCATCATGGAGAACAGCATTCACTTGTCAAGGGGCTCATGCCAAACCCTCAGACTCACTGTGTCACCCCATGCATAACCAGCCAGCACAGCCTACCAAGGCTCTCCCCCACATCTGCCTTGAATCTAGCCATTCCTTTTCAATCCTGCTGGACTTTAGGACTCAGTGAGTTCTTGCCATTGCTGCCCCAGTTTCCTAGCGGGCTCGTGGAGGTCCAGACAACTCTCTCTCCAGCTACCCTATATGCTTATCTTTCTGAAATCGAAACCTGATTGTGCTGATCCTGTGCTGAAAACCCACCAAGGCTTGCCATCTCCTTCAAGCTAAAAAAACCAAAAAAACAAAAAAACCCAAAAAACCCTAGGTCCTCTAAAGCCAGCCTTCTATGGTGCTCTCTTCACGGACTTCCTGCTTCCTGCCCAAGCCTGTGGGCATCATGAGCAGGTCAAGTCCATGATCTCAGGGCCTACCTCTGCTTGCACATTCATACGTCTTCCTCCAGTTACTCACACCGCATCTGGAACACAGACACTGTAACTTTATGTTAACTGAATGGATGGACAAGAGACTGGTGGTAGAGTCAGACCGAGTAATCTGTATAGCACGGGAGGACAGCTAGATGGTCCACCCCGCCTCTGGCTTTCCACTTCCTACTTCTGCCACCTGTAATTCTGCTCGTTGGTCTCTGCCCAGACAACCACTCACTGTCTCCAAGACTAGACCGAGGTCTCACCTCCTCCAGGAAGACTGCCAGGCTGGGGTGACCTTTCTTGCCTCTCCTTGTGCCTTCCCCACAGCTCCCATCATACCTCACTGAATGGACCTCTCCTGAACTCGACTCTTGGCTTTCACTTCTGGAGCCAAGCACTTTGTTGGCACACAACATGGGCTTGCTGTATTTTTGCTTGATGAAAGCATGGTCATAAAGATGTCATGTGGAAAAAGTCCAGGGCAGGGGCTCAGAGATCTCTGTCCAAGTTTCCATGTTGTCCCTCAGTATTTTGATATTGAATAAAGCCAAATAAACCCTTCAAGTCATGATTCTTCTGCCCATAAAGTGCGGGTTCTGGTCCAGGTCTCTGCTGCTTCTCAAGGTTACTGACAGGATCAGATAATTTATGCAAAAAGGCCCTGAGAACTATGAGATTTCTGTAAATGCCAGGTCTTTTTTTTTTTTTTTTTATAGTTATATAACCACTTTGCAACCTTGAGCTGAGGCCAAATACATCTGGCAAGACCGGCTGTTAGAGAGCCAGGCTGACTGGATTGGATTCCGGCATCCACTGAGATCCGGGTGCAGGCCACCTCCCTCTGACTCCCTGTCATTCAGTCAGGGACAGGGTAAGAGCAAGTGCAGTACCAGGAAGTGCCTTTCTGCTGCCTCCCTTTTGAGGGTCACATGGAAGGAAGACAAAGGCTACCATCTGTCAGTCACGGTGTTGGACGTTGGCCTGTTACTGCCGTTTAGCCTTCACAGCCACGGCCATGGACGAGTCTTGCTGGTCCCATTGTGCGGCGGTGGAAAGCAAGGCCCAAATACAGCCTCACAACTAGTGACAAGAGAAGCTAGAATTCAAATCCATGTCGGTCTAATACATGTGCCCCTCCCTGGGTGTGCTGTCCTAGAAAGAACACAGGGTCTCGGTCATTGGGTCACTTCCCAGAAGAAGGACCTTCTTTTCTCTTCTGCTTTGCTTAAAAAAACAAAACAACAACAAAAAACAAAAAACAAAAAACAGCCACTCATTATTTCTGTGCTCCTACTATGTGCAAGGAACAGAGTGGTTGCAAAATCATAAGGCCTACTGTCTGCCTATAACATCTACAAGAAGAGCCCCTAGAACAGCAGGGCCTACATCCTCTTCATTATACGGAGCCATGCAAAATTGTTGGCTAGCTGTTCCATTTCAGGATGACCAAGTTGGTCTCAAGGCTTCATGGTGGGAGAAAATAGCTGGAGACGAAGTCCAAAGCGAACGGTTTCTCTAAGAACTGAACTTTCGCATGCCTGTTGCACATAGTGATTGAACTCCGCTAATGAACCCGGCCCCTGGAGAGATGCACGCAGAGCCGCTGTCATGAGCAGCGCGTTTTATAGTTAGCACATCCATCGCAAGGGGCGGAGTATGTCAGGAGTGACATCCGGGGTGCTTCCAGAAAGCTCTCCTTTCTTCCCCTTCAATTGTGTAGACACTCTACAAACACCCAGTCTGGAAAATTGCCTATAATTAAATTGCATCCGGCCTGTCCACACAGAGAGATTTGTTGGTAAAAGTAAATTCCAGCTTTAGTGGTCTAATTATTCTCCCCCAGTTAACTTCCTTTTCTCTCTCTGCTATTTAGCCCTTGACCTTTACGGTGCTGGGCAGAGGATACAACGTATCTGAAGTCAGCCCTGATCCTAGCTCTGCCACACACGTGCTGTGCCAAGTGACTCTGATAAAGGCAGCGACCCCTGCCACTCGGACCCATAGAGGAAAAGGATGGAGCGTGAGAGCTCAGCGTGGTGGGGAGACCATCTCACCCACACCTGCCTCCCTTTACAGATAAGGGCACGGACACCAGGAGGTGGTCATGCACTGACGACACATCCACCTGGAACATGGATTCCTCATTGCAATTTTTGTCCTTTGTTGTAGTCTCCTGCAGTTTCCCCACTGACAAGAGGAGACAAGATGTAGGGGCTTTCTCTGGTCCCTTCCATGTGAACTTCTGTTAGTTACTGGTTGTCTGCCTTGTGCAGACTCAGTGGGAGCTGACACCTGTGAGCTACAGTCTTTCTCTGAGTGGAAAGTCCCTTATGGTAGTGTGTGTTTGGATTCTGCACCATTCTGCCTACCTGCCACTGTGTGTGGACCTACCCAGGATTGTATAAAAGAACAAACCCATCTACCTCTCTCTTACCTTTTCTCTTCCTACCCGTCTTTCTTTCTTTCTTCCTCTGTCTCTGTCTCGGAGGTCCCTCTTTCCTTCTCTCCCCAATGCTCATATAATAAATCTCTCATTATCTTATCTGTCATGTGGCGCGTATTTCATATTTTGTATTATATCTGGTATCTCATTAAAATGTAAAAAGAGTGCACAGAGATTTATACCCTGTATCTTGCCAGATTCTTGCCAGGCTGGGCCCTTATCCTAGCCCAGATGACAGTGCCTGCCAGTGCACTCAAGGCAGAGGGAAGGGTGGTAGGGCATTCTCCAGTGTGCCTGTGTGAGCTCACCTGGCAGAGTGGGTCAGGGCTGGAAGCCATTGTCAGGTCTGACGGCCAAGAGATGACTCCTGAAGGCCAAGCTCTTCCTCAAGCCAGGCTGCTGGGCTGTGGTTCCCTCCCAGCTGAAAACCTTCCATCTTGGAGGGAAGCTCATTAAGATATTTACAGAGAGGTGAAACAACAGGATGTTCTAAGGGGGAGGAGAAACACTCCACCCTGCAGGGGAAGTCATTAAGACTGGAAGTAAACAACTCAAAAATAGCTTCAGGAAGTCTGTGAAACTGACCAGACCCCTCTCTTCACAAGCCTGTATAAGCTGTAAGGGTTGCCGCGAGACACTTGCAGACCAGCCCTCAGAAGACTCTCAGACCAGCCAAGCAGCCCGGAGGAAGCAGAGTTCAGCAGAGCTACCTACAAAAAACACACTCTCATCTGACCCTGTTGAGCATCCTGAGGGCTGTGCAGTGACTTCCGGTTTCTACGTTTTGTGAGCTGTCTTTGTCACTCACGCTGCGGTAGGCTTTTGGTAGGGGAGTTGTCATTGAGTCGTTCTGATCCCGTAAGTAACCTCGCACCCACATTCCTAAACGTAACTCTAATAAAACCCTTTGGTTCACCAAGTCAGACAGTGGTGGTATCCACACCTTGGTCTATTTTCATTGGTTCCCTGTTCTGGGGTGGGGGGCGAGTAGACATTTGTTCACATCTCCCCAGGAACAGTGTCACACACCACAGCCCCACCAGGAAGATGCCTAAAGCTCCCAGATACTCCCTGGAGCCAGGCACATCTTCCTACTCCCTTCTGACCCCTTACGCTTAGTGGCCGACTCAGTTCCAGGAGGTGGGTAGTCTCTTCTCCCACAGGGACTTTCCACAGCTGTTTCTTCTGGCTAGAATAGTCTCCTATGTGCTTGGCATGCATCAAGCTCTGGTTTCACAGGCCTTATTCACCCATCCCCGTCTCTCAGATCAGCTTGAGCGCAGCCTTCCTGCCTTCCTACCTCACGCGCCATGTGTTTCTTTGCCATCGGGTGGACCTTAGGATGTAACTAGATTGTTATTTATTTGCTGGCCATGTCTTCCCCCTAGACTATAAGCTTCCAGAGGACAGGAAGTATGTGCTTTGTTGAATGAATGAATGAGTGAATAAATGAATGAGCGAATGGGCTTCAGGGTCTTGCTGCCCCACATCCTCTTGCCTGCCTCTAGGAGGTGCACTTGGAGCCACCTGGCTTCACTTGGTCCTTTCCAGTGCTCGTACTGAAGTCTTGTGTGATCCTCTGCCCTCCCCACTCTCCTGTCCAGCTTCTTCTTTAACGGCACCAAGCATCTTTGCATCTCTACGCAAGAGTAAGTGCTAGAGCAAATAATCCTTTCAGGAGCTAAGATAATGTGGGAGACAGTTTATCTTTGTGGGTGCAATCCTGGGGGCCCTGAGAAAGCGCAGTGCCTACCTGCTGGTGTCTCAGCAACCTCTCTTTCTGGGCTGTGCAGTCTGCCACTCCTGCCTGGTTTTTCCTGAGGGTTATTTTTCTCTTGGCTCAGCATCAAAGTCTGGTGAGCTATTTACACGGAGCACATTCCGCTCCCGCCCCAAACTTGGGACAAGATGCAGCTTTTCTTCTCCATTTGAGGACATAATGATGGGTAAGTGCAACACATGCTTCAGATTTACACCTTATCACCCCCCCCCCCCCCGCCCCGGGCAGAAAATACAGTTTATTTAAGTCTAGACTGTCAGGTCAAACTCTCTGCTTCTCCAGACCTGCCATTCTTCCTGGCATTTCTCTGCCTTAGTGGGAAGAGCTGACAGCCCCATTGGTGGCTAGCAGAGACGGTTTGCCAATTGCTGCAAGTCTACAGTAGTTTTGAGTTGGACTGGCTTGCAAGATTTAAGTAAGAATCTTTAGACGAACTGAGATGGTGACTCTTGACAATGATGGTCACTGTTGGTATCTGCAGGATACATTGCCTGCACAATTGCTACGGTGTCTAAAAACCTCTTCCAATTTCTCAGTGGCTCTATGAGGTTGGAGGGAAGGAAGCTGGCAACTCCTGACTTTGCTCAGTGCACTTCCATAGGCGCTATCTATCTATCTATATCTATCCATCCATCCATCCATCCATCCATCCACCCATTCCATTCTTCATTAGGTGGTCCTATGTATTCTGAGAGGGAGGCACCTTATAGGCACATCCCATTTCACTGCTGTGGAAATAGGGACTGGGATCTTTCTAGCAACGACGTTAAAAGGAAGGGACCATAGGATTTCCAGACAGACAGGATGGGGTCAAGGCAGCATCCTCAGAGCTCGTCAGGAGCAACAGGGACATCGTAATCTCTCTTGGGTTGCAGGGCTTAAAGGAGAGAATGGCAGTGGCTGTGCTTGAGAGACTGGTTACACAGTAGGTACTGTCACTAGGGGTCTCAGCTCTCCCTTTCAGTAAATGAAAGATGTGCTATAGGAAGATGCGCCATAGGAAGATGCGCCATAGGAAGACGCGCCATAGGAAGACGCGCCATAGGAAGACGCGCCATAGGAAGACGCGCCATAGGAAGACGCGCCATAGGAAGACGCGCCATAGGAAGACGCGCCATAGGAAGACGCGCCATAGGAAGACGCGCCATAGGAAGATGCGCTATAGGAAGATGCACTGTTGTGGTCACGAGAAGTGGGGGACTGAGAAGAGCTGACGAATGGGCGCCCTTCAGTCCTGCCTTGCGCATCCCCCACTATACCAAGTTTATCTTAAAGTGATTAGAGGAGCTGAGAGCAGTGCTGTGCCATCGACTTACTTCTTAATAATGCTAAGCTTGTAGCTGGAAGCCCGGGACAGCTAATGGGATTTCTAGAGAGTAGAGTCCTGGGGAAAGTGGGATGCTTTCACACATACAGAACAGCGTGAAATCCTCACTTGGATCTCAACAACTAAGTCAGATGTAGGATGTGTGGCCAACCCCAACTAGGGCCTGAAGTTGGGAAGTTCTAACTCAATGAAACCATGGGGTGGGAGTAGGGACAGCCTTCCTGACTCTCTAGAAATTCATTCAGCAGCCTGGAAGCTATAGACTGGCTTTGCTTTCTCCCTTCTCCCCAGGGTGCCTTTGGTGACAGTGACCCTGTACCTACTTACTCTGCCCTGTGATAACAGTAGTATAATCCTACTTTCCAGATAGGGAGGGTGAGGCCCATGGAGGCTGAGTCAGGCTACACAGCTGGTAGTGTAGGCCGAATCTCTCTCTCTCTTATTCCAAAGGACCGTGCTCTCTGTCTCCATCTCCCTGTCTCTCAGAGCTGCAGCGCACACCCACATGCCTCTCCCAGCCTGCTCAGATGCCAGCAGACTGACAAGCTTGGTACTTGCCTAAGGCTTTCCCATCTGGCAGTGGAAAAGACGTATCTCAGAGTCTGAAGAATTCCAAAAGAAGTGTCAGATGCCGAGCGTCTTCCACAGAGTTGAAACTAGTTGATCTTGGACACACAGCTACTATGGGGAAGGTATTAAGGTAAAACTTGGGCTTCATGGCTAAAGCCAGCTCTTTGCACCTGCCAAAACCTGGGGACCGTATTTAGGATCCTGTCTGCGGCACTACACTCGGGTTACTGGGGCCTGCTGGTGGGCCAGCATCTGGTTTGGCGTGAACTCTTGTTAGGGGACCCTGACCCACAGATTCCATGAAATATAAAGTGTAGTTCTTCTTGGGAAAGGTCAGGAATGGCTGAGAGCCACAAAGACACAGTCTTTGGTCAAATTAAAAGTACAGAAAACATTGTTATGCCACGTATCTCCTTAGGAAAATCAATTATGTATAAGCCCTTGAGGAGCCATTGAAGCATCCAGCCGGCGGCTTTGAACCTTCTAACCTGCTCATTAACACTGACCTTTAGGGTGTGTTCTAGGCAGCATGGTTTTCCTCCTGTCTTACTTATTATACTTGAAGTAAATAAAATTGCATGGCTCCAAAAATCCTCTGAAGCCCACCTCATCCACCCCACTCCCCCACTCATTTTTTGCCTCAATGAAATCACTGGAATTTCTCATTGGGCTGTTTTCAAGATAATGTGCTTGTTAGAGTTCACCATTGAATTTTCTGTTTTTTTTTTTTTTTTCTTTCCCTTCTGTCTTTGAAGTCCTGCAAATACATTTCACACAGTGGCAAAGTGAAAGGTCTTTATCAGACTTCCAGGAAACAAAATGAATCTGTCTTTGGTTTTCTGAAGTTTCAGTACAGGTGTTTGGAATGAAATACAGCGGGAGAGACATATTAGCACAGAGCAGTTGGTTAGCTCTGGGAAGGGCCAGGCTATATCTTATTCAAGCACCTGCTTGCTAATTTATTTGTTCCTGTAGCAGGGTATTTTGACCACTTAGTATATTCTAAGAAGTATGACTGTGCTTGTTCCCCGAAGAAGATTAAAAAGATGGTCCTGGGGACTGGGAGCCGGGGAGTTATGCAGTCAGTAAAAAACATCTGTTGGGCAAGTATGAGACAAACCATGAGTTCATAACCCCAGCCCCCACAAAAGAGCTATATGTGGCTGAGTATGTCTGTAACCCCAAGACTGGAAATGTGGGAGTGCAAGGTGGCAGTGGAGGTGGAAACAGGTGGATCCCAAGAGTTCATTGGTCAGCCAGCTTTATCGACTCACTGAACTCCAGGTTTCATAAGAAGCCCTGTCTCAAAAATTGAGGTAGAGAAGTGGTTGAGGAAGACACTGAATGTTGGCCTCTGGCCTACATACCCATGTGGAAACAAATTTGTCCACATGAACCGACTTTAGCGAACAACCATGAAAGCATCTCCATGTGGCAGATGCTCTTCCTGGGAGTGAAGGAGACAAGGAGACAAGCTCTCTCCCGTCCCACTTCTCCATCAGGAGACCTCTGTCTTTCTCAGAACATCGGTCATATCACCGAGCATGTGCCATGATGAGTGGGCGCTGGGCCAACTTCTTTTGGCACTCTCTAAGATTCCCAGAGCTCCTTGGTGTGTAACTCTCCCAGCTTGTAGACGAGGAAGCTGAGAGGCTCTGAAAGGTGAAGGGTTAAACTACAGCGAGGGAATGCCTTGCTGTAGTCACTTTCTGTGACTTGAGAAGGTGGCTTCTGTAAACAAGCGATGGGCATAGTTCTTTGTGGAAACAGTCAAGTGCCCAGAGGCAGAGAGTACACAGGGTTGGAGGTGGGTCTGGGAAGACGTAGGGGAGGCTTGGGTGGGGGTGGGGGTGGGGTAAATATGATCAAAGTGCATCATATAGATGCACATGTGAAATTCTCAAGAATTAATGCACAATATTAAACAAACTACAACGAAACTGAGTACATTTTAATGGGCCAAAGCAGACTACACAGAGCACTCATGAGAAGTCTCTGATGTAGGGACTGGGATTGGGGAGTAGGTACCTCCCTTCAGGAAGGACAGGGGCTCACAGAAAGGGGAAGGAGAAAGTGTGGCCCCAAAATGCCCCCTGATCTTGCCATATCCGTATTTCTGCTCTTCCCACTACTCTTTGCTTTCCCCCTCTGCTGATGTGAAGTCTGTTGCCTCAGGATTCTCTGTCTCCCAAGCAAAGCCGACTGGGGCATCAGGAAGAGGAGGAGGAGGAGGAGGAGGCTGTGTGTCCCTCTACACTCAATGACATGCCTTAGTTTGTGTGCCCATCACCTTGGAGACAGTGAATGCAGAGAGCTTTGCAGAGGATGGTAAGTAGGTAAAATTAGCTAGCATTTCTATTATTGATAGGAATTCTACTCCCTCCTCTGAAATCTGAGCTCCCATAGAATGTGACTGTGGGCACATGGTTCCCTTCCTAAGCTCTTTTGTTACCATCACCTCACATACTTGTGTCATTATGGTAGCAGCCTTTAAGACCCTCTCAGCAAACCTGAAGTGTGCCTTAATATTCAACAGTCACCAGGCTGTGCAGCTCGCGATCAGAGCTTACCCTTCATGACTAATTAAAACTTTGTGCCTTTGACTAAAGTCTCATCTTTCCCTGTCCCTATATCCTCAAACTGGCTTAACCTCCCATAACTAGCATTGCAAGTGGCCATCAGATATTTGAATTAGGGAAATACAAATTAAATCCCCAGGAGCTAAAACCTCACACCTGTGGGGATGGCTATTCCCACGCTCAGAAAAGATATCAAGCACTGGTAAGGACAGGGGGAAAAAAAGCAAGCCCTTGGACAGTATTGATGGGGGTAAAATTAGTGCGTCCATTTGGTGTGACCCAAAAAATAAATGTGGAACTTCCATATGATACAGCAACCTCATTTCCATGTATATATTGATGGGAATTAAATTGGAATGTCAAAAGCATCCCTGCCTTCCCATGTTACATTATTCACGACAGCCAAGATGTAGAATCAAGTGGAGTGCAGTGACTGGGTGAAGAAAATGGGAGGTCGGTGTGTCTTTCTGCCTGCCTGCCTGCCTATCAATTATCTATCTGTGCATGATGAAATACTATTCAGTCTTCAGAAGGAAGTAATTATTGTTAGTGTTGAAAACATGGATGAATTGAGAGAGTACAATGCTAAAAGAAGCCAGACAGACAAGTGCTTTCCACATTCTCACTTCTAGACAAGTCAAGCTTATAGAAACAGTGGCATCATAGCTCCCACTGCAGGTCTCCTCAGCTGCTTTCCTGATCCCATGCCTATAGACCTATTACTGCTTTTATTACAATTGCTGTTTGCTAAGTTTATAGAAGTTCATGCTTATTTGGCAGCTACTTCTTGGGGGGGGGGGGAGGTTTCTAAGATTCCTTCTGGAACATTCCTTGGGTATTCCTAAAGATGAAGTTGTATTACCCTGGCTGGTATTTTAGTCTTCCTCGTCTCAATCCCAGGGGCTTGAGTGGGCTCACCATCCTCCTGCCACGAGTGTTCCATTTTGTTTTGTTTTGTTTTGTTTGTAGACAGGGTCTACCGTGTAGCCTTGGCTGGGCTGGGAACTCACTGCACAGTCCAGGCTGGCCGCCAGCTGTTAGAGATCCAATGCTGCCTCCGGGTGCTGGGACTAAAAGTGTACGCCATGCCCCCACACCCTGAATGATAAGTGTGTTTTGTGCCCGGGTGACCCAGTCTGAGTTGAGACTACGCAGCACTCCTCGCACCTGTTTCATCGTACCTCCTGGGGTTTTTTTCCTGTGTAGACGGAGAATGGCATGGGGGAGGAAGAACTTCCCAAAGAGAGTTATGGAGTGTTTCTGGGAAATTCTGCACTATCCTTCAGGGCTGCATTGAAGCAATGCATCAGTGGAGACCAAATGATGGTTTATGATGTTTACAGAGGAAAAGCAGATGTTCCCATTAATGCCAGGGCAGAAAACAATCCCAAGGCAGGTTTATTGTCAAAGCTTATCAAGAAAAGGTCAGACAGGTGACTCTCCACAGCGCCGAGGCTCTGAAATCCTTATACCACATTCTCGCTGACTCTGGTCTTCATTGTCATCAACCCAGGCCAGCTCTTCTGGTAAATTCTCCGCGAACACCATTGTTGTTTATTTCTTTCCTCTGTCTGGTCTCAGTTGCTGAGAAGTAGCAAATCTTGCATCATGAATATTCAATTTTTGTGCCTCCACCAGGGCGAGAGGGTTTTTGTTAGTTTAATGAGCCTGCTTTCCTGAGGTGTGGGATGTGAGTCTGGTGGGTCTAGGAGGCAGCCCGCCTGATGCCATCTTCTTTCCCCGGTCCGGTCCGTAGCAGACAGAAGAGATTACCACAGCAGTCTTCTCCTTGCGGGGGGCGCAGGGGAGGGGGGGGCGTTGCTCACAGCTCGTCTAGTTCAGCAGTTCTGGCTGCTGTGAGGGGCTCTGATGGAGTTAGAGAGTGAAGGAACCTTGTCTGCTCTCATTGTATGCGGAGGTAAGTTCTGCCACACTGTCATGGGGGACTCTGCTTGGGGCAGTTAGCCAAAAGGATCTCCTGTTTGACAGAAGCAGAGGTAAGACTTTACATGTTTTAAAAATATCGCCACAGGTTTGGCCCCTGGCCTAGCTTAGGGAGATCATAGACTATGGAGTGAGGTCATGACTATTGGACGGTAGATATGGCTCTGCAGTTAAGGGCACTTGCTGTTCTTGCAGAGATCTGAGTTCAGTTCCCAGCACCTATACTGGGCAGCTCACAGAAGCCTCTGTCTCTGGCTCCAGGGGATCTGATACCCTATTCTGGCTGCCTTGGGCACATGCATGCATGCATGTATATATACATACACATAGATGTACACACACCAATATACATAAAAAATTTAAAAACAAATCTTAAAAACCCTCAATTCTTATTATTAGCTTTGTAGTTGGGCTGCTAATGTTTATTGAGCAACCCTTGCTTTTCTACATAATCTGAAGCTGGCAGTGGGATTCTCATGGGGGCGTGGTTCTTCTGGACCACAGAACCTTGACTTATGATCTAAATACCAGATTTTTAGGGTGGGTGGAGACTTTCAAAACATAAGACAAAATGCTTTTTAGCTCACACCCCATCCATCGAGGGACTGCTACATTTCAACCACTGTGCTAGGTCTTGGGATCACATGGATGGACATGGATGCTGGTCCTGGGTAGCTCGGGAGCCGCTGATGTGAGAGTGGGAATAAGACGGTTTCTGATCATCAAGGAGATACAGAGCCACGCCCATCAAGGTGCAGGATGCAGTTCTTCAGAAGTGGGTAAGTCAACTCAAGCCCACGTGGGTAGAGTATTTTTCCAGCTCACAACACCTACTGAGCTGTGAGCCCCTGTGGGGGTGGGGCGTGGCACCAGCGACTGCTTCTGGGTAAGCCTGCCTTTCCTGCTCTCCTCACTCTGCATCAGACCTCACTTCTCTCCTTTTCTTGATCTCTGGGTCGGGGAGGCGTGAGCACTTCCAGGCAGAATCTGAAAGGGACACGCTCATTCAGGGCCGACAGTAGGAGCCTCCTTCACGTTTGCCTCTACCTTTGTGCTGGCCTAATTCTGACTAAGCCACATAGAGACGAGACGGACAAGACAAAGGTGATCTGAAAGGTGGTGCCCATCATACATTTGTAAAACAGATTATAGTCCCATTTACAGATGAGGCCACTGAGGCTCCAGGAAGGCAAGTTACTTCGAGAGGCATGAAACCGTGTGTTGCAGACAGGTGTAAAGGCTTTCTTTTTCTTTGAGATGAGGACAAATCAGAATGTGAGAATCAGTTTTACCATTCTTGAAGCACATGACCTTGGTCTGGTTTCAACTCTGATCTTTAGTTTTGTCTTTGGATAATGGGGATAACACTCAGCTGACTCCCAAGGGAATGAAGACCCGGCTCTTTCATTTCAGGCCCCGGGTTGCGGGTCTGCCATGCGCCAGATGATCCGGCCATTTCTACCTCGCTCAGTTGTCCCTGGGGACCAAGGAGAATGATGGCTTCCAGTTCCGAAGACCTGTTTGGAGGATCCAATATCAGCTTCTCAATGGGCTGTGTGGTGGCTCTAGCCCTGTCCCACTGCCTGTGTGGGGGTGAATGGCAGCCGTACATTTGTTTGTCTTGGGAACATTTCCAAGTCTCTGATGCAAGTTTTCCCCCAGAGGAATAGCTGAGGCTGATCAGTGTTGTGTGCCGGGTGTTGCGCCAGGCACCTCAGATACTCCACAGGATCCCGTTTAGTATCCCCTTGTCTTTAGCACCCACTCTTTTTTAATTTTTATTTTATTAATTTATTCATATTACATCTAAATTGTTAGCCCATCTTTTGTATCCTCCTATTCCTCCCTCCCTCCTGCTTCCCCCCTACGCCCCTCCCCTATGTCTGTGACTGAGGGGGACCTCCTCCCCCTATATATGCTCTTAGGGTATCGAGTCTCTTCTTGGTAACCTGCTATCCTTCTTCTGAGTGCCACTAGGCCTCCCCATCCAGGGGACGTGGTCAGAAATGGGGCACCAGAGTTCATGTGAAAGTCAGATCTCACTCTCCACTCAACGGTGGAGAATGTCCTGTCCATTGGCTAGGTCTAGGTAGGGGTTAGAAGTTTACTGCCTATATTTTCCTTGCCTGGTCAGCACCCACTCTTAACTATCATTGTTAGAGAAGATGATAGATAATTCCCTAGAGGCCAAGCAGCCTTCCTAGAATCCCCTGGCAAGTCAGAGGCAGCCCCAGGACCTCCACCCCCACCCATCTGAAGACGCCCAAGCACCATCCATCCCACTCCACGAAACAGCAACAAGAAATCCATTCTAGTATTTCTTAGCAACGTCACAAAAGCCAAGATTTGCACACAGCCCATCCCAGCATGTCTACATGTGAATCAAATAAACTGCAAACTGGCGTTGGAAACTTTCAGTGCCCACTGGCACTGCCCATCTGGCAGGGTTCTTGGAGGTGCATTGAGGGGACTTCAGTAGGAGAAGTTAAGCTACAGAGTGTGACAGAGGCCAGAGCTGATCCATACAAGGGGTTGGCTGTGGTCTCCGGGTAGATCTGGGCTACCCTTGGATGGAAGATAAAATCTCCTTGTACTAGAGTGCAATTCCCAACGAGGGAGTTTCCAGAGTGGGAGCTAGCTGTCAGCATGCCACTTGTAGAGCCGATGACACAGAGTCAGTTCTTACAATAGTGACCATAGCATCCATTGTGTCACCACAGCCTCAGGAGTTTCCCAGAGGCTTAGCAGTAACCAACCACCTCTAAATAAATCCATGGCTGAGCTGTAACCAACCACCTCTAAATAAATCCATTTATTGGTCTCTCTTTGCCTACCCCTAAACTGTGAGGCTCTGTCTTACTGTCTATCCAAGCATTCTTTACAAGGCCTGTCTTAAAACACTCAGTAAAGATTTATTCGCTGAATGACTAAATTAAAAAAGTATGAATGAGAAAGATAATGCTGAAACGTGTGTTTTAAGATTCCTTTGCACAAAGCTCAGCTGTTCAAAGGCTGCAAAAACGAACACACCTATCTGGCCCGACCCAGCTTTGTGCACTGTGGTGGCAGGCAGACAGGCGGTACCGTCCCAGAAAACCTTTCTGTCCATGTGGCTGGCTGATGGATGTCTTTGGGAGGAGGCTGCTAAGGAGGCCGTTAGGCCTAGGCCTCTTCCTGGATCACTGCCAGACACAAGAAATGTCTGGTGCAAAGGGGGTGTTTAGAATGGAAAGAGTAGATTTATAGAGATCATAACGGCTACTACAGATATTTATAGTACATTTGTAGTACATTACTGAGATAGAAAATAACTGTATTCTGTACCTCCATGAAGAACTGACCAAAGGTTTGGGTTAAACTTAGGGCACTCACTTAACAGGTCGATCAGTGATCTTTCTTGGAAGTAGCCATGTTTGTGTGTGTGTGTGTGTGTGTGTGTGTGTGTGTGTGTGTGTGTGTGTTTGAGTCTGAAAGTAAGAAACAGTATCTGGTGTCATTTCCTCAGAAGTCATATACCGTGTGTGTGTGTGTGTGTGTGTGTGTGTGTGTGTGTGTGTGTGTGTGTATAGCTCAGAGGACAACCTTGGGTTTTGGTCCCTGCCTTGTACCTTGTTTGAGGCAGGATTTCTTGCTTTCCACTAGGCTATCTGACCCCTAGGCTACTGGGAACTTTTTCTATCTGCCTTCCTTCTTGATGCAGGTATACTGGGGTTACAGAGTTGTTGTGCTGCCATATAGGGTTTTATACAGGTTCTGGGGATGTCTCAAGCTTTTGTGTGAAGCACTTACACACTGAGCCATCCTCACAGCCCCACCTTGGTTTTGAAGACAGGGTCTCTCGCTGACCTGCAGCTCACCAAGCTGCTAGGCTGACTAGCCAGTGAGCCCCCAAGGATTCACCTGTCTCTACCATTCTAGCTCTGGGGACATTTTGTGGGTTCTGGAGATCGCACTTAGGTGACCCCCATGCTTATAAGGCAAGCTTTTTACTGACTAAACCATACCCTCAGCCTACATATTTTATTCCACAGTGAGAGGATGGGTTACACAGGTCTATCAGTTTTCAAAACTCAGGTAACTTTGATGTCATTTGATGTACGTTCATTTTACAAGAAAAATCTTATATCCTCGCCTTCCTCTTTTTCAAGTGAGGGATCAGAGTGGCCGAGGCATAGAGGATACAAGAACAGACAAAGGTTAGCATCACAGGACATGGGCTGTAGGTACATAGACTCCATTCCATTATTCTCTTCGTTTTGTACATGCTTGAAAGTTTTCATAGGGAAGTGGGTAAATGTTCATCCAAAGACAAAGATGGAGCGACCAAAATATCTGGTTGTCTATTACTTTATTAGGCAGATGACAAGTGTTTCCACAAACAACCAAGGACAAACTGTCCCACCCCAATACTCTGAGATATGGGAGGGTAATGCCAAGAGCAGAGGACTGGCCTAGCGACTTTGCTTAGTACCTTCAGTGCTTCCCCTGAGAAGCCGACTTGCGGGGCTGAGCAACACTAGCTGAGGGAATAGTAAAGATGAATCCTGTAGACTCATATATGACTAGGGACCAAGGCTTCTTGCTTCCAACAAGGGGAGATCCAAGCGAGGAAGCAGGAAGATGATGCCCCAGACCCTGACCCTTGAGAAGGGAGTGGAGTAAGGTGACACTGTGAACCAGGATGGAGAATTTGAGCCTTGGAAAGCAGTCTGCACTTATTACAGTGTGAGTTTGCCTTGTCCTGTCTGTAGGCTGTTGATGTGGACCTGAGCAAGGACCTCGGTCTCTTGGCATCTCAGTTTTCTCATCAGTAAAATGGGAGACAGGCTTATCACAGAGGATTAATTGAGGCTGGGCACCTGGCAATAACCAGACAAAGGCATTATGTAACCAAGCTCAAGCAGAGGCAAGGGCTCATGGGAAAGAGGGGATGGGACTTGAAGGCCAGCCCACACGCTGGCAAGCATTGGAGCTCACATTTGCAGGCTAGCAAAAAAGATGGGCTGTGTCTTCATGGGCCACTATGGCTTAAGGAACAGGAAGGAAAACTTAACAGAGAATCTTCATTGATAAAATCCCAGCCGTCTAAAGGGATTCCAGTCCCTTTAAAGAGGAATAATTGCTGGTCCACAGGCTGGCGTGGTGGCTCGGTAGGTAAAGTGCTTGTCGTATAACCCTGACCACCTGTGCTTGGGTCCCCAGATGCACATTAAAAAGCAGGCACAGTAAGGCTTTTCACCAGCATGCCTGTATGGTGAGACGGGAGCCGGCGGCAAAAGAATGTTCCGGGGCTCGGGGGTCGGGGTCGGGTCAGCTAGTCAAGTGCGTGAGAAAGAACAACATGAGAGACCACGGCCTCAAACAAGGAGGAGGATAAGGAATAAGAGTAGAGGTTGCCCTCTGATCTGCACACATGCTGTGCGTCATGGCACATGTCCATGTATGTACATCATCCTGTAGGACACACACACACACACACACACACACACACACACACACACACACACACACACCACACACACAGTAACTGCCAGTCTTCCCCACATCCTCTGTCGTTCCCACCTCTCACTGACATGCAGGGTGTGTTGCTAGGACACACTCTTGCATGGACACGTCCACGCAGCACAACCTTGTGACCTTCTCCTGGACTGCGAGCCAGTCCTGGGAAGTCCCAAAGTCATTCTCAGTGAAGGGCAGGAGGAGAGGCACCTGTCTCAGTTCTCCATCTCTAGCTGCCGTACTGTGGGTGCCTAACTGACGTGTGCTAGATAAAATACAAGGTAAAATGCATGAGCGCTGCATGGAGATAGGTACTTGGTGCCCTCGGGGGGCCTGGAGGGTTGGCTGTAGGCCATTCTGTTTGGGACAGTCTTTCCTCTTCATAGCAGGGGACTATAGAGATGCAAGGTGGCCCCTGGGAAGTACTCATTAGCAGGCAGCGCTCTCACAGATAGCACACATCTCCCAGTCAAGCACCAGGGTGCTTACTATGCTTAACACAGCGTACATCAGAGGCCTAATGGTGCGTTGGAGAACATAAGTGGTGTGCACCAAACTGAACCGGAGAAGAGAATTAGAGGCAGACATCCAGCAAGGTGGGGAACAGTAAGAGCAGCCTTGGAAACGGTGGGTGAGGGACAGTTCTTTGGACACAGGAGAAAACCATCACTTAGGCTCTCCCAGTGGCCAGGGAGCTGCCAGCTTTGGAAAGCTGGCCTGGTAGCTGGGCTCTTGACCACTGCTGTCTCTGCTGGGCCGGCTGGCCTGGCTCTGACTGAACCACTCTGCAATGCTCTGTCAGCTTCCTAGCCACCTTGGCAGGTCTTTCTCCCCTGCTTGCCTTCTCTCTGTCTCTGTGTCTGTCTGTCTGTCTGTCTGTCTGTCTGTCTGTCTGTCTCTGTGTGTATGCCTGTGGGCGTGCGTGCTCATGTGTGCATGTAATGTGAAAGCCAAAAGACAATCTCCAATGTTGTTCCTCAGGATCCAGCCACCTTTTTATTCTTTTTTAAAACTTTCATTGATTTTTATTTTTATGTACATTGATGTTTTGCCTGTAAGTGTGAGGGGGTTAGATCCTCTGGGACAGAGTTACAGAGTTACAGACAGTTGTGAGCTGCCATGTAGGGGCTGGGAGTTGAACCTGGGTTCTTTGGAAGAGCGGCCAGTGCTCTTAACTGCTGAGCCATCTCTCCAGCCGCCATCCACCGCCATCTTTGTGTTGTTTTGATACAGAGTCTCTCCCCAGTCTAGAACTCAACAAGCAAGCTAGGCTGGCACCTGTCTGTGCCTCGTCGGGACTGGAATTGCAAGTGCATGTTACCATGTTGACCTTTCTTTCTTCCACGTGAATTCTGAGCATTGAACTTGGGTACTTGTGCTGTCAAAACCGAACACTTTCATGACTGATATATCGTCCCAGCTTAATGTAGGTTTTAGTTCAACAAATACATTGGCCTACATATTATGTGGCTCAAGATTATATATACCAGAGAATTTATACCTACACCTCTAGAGCCTACTTGCTTGCCTTTCTCCTTCTACCGTTGCCCCAGGACTTTATCTCATTCCCCTTGCCTCAGCTAGTGCTTGTGCCACCCTCTGCTTTTAAGGTTGCCATGTGTTCAAACTAGATAGTATGGCCAAAATTTCAAGAGCAGCAGATAATAGAAGGCACGTTCTTCTGTTCTACACATGCCACATTGAAGTATAGGGAGACCAGTGGGCCAGAATTCCAACACTCTGATGCCCAGCTGAAGAGATACAAGGTTTTAACTGGACACAGCATAGAGCAAACACATATACACACATGCACACACAAACACATGTGTGCATGCCCACATGCCCACAAAGTCACACAGACACATACATACAGACACTTACACATACATGCATGCATACATACAACGCATTGCCACTATTTCTTTATTCAGTAACCCTTCCTTCACTGCAGAGGCAGCTATTCCTGAGGTCTGATTCAATGCAGACCTCTCGTCTCCACAGCTCTGCATTCTAATGCCTTTAAATTGCATTGTGTCTGCATGCCTATTTGCGTGTAGCGGGAGACAGGTGTGTGTTGGTTCAGCTTCTCACGTGGCAGGGATGAGAAATCATGACCTGAATTTCAATCGTTTGCTCATGCTCCACCTCATTCCTCAAAGATTTGAACATGTTTACAGTGCAGAGATGACTAAGAAGTGGTTCCTACCTAGCAGGGACAGGGGAATGGACATATAAATAAATAATAACAATAAACAACAGCGAAAAGAAATAATGTGGCCAGTGGAGCAATCACTCAAACACACAATGAGCCCCACAGCTGGGTGGAGTGACCACAGGGTCAGAAAAGGATTCATGAAGGAGCTGAGATTCTCACTGTGGCTGGGTAGGAAGGAAAATGTCAGGGCACCAGGGCCAGGGAAGGATGGGGGGAGCAGACAAAAATGCACAAAGATGTGGCCAAATGCCTGTGGTTCTCTGGGAGGGAGCCGCGAGCACCTTTGTGGACTTCAAGGGAGGTCATGGAGCAAGGACGCGCTGTTAGAGACGAGAAGGTGTTTTGAGCCATACTGTGAGGATCCTGGGGCTCGGCTTGGACCAAGAGAGCTCTGTGATTTCCAACGGTGTGCCATACTCATGTTGGGATGGAAAAAAGTGGACCCTGAGGGGTTAAAAGTCATTCTGACATATGCAAATGATTCTAGGCTTATCCCTGAAAACAAGCAGAGGCAACATTCAAAGTCAGATCTAGGAACCCCAGCTCCACATGACCCCAAGTGAATGGCAGTGTAGCCACGAAGCAGTTGAGGGAACAAGCGTGGACCTTAGGAAATACAGAGGCAGGGCGAGTCTTGTGATCCTCTTCCAGGAGAAATGTTGGAATGCCCACTTCTGACCCTCCACTGCCATCAGCCACAAAGAAGCTGAGCGGAGTTAGATGCAGGGGGGGAGGGGAGGGGAGAGCGGGGAGATCCTCAGCAAGGACCAGGCAAGAACCTAGTTGTGGGTACCAGGGGGTGGGTGGAAAGAAGGACAGAAAGAACACATTGTCTCAGCTCATGTGGCCAACTGAACAAAGAACTGGGATACAGACAACGCCCAGTTCCTGTTCCTGCACTTGACTGGCTGATAGAGTCACTCATTCCACCACTCAGCATCCGACCTCCAACTCCAGGCTCACACTGAGTATATTGGTGCCATAGACTGTGGGGGCTGTGTGTTACGCATTGACATGCAGTGCTTTGCATATTTCTCCGAGAGACCCAGTATGGAGGATGTTAACAATCTATATTGAGGATACAGGCCAAGTCCAGAAAGGTTAAGTCATTTATGCAAGACAGAGCTGGCATTAACACCCACAGTCGCGCTCCCCTGCTGTGCCTCCTGCTCTGGAAGACGCCAGGCAATGGTGCTATCTTGAAGAGGACCCTGAAAGTGGGGGGCCATTCCTGGTGATCACCCCCAGATGGCAGTTGCAAGCTGCCATTGTCCTGGGCAAACAGAAACAGGGCACCAATGACAAACTGTTTACATGTTCACAGGGCTTTATAGTGCCGTAAAGCAGTCTACTTTCACTCTCACTTAACTTATATGCTGAAATCGGGATGTCCCCAGATCACCCCCAAAAACGGTCCTTTTAAATATTAACTGGAATAATCTGGGAGGTAAACTTTGAAAGGAAGAGAGTTGGGGTGTCCCTGAAAGGAGTACTCAACCTGAACTATCCCTAAGCTGGATACAGGGTCAGGGAGGCCTTCCTGACCTGCAGGGCTCAGGGCAGATCTCTGAGAAAGGCGCACAGTGCATTCTCCACACAGCTAGCTGTTCTGAAACAAACAAACAAACAAACAACAGAATGGGATGCTCTCACACGCAGATAGGGTCTGTACCGGAGCCATCCACTTTCAGGTTGTCTGGGAGAATCCCAGACCAGCATCCACTAAATCAGAGACAGGATAGAGGAGGAGTAAATAGGCCTTGGGACTTGGATGGGGGCGGGAAGGTAAACTTTGAGATTAAGGACTTTCAGTCACTGTGGTTAAGAGAAGAAAAGCCACACGCCCAGAGCCATACGCTACAGATGCGACTGCAAAACAGTCATTCTGATGTCTAGGTTCAAACTCATCCTGCTTTCCCCTGCTGCTCCGGTGTGCATCTGCCTCTGCTCCCCTCTGTCTGTCCCAGCTGTGTGGGACCAGCCCCTGGGGACTGGGAGGACCTTCTCATTCCTCCAGGCCTTTGGCTCTGCTGTTCCACTTGCCTGAACTGCCCTTGCAGGAGCTGCCCTCCTGACAGACTGTGTTTCCTCTTCTGGAGACAGCGGAGATGGTCCATCTGGGCGGCCTTGTCAGGATCACAGTGTCTCCCTGAGCCTCTCTGGGCCTCATTCCCAGGTTAATTGCTGGCATCTATTGTACTGTGGGATTTATGTGTCTGGCTCTCCACTTGACCTCAGGCTCCCGGAAGGCAAACATTCGCTCTTGTTCATCTCTGTACCCCAGTGCCCTGTACTGGCAAGCCAATGAGCTCTCAATCATGGTTACTGTACAGAATTGAAACGTCCTTGCTGGGGAGGGACGTTGTAACAAGAGAGGCGGCTGAGAGGAGGAAAAAGATGGAAGGCGGGTAGGAGGAGATGGGAATTCATGCTGACTGGACTTCTTCATGTCCTATGGAGCATAGGGTGATCTTGCCAAAAAGAAGGGGCTCAGAATAGGTTTGAGGGCATAGGAAGAGAGGAGATGAGGGGCTGGCTGGTGGCCCTAGAGACTGCTCAACCCTGCATCTGCCTGTTGGAGTCAGTCTCTGGAAAAGTACCAGTGAATTAAAGCCCAATAAAAAAGTCAATTAAGTCCAAACTCGTTTATGCCTTAAGCTCCCCCAAGCCAGCGAGCCAGAATGCAAGCTGGGCCGATATTTCTCCATTTCCCTCCACGTCTACATTGGTCTCCAGTGAAGCAGCCGCGACACATTTTATTTCAACTATAAATGGGGCAGATAGACTGATAGCAAAGTAATGGTTGCCAGGGGCTCTCTGTATGCCATCCGAGAGATCCTTGTCAGTAGGGGTGATGGCATGTTTCTGACCTTGGGCTCTTGTAGGACACTGGGGATCTATGGGAGTGCATGTGTTCCCATATAAATGTGGGTATGGATGCATATATCATGTGTGTATATGGCTGCTGTTGAGTACACAGGTAAGTGCCATTTTAAAGATTTGAATATTGATTCATTTTTACACTGACTCACCATGTACACCAGACAGAGGTACTATGTACTGTATTTGCCCCTGGGGTTCTTGAAAGGAAAGAGAGAGTTTTAGCCTTTATATTTGTGGGCTAGGTAGTCCAGAAATCTCAAGGAGAATATAGACACGAATCGACCGTTAAGTGTGTGCATGTGTGAGCATGGACGCTTCAGTACGGATGTGTATGATTCCTGGCTATCCATGTATACTGATCAGTGCTCAGATTGTGTGTGTGTGTGTGTTCATATAATCAGCTGGCCCAGGCCCTGCAAAATTTCTCTGGAAAGCTGTTTCTGACCAATAATAGCTAATGTGACTTGATATGTGAACGAGGGCGGAGAGAGGGACAAGAAGAAAGAATAGAGTTGTCAGGAGCTCTTGGATCAGAGGCAGAGAGAGAATGCTAGAATACACAGGACCCTCGGCCTCTGTCTCTTGCCCTCATGGCCTCTAACGCTCTCATCCGCTGGACGCTCACTGGTGGGAACCCTCAGGAGGCTGTGGCTCTGCTGTCAGTGGGTGGCTGAAAGAAGCCTGGCATAAGGTGATGTGGGCTGTAGAGGACAGTGTAGAGTTGGGAGTCCCAGGATTGACGCCTGCTAGCCTTGTAATCTTGGGCACGTGTCTTAGTTTCCCTGAGTCTTTAAGTGCCACCTGAGTCCGATGCCATCATAGGATGGATGTGACAATCTTGGAGTTCTCAGGAGACTGAGAAAGGTAGAATAAGTGGGGTATAGCAAATATAGGTAATAGCTCTTGAGTTTTGAGGGATGACCCATTTCTCCTCACATGATCGTCCCCCTAGTGTGTGTGTGTGTGTGTGTGTGTGTGTGTGTGTGTGTGTGTGTGGTGTGTATACATGTATATGTAAGTAGAGGCCAGAGGTCAGCTTCAGGTGTCTTTACTGCTTTTCACTATATATATATGTGTGTGTGTGTGTGTGTGTGTGTGTGTGTGTGTGTGTGTGTATACACACACATATATGTATATATGTATATATATATATGTGTGTGTATGTAAGGGCATTTGTATGCATGTATGCTTGTGCACCATATGTTTGTGTAACATGTGCTTACCTGGTGCCCACAAAGGCCAGAAGGGGACATTAGGACATCAGATCCCCCGGGACTGGAGTTGTGAGATGCCATGTGGAGTCCAGGGTCCCTGAAAAAGCACTTAGTGCTCTTAGTTGCTGAGCCATCTTTCTGGGCCTCTACTTCATTTTTTGAGATGAGGTCTCTCACTGATCCGGTGTTTAGTTGTATTATCAGGCTAGTGGTCTCCAGAACATGCCTGACTCCTGTTCATCCCAGTGCTGGGGCCACAGAGCTTTGCCCCCATGCCTGGTGCTCCCACACCTGGAGCTCCACGCTCAGGTCCTCACCCCTGTGCAGCAAGCATCCACTGAGCCACCTCCCCATCCCTCCTTGTGCAAGTTATGATTTTCGTCTGCTTGATTGCTTGCATAGCGTTTTCCAAAGTGTCTTCCAAAAAAAAAAAAAAAAAAACTATTTTCTTGAGATGTTTGAGATAAAATGACTCTGTTGGCCAAACTGGTTAGAATATGTTAGGCTAAATGAGGTTTTGAAAAGTTTCTTTTTGGTTAGAAATTTAAAACACATTGGCAATTCCATACCCATATGCATTGTATCCTAATCATATCCAACCCAAATTTATTCACAGGTCCTGTTCCTACCTTTGTGCCTTCTTTTTGTATAACCCCCAGCACGTTCCCTTCTCAACTTCATGTTCTCATATTTTTCCCTTTAAAACCCACTGAGTCCAGTTAGTGATACCTGCATGCACCCAGGTACAGGGCCATGCATATGAACATTGGCAGCTTACCAACAATCACACTTACTTTAAAAAAATCACTTCCCCACCCTCCTCCCAGTAGTCATCAATTACCAATGGCTTGTGAGCTAGGGCTGGAGGCCCCCTGAGTACCACCACCCACCTAAAAATTCTCATAGGACTTCTCGGAGCCTTTAATATATTGATGTGCATTGTGAATGGGGGGGGGGTGGAGGTTGGGGAAAGAGCATGCTCCCTCTATCTTAGATTGGATTTACCCAGAGGTTAGGGTTTATGGGCAGCGGTATATTTAGGAGGTGACTCAAGGAAGCCATAGGAGGAGATAAGTGAGGAAGGGAATCTACTTCCTGTTCAGGATGGCTGGGGATTAGTCCTGCAGGGGACCGCTGAGACATGTTGGAAACACACACAGGAGTGGAGGGAGGCTAGACAATTGCCTGATTGCCCCTGCTTAGTGTGGAGGGGGCAGGGTTCTTAACCCCAAATGCCCAGTGTCCCTGTAGGCAGCAGACACTCTCGCGAGTTTTCAGAAAGTGCCTCACAACAGAGTGAGTGTGCTGAGGGGACACAGGGCTGATGGCAGCTGCCCGACTTGGTCCCCACACCTACCAGAACCGGATCTTGGGTAGCACCGACTGAATGGATAAAGTGTGAAATCCCTCCATGGATTACCCTTAAGCCATTTTTCTAATTTTATCCCTTCCCACTTCCTTTTAGCCTCAAAGCCAAGGTATTGGAATTACCGCTGTGGATTGGCAGCAGGGCTGGGATAGCGTGAAAAGTCTCTTTCAATTGGGATTTCTGGGCTGGAATGCAGCTCAGTTATAGTTGAGCATGTGCTAAGCTGTGAGTCTGATCTCTGGCATCACATAGCCTAGGTGTGGGGAGGATACTGTAACATTAGCACTCAGGAGGTAAAAGCTTGACGGATTAGGGATTTAAGGTCATCCTTGGGGAAATATCAAGTTGGAGACCAAGTTGAGATACCTGAAGCTCTCTGTATCAATAAAGAGAAAATGAACTAACTAGCCAACCAAACATAAAGCCAAAAGCCAAGTAGGAGTTGTGAGGATGTCTCTAACTTCATGCATGGAGGTACGTTCTGTGTCCTTGAGGACTGATGGCTGTGGCTCATTGCAGGACGGGGGGCAGTGAAGGAGGGAGAGGCATGAAGGTTCTGGCAGGTGGTGTTTGGCAGAAGAGCCACAATACTGATTGGAAGAAGCCAAGACTGAGGCTGGTGAGTCAGAGCCAAGCTTTGGGCACATAGTGCTTGGCAGAAACAAAGGGGGATGGGCCTAGGGGGGGGTCAGTGGCTGAGTGCCCTTGCTCTGAGTCAGCATCTCAGGGGCTTACTAGTGTCTTAAAGGGACCACAACGTGTTCCTGAGAGATGGTGACCACCTAACTTCCAACATTTACTTGGAATATAAGGAAAGCTAAGGACTAGAGATGAGAAAGGTCTTCCTTGATGTCACCCATCAATTTAAGAGCGGAGTGGGTCAGTGCACATGCCTCTCTTGTGTGTAGTCGGAGTTCTCTCAACTCTGGGTTCTGCAAACCGTGAAGCTCCTCACTTGCCCATGTATTTCCCTTTGCTCTGCTGCCTTCAGCCTATGATGCCAAACCCTTCACATGCCACCTCGTCCATCATTTCCTTGGGGGTGGCTCTCTGCCTCTTCAGGTAATAATAACATTTTCAGTTTTTAGAAACATCAGCAAGTTTTGCCAGGCAGTGTGAGAGATCAGGAATGCTAATGCTGCCATCTGGGGATTATGTTAATATACTGTCCTGAGCTGACATTTGAAAAATTATGCAGTTTAATTGGCTGCCTTTTCTGTCTGTGAGCCCAGGGTCAGGTTGCATTGTGTCAGGGTGGTAAGAGGTTGTATGAGATAGGCAAATGTTGGGTTGGAAGAAATGCTGACCTGAGATCAAAAGTCTTGGGTTCCAGCTGCTCCCAGGTATATGGCCTTTAGTTGGCTGCTATTCATATTCAGGTTTTATTTTATTGTAAGGTACCAGGAGTGGGGTTCTTTAACCTCTGAGTAGTTCTCTAAATTATAACTACGTATGACTCACAGGGCTTCTATATGTAGCCTTGGCTGTCCTGGACTCGCTTTGTAGACCAGGTTGGCCTTGAACTCACAAAGATCCACTTGCTTCTGCTTTCTGAGTGCTGGGAATAAAGGTGTGCACCACCACGCTCGGCTCTACATGTGACTCTTAACTTAAAGTGTCTCCTCAAAGCTTTTGCCTTCTTTCATCCTTTGGGTTCCAGGATGTCTTAGTTTTGTTTTCTGTCGCTGTGATAAAATACCCATGACAAAAGTAACTTAAAGGAGAAAGAGTTTAGGTCTGGAAAGACAGTTCAGAGGTTAAGAGCACTGACTGCTCTTCCAGAGGTCCTGAGTTCAATTCCCAGCAACTACATGGTGGTTCACAACCATCTATAATGTGATCTGATGCCCTCTTCTGGCCTGCAGGTGTACATGCAGGCAGAGCACTGTATACATAATAATAAAAAAATCTTTTTTTTTTTTTTTTAAATGGAGAAAGGGTTTATTTGGGTTCATAGTTGTAGAGTATAAGCATCATGGGAGAGGAGAACTTGAAGCAACTAATTCCGTCCCATCCACAGACAAGAGCAGCGAGCAATGAGTTGATGCATGCATACCAGCATTCAGCTTGCTTTTTCTGCTCTTACACAGATCAGAATACCCTGCCAAGGGAATGGTGCCTCCCACAGTGGGCGTGTCGTCACACCTCTATTAATGTAATCAAGACAGTCCTCTTCTAGACACACCCACAGGCCAATCCAATCTACATAGTCCCTCATGGTGACTCCTTTCTGAGATGATCCTAGACAGTGTCAAGTTAACAATTAAAACTTAACCTTCACATCCAGTTTCCAGCCATGTCACCCATTCTTGGTGTTGCTCTTGGCAGTGAAACACTTTTACTTGCTTTTCTGTGTTATCAGCCTCCAGCCCCCTCTGGCTTTGCTCAACTCTCTCCCACCACTAGAGTGAAGGTAGAGCTGCTCCTGTCACTTCCCCAGACCTCTTTTCTCTCTGCTGTCTGTGTGGTTTCTTAGGAATGTCATTGAGTCTGTTCTGTCTTTGACTTTCCAGGCCATGGGTTGGTAAGTGGAGTTTTCTTGTTTTGCACATCCAATAACTAACTGATGGCTGTCCTTCATAGGACTGTTTTGGGCATAAGGTCTCTATAATCTTTTCTTTCCAGGGACGACCTTGGGCATGTCTCCACAGCCTCTCCTTTGGGCCACTGGCTCTCAGTTTTACTCTCTTCTGACTTTTCACTTATGTTGCCCACATTCCCCTTTGTGACTTAAAGTGGCTCCTTCTTGTGGTCCCCCCCACACTACCCCCAGACAGGCTCTGGCTTCGAGTTCCCATTTCCAAGCACGTCTCCATGAGCTGTATCTAGAAGAATGCCTGCATCTCCCACAGAGAGTTGAGGCTGCAGTGCTATCCCTGCCTCTCCTCCTGCCAGGAGCTAGGAAGGCTCTTTGCCATCCGGAGACTGAATCTTCTTTAAAAGCTGTTGTATGGATCAAATGAGATGAGGCATGCGTATGCATTTGGGAAGGACATTGCACTAAAAAGAGGGTCATCTTCAAGCATCTTTTAGGGGAGCCAATTTAGGGTAGTAACAAAAATACATGTCCCTAAGGTCTGGCACTGATTTTGTGATGAGGTCCAGTCACTTGGAATACATAAGTGGACCTCTTACGTGTTTCTTAGGGGTCCTGAAGTAAAAACATGGGCTTGTGTTATTGTATCCCACACACTTATCTTGGAAGATCACATCACCCTTTAGTTTCTCAGGCCCACTGAGCACGCACTGAGAAGTCATTCTGTGTTCAGTATCCCAGCATATTTTCCTCACCCCCGTCCCTGGGGACAGTTTTTGAGTATGTGAGAAAGTCGTCATGCTATCATAGAGAAAATAAGCGCTTTGGAATTGACTAATAACATATGACTACTCTCTGCTACTGATAGCTTGTGACTTGCAATACATTGCCTACCCTTCAAACTTCCGATCACCTCTCTGGAATAGGAATTCCAGCAATTAGCTTAGGGTTGTGGTTAGTAGTGCAGGAAATAAGCTCACATAAGTAAAATGATTCCTGCATTGTATAGGCCAAGAAAAGTTGGTTCTCTGCACGCTAGGGTCCTGAGACTTGCTGTGGTGAAGAACTGACTTGCAGAGTCTGACCACAGCTGAAGACCTTACTTCGAATCTCCCAGAGCCCAGGGCCTATCGTGAGGGGGACCCACTGCTCCCCATACAGGGCTAATGAAGTTTAATGAACTCCTCTACGAAGCAGTCATTATTAGGGGCATGCCTAAGAATGTCGTGGGGTTCTCATGTGTTACAGCCACGAGAAAGAGCCAGAAGACACCAGGGTTGATGTAGTGATGAGAGCTTTTGCATAGACAGAGGTGGGGGAGCTTGAATCTAGCAGCCTTGCGGCCTCCTTCAGAACTCTACGGTGGCAGGCCTTTGTGTGAGCTTGACCACAGCTCCGAAGTAGCAGCTTGTCATCCGAGGAGAATAAGGGCCACCCGTCTCTCACACCGGACTGCATCTGACCTCTGACCCATGACAAAGTTGGAGCTCTCTCACTAGATCGAGACTCCTCCCCTTTGAGGTAAGGATGCCCCTCTCCCATCAGACTGGAATCCTCTAGGGTTGGGATGGTGCCTCTCCCATTGGACGGGGACTCACACTGGGGCTCTACTGTGCTCTCCCCACTAGAGCAGGTGTGACGGTTAAGAGCGAGCTGAGCGTCATCATTCATGTCTTCCTGCTTGCTTGCTGACAACAGTTGTGATGTGACCAACCCCACCACATTCCTGTCACAACAGTTTCTACCGTTGTGATAGATGGCACCTTAAACTGTGAGCCAAAAGAAACCCTTCTTTCTTTCTTCTTCTTCTTCTTTTTTTTTTTTTCCTGAGACAGAGTTTCTCTGTGTACTCTTGGCTGTCCTGGACTCACTTTGTAGGCCAGGCTGACCTTGAACTCACAGAGATCCGCCTGCCTCTGCCTCCTGAGTGCTGGGATTAAAGGCGTGCGCCACCACCGCGCCCGGCTTAAGAAACCCTTCTTTAAGTTGCTTTGTCAGGTATTTTGTCATAACAGGGAGAGAAGAGCAACAGAAACACTACATTTTCTGGGAAAATACATCTCTACCATCAGACTTAGGATGTTCTCCCTAAGGTTTAAAACTATTGTGACCTTTGTCCCAGAGACTGTCTGGAATGTCTCTTCCACTTCTCTGTAAGGCTCTTCTCACTGTGGGGGTTCTGCCCTTTGCTTTGTAAGCAGGGGAAGAAAAAAAAAGGCAACCAGCTTTCTCTTACAGGTTGTTGGCTTTTAAGTAAAGATAGTTAAGATAATTTATATCCTACTCAGGGAGAAAACCGGAGAGAGGGAAGGAGGGGTAGGTTTTCCTGGCATACACAAAAAAAAGCACCATAAAAAGCCCTGCTAAATGCTCACTCAGCGGCCTCCATTCCTTCCAGCGCAGAGCAAACACCCATGATTTAAGCTGAGCCCTAGAGAA
The DNA here is from genome assembly GCF_903995435.1 of Acomys russatus. NCBI lineage: Eukaryota > Metazoa > Chordata > Mammalia > Rodentia > Muridae > Acomys > Acomys russatus. Next base: position 8,096,542 of record NC_067152.1, read on the forward strand.
AGGCTGGTACCAGAGCTGTGACTGCAGATTTGGCCAAAACCCCTTGGGATTGGAGTCAGGCCCACCCCCTCTGAAGAGAAGGGACAGAGAAACATCAGGCTCGTGGACCAAGGAAAGGGGGGGTATTGGCAGCAGCGTGCTTACGGCTCTCAGAAGATGTAATTCCTACTTCATGAGCTTCTCCTTTTGTTCATTAATTTATATTCAGAGCTTGAGGGCAAGAGCTAGAAGGAAGCAAGGAGCTAGACTTCTCCCAGCTCTGCTGATCTAACCATGCTTCAGTGGGCAAATCTCTCACTCACACTAAACCTCAGTCATTCCTGACTGACCTGGGGCTTTTCTACTTTAGTCTGCAATTGTGCAGAGTGCTCATGAATCCTGGACTCTTAGATGAACGTATGTAGCATAACAAACAAAAGACATCAATGTATCACCAAAATACAAGTGTATGTCTATAGACTTCCATGGCATATATTTGTTGAGTGTAGGGTTATTTGACAAGTATCTATCTCTTTCATTGGACTGTAAATTCTGTGTGCTCAAACCTTCCAGCCCCTGCTAGTATGCCAGACTCCTCCCCCATCACCATGGCCTCTTCAGCATGCTGTATAGCACTTGCTTTAGTTCTATCTGGAGGTGAACATCAGCGGTTCACTTTTACCGTGAACTGTGATACCAGCCTGCTAAGAAAGACATGCCCACCGGGGCAACCAGCTGCATTTTTATTGAATTTGGGGTTGACACCACAGAAAAGAGTCCATAACTGGTACTACAGATTCACTTAAAAGCCCATGACAGCGAACATCATAGGCCATGGGAGGTGGGGACTTACTTTTGTTGTTTAGATAAATTAGCGTGGCACTGAACTTCCTTCTTACTATGTTATTTATGTCCATATACAGTTAATCACCCAGTCTTAAATCTCTCTCCTTGCAGCAAATTAGGTGCTGAGAATAAGTGACATAAAACATGGCGTTGATGTCACCAAGGTTCAGGAAACATTGCAGAGGAGCAGACAGAGAGTACAAGAGCCAGAAGACAAAGAGAAGGGCTACAGGATGCCAACCACTGAGATAACAAAGAGCCATTGCAGTCAGGAACTCTCAACAGCTGCAGATAACCACACTGGGTCTGCACAGATGAATCCATAACAAGCCTGGCACGGACTGCGCGGAGGAGCACAGGGCTCTGCCCTTCACTCCTAAACTTATATTCAGGGAAAGGGAAAGCTGTTGCCTTCAGTTATGTACCCGCTGGTGAGCCCGCGGGCTCCAGTGAATAGTTCTAATCCAACGTTAACACGCATGGCCCTGTTTAAACTGCAGGAGCTGTAAGGCCATGGGTCTGTGAAACTGTCAGGTGGTGGTGGAGCTAGTAAGAGTAAAAGGGGAATAAGAGAAGGCAGCAGGGAGAGAGAAACCAGAATGTAGCACACACACATATGAAATTATCAAAGAACTGACTTAACTAATAAAAAACGAGTTAGTGACCATGTGAGCAGCAAGGCTACTCTTGGGAATGGAAGGGCTGATGCGATAAAGTGAGGACTCCAAAAGTAGGTTGAGAACATATTCAGATGTCTGGAACACCCATCTCATTAACTGGAAGCTCCATGGAACCTAGAGGCAAATTTTGTACCTAGAGGATTCAGTTGTTCTAAAAGAGACTCAGATGGAGAGAGTAAAGAGCCAGCATGCTGAGATGAATCCACTCTTATCGCCCAGCTTCCTCTGAACGCTTATGGATCCATCCGCTACCTTCAAAGGCTAGCTCTGTCCTCTCACAGAGGATAAAACTCCTGCCCCCAGGAATATGGACTATGGTGGGTCAATGCATGCCTAGGCTGAAGTCATCAGAGATGCAGAGCAAGCTGTTTCTATGGAGAGAACAGGGAGATGGGAGATCAGAGAGGGTGTGTGTGTGTGTGTGTGTGTGTGTGTGTGTGTGTGTGTGTATGTGTGTGTGTGTGTTCGAACAGGAGCTTCCTTTGTCCAGAATGTACAGCCCCTCCCTAGATCACATGACTCCACTTTGCAAGACTCAGTTTGATGGTCACATCCCCCTACTCAGGAAGAACTGACCACTTCCTTTGTGTCTCATGGGGGGAAACATTCCATGTGTCATACATCTTAAAGCACTGACAATGAATTGTGGTATATGTGACAATGTTTCCTGGGTTGGAGACCATTTATATAGACAGTGGACTGGAAGCCTTGGTGTTGCTAGGGTAAAGGCGCAGGCTGTGCGTGCCCATCACTGTCCATGGTCCTGGACAATAGGCCTGGTCCCTTTCTGCATCCCAGAGCACCCTGGTAGTTCTTTGTCTTTTTCCACATAGAACTCAAAAGGCTCACCAAAAAGACTGGTGATGGGATGGGAGGAGAATGGAGTAGAGTGAGCCTTTCTCGGAGGACATTTTCAGTTCTGCCTATTTTCTGGACCTTTGGAGGCTCCAGCTTGCTATCTCTTGGTACGGATTTGGGTTGCAGAGTGGAGGTCACTTACACTTTCCCTTCTTCCTGAATGCTGACTGAGCAGGTGAAATGCCAATACCTTGAAATTTAGATATTTCTAATGGACCCCATTTGAAAGGAGCTACAGGCTGGAAATGGGTTGTGTCAAGGTCATTTGCATTCTACATGGCTAAGAATTAACCATTTTGAACACTATTAATCTCATGATAAAAGGTGGTTATTATCTTCTTTAAATATGCTTGAAATGCACTTTTAAAATGGCAGTTTATTGAGGGCTTGTCAGGTGCCAAAATTGCAAGAATTACTTTTGCTTTTCATATATGGTCCCTTATTCTCAAGATAATTCAGTTAGAAAAACTATGATTATCCCTATTTGGAGGAGTACAGAAAACGGCCAGAGTACTGAACAACTTGTTCAAGGTCACAGAGCCAGTTAAAGGTTATCTGAAGGCCATTAGTCTCCACAGTGTTTTATTGGTCTACACTGCTCAGTCTTCTACAATTTCCTAGCAAGAGACAAAATAGTTCCCATAGGAACAGTAGTCAAATCAGTAATAGTATTTGGATAATATGATTTTTTTAAATCCCTTAAATTCAAAGTTAGTATTCCTTACCTGGGAACATATACTAAAAGAAATTAACGTAACTGTGGAGAAAAACTAGGCACAAAGAAACGTCCAACAGACTAGTTATTGATGGAAATGAAGGCCCATTCCATGAGATGGACCCTGTACCTGACACTGCTAAAGTGACCCAAACCTGAGACTTGATAGTCATAGGCCTCAGGGAAAACTGGCCCCTCTTCTTCTAAAGCAACACAGTGGTAAAGTGGCCCCTGAAAGCATACTGCTGTCAGAATAGATCAGTGCCTTGCTCAGTTCTTGTCAGAGAAGTCTCTCCTTGCAGTAGATGAGAATTAACAGACCCAGTCTTAAATGGGATGTCTTTGTCAGACCCCTCCTCTCAAGGGTCAGCGATCTGTACAGAAGAGGAGGAGATAGAAAGATGGTAAGATCCAGGCGTGGTGGCGCATGCTTTTAATCCCAGCACTCAGGAGGCAGAGGCAGGCGGATCGCTGTGAGTTCGAGGCCAGCCTGGTCTACAAAGTGAGTCCAGGATGGCCAAGGCTACACAGAGAAACCTGTCTCAAAAAACAAAACAAAACAAAACAAAAACAAACAAAAAACAAAAAACAACAACAACAAAAAAGAAAGATGGTAAGAGCCAGAGGTGCTGGATGGCTTCAAATAAACAGTGTCTTTTGGACCCAGCAGAGCTGGTACACATAAACTCACAGAGACTGTGATGGCAGTGCACAGATTCAAACCAGACAAAATCCAGGCACTGAGAAAGGGATGTGGACACAAAGTCTCATCTGTGACCCAGGAAGCTATTTGTAAGTGATACAGGCTGAGAGAGAATTAGTTTTGTCCTGTGGGGTGTCACTGGGTGTAGCAACCACACCTCTACCTAAGGCAAGATCCATTCCCACAACTAGTTGGCCAACACAAAATGGACTCCATTGTGTGGTGTGTGTGTGTGTGTGTGTGTGTGTGCATTTTCTGTTTTGTTTTGATATTTTTTCTCTTATTGATGCTTTTTTTTCAGTTTGTTTTGATTAAGTTGTCTTTCTTGTTTACTTAGGGAACATTAAGTTGGGTGGGTAGGCAGGGGAGATCTGAGAGAGTTGGAGGAAGGGAAATATTGTACGAAAATATTTAAATGCCGGGTGTGGTGGCACACACCTTTAATCCCAGCACTCAGGAAGCAGAGGCAAGGAGATTGATAAATTCAAGGCCAGCCTGGTCTACAAAGTGCATCCAAGACAGCCAAGGCTCAAAAAACAAAACAAAACAAATTAATAAAACTTCTTAAAAAAAGAATTAGGACACCAAGACTCAGAATACACGACAGTCAATGGCTTTCAAGTTCCTACGTTAAAAGTCTTTACTATAAGATCATATTAGTGTTTAAAGGCAGTAAGACTTTTGCCTCATAAAGCATATTATACAGATGTTTGCAGAGGCATATGTAAAAATCAAACATGCGGTACAGCAAATAAAAACAGACGTTCCAATTAAAATTCACAAGGTTTATTTTGCTGACTTCAAAGTAAAATTCCGTAGAAAGGCCAAGATCTTAAAAAAAGAGAAATGTCCAACAACAGTTGGATGCACTGCAGCTGATATTAGAAACACAGCCACAAAGCACAGCCAACATTGGGAATGCCTTCCTTAATGCACCATTTAGTGAAGTGCAGGAGGCCTGTGATCACATGGCCCCACAAGCTGCTCTCTCTTCCCAGAACCTGCTCTCATTTTCTAGGAACTGCCTGCAAAGAACTCGCCCTCTTGGTGTAGGTGACTGCCCCAGGGTGGACACCCTGGAGGGACAAGCTTTCTTCATGGGACTTTTCCAGGATGAATTTGGAAGAACTCAGTACCTTTCTGTTAACATTAGGCATGCTGTTGGCTCAGTCATGCCCCTGTGCAGTGAAGGCAGAAGAGGGTTAAAATAAATGGGGAGAGGGGAGCAGGAGGAGAAGGAGGAGGAAGAGAAGTCTAGAAACAGTAAAAGCAAATGCAATACTTTTCTTGCATCCCCTGACACCTTTCAACTCTTAAGAGAGCTCAGCAGCATTTGAACCCGGAGAGACCCCCTCACATTCTTATACTAAGTGTTCCCCTTTTGCCCAAGCCAGCATGGATTTGTTTTCTCTTAAGCACAAGAGTTTTCATTTCAGCAGCAGAGGTTTAGTAGTCAGGATGACAGAAACTGTGACGACACATTGGTGAACAGTGTGTGGATCCAAGATAGCTCATCAGTGGACCCCAGAGAAGCTGCCTGAAGAAGGTTGGGGCATGACCACAGGAGGAAGTGCATACTGACTTGGCCTCACAGAAGCTGGGGAGCTGAGCCATTCACTGTGTGGGTGTCAACTCTAGGATGTATACTGAGGAGCCTTGTACAAAATCCACCCCTGAAAATACTGTGGCAGGGCCCTGCAGACACGAGAGGGGACCTCTACCATCACCTCTCAGTTGCTGTTAATCTGGGAGCTCCCTACTAGCCAGGACTATTAAGGACCTGGGATGGGGGATGCAGCATTCACCTTTCACAGACAGCGAGCTTGAGTTTGTGTGCTCACATGTGTCACTGCTCATGGTTCTGAGGCTGTGGGCGGGGTGCTTTCTGAACCCCAGGGCATAGGGGTTTTCTCAACCATTTTCATGTTTAAATCAAGATGCTCACAGGAATCGGTGATGGGCAGAAAGAATAATTAATAGGGTCTAGTGAGACACAAAAAGAGGAATAGATTCATATATGGGATATCCAGGGTTTCCTCTTAGGTGTACTGACCCAGCTTCAAGCCCACCTTTGCCATTTCTTCTCTGAGAGCTTTGCCAGCCATATTGTGAAGGTGAGTGAGTCTTGCAGGTAATTGGCATGTAGGGATGGCCTTGGAAGAGACTGGAGAATGGACCATCATTTACTATTTCCGAGCTCCAGTCTGCATCTGTAGCATCTTTTAGCTCTTTTGTCTCCTCCAACACCACAGCAGAGCCAGTAAACTCTGCCTCTCCTCCTGTGGGTCCCCTCCTAGGTTCTGAGCAGCACCTTCCTGCCTGCCTCATTTTCTCAGCACCCACCCAGCAGCACCTCCTCACTTCACCCAGGTGGTACCACGTCATCTCTTTCCTTCCCCAGCCCTAGAAAGTGGTAGTTCCTAACCCCTGGGACCAGTCACCACCGTTTGCATCATCAGGCATCTAACAAACACGTACGCTCCTTAGATTTTAGTGATCTCTGTTTTCTATAATCTAACACTTGTCCAATCTCAGGTTCTCCATTCATAAAAATGGAGGCAGGTCCCAAACTCATGAAGCTATCAATGGCATGGAGTTGAGCGACTGGCACAGAGCGGTGGCTCATGCACGGTCGTCATTCCCCTCTGACCGGTACCCAAGTACAGACGCCCCCGACTTGGTGACGTTGGTAAGCAGCTGGTCGAGAGACGCACTTCAAATCCTGAACTTTTACCTTTTACTGGGTTGCTAGTACACAGTGCAGTGCTGCCTGGTAAAGCTCGGCAGCAACAGTCAAGTCCGGGCTCTTGGGTATGATCATGAGGGTCACCAGCATGCTACAGTTACCTCTATTGTCTGTGCGTGAACGTAGGCATTCAATGCATTGAATGAACTACCCCATGCTTCATTATAAGCTTTTGGAAATATTCTGCTTATCTTTAAGGTAGGTAGGTATATTAAACACTTCAAGCTTATGCAACTCACACAGCAAGAAGAGAGTTTTTGTCCTCGATGCTTGAGCAGCGGGCACAGTTGCCTGAGCCACTTCCCCAGAACTCTCCCTTGATTTTTTTTTTTTTTTTTTTTTTGTTGTTGTTGAAAGACCTGGTCTCCAGGAATTGGATCTCAGTGAGTACGAAGCCACGCTCAGCAGAGCCCTTTGCCCACTGACAGCACCAGCCCAGAGGCACAGCCGGTGGACACCCACAGCCGGCAGAGGCGGAAATGTTCACAACGAGCCACACCGTTGAAGCAAACTCTCCTCTCAGCACTCTCTGTCTTAGTCACTTGAGCAGATTCTAATTTAGTCCCAAAGATTTCCTCAATGGCCTCCGGCAAGTGCTGCACTTCATGACAGAAATGGGTACAGGGAGCTCAGCTCCAAGCCGCCTTCTTGGAGCCAGTGGCAAGTCCCTGGATGTCACAGGTGAGGAAAGAGGGGCGAGAGATGCCATCTAGGTGACTAGAATGAATGAATGAATGAATGAATGAATGAATGAATGAATACCATCTTGGCTGGGTTCTTAGTTTGGTACTCTGAGGGCAGAACCTTCACCTAATCCCCTCATTTGCCCATACTTCAGATGAGGAAACTGAAGGAAACTGGGAGGTGGCAGAGGAGCAGTTTGAAACCCATCAGGGTGGCTCCAGAACTTCTGAGTGCAAGGGGACACCCAGATTCTGAACAGGTGACATTCAGCACACCTATCTCCCACAGCGGGTTCCTATCTGGCTCAGAGCCAAATAGCCAGGACCGAGCTCTCAGTTAAGAGTTTTAAGTGCAGGGGAAGCAAGAGAGATGCTGTGGCCAGATCACACACCTGGATTTCGGAGAAGACTTTCCTGCCAAGAAAACTACATCACACCCATCTCCTGATCTCCCGTACTCCGACTTCCATCTGGTTGGGTTCCAAAGAGTAGCTGAGGTCTACACAGGAAAAAATGAAGAAAGAGGCAGCATCTGGAAGGACTTCGGAGCCTACACGAGAAGCACAAAACTGAAGGCGCCTTCTTAGGGGCTTTTATGAATGCAGTCACTGCCAAGGCTTAGGAAACCATGTCCCACAAACTCAGCCTGGGGAGCCCTCCCACGCGAGTGTCAACTGAGGTGTCAATTCTGTTTCTCATTGCGTCTGTTTTGTTTTGCCTTCTGATGCCTCTCAAAGGACGGCTCTCCCCATTCTGAAAATGCGCTTCGCTGTCTTGGTTCTACATTTGAAACAGGAACAGACAGAGAACACCTCAGGCTAGATGAGGTTACGTTAACCGGAGTCTATTGAGGGGAAGTGGTAGATGGGAGGAGGTGTTCCTTTGATCATTGAGGAAAAATCGAGGAGACCCAAATGCTTTAGGACATGCAACACACACACACACACACACACACACACACACACACACACACACACACACACACACGAGAGAGAGAGAGAGAGAGAGAGAGAGAGAGAGAGAGAGAGAGAGAGAATATGAATTTTAAGTGAGAGGGAAGCTATCTGAAGCAACATTTGGGGTGCATTAGTAACTGTACATTTCAATTTACTGAAGCCAGAAACACATCCCATTGTTCTCACGCAAGTTCATCCTGTGTTTAAATCTAGAAAGACGCGAGGACCAGCACAGTGTCGCCAAATAGTAGCAACTTCGACCTCACTAACATGCATACATACGCCTACTTGGGCCAAAGCTTTAAGCATCTTCAAGTGACTTTCTCTGCAAGTTTCAACTCCCTGTCAGTTTTTCACATTTTAATGAGAGACACAGTAGGATTGTCCCAGGAAGCTGCGATGCAGCCACCCAGAGGAGTCAAGGCAATTGTTCCCTACGTCTCTACCGTAGGTTTTAATTGAGGGAGGATCTGCTAATGATGTTTCTAATGAGCAAAAATGACCTCACACTACTGTGAAACTTGGGGCCAGTGCCAACTTAGCTGACAGGCAGAGGAAGGAAACGGGGCTAAGATTTATTAAGCACGGTATGGATATCCATCATGTTTTTGTTTATTTGAGACAGAGCTTCATCCATCCCAGGCTGGTGTCTAACTCACTATATATCCAGAATGACCTTGAACTTCTGATCCTTCTGCTGGGATGACAGGTGTGTGGTGCCGGGGAGGAACCTAGGGCTTTCCATATCTGGACAAGCACCCCTCTACCTGAGCTGCACCCTCAACTTCTCGCTGCGCCTCTTAGGGGCTCACATTTGTGAGCCCATGGACCTGAATCTAGCTCAGACTTGTGGGCTTTTTCTTGCCCAGCTTGGAGCTGCTCCTGTGGGTACTGGCTTCTTCACAGCCTGCAGGGCTTGAAGTATTTGCATGGGATCCCATGAAGCACAGTTGGGGGGTGGTGGCGGGAACTTTGGAGGTCGAGAAGCTTATGGGGCCTACTGGACAAGAGGGGAGGTAAAGCCTGGAGAGGGACAGATGGGAGAAGAACAAGGCTCTCCACTTAGGACAAGAAAGGCAAGCATAGCTGAACCATGAAGTAGTGAGCACACAGTTAACATTTGCTGTGCCATTTCCTAGGCTGGCAGGGAGATGATTAGACCGTAAGCTTATCATGGTGCATCATAATGTTCAAAGAAAAATGGACACGTGTCACACACTCCCCATATTAGCCAGGGCAGTGATTATTAAACCCACTCCGTAGACAATTAAATTTTGTCTCAAAGAGGAGAAACCAAATGCCCAAGTTCACCCAAGAATCAGCAAAACTAGGGCTTGAATCAAGGTCACTTGACTTTCAGAGACTTTGTTCAGTCTTACTGTGCCACGATTTTCAATTATACTGGGGTGGACTATAGATGGCAGACGGAAAGTAACAGTTACAAAATGCGCGTGATTAAGATCCTAGGGTCAGAGGCTCAGCTGCATGGGCTCAGATGCCAGCCCTACCTCTTCCATGCTATGCCTCTTACCGAAGCTCTCTAAGGTTCACATTTCTTATTTATACATTGCACGACCCACCAGCACCTTCCTTATTGCTTTATTGTGGGCATTAAATGGCCAAGCTTAAAAGCACTCAGAAGACCGTCCCTCTCACCCCTCAGACAATATTAGCTAACAGCATTTTATTATATATAAAAAATAAAGTAATAAAATAGAAAGTTGAAAGCGTTTTCCTGACATCTCAGTTTTAGATTGCTATTTTGTTTTGCAGGGAAACAGAAAATACAGAAACACTGGGCAAAAAGAAAAGCTTACTATAATTCCAGCACAGAGTAATAATTGGGCTCATAGAGAACTATATGGAGTCAGCCCTCCATATCCGTGGGTGCCATATCCACGAATTTAACCAACTGTGGATCAAAAAATAATAGAAAACAATTTCACCTGTACTGAACACGTGTGGCTTTTTTTCTTATTGTTGTTCCTAAACAGGTTGGCAGAACACTTATTTACATAACATGTACATTCATGAGGATGTTACAAAGATCTAGAGACTGTTTAAAACATATGGAAGAAAGATACTTGGATTCTATGCAAATATGTTATCATTTTAGTATTTTACACAAGGCTTGTGAGCCCCTGCGGGCATTGGTATCACTGGCAGGGGAGGGAGCGACAGGAGTGTCTCAGAACCCATCCCATGTGGATATCAAGGAGGACTGGTCTTGGACAAGCTAATACCTGACCTTTTCCAGTTAGCACTAGAACAGGGACCACTTTCCTATGCCACTAGTCAGTTGCTAAAAACACAACTTTCACCCAGCTGTTACAAAGTGCACCATCCTGTAGGCGAGACATGATCGAAGTGGTGGCTTGTAGTCATCCTTGAATGTGGACACTTAGTGGTATGTACACTGCTGTCACCCTGACGCTAGTGCCCTGCCACCTACGCAGTAGGTACTTAATGCACAGCTACCAGGAGCTCACGGTTTGGCAGTGCTTCTGTAAATCTGTTCTATCAGTGCCCTTCTCCAGCTCAGCAAAAAAAAAAACAAAACAACAACAACAAAAAAAAAAAAACAAAAAAAGGAGCCTTTTGCCAATTTTCTAAGTAAAATATGGGATCTCATTGTTGTTTTAATTAATTATTGATGTGATTAATAGTGAGGATGAAAGCTGGCTCATATTTAACTCTGTGCTGTGTCTTCTCCCTCCTTCTTTCTTCCCGGCTCTTCTCCATCTTCCTGCCTGCTTCTGAAAGCACCGTTGCTGAAGGAACAGACACCAGCGCAGCAATCTGATCACATTTCTTTGGGTCCTTTTGCTTTTCTAGATAATCCTTGAGGTTTCTAACAATGAATCGAGTGCTTGCTAAATTATTTTAAGGTAGGTGCTTTAGTAAGTTTGGATACTCATTAATTTTCAGAGAGCCGTGACAGCTCTCAGCTATTAATGAAGTCCTCCCTCAAGTTGAGGGTGTCGACAGTGAGCCCCCAACTTCCCTGACATCTCAGCTGCAGATTGCCATTTTGTTTTTCCTGTAACTCCACACACACCTTATTAAAGTTCAATTATGGCTTAGAGGAACCTTCAAGGAAAGCATTAGCATCCAGGTAATTACTGAGAAGTGATGGCAATTGAAGAAAAATGAATTTTAGTTCCTTTCGTGACAACAGATCCCTCCCACCACCTGCCCAGCACAGGTGTGTATCTCTTTGGCATGCTGCCTTTCCTGCTGTTCAGAGATTTGACAGAGAATCACAGAACATTCCAGAATGGACAGGGATGGGGATATTGGATCTCAGGCTTCCGAGTAAGTGCCCAAAGCCCACAGGAAAGACTGTTTATTATCTTTTTGGAATATTATCGGGAGTTAAAGCGTCCCTTTTAGCAGCTGTCACTCGGTCCAGGGCTTATTGATGAGGAAGAAGCTCTTTCTTTAATCAAAGTGATGACATCACTCTTGATTTTATGCATGCCACCGACTGCAGTGTGACCTTTGGAGTCAGGGCTGCGTCAGCCATGGAGTCCATGTCCAGGGTAAACAGCTATCTCTCTCACGGAGGCTGTCTAGTGAGCCTTCCTCCTGACCTCAGGGCCTTTTGTCTCAGCGAGATTGAGAGTCAGTCCTTTACTGTTAACTCACCTGGAGACTTTCCTTGAATAATAGGCTCCACAACTCGATGTTCACAACAGTCCTGTGCGGCAGACATTAGCGTCATCTTTGCTTTACAGAGGTTCAGGGAGGCTCCAGGTCAACTACTCAGCCATTCCAGCTGTGTAGGGGCAGCACCAAGGAACCAGGGAGCACAGAGCCTGCACTTGAACCGGGAGTTGACCCGGCTATGCTAAGGGTGCTGAATCCTGCAAGGCCTTGGATGCTTACCCTGCAGGGGTCTAGTGGCAGCTCTTGGAGAAGCAGGTATTAGTAGTCTCTCTAGAAAGTTAAGAAAACTTTTCCCGGGCCACACAGCCTGGCAGCTGCGTGAGATTCAAACAGAAGCCGACCAAGCCCAAGGCTGTCTTTGGTTTGAAGATGCAGACACACACCTTGGCAGTTGGCTTCAAACACAGCTGCAGATAACCATAGAGGCAGAATTCCATTACATACTCTGAGCTTTTGGGGGAGTAAAACTGCACTCTATTCAGTGCAGAAGCCTCTTGTGTAGGCTTCATTCTAAACATCTGAACTTTCTGCTAATTACTGTCACATTAATTAAAAAATAAGTCCTCTTTAATTTCATAACAGGTGGTTTGTGGATCTGGAAGAAAAGTTGAAACTTGTGCGGAATAACTGTGTGGCTTATTTGCATTTCCAATTGCTTTAGAGGACACCGAGGGCCAGTCTGCTAGTCTCCCTGCTGTCTTTCACCTCTCTGCTGGCTGCGCCAAGCGGTTGACGATGATGCCGGCGTCTTTTCTCCAAACACCACCTGTGAGGGTCCCTGCTCCAGCTGGAATCCCAGGACTTTCAGCTAACATTCTGAGCCATAGAGCTGGGCCAGAGAGACTTTACTGTGAAAGACCTGCAACCAATGAGAAGCCGCTGGCCGGCTCCACGCCTGGCACCTACTGGGTACTCAAGAAACGCTGGCCAACGATTGCTGTGATTAAACTAAGCTACACCAAGTGTCAGATGGATGGGCCAGGGCTGCTGGGCTCCAAGGCAAAGACATGTGGACTTGGCCCATAAGTGTGTACTAAAGCCATTCTCCCTGTGTGATTCCAAATGACTTTGCGTTTGCTCTTCACAGATTCTCCTAACACTTATGATGTTAGTTGCCGTGGCTCTTCCTATTTCCATAAAGCTTTCTAGAAAGAGGTTAATGAGCCACTGAGTATGATTTAAAAACAACAGCACAAAGTGCTGGAGAGACGATTCAGCAGTTAAGAGCACTGGCTGCTCTTCCAGAGGACCCTGGTTCGATCCCCAGCACTCACATGGAGGCTCACACGTCTTCAGTGCCAGTTCTGGGTATTCCAATGCCCTCTTCTGGCCTTACTGAGTACCGTGTGCATGTAGTGCACGTGCACGAAATAAGCAAACAGTGCAAAGGAGCACACTGCAGACGCTTGCTCCTTGTCCCCCAGTTTATGGTGCTGGAAGACCTCAGGATCTGGAGACATATCTACCAGGGTTTGAACCCTGGCTTTTCCACAGAGCAATAGAGAGATCTAGAGAAGTTGCTCAACCACGTTAGGTCTCACAGGTCTGTACATTGTTAAAATTAGGATTTGGCTTTAAATTTCTCAAACTTGGCAAAGTGCTACAATTACCTGGCAGCGTTTAAAGACTCGAGGGCTTGGCTTTGGCCACATCTATCTATCTATCTATATCTATCTATCTATCTATCTATCTATCTATCTATCTATCTATGGCCCAGTACACCTTTCTGGGGTAAAGCGCACACGTGTGCGTGCCTGCCTGCCTCTCTCTCTGTGTTAAGCATGTGCGGGTATGCAACCTTGACTGCTGGTTCTTGTCTTTCACCTTGTTTGACAAGGAGTACCTTTTTTTTTTTTTGAAGTTTCTGGACCTCAAGCTACCAGGGATTCTCCTGTCTTCACCTCTCATATTTCTGCAGGGACAGTGGTATTACAGGCACATGCTACAGTGTACGGCTCTGTGTGGGTTCTGGGGTCTGGACTCAGGTACTCACACTTAAATAGCAAGTGCTTTAGCCACTGAGCCATCTCCCCAGCTCATACGCATGCGCACGCGCGCACACACACGCGCGCGCGCGCGCACACACACACACACACATACACACAGTGTCAAAGCCTCTTGTTAAACCCTGACTCTTCCTTCTGTGCACAGGTCCCTTCCTACATCAGTAAATGGCTTATAAGATGTCTTTGAAGCTTCTTAGGTGCACATTTCCTGAGTTGCCTTTGGCTCCCACTTCCCATCAACCGCACTGTCCCAACTCCAGGTAATCCCACTGGATTACAGAGTATCCAGATTCCAAGCTGTTCTCGCTTGTGTCCCGCCTCTGTCCTTTTCCATACCATATACATAAGGCACAGCAGTCAGAGCATCTGCTTAAGAAACTCTCAGACATGGCCTTCTGCTGGGTACCATTTTCCTGTGTCAGTGCGAGGTGCTCACTTGCCATGCCTGGGTTGACATATTAGCAGCCACTCTGAACTTGTCACTGCCCGTGTCCGGTCTCACTGATCTGCCCTTTGAGCACAGTAGGTCTCAGGCTTCCTGTTGTTGTTTCTTCTGCTGGAAATGATCTGCCCTCAGGGCTGGCACAGCCTGCTCCCTCTCTTCCTGTCCTCCAGGTTTTTGGGATGACTCCAGTCTCAACTGTGTGAAATGGAAACAACCTACAGTACACCTGTTGTACATTTCTCAATTGCAATCCACCCCTCCACCCCTCATCCCCGGTGTCCCACTGGCTTTCAACTACTGATTTGTTGTCTATCTTCCAAGATCAGATTTTATCACCTGTTGTGTTCACTGTTCACACTAAGTGCCTTTGCAATGTCTGGAATATAGCACGTGCTCAGAGCTGTTGAATGAATGAATGAATGAATGAATGAATGAATTCAGAGACCACTTCTTCTCATTTATACCTGGTATGCTGCTATTGTTATTGTACAGTTGAGACTCAGACAAGCTAGGTAACTTGATGGTGAATGTTGGTGACTACATCCCATCTCAAGCAATCTGACCCCCGGTCTTGTTGGTCCTGAGGAGCTGGGCAGACCTGCGGCTCTGAATGTGCAGTTTCTCTGTCCTTTCAGGTGAGTGCTTGGTACAGGGATAAGTGAGAACTGGGATGGTAGAAAGAAATAAAATGTAGATGACCTCAAACAACTCCAGCTTTGACATTGGGGCATCAGTTAATTGGCATTGCCAAAGGGGTCTGTTTTCACCTGTTACTGGCTCTTCCTCTCTGAAGACTATGAATTGCTTTGCAGATTGCTTGCCCTGGGTTCAAACCTCAATGCCATCACTTATTGGCCACGTGATCTGTATGTACCTCATGTGTATAACGCGACCATGTTTTAAGGCTTCCAGGAGCTCATGCTTGCGGAGGGCTTGGTGAAGCATGAATGCATGGCTAGCCTCTTACAAAGGTCAGGTATTATTAGGTGACAGGTGGAGTCATTACCCACTGGTGTTCTCACAGAAGAATAGATGTACTCGGGGCTGGAGAGTTGGCTCAGGCATTAAGAGCGTGTTGCTCTTGAAGA
Source organism: Acomys russatus (assembly GCF_903995435.1). NCBI lineage: Eukaryota > Metazoa > Chordata > Mammalia > Rodentia > Muridae > Acomys > Acomys russatus. The sequence goes on from NC_067152.1 coordinate 8,111,916, forward strand.
CGACATGGGTCCCAGTCCCAGCACTCAGATGGTAGCTCGCAACTGTCTGTAACTACAGTCCCAAGGGATCCAATGCCATCTTCTGACTTTGAACAGCACCAGGACACAACACACACACACACACACACACACACACACACACACACACACACGCAGGCAAAATACTTGTTCCCATAAACTAGTAGAATAAGTCTATTTTTTTTAAAAAAAGTGTGTAGCTGGAATTTCCCGAGACTTTAATTTGTGTTTTAGCCTGAGAGTCTAACACCAAGCATTAGGGTCTGAATGTAAAATGTTTCTCATGGGCTCGTTCATGTGTTTGAGATTTGGTACCCAGTTGAGACTGTTTTGGAATATTATGGCCCCTTTGGGATGAAGGACTGAGGTAGCAGAAGTGAGATTCTGGGAACAGTTCTTGAAAGTTATGTCCATCTCTGGCTCTCGCCCAAGGTGCTTTCTTGCCCACCAAGTTGTGCTTCCTGGCGGCGTGGAGGGAGACAGCCCAGTCACTATCTTGTTCTGCTGTGGTACAGTGTACCCTCTAAGCTGCGAGCCAGACAAACCCCTCTTAAGTTACTACTGTCAGGCACTTTGCCACAATAAGCGAAAGAGAGAAACTAAAACAGCAAAAGTCCCAAGACCAGGCAACGCGCATAGCCCTGCTACGCTCCCAGCGTTATCTGAGGCTTGCTTGCTGAGAACTACACTTAGTCGTGAGGTGTGTGTGGTCACCAGTAGGATGTGTGCACGCCCTCTTGAGCTGCTGTGTTTCCTGGTTGCTACCGCTCTTGCTTTGTAATTATATGTAATTATATGAAGCTTAGCTTCATCATTACCACTGCAGCTTGCTGTGGGCTGTTTACTTAACAGCGATTTGGGCTTGCGATTTTTTCGATGGCTGGGAGTGGAGGCATGCACACAGTTCTACGCCACAATGAATCATCCGTTTCCTGCTCCTAAAGCAACCCGACTCCAGTCTTCCCTGCACACCGTTGGCCCGCAACTCTTTCCTATTCTCTCTGGGTCTTTTCCCTCCTGGACACTGGGAACAGACAGGTAGGCAGGTGCAAAGGGGACCCTTTGCCTTACCTGAAATAATGTAGTCTAAAAGGATAAAAGACGCTGTGCTGGTTAGTTTTGGGTTTGCTGTTTGGGGGTTTTACTTTTGGTAACAGCACAAGCTACAGTCATCTGGGAAGAGGGAGCCTCAGCTGAAGCCCTGCCTCCATCAGACTGACTGTAGGCAAGTCTATGGAGGCATCTTCCTGATTAATAACTGATGTGAAAGGCCCAGCCCATTGTGGGTAGTGCCAGCCCTGGGCAGGTGGTCATGCCTTGGATTAAAATAAATAAATAAATAAATAAATAAAAAGGAAAGGAAGCAAGCTATGGAGAGGAGGTCAGTAAGCAGTGTTCCTCCGTGGTCTCTGCCTCAGTTTCTGCCTCCAGGTTCCTGCCTTAATTTACTGCCCTCACTCCCTTTCACGGTGGACAGTAAGATGTAAGTCAAAGAACCACACCCCCAGGCTGCTTTTGGTCATGGTTTTATTATAGTGATTCCAGGCAAAGCAGAACACTTTCCAAATAAATCTTTTCTCTTTCCCTTGTTTATAGGTGGTGAAACCAAGATCCACAGGATCTAAAGTCAGAGATCAGACGTGGTCTCTAAACTATTTCTCCTTATTACCTGTCCAGGGCTGCTTCTCACTGTATTACCTACCTAGTCCAGCTCTGGTCCCTCTGTGGAGGGCCGCAGATTCTAACAAAGGTGACTTGAAGTTTCCCACCATAGAGCCAGTGACCCCCCCCCCCCACAAGCCTCCCAACGGTGACACCTAAGCAGATACATAGGGTGTGTTAGAACTCAAATCTGATGGCTTGTAACCTCAAGCCAGGTCTAGTCACAAATGAACCAAAAACACCGCGCACACACACACACACACACACACACACACACACACACACACACAAACACACACACCTTTCACACCTGCTAGTTTGGTCCAATCCAAACTCTGCTAAGGCAGCCCTTCCCACTCAAACTAGAAGTTTAGAAAAAGGCCACAGCCAAACTTTACCCTGGAGGGCATGTGTCTGACAAACGTTAAAATAAACAGGATGTAAAGCGCAGAGATGAACCTACATGTGGTTTTTGCCGAGAGAAAGACAAATAAGAGAGAGAGGAAAGAAAAGAGCTAGATAACACATGAGATTGTTCCCTCCTGATTATCACCCCTAGCCCCCCAAATACAGAGGTAAGTTTATACAATAAACGGCTGTCTTTTGCTGCTTCGTCTCCAGTGCTCTCATTATGAACTGAAGACTGTTGTTTCTCACTGAGTGCTAAGAGATGGGTCTCTGGGGTCACCCCGACTTTTAGCTGTGTGATTTGGATGACTGACTTAATTTCCTTGAATTTCTCACCTGCAAACTGAGGCTAGAAACAGCATGTGCCTCTCAGGTGTGGGCAGACTGGATAAGGCTGTCCTCGCGCGCCACGCACAAAATGCCTGGCTCCAGGGAATACTCTTTGTGAAGGGTGATGCCTGCTGCTGTTCTGGGGTGTCCAGAGCTGCCATTCCCACTTAACCCTTCTCAAGAAAAAGAAACATTTAAAAGAGCTTTGAGGTTGGGCGTGGTGGTGCATACCTTTAATCCCAACACTCAGGAGGCAGAGGCAGGTGAATTGCTGAGTTTGAGGCCAGCCTGGTCTACAAAAGCAAGTCCAGGACAGCCATGCCTACACAGAGAAACCCTGTCTTGAAAAAAAAAAAAAAAAAAAAAAAAAAAAAAAAAAAAAAAAAAAAAAAAAGAAGAAGAAGAAGAAGAAAGAAAGAAAGAAAGAAAAAGCTTTGAAGTGAGGATCATCATCCGCAGATAGAAGACAAAAACAAAAACAACAACAACAAAAAAGTGAGCCTCAGAGATGGGAGATTTCGAACCCATGATGTGTGTCTTTACAGATGAACCTTTTACCCCTCCCTAACACAGCTGTCAGGAAAGCCTGTCACTTGTTCTCTATTGCTCAGTCTTGTGAGGAGCCCTGGGGAGCGTGAGCACAGCCTACCATCGCTGGGCACAGATGCAACCGGCTCCCAAAGCGAATGCACAGCACAGAACAAATCCTGCGGCCAGCCCCCAAAAGCTGGTTGGCTGCCTGAGGAGACTTGGGGTGAATGAGGCATACTTAGATGATGCCTGTTGCAAAGAGTATTGCTGCACAAAGCTCATTACCCCGGGCATCGTCTCTCCTCAGGGGATTCCCCCATTTCTTTCAAGTGGCATCAGGTAGAAACAGTCCGCGGCAGGCAAAGGCTATACTTGTCACCTCTAAGTCCACTGACATACAGCCTGTCTGGCTTCGTGCCCTGCATGGCCCCTCCCCCACCCCAAGCTGTGGTCTGAAGCCTGCTGTGTCCTGGCTGTTTCCCTCTGGAGGTGCCTGTGCCCCCTCACTGATGTTCTGCATGCTGGGAAATGGCTCGGGTTCAGCTCCCTTCTGATCTGGGACGAACTGCTGTTTTGTGCATACCTGAAGACAAGTGGAAAGAGATGCTAGGAGTGAGCACCTCTCTCCCCGCCTCCCAGGCAGCTGATGCCCAGGCTGTTCTGTGGTTTATTCTGAGAGTCACCTGGACTACAGCTTGTACTTTTTTTTTTTTTTTTTTATCTTTTCAGCAATTTTGCAATCACAGATTTCCTTCTATGAGCCCCTCATACAATAAAGATCATAGATATTTCTATTTTCCACACTGGATTCTGACTGGCACTATTTCTCATGTGCCTGGTTTTTAGCTATTGGCCCAGGGATAAAGAGGTTAGCCACATCCAACTCTAATCCCAGAGTGCTTTCTTTTGTGGGGTAAAGGAAGGTAGAGACACAAGGGGGCACCTGAGGGAACTTGGATGGAGAGGAAATCTGATGTTTTTGATCGCTGGCAGGATTCTGAGTACACAGAGAGCACCTAGGAGCAGGCTCTGAGATGGGAGTGGGCACTTTAAGAGGCATGGAAGTGGCAGTGTAGCCCTCTAGAGGGAGGGATGGGCAGCCTTTCCAGAAGGCACACCTGCCTCTCACATGTCCATCAAGAAGTGACCTCAGTTCCTGTAGAGTGACCTGTCTCTCCGTCTTAGCATGGGCTTTTGAATAGTCAGCTGCAGCCCCTTCCCACTGTCTGAGATTTCCCATGTCACCCTGAGTTCCTTGGGGCTGACACTTCTTAGATGTCATATACTTAACCAGTTGCTGCCAGTGAGAGAGGAGAGATCGAGATCTTACCTTCATCAAGCGTTTATAACTTCTGGGTATCTAAAACCAAATGATTACCACTCTCTCCTCTACTCTCTCATTACACTCCCACATTCTGTGAGAGTGGCATTCTAGAAAAGAGCTAAATGGGACACACCCAAGTCGAAACATGCCATACAGACATCTTCAGAGAAAATGCCAGGGGGAGGGGCAGCTTCCTTGAGTCTTTGCAGCAGGCAGGTACTGTATGTGACCTTGCTTTAAAGTTCACCATACAGGGTTTTCTGGAGGGCTGAGTTCTCGCCCAAAGTCATATAACAAAGAGCCACAGGTTCTTTGCATGTGCTGTGCATGTCCTGTGGATGTCATGTCACTCCTCAGCCTCTTCTGACTCCCAGCAGAGCCCACGTTCTTTCTTTGCATGGCCAGCCTGTGCTGCATGCTCATAGCTGATACAGGCCTTATGGGCCTCTCTGGGCTCCTGATGAATTGATGGTCTCCTAGGCGTTCCCGGTACTTGCTCTCTCCCCTCCCCCAGCCATCCCACTGATGCCCAGTGGGGAGTAATCACAGGGGGTAATTGGATGTGACAGGACTTCCTTAGCCACTGGCTCAGTTCTGCATGGCCCAAGTCTCAGAGATGAAGGTGCCACTGGGAGGACAGAGGACTCACTAAATTGTCCTCATCTTCAAAATTACCAGCACGTGAGCACAAGCGTGCACACATAAACACCTAAGCGTTTCCCTCTCTCCTCTTGACTTGTGCTGGGAACTTGCTCAAAGAGTGGGTACCTCCTGCCATGCGTCTTGGTATTGACCTTTGGGAATTATAACCCACGGACAAGAACCCCTTGCTTCAGGAACTGCCCTGAGGTTTTTCCAAGGCAAAGCCTTTAGAGGGACTTCATGTAAATTTCCCAAGGTTCCTGGCTGGGTGCTTCCTGTGCCAGAAGGTCTGCGCCAGAGGTTCACCTACCAGCCTTAGTCCTCTCTAGACAGGGAGCTGAGCTCTCGCCACTCAGTGGCTCTGGCATCTGGTGTCTTTCTGTGCCATGCTCAGATTGCATCAGACCCTGGCAGTGGTCTTAGACTCAGCCTTGTCCAAAGTCTCAACACTTCTGAAAGGGAACTGAGGTCTGAGACAGCAGTGCACACAATGGCTCGGCCTTGGTCAGGGGCTTCTTCAGTGTTTGGCTGACGTAGGTGTGTGTGTGTGTGTGTGTGTGTGTGTGTGTGTGTGTGTTTTCTTTATAGGTTCCTGAATTACCAGGTCACTCTGGCTAAACACCTTCTTAACTACTTAAGAAACCCAGTGCTAGACAGAAAGCTATCTCTGTTAGGTTCTGCTGCTGTGATCCTCAGCTGTGCTTGGATAGGAGGAGCAAGGACAGTAATAAGTAATAGAAGAAACACATGCACACACACACACACCACACACATACACACACGCACACACACACACACATACATGCACACACATATGCACACACACATACACACATGCACACACATGCACACACATGCACACATATACACACATGCACACACACACACACACACGCATGTGCACAGAGCGATGAGAGATTTACCTCTTCAACTAAAGACTGATCCATTGACGATTTGGTCCACAGGTTAGTTTTTAAGTCGACATTCATCCATCTATCCACCTATCCAATCAGCCAT